>NC_048279.1:7910373-8575373 GCF_009762535.1 Notolabrus celidotus | reverse complement strand
ATGTTAGTTAAGGACACCAATATAACATCAGCATTGTGTAACTTGCAGCTCAGAACAGGTTGACAGTGTGTGGGCGAAGGTGCAGAAGCAATCTGCCTAAAGCAAATTACTGTTTGATAATCTTGTGGAAATGTATCTAAAATTAAACATGAGCATAACTTCAACAACCTTTATGAATATTAGACATCACAATAAGAAAAAACATCATTGTTGGCAGGGTATTTATGTTGCAGACAAAACTAAATCACTTTGAACTGCCCTTAAAAAGTAAAAGTAAAAAGTGCATAGTGTTGTGAGGGTGACTTCACACCTGTTTGCTTTGTTCGGCTTCAGGTGATGAAATGATTCATTGTTGCATTTTTTCCCCTTGGGTCTTTTTTTTAATTCTTGTGTCATACATGAACAAGACGGCTTTCATCGCTCTGCAGAGCAGTGTCATGTGAAGGCCAGGAAACTCCGAAGCAGCAAATAAAGACCAAAAGTGGAGGTCTAGTGATCAGAATGATGAACTCCCATGGTTTAACAAGGCGGACAAAAGCCTCAGCACTAAACCAGTAGATGTTTTCCGACATTGGTCCTCTCAAAGTCCACCGTCACTGACTTTGGGGTGCGTTCCTAATCAATCCGTGAGGGCTTAGAGCTGTCCCACTGTCAAATCTTCAAGTGTGAGGGATCTTTAAGGATGACAAAGACAACATGGATGTGGATAATCATTGATTCATAAAATTCTTGCAAGAAAACCTCGGTCACATTACTCCAGCTGTCTGGCGGTCCTGCTCTGTGCTGCGTTCTGAAAACGCAACTGGTGGATGTTGACGGAGGAAAGAGCACAGAGCTGGATCTGTTGGAAGTCCCAGGTGTGATAGGTAGACATCTCTCAAGTCCCATCTGGGCAACTTTTTAGAAAAATTTAAAAATCATCATTTTAAAGTAATATTACAGTAAAAAACTTTAAAGGTGAATTTAATATTGTACATTTGATTGTATAATATGAGCAGAAACAGGAGTTCCCACTTAGTTAGTGCGTAATCACAGCCCACTGTTGGTAATATACACGTGTGTGTTTGTGAGACAACAACATATTTTCGTGTGTTGCTGCCCGAAAAAAAGTGGTCAAGCCGTTGGATTCACTGGATAAGTATTCTGGATGGATGCTCATGGTTGAGGTCTTTTCTCCTGCAAACACAAACACACATACAATGCAATGTGGAGCCTGTGATTAACACACCTGTCATGCTGTAATTAGCATAAACAGCCTCCATATTGGGAGTATATGTTCAATTACTCATATTCAAGTAGTGCCTTCCTCTCCTGTTATCTGCTAATGTTTTCTGTCTGTGTTTGAAAACTAAATGAAGTCGTTCAGCTCTTGTTGAAATGTTAATTAGATGGTGTTAATGCACTAAACCAGTTAATGGAGTTTAATAAGGGTCCTCTATACATGAACAAATAAAAACAATGTTAGACTAAGACCAATTATTATATAGTCCAATGTGTGAGGAGAGCTCATAGTCTCTTTACATTCTGACTGACACCGTGTGCGCACACGCACGCACGCACGCACGCACACACGCACGCACGCACGCACACAAACACACACACACACACACACACACACACACACACACACACACACATTTACAACATCTACAGTCACTCATTGAGTCACCGCACAGGCAGACATAAAGACTTCAGTGGTGTATTCAGGGACACAGTATTGAATATTTGTGGACAGAAATTAAATTTCCTACTTCTTAATCCTCAATTTCTGAAAGAAGATTTCCTCTTTCGAACATTTCAGAGTTTAAAGCTGCAGAAGGCAAACCACAGTGGATAAAGATTTGAATGTTATATTCCAGAAAGCTTTAAGAACTTCATTACCACAGACTGCAGCAGAGCATTCAAAAACGCCACCTTCAAGTGTATTTAATTTTCTCTGTTGTGCGAAACGTTGTCTCTTTGAAATAAGTGAGCTTTGTGTCAGTCAGTCAGTCAGTCAGTCAGTCACATCTTCTTGAGCCTGCAGAAGTCCAGTCCAGTTAGTATCCAGATGTGAGCACTGGGTCACAGCCATAGACTGTATAAATAATGGACGTACTATCCGTGACGTCACCCATCTGTTGTTCCCGCCTGCCAATCAAGTCAGCTGTACCTCTTATAATGGAAAACTTGTAATTTAAATATCTTCACAATTGCCACGTTGAGAAAATTCATCCCCGTACAGTGTGTGCCGATCAAGACATGAGCTATCCATGTCTTTTGAATTTGTCTGTCTCAGCCCCAAGCGGACACTCGAGGAGGTTTGTGGAGCAGGGAGCCTTAAGGTTGGTTTATACTTCCACGTCGCCCCTACGCATCAGTGATCCTGCACGTCCATATCAGCTGGAGTCTGGAACGTCCACAGAAGCGACTCAGAGGAACCTATGCGACAAGGGAGCTCAGGGAATTCAAAAAGGTCTATGGTTAGTAACTTTCAATGGGACAGGTAGAGTTAAAGTAAGTGATGGGGGGGTTTGGGGGGAAGGGGGCTTTGCTCAATCCTGCTATTTCAGCAGGATTGAGCAAAAGACCATCCAATTAGATCTGTTCTGATGGTGTAATGATTCAGGTTGTGGTAAACTTATTTGTGTTTTTAAATGTGTTGTTTCATCTGTCTCACAACAAGAGCATTTTAAACTCAGAATACTTGCACCAGGAATTGGTGTGAAAGAAAAACATCACTTCATCTTCGAGCTAATTTGGAACTTATTCCACACTAAGACACTTACACACTTTTGAAAAGCTTTTCTTCTTCCTGTTAGATCCTAAATTCTGACTACTTAAGCTCTGGTGTTCTGTCTTCACTCTTTAAATCAGTTTTCTCATGATCCTGATAATTACTGCGTAAACTCTCAACATTTTTTGACTAGTTTACTTTTCCTGATTCTTCCCTCCAGCTGTGATCCCTGTAAGGAGTGTGTTTAGGATCAGATGTTTATTCAGAGGTTAGCTCAGGTAGGAGAGCGTAATTGAATTATCTGCCTCACTGAATGCAGCTCATGCAAATCACAACAACCAAGTGTTTCTGTTCATCCAGAGGAAAACGAATAAAGCTCAGTTACTGAGACTGAAGTACTTTCATGTGCACGCTATTGTTCAGGATCCTTTACTGACTTGTGTAATGGGTATCTTTTCTTCTCATGCTACTTTAGCATCAAAGTAAGTTCTTCAAACTAAATGAAACATGCTGTTTGTCTCTACTGAACAAAGTAAAGCCTGTAAGCCTGAATCCAACTCTTGTTTGGCAGTGCTTTACAGTGAAGTGTTGCAGCTTCAAAAGAAACCATATAACTGCTAATTTTCCTCTGCTTATATGATTATTAATTTGTATTATTGTCATGTTGTTATATTAATTCAGATCTGTATTAAATACTTTCATATGATTGGTCAAATCCCATAGTAATTGTGATTATTTCCCAACAGCAAAATCAACACCAGGACCTGATCACATACAGTACATAATTTCAAATCAATACATGGAAAGGAGTTCCGGCACATTTCCTCTCTGCCTGTTGACACTGTGGTGAAAATGTAAGTGTGGTCTCAGGCTGGCCCTGAGAGTGGGGGGATAATGACTGTTAGTGGGCACAGGTGTGAGAGCATCCTGAGGAGCTACTGGACCCCAACTATCTCTGAGAGGACAAGTCAAGCAACATCCTGTCCTGTAATCCAGACACACAGCAGCAGAACTGGTGAGAGCATCTCTGAGCTGCAGATCAGTCACTTAAACCAGAGGAGGTAGTATTAAAAGCAACAATGTTCAAAGCTGAGACATTTACCTCATTTATGTTTAAAGCTATGTCAGCAATAAAACTTAGAAAAACAAGAGCATGAGAAGAATCGGTTGCCAAAAGATCCAATTATTTTACCTCTATAAATAGAAATAAAAAAAGAATGTAATCATCTTTAAATCAATATTTTCTTTCTGCTTGTTTTTGTCTTTAGCTGGTAAATTATCTTGTACACATTAATTAAAGGACAGAACACTCATTGAAAGCGCACCTTATTCACATCTTCAAAATCTGTCATTTGTTCACTCATTTTTGCAAATTTCAAAAATATAGAGAAAAAACACTTTTTAATTATTTGTCACAGGAAAAAATAAAGAAAAAAATTGTGCAGCTCGTTTTCCAGTTTCCTGTCTGTTGCTCAAAAATCGTAAAATAAACAAGCACTGAAACCATTTATCCCACTCTGTTTTGTTTTTTAACATATTTCAACATATTCCATATTCCCGCCAGACGTCATGCTCAGGTTCAACCCTGCTGTATATGCTGTGTTTCAGGTTGTAAGTCATTTTAACTTTGATAATATAAAATACCGTGGTCATAATGGGCCTTGTGGTGGCTAACATCACAACACAGCTAACTAGGAGTGGGAATTGATAGGATTTTATCTATGTCAATGCTATTGTCAATTCTGCTTATCAACCCAATTCCTTATCAATTCTCCTAACGATTCTTGAGTATTTTTTTGAGGGGGAAAAAAGTAGTTCTACACAGTCTTCTGCACCAAAAGGAACCATTTTATTTTTCCAAAGTTATTTCTGCACAAACCTGAACATGAACATATTCAACTTGAACATACTGAACAATAGGTTGACCTCATTCTCGGCCACGTGAGTCCGGACGTGGCCCCTCAAGCCTGGAGGTAAATACTTTGAATTTGGAGAGGAAAAACGCTTTTCCTCCAGGGGTCATCGTGGAGGTATTTTAAAATGGAGCCACGCTTTAGACCGCTTCTTCCTCTCCATGTTTCCTCGTTGTTGAAGGAGTTCTGCATCGCAGTGTGACATAATGCAACAAACCGTGACGTGATGTCGTGCTGGGAAATGAATCGTTAAGAAGAATTGATAACATTTGAGGTGTACAATTCTGATGGATTGGAACCGGTTCTAAGTAGGATCCGATGTTCGATTCCCACCCCTACAGCTAATGTTAGCATTCAGCCCAAGTGGCAACCTCCGGACTTGAAATATGAAGCCCATGCGGAGGTGTTATAAACTGCAGTTCATCAAGCGTCCACTTGAGGTTGGGTGCAGAAACACCAGAAACCACATATACACAACCATTCAAAAAAGGCGATCTTTACAGCTGAAATAAACATGTTTACAGCCTGGTTCAAAAACAGTTTCAGTCTAAATAGTTCATTTCTCTATCAACACACACTATATGCGGGGTGCATTTCATTATAACTCTGTATTTTCAAAGATATGAAACTATTACCTAAAGAGGACATGGCTGGCTTGATTGACAGGCGGGGACCCTGTAGCTGTTAGCGAAAAGGCTCACACTGTTTGGATGTGAGCTGTGATGCTGTTTGTCCCCACAGTCCCATGGACTCATGATGGACCAACACCTTTAACCCTGAGCATGCCAGACCACACTGGAACAGAGCAGGTGTTTGTGTAGTGCACAGGACAAAGTAAAGTCATTTACCTTGTTGAGGTGTTGCTTTTGATCACAAATCACAGTAACAGTCTCTCGCTGCTTTTTCCAGCTTTCTGTACCTTAAAGTTTTTGTACTACATCTCTCTGTTATACCCAAAACTAACCCAATGACTGTTCACCATAGCACATCTCCATGTCTAATTATTGGAAATGCACCTGTTAGAGAATCACACAAGTCATTTGCTTGCTGATAAAACACATTCATTTCCTGTAACCAATCCAGAAGGTTTTCTCACTTATGTGAGTCCAGGTTGAGTCTTTGTCAGAATCAGAGTTCAGTCACAGGACACTCACCAGCCAAAACACATCCTAAATATATCTTCATGAGAACAGGGCTGCAGGCTCCAGTAATCCTCACTAACATGTAGGTTAAATGCTGAAGTTAGGAACTTGGGTCTGACTCTTGCTTTACCTGCAGGGGGCGTGGCCTGTTTTGTAAGATGATTATTTAAAAGGAGCTAAATAAGTCTGTGTCCTGTCCTCGACATTGGACCCTTTAGGACATGATGGATCTACTGAGAGAGCAGAACTACTTCCATGCCAAGCAGGTGGAGGCTGCAGGGAGGAAACAGGAGTGGACTTTATTCATTCAGCTTTCCAGTACCATACCGCAACTATCTTACCACACTGAGTATCTACTGGCTGTATTACTGCATCAGATATAGTACAATGGATGCTTTGAGAGTAAGCTTACTTCTGCAGTGATATTATTACTTGTCCTGTTCCTCCAATCTGGCCCAGTTGAAAATGAAATTGCGAAGCTCTGGTTGAGAGCAAGAGCTTGCACGTGTGTGTTCAGCTGCATGTGTGTCCATGTGTTCAGCAACAGTTTCCTCCAGGATACCTATAGAAGCGCCAATTATTGTGCAGTTTGATGTCAAATGTTTACTGTAATGGCAGCAAGAGCAGAGCAACATGTTGTAAATGTAAAATAACCCTCGATGAGAAGACAAGTTCAAACTTTAAAAGGACGTACTCAGAAACATAAGTGAGATGCTAAAGTTACTTCAGACTGTGGATTACGTTACTGTATTAGCAAGCTAAGTAATGTTAGGATATGACTGGCGGGGGGGGGGGGGGGGGGGGGTGCACTGTAGCTCAAAGCCTACCTCTTTACCTCACAATAAGTTTGGTTGAGTTCTGCATTTCCAATATGGCTCCCGCCAATGATTGGTTTCTCAGGAACAAATAGGTGACGTCACAGATACTACGTCCACTTATTACACAGTCTGAGGTTGGCACACCTCACGGTAGAGAGGGGCAGGGTGAGAAGGAGCTTGTGGATTTAAAAACACCCACCAAAATGCACCATTTTGAGAGAGGGTGTCTAGAGCTGGTCCTAAACCTCCTCTGGAGCTTGATTTATATGATATTTTCACAGAAACATGGAAGGGACGTTTCATTTAGACAAAAAGGGACTGTATTAAATGGTTTAAAGGGTTTGATAAGTCACCTTGCAGAACTTCCTCAAGAACAAATGAAAAAAAAGCACAATGAGCGCAGAAGAGATTAGGAAACAGGGAGGGATGGCAAAGAGAAGACGAGTACATGACATGACAAAAGTGGAGAGAGAGAGAGAGAGAGAGAGAGAGAGAGAGAGAGAGAGAGAGAGAGAGAGAGAGAGAGAGAGAAGGTCAAGGGGAAAAAGGAGAAAAGAAACAACAGATGAGGAAAACAGGAGCAGTTAAGCGTAAATGAAAAGGACAAAAACCAGGAAGAACAGATGAGAGACAAGACGAGGACAAAAGAGCAGGAAGGGGAAGAGGAGGAGAAAAGGGCACAAGAAAATGAGATCATATACAAGAGAAATGCAGAGGACATGAGACAAATGTGGACAGGAAAGAGAAGAGGAGAGAATGATAGGACAAGAAGAAAAGTCAAAGAAGAGCAGGCAAAGGAAAAAAAGAGTGAAGATTAAGAGACAGAATGAAGAGGAGTGGAGTGGCATAAAGATGCAAATTGGAAGAAGAAGAGTTCAGAAATTTAAGTAGTGAGGGTTGTAGAAGCAGGTTTGATGACGAGGAGAGAAAGAGGGCAGGAGAAGAGGAGGAAGGTTGAGCATCCTGTCTAAATGCTCCTTCCTTGGCAATCACAACGTTACATCCTCAATGTCCTCCTGCTCTCCCTCCCTTCATCGCCATCAGTATTCCTCCCACAATGCTCTCTGTTGCTCACTTTGTTCACTCACCACGCTGCGCCCAGTTACAGAGCGTCCACACACAGCGAGGCAGAATGATGGGAAGATGGTGAAATTGAGCAGGAAACCAAGAGAGAGAGATGGAGGGATTTAACTTTAAAGAGAGAACTGGACTGTAAAGTTAGAAGAGCGAAAAGTAGAAAAACGAAGGCGCGGGTTGCTGTAACAACCTAAATTGAAGCATTAAAATGTGATGATTCATAAAAGAGAATCCTTAAACTCCTCACTGTGTTATCTGTTTTATAGTCAGTGACAGTCTGGCCACAGTTGGAACATTTAGAGACGAAAAAAGGCGAATGCAAATGAAGTGTGTGCAGTAATTTCACCCAAAGATCTGAGTGTGTCTGACAGGGATGTTTATTGTGCTCCCACACGTTCAGCTTATTTTACTCACACGCTAGGAGTCTCAGAGAATGCTTTGTTGAAGCTCTGATGTGATTTCATCTTCAATTTTAAGTTGTTCACTTTGTATTTATTTTATAACAATATTAAGATTAATCAGAACATTTAAAAAATGACAATTACAGAGAAAGAAGAGAGCACTGCTTATTTCCAGTTCAATGCAGGATATTTATGCCCCAGTTACACCACATGTAAAATTTGTAATGCACAGAGGGGGTAATAGTCTTTTCTGAGCCAACAGCAAATGTGTCTCTGCCGGTGTTACGGTTTTAAAAGTGACCCTGTAATCTGGAGACCTTCAGCTGAACGTGTCAGTCTTTGTGGATTTTACAACAGCTGTTAGAAACACGGAAGGAGTCCTGGGAATGCATCCTAGTATAATGTCTATTAAAATGTCAAAATATCCTCATCAGATAAGTATTTGTTGGGGATGCATCCGGCTGAAAGTCGACAGTTAACAGGGTCGCTGTTTGAACCAAAACACCGGCCGATCTCTGCAATGGCTTTTACAATCATTTTAAGTTGATTGTATCGCTGTGTTTTAAAGCCATGTTGATTCAGTGAATCCATCTGTGATGAATATAGCACGATTTAAAACAGCGCCAGCTGAGTCTCTTCATGCTAACAGGCTAACTGTTGTGTTGCTCATAATGATACCTGCCTGTCTGTTTGCTTCTATGGTGTCATCTTTGTTGAATGGCATTCATATTTGTTTTACTGCCCTCTGCTGGTCTGGTGGTGTAGTGCAATTATTTTTTTTAATTTTCTATACGTCACTGGCCTGATTTACATGATCTTCCCGGGACTTCAGCCCGCGGTCGAAACGCAGACAACATGAACCTTTTAGCTCCTGTAAAAGTAGTTTTGGGTTCTAAAAGCCTTCGGAACTCTTGGTCGTAATGCACCTACAGAGGTGTGATGGGAGGAGTGCAGTGCATAGCTTAGGAGCCAGCAAGACACCACAGCGCTGTATATGCATATGTAAATCTCCCACGTCTGCAATGCTGTCACACTATGCAAAAATGGTACACTGGGATACCAACATTACACCGTTATGTATGCAGCTTATAAGTACAGAGGCATAATGATGACAAAGCTCTGATATGGGGCTGTTGTAAAATAGTGATCTAAGAATGACTAAAAAGGGACCCTATGTACAGTATGTGTGTGTGTGTGTGTGTGTGTGTGTGTGTGTGTGTTTGTGTTTGTGTCAAGCGGCAACCTCCGGTCTAAAAATATGAGTCAATGCAGAAGTGTTACAAGCTGCAGTTCATCAAGGATCCGCTTGAGGCTGGCTCCGGATGTACCGGAAGTCACATACACATGAATGGGAAAAAGACGATCTTTACAGCATTAATAAACATGTTTACAGCCTGGTACAAAAGACGAGTGTAGTCTGAATAGCTCATTTCTGGATGTGCTCTCACTGTGAGGGGAGTGACATTTTTTTCTAACGCGGCAATTTCAAAGATATTGAGATTACTAGTCTTCCAATGAGAGACACAGCTGCCTGCAGGAACACTGCAGCTGTTGGCTAGGAGGCTCAAAGCCCGCCTCTTTACGTCACACTGGCTCGACAGAAGCAATATGGCTGCCGCAACCGATTGGCTTCAAAACAGCTCTTCAGAAACAGATGGGTGACGTCACAGATACTACATCCATATTTTACACAGTCTATGGTTTGTGTGTGTCTGCTCTGCCCTCCATCAGCCCCCCAGTGAATACAAAAATACCACACAGAAGACTATTGTAGTTTATCCCATTTGGGAAAAATAACGTCTTATAAAGTCATGTGGCGTTTCATAATGATGCATAAGTTCCATTTATGTCATGCTAATAAAGCCCATTGAATTGAATTGAGAGAGAGAGAGAGAGAGAGAGAGAGAGAGAGAGAGAGAGAGAGAGAGAGAGAGTCTCAAATAGTGGACTGTTGACAGGGACTGTCATACCACTGCTCAATGACTGACGCCCACAAAATGTCCAAAAGACAGAAAAACAGAAATACAGACTGAAGCACACACTTATTCAGGATCATGAATGTTCATTTATAAGGCATATTTTAGTTTATGTGTATACTTTATTTTAAAGGATAATGACACTGCCTTTGATTCATATTAACAGTAAATAATGTGAAAGGTATGTATTTATTTTGAAAAACACTAAATATAAAAACAAACAATCAAGCTTTATTTATATAACACCTTTCATGCAAATCAAATACAATTCAAAGTGCTTTATATTAAGTGTGTTTTTATTATTGGTACAATCGTAAGGTGACTTTGCATGTCATGAAATGCGCCCATAAATACAATGTATAATTGTTATTATTAATTTTATATTTTTTTTATAATTATTCAACAATTGAAAAACAAAAAAGAAGCAGAAATACAATAACAAGAAATATTGAAAAACAAAAAAATATTTTTAAATAGACTATAGGTTTTAAAATAGAGACTAATGCACATCAACAACGATAAAAATGTGTTATTAAAATAAGTTAAAGGATCAAATTAACATTAAGGATGTACATTGTTTAAATAAAAAAGGGTAAGGATACAAGTTGAAGATAAAATACAGACTAAAAATATCAATAAAACTGAGTGAATAAATAATAAAAATCTGATAGTTCAAATTAATAAAATAATAAAACTACATTAGAATCAATAACAGTAAAAAGTAAGTAATAAAATTGAAAACCCTGCATAAAAACCAGACTGAAGAGATACGTTTTTAGTTTAATAGTCTCAATATCGCAGCTCCTCTCAGATCCTCTGGTAGGCTGTTCCATAGTTTAGAAGTGTAGTGGCGGAAAGCATCATCACCAAAAGTTTTTTTTCGTCTGAGGAAGAAAAGAGAGGAGGCTTTCCTGGTTCATACACTAAGAGTATCTCTGAGATGTAGTCTGGTGCAAGGCCATACAGCGCCTTACAAACTAGTAAAATAATTTTATAATCAACACAAAAAGAAACAGGCTGCCAGTTTAAAGATTTTTAAAATAGGTGTAATGTGTGCATGAATGTATTTATTACAAACCCATCTAGGTGGGCAGTTGTGCAACATCAAGTTAAAAGAGAACTTTGGTCTAAAACAATAAGCAGTTCAGATTGCTTAATTGGCATGAACAGTTCAGTTAAAGCAATCTAAACTGAACAATAAGCAAAACAAGCTGTTGTTACCACCTCGCTCAGGGCTGAACAAGGAGGGAGGATGCACACAGATAGAGCAGTCAAAAGTATTATTTATTTAATTGAAATAATCAAACTCATCAAATAAATAATGTCATGAATCAGTATGAGAATAATCAGTCATGTCTGAAACGTTTGGATGAGTGAAAGTGAACTTTATCGACGTTACTGTTGCCTGGACACACTCGCACTTTGTTAGATTGATACTTTAATTGGCGCATCCAGGCCAACAACACTTGCCTACCCTGAACCAGAGAAATAGAACAACAAGATATCAACTAAATCTAACTCTCCTTTCTGCATTCAAACTAAGGAACCCAGAAACTCACCAATAAAGCACAAGACTATATAGCTCAGACACACTCGTACACAGATCCACATCACATACAGAAAACTCCATCACAACACAAACACAGCTGAACAATAAATAACATTACAAATAACATTGCCCCGTTTCTAAAGACAAACATTTGCCTCAAATTTTTTGTGGGGCACAGAGCTCCAGCAAGTTCCTTTCTGTCCCTTTCTTATGGCACATGTTCAAATTGAAATCTTGCACCGGCAGGGATGACCTCATCAGTCTTTGGTTAGAGTTTCTCACCCGAGAGAGGAACATGAGTGGGTTGTGGTCTGTGAATACAACAATGGGTAACAAACTACACCCTTCATACACCTCAAATGTTTAAGGGGAACCGACAGAGACACAGCCTCTTGTTCTACAGTGCTGTGGTTGTTATGTTCTTTGTCTAACTTTTTGGAGAAGTAAAATACCGGGTGGTCAGCACCATGATCATCCTCCGTCAGCAACACAGCATCTGCATCCCTGGCGCTCGCCTCCACCTTCAGCTTGAAAGGTTGTGTGAAGTCCTGAGCTGTGAGCACCGACATGCTACAGAGGAGAGCTTTGGCTGTGTCGAAGGCTTTCTGACAATCTGGAGACCAAACAAATGCCTGAGTGGCACAAGTTAAAGTAGTAAGGGGTGCAGCAACATCAACAAAGTTTTTGCAGAAGTCTCAATAATTACAAAGAAACTGCAAAGCTCACGTTGGGTCAGAGGCACGGGGGAAAAGAGGATTGCATGGATTTTTGCAGTAAGTGGGTAACTGCCCTTACAAAATCTCATTTGGACAGGTTCAAAGTGAGGGATGCTCTCTGCAATCTTTGGAAAATAACACCTGATGTGTCAGGATGTGTTTTAATGTGCAAAAATGTCATCTGGGTATGCCTCACAATTTTATAAACCCGCAAGGATTATGTGCATCAGCTGCTGGAAAGTGGCAGGTGCGTTTCTGGGCCCAAATGGCATAACAGTGTGGTGCAAGAAGTGATCAATGCTGACAAATACTGATACATTCCAATACCTGTTCATCAGATTAAGCTTGGTTACAATACCACAGAATCTAGACAACCCTCCATTCGAGGCAGAGGGTGCTCAAACCTCTGGTCTTAAAATATGAAGCTCATGTGGGAGTGCAAAAAACTGCAGTTCATCAAGCGTCCACTTGAGGCTGGCTGAAGAAACTCTGGAAACAACATAGACACCAATTCAAAAAAGATGATCCTTGCAGCAATAGTTTATGTTTACATAAATTACAGCCTGGTTCCAAAAACGGTTCAGGTCTGAGTAGCTAATTTCTCTATCGGCACACGGGGTGAATTATTTTATAACTCAGGATTTTAGAAGATATTAAACATACAAGTTTTGCCCAAATAAGGGCATGGCTGACTTGAGTGATGGCCAGGCATCCTGTAGCTGTTAGCAAAGAGGCTAAAGGCCCGCCTCTTTAACTCACACTATCTCGGATGAAGTTAGGTTGAGTTCAGCATTTCCAATATGGCACTCACCGACAATTGGCTTCAAAACAGCACTCAGGAACAGATGGATGACGTCACGGATACTACATCCATTTTTAAAAGTTTATGGGAGGAAATGGACCTGGGATCAAAGAATGCACGTCCCTGCACTCCTCTGCTTGATGAAGGTGAGAATATGTGAAGGTAGCAGATTTAAGATATACTTAAAAATGAAGATATGGCAGTGTTTTAGTCTACATGCCGACAAGGAAGACCAACGAACACACTCTTAATGATGAGTGAATGCCTTAAAGTTACTGATAAACATCAGTGCTCTGTGAAAGACAGAGTCCAGAGCATGAAAACACTGACAGGAGGTTTGCATATACAAGATGTCACCATAATCCAGCACAGACATAAAAGTGGAAGAGACCAGACTCCTTTTGGATTTAAATCTTATCTTATCTAAAAACAGAAAAAAAAAACAGAAAAAGACACAAATGAGCACTGATAAGAGAACATGACTGAGACTTCTCTCTGTGTTTGATTCTGCTTCAGTCATGAGCTCTGGATACAGTTAACAACACAGCAGACAGAGTGTGATCACTAAACAGACTCTGTAGGGGGCAAAGTAGGGTTTCAGGTTATTAACGACTATTTCTAAATTTATTTAGAGTTAGTATAGCTGAAAATTGTTGTGGTAAAGCATGTAGAAATTATTATTGGATTTGGTTGTTTTTTTATGCTATTTTAGTTTATTTTTGGATGAGAAGACAGTGTCTCTTTAATATAGGTTTGTGTGTGGCACAGACAGTGGCTGGTTTGGAGTCGCACATGTTTTTTTACCGTGTTTGTTAGAATTGTGGTTATTATCATGGAATCCTGCATCATCTGCTACATTTTTGGACTTGTGACACTGATGGAACATCAAAATAAAGTTGTTTTAGTTTTTACAACAAAACGGCTCAGGAGTGGATGATTGGTCTGGATGCAACAGGGAGACACGTGTAAGCCAGGACTTCCTGCTAGCAACGCAGTTTTGTCAGCTACAGACTCTTATTCCACTGCCTGGATGAAACTGGAAACACAGATAAATGTACATACAGCCATGTGGTAACCATGGGCACAAACACCATCACAAGAAAGGAGAGTGTTTAGGTTGCTCGGCAACAGTGCAGTTTCAGTGAAATTGAACTAGTTGAGTTGGTGGAACAAACTATAATGATCTGCTGTTGTTTATTATTACTTTTTCAATAGACTTTGACAGACCTCCAACTGTTAGGAACAAAATTAAATTTGTTTATACCTTAAAAAAGACCCTCACAACCTTTTTCCTGTTGGTTCTTAATTGCAGAAAGTACGTGCTCATAGATCTAAGGTGTTGCTACCAGACAAAGGGTGGTATACAGCTACCTGTATTGGCTTTGTTGGTTTTTGAAGTGATTGATTTAGTTTGGACTCCAAGCTCACTGGATGGGATAAAATCTCAAGCCTGAAGCTTTCCCTGAGACAGCAGTGGGTTGGGTCAATTCACTCTCCTGGCAGAGGAGGGAGGAGGATGATGATCAGGGTCAGGTGTGGTCCTTTATTTTCCCTTCGTCTTAAGTCGCGTTCACACATGACACGACAATTGCGCTATTTATATGGCGAATACAGACGCAAGAATGTTTTGTGTTTACTCGCTCAATTCACACGTCAAAATCATGTGTACACGAGTGCCCAAGACGCAAATTGTCGCGAGGGGGGGGGGGGGTTCCCACGCCACACTAGTCTGTTGTAATCAAACAAGGTTGAGCTCGTGGACAATGAATGGGGAAACCGATTATGCTAAAGGGGGCACAGCTAACTTCCTACTACAACCCATAGCTGGATTCAAGTGACAGACAGTTTTCACAACTTACCACATAATCCTCTTCACTCTGTCCTCATAGTGAGCTCCTGTTTATTCCTGATCCCATAAAAACAGGTAGAGTCACAAAGTTTGGAGAAGCTGCACAGAGATAGAATCAAAGTGTCCCATATATTCCAGATGAGTGAATCTTTGTTGGTCCATATGTCACACCACACGTCATCAGGTGATCTGCACGCTGATAGGCTATCCTGGCGCGATACATTCGCTGGAGTTCAGATAGTTCAACTTGCGCAAATAATTTGCTTCATTTGTGCGAATCGCGCTGCCACACCAGTACTTGCGTCTGTTTGCATCTTTACATTGACTTTACATGTAATTCATTCGTGCAGTGATTGTATTCGCGTTAGGTGTAAACGCCCAATTTGAGCATGCTAGCACTGCACTGCTGTCAGGTTAAGTTGTAAAGAAGTGTTATGTTGATAGAAGTTGATTTTTGTCCCACAGACTGATCATTGTAAGTGAATGCCTTATGTAAACAGAGAAAGGTGATGTCTTTGGCCTAAACTGAACTGAAGAGGACCCTGATAATCCTCCATTTTCATTTATGGATGCAAAATGATGTAAGTTCAGTGCTGTGGTTGTTTATTTTTCTTCTCATTTACAGCCGGCAATGTATTGATTGATTTATTATTTTATCATACAGAAACAAATCATCCATTCCTCATCCATTCACCTCAGTTCATCCTCTTTAATATTCAATAAACAGTTAAACATGGCGCTTGGATTTCTGTGTTTAGATATGCACACCATCTCGGGGTTCAATAATCAGTATTTATCAAAGTAAAAGGAACTGTACTAATTTCAGCAGAGGGATAGTTTTTTCAGAAGGGTTAAAAAAAGTTGGGTTGCATAACATTTTTTTAACCTAAAAGAAGCACATCGGGACTTCTGTTGATCACACAGGAGTTTAGCATCTTCTCCGCTGTTGGACAGAACCTTAACTCTGGTCTTATTTCTGGCGACATCTGACTTCTGACTGAGATAAAGCTGGGTGTCGTCTGCATAGCACCGAAACCTATACATCGTAAAACAGGGACACATGCACACAGCGTTTTGTATTTTTTTGCGTCTATTACTGATTAAAAAACAAGATTAATAACTCTACTTTTGTTATGTATTATTTTGCATGTTGGTGTTGTATCCCATCATCCTGCTCTACAACAAAACGCTCTAAATCTGGCTGTGTGAACTCATCAGACAGCCTTTACAGAGAAGAGCAGACTGTGGTACAAAAGAGTACAAAGATCGAAGGAAAAACCCAAGGTGATGACTTGTTAAAGAAAAAACAGAAGTAGAAAAATCAAGAATAGTAGGAGGGAGAAAGAAACAATTTGCTCTGTAATGGCTGGCCCCAGGGTTTGAGTTTGAAGAGAGAAACTCATTCAGTGACTCTATGGAATTCAATTTACCAGCTTGGCGATTTAAAAAGCCTCTCAAGTGGTGTGTGTGTGAGTGTGTGTGTGAGCGCACAGGAGAGAGAGAGAGAGAGAGAGAGAGAGAGAGAGAGAGAGAGAGAGAGAGAGAGAGAGAGAGAGAGACAGAGAAAGAGAGAGAGAGAGAGAGAGAGAGAGAGAGAGAGAGAGAGAGAGAGAGAGAGAGAGAGCAAGAAGGAGAGTACAGTATATGTTTTGCTCTGTTTGCAGTGATTCATTGGTCTAAGTGGCCTTGAGGTCCATTTATATAAACATCATACTGAGGTAACATCCAACAGGACTACTCCTTGTAATAACCAGTCCAGATAAAAGTGTATCTGACATTAAACTGGATTTAGCATCAAGTTCATTTACCCTCATTCATTGGCTCAAAGGCTTGATAAAGTGCTCATGTATAGTCACCAGAATTGTCCCTTTTTTCTTCCTCTATCTTAGCCTGTTGGTACATAATAGGATTGGAAAGGCAACACAATTCAAACACACTTCACAATTCAACCTCCAAGATCTTTGGAACATAGCTACAGTCACACTGGTTATTGTTTCCTTGGAAACATCTCAGCGTTTTTTGATGGGTTGCTAGTGAAGTATGTGACGACATTCTAAGTCCCCAGAGGATGTATCCCAATGATAGATAATGATAGTCCTTGCACTCCTCATCTCGTGCCACCAGCAGGTTAAAAGTTAGAAGGAGCAATATGAAAGTCTTACCCAGAGCGTCCAAATTAAAAAAAAAAAGAGAGAGAGAGCTCCTCCCCAAGACGAGGCTGACACACTACGTGGCTTCATACGTACATAAGATAAGAGATACTCCTTTGTTCGTCCCACAACGGGGAAATTCATTGAGTTACAGCAGCAAACAAGAAGGTGTACAGTACAAGAATTTCAACAAGAATATATAGCCTATAGAAGAAAAAAAGTCCATCAGAGACGGCAGCTTGGCCATAATTCTCCTGTCAGCCACCACCTCCACAGGGTCCAGGACTGAGCTGGCCTTCTTCACCAGTGTGTTCAGTCTTGCTCTCCTGTATCCTGTCCGCCCACAGCAGGTGAAATCCTTCCAATGTGGTGTTCGTGTTCAGTGTTAGCTCTGTTAGCATCATGCTACTCTGCCAGTATTCCCTCTGGTGCTGGGTTAGCTCGTCCACCTCATCGTAGATAGATCTTACATTCCCCATAACGGTGGGTGAGTGGAAGGACAGGACGATGTTGTCTTTTTTAGCTTGCACCTCAATACCAGCACGTCATCCTTGGGAACATCGGGCCTAGCATCGTTGAACATCAGTACGCTACAGGCTGCTAACAGCTGATCGCGTATGTAAACAATGCAACCATGGTTACACGCAGGATCTCCAGACACACACAGGAAAAAAATAAGTAAAAACACCACTGCAAACGTAGCCAGCTTGGTGTCCATGGCCAACAAATGAGTCCTTAAAAGTCATGACAGGCTCCAAATACAAAGGTAACTTAACAGATACGAAAAAAGAGTCGAAAAAAGAACAACGAAAAGAGAACTGCTGCAACAAGCAGCCACTCGAGCGGTGCTAATCAACAAGATATATACGTTTTTATTATGTACTTATTATTTAGAAATCATAAACCAGCTCCTGTTGATTTCTTATAAACTTTCAATGTTAGCTGTGCTGTGGTTAATACTGAGCCTGTTTTTACATTGGAAAAGAGCCTGATTCTCAGAAAACACACACCGGAGTGACTGCTAACTGGAGTTGTGGAGTGACCACTTTCTAGATCCTGTTAACACAGTATTCATTTTAACAGACAACATGTGAATCATGATGTAAATGAAAATGTGACCTTGTATGACTCCTAAAGATAGACTGATGTAACTTCACTGTCACCACCTGAGCCAGTCTGGCTAGTGATTTGCATTTCACCTGAGTTAGAAAATTAGCTAACCGTTGCTTTATGGGATGTTTTTGTTGCCTTAATATGAAGTCCATCCCTACCAGTAGTCATGTTAGATTAAAAATCAGATGGTGCTATTTCGGTGCTCAAAGCTCTCAACATTTTTTGACAGCATCTCCAATGTTTGTGCTAGTTTTTCCACATTTGTGGTTGTGCAGCTTTTTAGAGAAAAACTCTCTTCAGCTGTCCTATCTGACAAAGGTGAAAATGTCCAAAAACATATCTTTAAAAAAAGAGAACAAGTGGGCGTGCATTAAAACCACCTGTACCTTCTCAGGGTAAAACAAACACATACTATTACGGACCGCATTATAAATTTAGGAGGAGGACATATCGGCTGCTACATAGTCATCTTATATGCCAGGATTTTAACTTGGTATGTCTCCTACAGATCTGATGATATTGTCATTTCATTATTTAATTCAGTAGATATCTTACATATTGCACATTTAAATTCAACAAAGTAAACATACCTCTCCACACTAACTAGCTTTTCAGGTTAAGATCTGTTCCAGGGTATTTTCAGAACAATCACCACATTGTTGAGTGTGCGATCTGGTGGTATGTGGTGGTAAAACTGAATACTGGCATGTGAATTGCTCTGATAAAGGGCAACCTCATGGATCAGCATGCAGATGTCTTCCAGTCATGCCCTGTGACTTACCACAGGCTCTTAATGACACAGACCAGGATTCACATGCACACGAGGGCACAGACGTACAGTATTTGCATGATTGCTCACAGGTTTGTTCAGAAATGAAAGAAAACACACAGTAAGGAAATAACTGTACGGCTGTTAAAGTAATGGCCATAGGGGTCTGCAGACTCAAAACACACACACTCACACACACACACACACACACACACACACACACACACACACACACTGCCTGGTAATTTTAAATGTAATTTTACGAGGAGCAAAAAACTGCTATTGTCAAATGGGTTTCATCAGTGGTCCAATCAGTGATTGTAGGAAGTGATTTCAAAATCAATGAGCTATCACCGAGATGGAGTGATGTCATTCCCCCTTTACACTGGCTCAGACTCACATGCACTCTTATTAAGTCCCACTAACCACTGCACAAGGTGGGAATTTTCATCACACACACCATATTATTATAGTATGCATTATCTAGCCTTGATACTGGAGCGTTTAATGTCAGGGAAGTCCAGAGAAGCTTCCTCAGGGAACAATACAGACCCCCCAGTTTTTTTATTTCTCTAAAAACAACATGACTTCTTGAAGTTCAGGTAGCTACCAGGGAAGAAACACTCTGCTGAATATGATCATGCTGCACACATTGAGGGGATCTCTGTCTCGTAGGGATGGGAATTTCTAGCCAAAATACTATTCAATAATCATTGGCATCTATTCGACGACTATTCAAGTAATCACCCCCACCCCACACACACATACACACACACACACACACACACACACACACACATGGCCCATTCACAGCCCGCTTGTGTGGTGATCATGTTAACCAGCAGCAGGATGAGGTGCTGCTAGTAGCAGGCACTGACAGCATCTGTCTCTATCTTTATGTTGGTGTTTCTGTGACGCGGCGTGGCGTGTGTTTACATTTCACAGCCATGCTCAGTCTCTGGAAATACATGTGTAGTAGTGTGAGATTCAGAAACAGAGAAAATCACAGCAACTTGCGCTGTTGTTTTCTTCTTCTTTTACTATTTAATAGACACCAATAAAAACAATGAAAAAATGTACTTTAAAACGAGAAAATATTAAAACTAAGTAGTTCGATTTTTATTAAAGCTGGGGTTGGTAGTCTCGGAAAACTAGCATGAATTTGAATGTAGCATTTCCTCAGGACTCCGTCTAACCCCTCCCCTCCTCCCTCGGAGCTCCTCCAAAACTACGCCTCCCCCCGCTCACATGCATGAGCGCCGCTGACTTGCGACCATATGATGGTGACTGATTCAAAACTGGTCCTCACCAAAACATTATCATAGTGAGTCAGAGCCCCGTGGTGAGAGCTTTTTAGACTCTGATCCGGACTACAGTCCTGAGCAAAGCACCTCATCGGGTCAGAGGGGACAGGCCCGAGGTCGAGCGAGAGGGGCAGCCAGTAGAGTCAGGGGAAGCAGAGGCAGGAGACGGGGACTCGGAGTACATGCCGGGGAAATGTACGCGCAGGAGGCGGGCAGAACAGCAGGACGGGATTTGAATGGTTTAAAATTTTGGCACCCAAAAAAGGCTGATTGGTTGGTGTTTTCCCAGGTTTACTCCGGCTGTAGATAGCAGCTTTTCTTCGCTCTTTTTTAAGAACACATTATGTATTGATTGCCATCAGGACATAATGATCATTTTAACCAGTATAACAAAAAGTGTATCTAAATCTGATTACCAACCCCAGCTTTAAGTGAACAAATATTCGAATACTTGAAAATCATCAATGATTCAGGAAAATTACTCAGTATGCATCGGACCAGTCTCCCTCAAGTACTGTATCCCACAATGCACAGCGCCTTATGTTCCTCTCTTTCTGTTTCTTTTTTTTTTGACGGGGGCACTCAGTATTTAGGTGTTGTGAAAATGATTAAATTCCATATAAACCACTTCTTATCTTTTTAAATCATAAGTGATGCTAAATGCGCAGTTTCTGTATCAGCTTGGCCATTGTTTACTTCCGCCTTCCGAAACCGAAAATCAGTGACGCCTGACTCAACATACTACAAAACAGATCCAACAGAACAGTCATACTACATACTATCTTCAAACGCAGTATGCTGTACATACTGCATACTACATTCGTAGGTAGTATGTAGCAGGCAGTTTCGAAAACAGCATAGGTCTGCCTTCACAGGCAGCCGGATCAAGTACAGTTGGTGAAGGTCAGCTTGCTGCTCCCCTATAAACTTCCCACAGGTGTAATTTTAGCATGACCATACCACCATACTATACAAAAGAATGCCCTCAATAAAATATTTTATAAAATAAAGTTTAAATGTTGTCAACATTACAAAAAAATGAATTTCATAAGAAAGTACACATGCTGTTGTCCCTTCTTAAAAATAGCATCAACACCAAGCAGCAACCTCAGACCGCAAGAATTTAATCCAATGTGGAAGTGTTAAAAACTACAGTTTTCAGAGTGTCCGCTTGAGGCTGGCTCTGGAAGTACTGGAAACCACATATGCACCTATTCAAGAAAGCCGATCTTTGCAGCAGAAATAAAGATGTTTACAGCCTGGTTCAAAAACAAGTTTAGTCTGGATAGCTCATTTCTTGATCGGCACACGCTGTACAGGGGGTGAATTTTTTAATAATGCAGCAATTTCGAAGATATTAGGATTACGAGTTTTCCATTATAAGAGGCGCAGCTGACTTGATTTACAAGCGGGAACACTGTAGCTGTTGGCAAGGAGGCTCAAAGCCGGCCTCTTTACCTCACACTCGCTCGACAGAAGTTAGGTTGACTTCAGCATTTCCAATATGGCTCCTGCCAACAATTGGCTTCAAAACAACGCTTCAGGAACAGGTGGGTGACGTCACGGATACTATGTCCATTATTTGTACAGTCTATGATCAACATATGGGTCCTAACACACACCCCTTTGCAGGTCCAAACTATGGAGGCGAACTGGTCCAAATAATAAAGCATATTTTTGATTGCTTTCTTTAAACTAGAGCCCTGTAAACGTGAAACCCTGATGCCACATAGATACTTTGGTCATCATATATTCAAGTGAAGTGCCGCTGACTGTAATGCTGTATTTGACAGGAAGGAAGTGAGAAGGTTTGACCCTGAGGAGTCTTACATGTTAATGAAAATGGCCACAGAAGACTGTAGAATTATAAACCACTAAAAGACTACAAGTTGCACCCAAGGTACACAACAGCTATGTGCCCTTTTCATGTTACCACTCTTTGTATCAACCTCGGCTCCCTTTGTCCTGTATACACACTTGTTCTGTTTTGGCTTGTGTTTGCAGTGAACGCGCAGAAGGACAGGCATGCAAATTTGGAGGACCTGCTCATTACCGCGATCTGTACTGGGACTCTGCTCCGTGTTGTCCTAATGATTTCACGCAAAGATTAATTGTTGCCGGCACATCATTTCATCGAACAGTTCACACCAAGGGCAGGTCATTTGGGTTCCACAGTCAAACGCTGATTAAAATTCAACACAGGCCATCCCTCCCTCCACTCCCACCTCTCTGCCTCTGAACAGCTTTGTGTTATGGCTTATGATATCCGACGCGGAGCATTACAAGTCTTTTGTGTCCTCAGCCATACTCATCCGACCAAACAAGACAGGGATACAGAGTGGTATATCTGCTCTCAGAGAGTGTGTCTTCATTCACAGCCACAGCATGCACACCGGCATACAAACCACACACTTACTCACACAGCAGCCCTCACTGAGAGTGGGGGAAAATTCAAAGTCATTGAGATACTAGCTGAGAGATTGAAGGCCATTTTTCAAAGCGTATCGACCCGTCAGGCTTTGTTCTCTATTTCGGTGACATGTATTAGACAAACGCAGGCAGAAAGCAGGAATAAAAATCAGGGCGCACCAGCATGTTTCGGCCTTGCAGCATAATTGAGGATTGTTTTTAGAGCATTGATCATGTTTTTCTTGTTGCCGCCATGATGATTGATTGGTTTCAGAGTTCTGTGGCATACTGATGTGCTGCTCTCCAACACTGAAACAGTCTCTAGTTTCTTACACCCAAAAAGCAATTAAGCCAAATCCTTCAACATGTACAGTGGGGCAAAAAAGTATTTAGTCAGACACTGATTTTGCAAGTTCTCCCACTTAGAAAGATGAGAGAGGTCTGTAATTTTCATCAGAGGTACACTTCAACTATGAGAGACAAAATGAGAAAAAAAATCCAGAAAATCACATTCTAGGATTTTTAAAGAATGTATTTGTAAATTATGGTGGAAAATAAGTATTTGGTCAATAACAAAAGTTCAACTCAATACTTTGTAACATAACCTTTGTTGGCAATGACAGAGGTCAAACGTTTCCTGTAAGTCTTCACCAGGTTTGCACACACTGTAGCTGGTATTTTGGCCCATTCCTCCATGCAGATCTCCTCTAGAGCACTGATGTTTTGGGGCTGTCGTTGGCCAACACAGACTTTCAACTCCCTCCACAAATTTTCTATGGGGTTGAGGTCTGGAGACTGGCTAGGCCACTCCAGGACCTTGAAATGCTTTTTACTGAGCCGCTCCTTTGTTGCCTGAGCGGTGTGTTTGGGATCAATGTCATGCTGGAAGACCCAGCCACGTTCCATCTTCAATGCTCTCACTGATGGAAGGAGGTTTTGGCTTAAAATCTCATGATACAACACGGATAACACGGATCAGTCGTCCTGTCCCCTTTGCAAAAAAACAGCCCTAAAGCATGAGGTTTCCACCCCCATGCTTCACAGTAGGTATGGTGTTCTTGGGATGCAACTCAGCATTCTTCTTCCTCCAAACACGACGAGTTGAGTTTTTACCAAAAAGTTCTATTTTGGTTTTATCTGACCACATGATATTCTCCCAATCCTCTTCTGGATCATCCATATGCTCTCTGGCAAACTTCAGACGGGCCTGGACATGTACTGGCTTAAGTAGGGGGACACGCCTGGCGCTGCAGGATTTGAGTCCCTCTCGGCGTAGTGTGTTACTGATGGTAGCCTTTGTTACTTTGGTCCCAGCTCTCTGCAGGTCATTCATCAGGTCTCTCCGTGTAGTTCTGGGATTTTTGCTCACCGTTCTCATGATCATTTTGACCCCACGGGATGAGATCTTGCGTTGGGCCCCAGATCGAGGGAGATTATCAATGGTCTTGTATGTCTTCCATTTTCTTACAATTGCTCCCACAGTTGATTTATTCACACCAACCTGCTTGCCTATTGTAGATTCACTCTTCCCAGCCTGGTGCAGGTCCACAATTTTCTTCCTGGTGTCCTTTGACAGCTCTTTGGTCTTGGCCATGGTTGAGTTTGGAGTCTGACTGTTTGAGGCTGTGGACAGGTGTCTTTTATACAGATAACCAGTTCAAACAGGAGCCATTAATACAGGTAACAAGTGGAGGACAGAAGAGCTCCTTAAAGAAGAAGTTACAGGTCTGTGAGAGCCAGAAATCTTGCTTGTTTGTGAGTTACCAAATACTTATTTTCCACCATAATTTACAAATAAATTCTTTAAAAATCATACAATGTGATTTCCTGGATTTTTTTTCTCATTTTGTCTCTCATAGTTGAAGTGTACCTCTGATGAAAATTACAGACCTCTCTCATCTTTCTAAGTGGGAGAACTTGCAAAATCAGTGGCTGACTAAATACTTTTTTGCCCCACTGTAGCAATATTCTGTCCTGGAGCCTGCTGCAGATACTGTTGATTTAGTGAGTGGAGCTTGTTTTCAGGCAAACCAGGCATTCGTAGATGAAGATGCTGCATTGGACTTTTATGACATGTAATTAACCATTAAAGCAAAGCATCCAAACACAAACCTCTTGGTTGTAGCGACATCATTTAATAAGCAAAAACCTAAAACCCCAACATGTTTGTGTTGACAGTAACACCAACTTCAGTCAAATGGTAGTGTCTGTTAGAGGCACACACTCCTGAAACAAATTACCAGTTCATATCAGGGAGTTTGAGAAATACTGTGCCTTTTAAAAACACTAAGACATTGGTTAAAAACAAGCCAGTCATGTACTCATGAATAATATCTGTTTCCTCATTTGATGCCCATTCCCTGGGGGTTTTGGCCTCACCTTCCATACTCACCTGTCTGCTCATTGCTAATATTGCTGAACAGGATCCAATACGAGAATGTCCATAGCCTGCCGATTTAGCATGCTACCGGAAATAGTGTTTTAGCCCAACTGTGTTGATACGAATGGAAACTAATGGTTTATCCTAATCTAACGGTCTATGGTGTCAACAAGCAGAAGCAAAATGTGCCAGAACGTGTGATCAGTTTGCCTCTGGTGTTGCTCATGTTAGTGAAAGTTAATAACTGTTGTTGAGGAGTTTTCACCAATCAGAATCAAGCATCTTACACAGCTGGAAGGTCAGTAAGAAAGCCAGGTAATAAACTGGAGTAAATGACAGTTACTTCGAGCCATTCGCTTCTTTAGAGGCAATCTGGCATGAGAGTCAGCACTTTAACAAACACCCCATCAAGAAAGAGCTTCCCACTGATCGACCAAATGGACTGAAAACGTCATTTCTGCAACAATAATTTGATTAGTTTGGATGTTCTATTGGTTAAGATGAATCTTACGTCCATATGGTGCCATCAAACAATAATACAGCTTAAATTCCAAGGAAGTAGTTTCAGTTCAGTGTGGACATTACACCTTAAGAAAAGACACAACTCATACAGAGATGCTGCAACAAGCCACAGTCGATTATTAGCAGTCTTTTGCTCCTGAAATAATAGTCACAATATCACCTCTTTGCTTATAATTACTTAATAACTTAAATTATACAATGTATGCAGCTTTATTGATTTTTGTATCCTCTGTAAAACACAGAGAAAGCAGTGATGATGTAAAGGGACGCAGCTGTGTGATTTAATCTTTATTTTTAGTGCTCTGATTTAAACTTTGAGTGAAAAAAATCCCTTCTTCTAGTCTGTCTTGAACGTTTACTCAGATATTGTTAATTCTCTTAAAAGGTAAAACCCCTGTCCCCCATGTGAAGCACCTGTATTAAGCAGCCCTAGAAAAGAAACAGATTCTGTCCATTTTCCAGTCAGAACTATAATTAAACTTATCATGCTGGAATCCAGTCAAGGCTGACCCCTGACCCTCTCTCTGATCCATGTTTTTAGGAGACACGGGTTTAAATGAAATGGTTAATAGGGGCAGAGGGAAGGTTAATAATGTTAGTGCACTCTGCTTGAAGTAATATTCAAGGACAAAACTTGGTTAGACCAAATGTGATTAGATTTGAAGGAGAAAGGAGAAGAGAGAGGAGGGTGGAGCAGATCCATAGACCCAGCAGGGAAATGGCTTTTATATAATAGTGACCTCGAAAATGCCTGAACGTATTATTCTCTTTTTAAATAAGAGAGGGAAGAATCCACTGGCAGGATCTTACTTTGAGAATACTCTCTGAATAAATTATGTATTCTTCCTTCAAGCAGACTTTCTTTTACACAGACACACCTGACTCAGAGAAGCCATTGTGTTCCCTGTATAAGGGTTCTTCCCTCGGGCTTGATGCAGTGTTAACCTCGTGGTCAGCTGATTGTCAGAGCCTCGTATGTCTTGGTTATCTGAGTGTCACCTGCTGTTTCACTGCTGTTCCTCTCAAAGCATCTTTAGAGCAGGACTGGTTTGTTCATTACTGTCTTGTACTCTGTTGTGATGTGAAAAGAGACAAGCAGGACAGGACAAGTTCTCAATAAGAACTCATCAAACATCAGCTTGGCCCTCAGGTTAGCATTATAACTACCAGGTCTCTCTCCAGTGTGAGTTTTCAAAGTTCAATCACAATAACCTCAGTTTAGTAGATTTCTGTTCTGTAGTTTGCGTCTAACCTCTCCGACCCCTTTTTGTCTCTTTCCTTGGTTTCCCATTGTAAACAAAATGACGTCATATTAACCAGACTTCTTTCTGTGCAATGATTATAGTTGGTCCTCCAGGGTCTCGGATTAGGGTCCTGTGCTCTGGAACTTCAATGCTTCACAATCCCTCACCAAAATCACCCAAAACTTCTCCCTCATATTTGATAACACCACTCTGACTCCATCACTCCATATTCGTAACCCTGGCCTAATTTTTGACCAACCTCACTTTTAAAAAGCATGTCACCCACATCACCTGAACCGCCCTAATGAAATCAATGTCTGGTTTATTTCTCCAGTACAGTGTAAATGTTGATTTTGATGATTTCCATAGTTCTAAACAAAGAGAGAAACATATTAAATAATCTTTTATAAACAAATGTGAAATGAAACCTTTAAATCATGTCAAATATAATATTAGCAAAAAAATAGACTCAGCCTCAGGTGATTAAGCAAGCAATTATTCAATTATGATTTAGAAAGGAAATCTACTCACGTTGAATATAAATCAAAAGACACATGACAAGCACTCAAATGTTAGGAGACAAAGAGAGAGGAGGCCCCTCATCCAGACGTCTATTTATAAGGTTGGTGGTGCTAATATGGGATGTACCACACCTGAACCAACCATGGTGCCTCTAATGGTGGTAAGGGCAACAAACCAGCAATTTCTCTCATATTTATTTATTTATTTTGGGGGGGCTCATGGTGGTGACCCAAGTGGAGGGAAGATAAATTTGGCTAATAGAAGAAATTGATATTTTTTAAAGCAAGCCATGCAAATATAAAGTTTTTAACTATTACTAGAAGAACTGTGGAATAAAAGTTGTAACTTTGTTTGAAAAAAAAAGACTCAGACTCTGTTATCTGCAGAGGCACTGTGATGCTGTGAATAGCACTTCACTGAAGACAGACTGAAGACAAGAATAAAAGGTAGTGAGGAGACTTTTAATTTCAACAGACCCTTTTTAATTATTCAGAGCCGCTTACCAAATGACCTGGCAACTCCTGAAAGCTTGCACCATCCTTGGGCATGAAGGAAACATCAAATATTGAGATAGAGATAAGAGCGTGATAAATATTGCAGGCGGGGAAGGAACTGTGCACAGGTATCTGGAGTCTGGAAACAGATTCACCTGTGTCTGAGAGGTGACCGGAGACAGAATGATTTAGTTTCATGTGAAAACAAGGAGGGTGTAGAGGAGTCACAGTTTAAAGCTTGAGGTGTTACAATGAAACCTAGCTCTTCAGACTCGACTTGGACTAGGCCTTACAGTGTTTAAACTAACTGGACCGACCCTCTATTGACCTTACTTTGACTGGGACAGTGACGTCTTGATTTGGACATAACTTTTTAAAAACTCTACTTAGACTAGCTCTCTTCAGACTTGAGACCCGACTTGAACTTACCCTTTCAAAGGCCTCTCATGAAGTAGCCCTCAAAAGGCCCAACTTGGACTTCTCTTTAAAGACTTCACTTGGACCAGCTCACAGAGAAAAGACTTGATCTGGGCCATCTTACACTGAGGCACACAGACATACACATACACTTACACAAAAAAATCTATAAATATATCTGCTTTGAAATGATGTGATAGCACATCAATATCTACACACAAACATACTCATTCTCACACAAATGCACACACCATTGGTCACAGCAGTGAGTCATCCTGCCCCATAGGAAAATCAAAAAAATGAAATACAGAAATATCTGGGCCACTCAGCTGGATAAGCAATGACACTTCATTTCAGATGGCTGTTTAAGATGAACACTACACACAAACACACACACACACACACATACACACACACACACACACTCACACACACACACACACACTTGTAATTTGCTGTGATGTAACAACAGCTGAGCAGAACCAAACAGAAGATGTAAGAGGACAAAGTGTTGCGATAGTTAACATGTAGAGATCATATACAGACTTCTCCCTCTCCTTAAAGTTAATTATTATCTTTAATAATGAATTTGGACCTGAATGTAAACACAACTCAAAAAATCTCAATAACATGGGTCACAGAATACAAATCTGTCCATGTCAGGAGCTGTGAGAAATTAGGTGTCTAGACCTCAGTGACACCATGACAACAGCAGCAGACTGCTTTCAGTCTGACCTGGGTCATTTTATTGCATGCCACCCCTTTATTTTTCTTTTCTTCTTTTGTCTGTATTTTCTCTGAGGATCCCAGAAAGAAAAATGGAACCTGTATGTGCAAAGGTTTCAATAATTTAGGCCATCAAAATACAGCCCCACTTCCCAAAGAGTTAGGGCGCTGTGTAAAATGTTGATAAAGAAAGATTTTGATGGTTTTCAAATATCATTTAAACCATGTATTTAATTAAAAATAGTGCAAGGAATACTTCTCAAATCTTGAACTGAATTTTTTATTTTTTAAACATAAATAATGTTAAAAAACAACTACAACAAAACACCTGGAGGAACATCTTCAACTAATGAGGTTAATTTGCAACAAGTCAGAGACATGACGGGACATAACAAGAACACTCGAGAGAGTCTCTCAGAAGTAAAGATGGGGAGAGAGGTTCTCCATCACCAAATAGCTTAACAGTTACTGAAGCTTGCACAGAATTGTGGGTTTCATCAACTACAGTACATAATATCATTAAATGATTCAGAGATCTTGAGGCCCTCAGGTAGCACAGCGTTAAAAACAGACATGACTCTGTAGTGGAACTCACTGCATGGGCTCAAAATCACCTCCAAAAACTGCTGTTTGTCGCTACATCCTCAAATGTTGGTTTGAACTGGACCATGCAAAGAAGGAACCATATATAAACATGATCTGGAAACACCGGTGACTTTTCAAGGCTCAAGCCTGATTAGCATGGAGTGAGGCAAAGTGGAAAACTGTCCTGTGATACGACAAATCAAAATCTGACATTCTTTCTGGAAATCGTGGAAGCTGTGTCCTCCGCTCTAAAAAGGAGTGTGACCACCTACTTTAACCTTTTTTTAAACCTATGACCAGGTCTATCCTACTCTACCTCCTGGCCTCAAGCCCCAGACCTTAAGAGGCCCCCTTCCTTAAAATCTACAACCCCAATACCACAAAAGTTTGGACACTGTGAAATGTTACTAAAAACACAATTTGATGCATTTTCAAATCATTTAACGCCTGTATTTAAGTAATCAGAGATGAAAACTAAAGATTACGAGTGAAGTTTACTGTTCACAACTCTAAAAGTTTCTTATACATGTTTCTAGATCTACTGTCTATGATAAACTCTATGCTTCTTACTCAACTACTTTTGTCAGACAGAAAAGTAATCATCCTACTTTTCCACTCCTATTTAGTCAGGCGTACTGCTGAACAACTTTTCAATTAAACTAGTACAAACCAGATGACACACAATAAGCTCTGAGGTTTTTCATGCCCTAAGGGAGTCCACTGCGTTGCCTGCTTGTTAATGCAGCTGTATGAAAACCCTAAAATCTGACTTTTTAAACCTTCATTTAAATTCACACTTTTCAATTTGGACAGAGACCAATTTCTTGAAAAACCTCAAATACGTGTGTGAGTGTGTGTGTGTGTGTGTGTGTTTGTGTGTGTAAGTAAGAGAAATAAGCTCAGCATCCACTAGATGTTTAATTTTTTCTGCCATACTTATTATTTTATTTATTTAACTTGATGTTTGTTTTGTTGTTGCTGCTAACCTTGGAATGTGTGGTTTTGTTTCTTGTGTGTGTGTGTGTGTGTGTGTGTGTGTGTGTGTGTGTGTGTGTGTGTGTGTGTGTGTGTGTGTCTGTGTCTGTGTCTGTGTGTGTGTCTGTTGTGAGGTTGGAGGACAGAGGGGAACAGGGGCTGAGGCAGTGGGGATTATGAAAGATTATTATTGTTTATTACGTGGGGAAAATGGAAATGGGAATTCATTTTAGCATACACACACACACACACATGCACGCACCCCCCCCCCCCCCCCCCCCCCCCCCCCCCCACACACACACACACACACACACACACACACACACACACACAGGCCAGAAGCCTGTGATTCAGCATAATGTTGTGCTAATAAAGCACAATTGCAAAAGTCACCTCTGTTAGTTGGTTAAATAAGATGCCTGCAGTGAGTTTGATTTAGCTTCAGCATACACACTGAAAGCGCCTGATGTCCATGAACCATCTGAACCTACAGAGAAAAACCCATCAATGTCACCTCTCACAGTTGATTGTGATGATATCATGGTAGAGAAGTCTTACAAGGTCTTATTAACATACGTCTGTAGCACTTTCTGTGTATTAATCTGACATACAGCGCCCTGGGTTCTTTAACTGAGACTTCACCGTTATATCACTTTTTTGATCTTTAAGTTTGACTGTCCTGCATCAAAACTTAACTTCCACTGCAGCAGAGATACAATTAAAGTACAATCATGTGACAAACTTTCTTTTAACAGGCAGAAACCTCGAGCAGAACCAGACTCATGTTACACAGCTATCTTCCTCGACCGAGTTGGGGTTGGAAAGAGGGATATAGGGAGATGAGGATAGAGAGAGTGAGATGATGGCGATGAGATGGCTAGTAGTAGTTGTAGCAGCAAGCTGTCTGCGGCAGCTCAGGGACTCCAGAAAGGTCTATGGTTAGTAACTTTGATTGGACAGGGAGAGTTAAAGTAAGTGATAGGCAAAGAGAGGGATCCCAGTGTGTCAGTTCCCTGGCAGTCTAAGCCTAAAGCAGCATAACTAAGAGCTAGTCTAAGCCTGAGCCAGCTCTAACTATAAGCATTATCAAAAAGGAAAGTTTTCAGCCTACTCTTAAAAGTAGAGAGGGTGTCTGGTAGATGATTCCAAAGTAGAGGTGCCTGATAACTGAAGGCTCAACCTCACATTCTACTTTTAGAGAGTTTAGGTATCCAACTTGATACTCTGTGCCATAGCTTTTGACCCAGGGAGTTGTGGAAACATTTCAAATGTTTCATAAAGCGCCTCACTGCCCTCCAGACTGCTGACCAAGACCTCAGTAATGGGGCCAAATTGTAATCTTTAAAAAATAAAAGGTCTCAAAATGAAATGCCAGCTGATTCTGGTGTTTCTGTTCCAAAGTTTTGGTGATGTTTTTAAAGTTTTTTACAGACTTTTTGGAGAAGTTATGCTTTCCTTTGAATCTCATGCACCACATGTGTATGAGTGGCCCCATTTTCCTGATACAGCTTGGATAACTGATTATCAGATGGTGTTTTGGAATCAAATTTTGCTCTGGAAAGACAGATTTGAAAGCTTGTGATGGTCGATCATCAGATGTTTCAAATAGAAAGTGAAAACACAGTGTTTACTATTTGGATGAAGAGGAGTCAAGTCAAATTTTATTTATATAGCACATTTAAAAAACAACCGCAGTTGGCCAATCAATAAAAACAAATAGTAATAAAAAATAGTAGATATTAAAAACACAATAGATATCACAAGAAAAAGCCACAATAATAAAAGGAAAATAAAATGTTGGATGTCTCGCTCAACAGGTATTGAAAGCCAATGCAAAGAGGTGCATTTCAAGTAAAGATTTAAAAATCTCAATTGTTTGAGCATGTCTTATATCAGGAGGCAGACTGTTCCACAGTGTGGGAGCAGCCACCGCAAAGGCTAGGACACCTCTAGTTTTATCTAAAACCACTCGACCTGAATGCTCTGGCTGGAGCGTGCATGTGCAAACACTCACACATGTATGATGGTGCCAGCCCATGTAAGCTTTCAAAAACCAGCATCAATATCTTGAACTGGATCCTGAAGCTGACAGGAAGCCAGTGAAGGGAAGCCAGTACAGGCGTGATGTGATCTCGCCATCTCTTCCCAGTCAGAAGGCGTGCAGCTGCATTTTGTACCTGCTGCAGGCATGAAGAGAAGACTGATCAATTGAGATGTGAGAATGGGTTTTCAAGCTCATCAAAACATTCCTGAACTTTTTCTTAGGTTTCTCTGGATGCATCGGGTGACAAACAATTAACAACAGTTTCTTTTGCATGAGCGTGGATGTCATTAACCAGTTCCTCCATTGAGCCAGCCAGACATTGCACAGTACTTTCAGGTACTCCTGAGGGTTGGACTTGTGTGATGACGGCGCTACACATGTCTAGGATTTGCTTTTTTTCAATTGGATCATGTGTAGTGACAGTCACGGTGGGATCCATGCTTGTTGGCTGCGAAACAGAAGCTCCAACATTAGCTACAGTCTCCAACTCAACATTGCTGATGAGATGTTTGTTTCCACGTGCTGCTTGCAACCAGAATCAGTGCAGAATACAAGAGAACATCCAGGCTCCCCGCAGTTCAAACGCAAAGACCTTTCTGGGCACATACCATGCTGATGTCTAAGTAATATGGAACAACTTGTGTGGTGTACCATGAAAAAGTAACAAGTGCACATGTTGTATCTATCAAGGAAGTGTTCGTCTTCAAATCACACTGTGGAGGATTCACACTCTGATTTCCTTGACCTGAGGACTCTTCTTTACACTCCCGATGCGGATGCCATACACGGTCATCTGGATGAATGTGTGGAAGTTGGACAAAGCCACATCGTAGTACACGGCAAAAGCGAAGTGTGCTTTGAAGACCTCATCGAAGGCAGCAACTCTGGCCTGTGTCGTACAGGGAATGAACTTTTGGTCCAGGATGATATAAATTCTGTATGCTGTTCTTTCTTTCTCGGAGACACTGAAGAAAGGGCTGAGAAGGGACAGTTTCAATGAGGAAAGTCTCCACGAAGAACAGAGCAAATTAGAGAGAAAACAACGGACCAAATCAACAACAAAGCAGTCGCCTTTTTTGCTTTATTTCTAACCAAGCCATGTGTATCAAGGAAAGTTGGAAAAAGGTCTAGGACAGTGGAAGCTGTGGCTAGGTCTTGAACAACACTCTGTCTGTACTGAAATGTTGCCTTCGTTTTGTCTTTGACAAGGGCCAAGTCAGTTGAGTGGCTCACCACTGACATTGCTTCCTTGCATTCATCGCCTGAAAGTTGCCTCACATTTGAATGCATGTTGCAGTTTGTCTCTGGGCCACCTTGAAAAGTGGGAGCGTTTCAATAAAGAATCTGACCGCTAGATATCACTACATATTCTAATTTCTGCACACTGTACCTTTAACTGCATGGAAGACCAAAAGTTGGATTCTCGACTGGTGCTATTTGCACATATTTAAACAACCTTTGTTCATTTATTCAGGCCAAAGATGGACTCAATCAAACAATATATATGCACATACCTCTTTATTGTATAAAGCGCTTATTGGGTTGCCACCCTCATATTTATCATCCATGCTAGTTTGTTACTGGTGGTGAAAAAAAAAATGGAATAGCATATGAGCCAGGTTAACGCCCAAATAAAGCATTACATTTAATAGCGATACACCCCACCATTACAGGTGCTAACGGCAGGATTACAGCACCTGTTAGGCTGTTTAACGGATGGCGCACATCGTGCTTATGCGTTACCGTTTAAGACAAAATATATGAAGACAACGGATATTTAGGGATCGAATGAATCCTTTGGAAAAGTGTGACAATGCCAAAAATATACAGCAAATTTAGATTTAGGAGACGCAACATAACTCTTAGGTAACCAACCAGCAACACCTTGAACTGAATCCTTCCCAAACAACTCCGTTAACAAGTCCTCATCCTTCAATGGGGGGACAGGTGGTCCTCCACCTGGACCACATTGGTGGTGGTGCTTGTAAAGCCGCTTTCATGTTGCTTATTTCATTTTCTAGGTCTTCTACTATGCGCTCAGAAACACCACACTAGTGATGGGAATTCCGGCTCTTTTTAGAGAGCTGGTTCTTTTGGCTTGGCTCATTACAAAGAGCCGGCTCTTTCGGATCCCAAGTGGCTCCCAAGATTTTTTCATGTTTGAATGACTGTATTACCTATAATAATGTTAAATTATATGTCAAATGAATTACTAATGTAACAAACGTACATAATATCAAATGTGTATCATTTAAAAGGCTTTATTTATATACTCAACATGGAGCAGAGTTCCACTGAAATTAAATTATAAAGTACAAACAAGACTCATCTCAATTAGACAAAAGGGTCCAATCTCTGATGTCTGTATATTATTTATAAACTTTGAAACACCTTCATGAACAGCAGGTTCCCTTCACTGTCTATATTCTCTAACTGCACTCATTGATAAACAGTTCTAATGTCCATGACCTGGATGACTGAGATCCTTCACAGACAGATCTAATGTGCCTTTGCAGGTTTTTTGTGGAGCCTGATTGATGACATATTTTAACCTTGCACAGTCAACACTCTGCCTTTAAACTGACTATGCCGTTTAAATGTATCTAAAGTTTTCTGTGTTTCCTGCAGTCACTCGTTTTTTCACCTTTCCGGTGCGTTCTCTGTGTCGCGCATGTTCTCCCTCTCGTCTCCCTCCTGTTGGTGTGCTCACTGTGCTGTGTGTGTCTGTAACCCCTCCCCTCCCCGTTCTGCTCAATGTAGACACGTGATTGGTCAAGACGCCACCATGTCTTGACCAATCACGTGAGGCTTTAACAGAAAAAGACGAGAAAAATAAAAAAAACGGCTCCCAGTCAGGAGCCGGCTCCCGTCGTTCACTTCAAAGAGCTGGCTCTTAGAGCCGGATCGTTCGCGACCGACACATCACTACACCACACGCATTTACCCGGTTCAAGATCTGAAGCCAAACTTTTCCTTTCTCCTTGTTTGTTATCTTTGACGATCGACTTGCTGATAACAGCTGTTTGTTCATTCTATATTCTTGTAATACAATGTCCATTTCTTCCACTGAAAAGTAGTTTTTTCTTGATCTTCTCACAGTCACACCAGTACTGCTCACCATGTTTATTGATGTTTATGCATAGTAGGCATGCACAGTTTGTATGTGTTAGATAGGGGTTTTCCAGGAGGTTCCGTGGACATGTGACGTTTTGCACCAGCCACGCTTTCATGGCGCAATTAGTTAATTGGTCAAGTATTTGCAGTCGTGCATGCGACTAACACTGCGGCCAAATGGGGTGTTCCATAACGGTACATTAAGACTTATGGTCTCGTTTGTGTAATGGCTGGACGTGCATACGGGCCCAGGTTCCTCGAGTTAATTCAGAGCTGGGAAGATCTGCTTTTTGTTTTTTTGCACCATCTGCATGGAAATCAGTTTAAAGCACTTTAAAAAATAAATGCACTGGTTTCTTTTGTCATTTTAAATCATTAGTTATAACCTTTTTAACCTCTGATTGCACCTGTTTTAACTGACTTTGTGTTAACATTACTTTTCAATGGTTTTAACATTACTTTTTAATTGTTGTCTGTTTTTAATTGGTCATCATTATTTTAAGGTTTTATCTTTTATTTGCTTGTCATGCATTTTAACGTTTCTTTTATATTGTTAACGTCATTGTAAACGAGGGCTTCACTCTCAATGATTTTCAAGTTAGAAGAAAATAAAGCATCATTGCAAACAAAGAAAAGAGTAAAATCAATTACAAAAAATCAACATACAATTTATTCAAATAATTTTCTACTTCATAGAGATGGTAATAAGCGATGAGTAAAGCAATGAGCACTGCGTATGAATTCCCAGAGTTCGCAGTAGGAGGGAGCTGAATTGTAGGCTGTCATTAAATTGGCAACAGCCTACATTATGGAGACATATTTCTTTCAACTAGCCTCTCTCATGGGTGAATGTAACTCTAATTCTATCACAACACACACAAACACACAAACACACACACACACACACACACACCCTGTGGTGCAGCCTGTTCGGGGTCATGCCCCATCGTTAAGCCAGCTTCCCCTTTTCCCTCTTGCACATGATTGATTAGCTAATTAGTTTTAAGATTAATGCCTCTATTCTTATGTTTAACCTAACAGCCCCCATCTGAGGATCACATATCATGACCATAACACGTGAGACTGAAATTAAATTTTAAAGATATGGAAAATAATCCCATTAACTGAGTGCCGTAAATTGGATTAAAAGCATTTGTTAATTTGTGTCTAGATTTAATTTCTCCTCTAATGGACCTGTCTCCATTCATTTTAACATTTGCTCCATTCAAAATCAAAAGACATCATTAAGGCAAACCCCTCACAATGGAATCATGTATTTATCTAGCTTAAAGGGACAGATAGATTCACTTACATGTTGGGGGCGTAGCACATTTGGTCATTATTTAAGTCTTAACAGACTGCAGGGTAATGTATGTGTCTGGTGTCCTCCTTCAGAAAAGCACCACTTGAAATTGATGAGGAAGCAGGCTGCAGTGTTATATATGAAACACTCTGGTCTTTTTAGATTGCAAGTACATCTTCTATGTATAAAATTTCACTGTATAACGTGTTAAAAGATGGAAATGATAGTTGCTGAGGAGATTTGTCTCAAGATCCCCAGATCAGTTCATACTCAGGTCAAGATATAATTGATTGCGCTGGGTTCATAATATGAGGTTTTCACAATTCTTTTAAGAGTATAAGTATATCAGTTCAGGCTTGAGCTTTAGATAAGAAGCTGCCTTTACATGTACCTTTATTTTGAAAGCGTGCCACAGAAACCTCTGAAGCACATTAAAGCACCAAGTTTAAAGATATTAGGATGCTTTGAAGGGGCAGACACTCTTATGTAGTCTGTTATCTCTCTCTCCCTCTGTTACCTTCAGAGCAGGATTGGAGACCCTACTGGCCGCAAGCACACAGGGACTAGAGAGAAAATGAGAGTTTATTTATTGATAGTCAATGACAATTTCACATGAATAGAGATTCTCAAATGGTGGTCAAATATCCTTTGGTGGATTGTCCAGGTATCATCTATGTGAAGGAAAAAACTGTTGCCTCCTCAACTGCAAAATCTTCACCTGCTATTGACTTATCTGTTTGCCTCTATTCAGCTACAGGTGTAAGACAGAATGACTCCTCAGAAGTCAAAGACAGAAAATGCCTTTGCTGTTTAGCAAATGCTGTTGTGATTCTTTTTTTAATCTCTTGGTGAACATGGTCCCTTATGTGTACTGTCTTATAAAGTTTCATTACATCCCTTTTTTTTTTTATAAAAAGTGTTTTCCCCCATGCTGCACCAATTGAAGGAATTTTGAAAAGCCATATATCAGGCTCCTCCCTATTTTCCTTTTGAGGTGTTCAAATCAAGTGAACAAATGCCATTTTAAGCCAAGGCACCAATGCCCTGGTGGTCTAACTCCCAATTTATTCAGGATGTGCCACGCCACGTTACGTCTGTGCTGCGCACTACACAGCAGATACGTTCCCATTCTAGTCAATGCTCATGTTCCAAAGGAAGCCTGCCCCATCTCCGTCTCAGGTGCTTCCCCCCGCGCCACTCCGCCAAAGATACGCGTTGAGTCTATTTTCGACGGAGCCCGCGCCCAGCACGCATCAAGCTGAACAGAGAAGATGGACTTTGACAGGAAGTCAAGCACAAGGATTGCATGCAACATCTGCTAAATTTCAAAGTAAAACACCAGATACGGACTCCTGATCGTTTAAAAGATCATTTAGATCAGAAATACTCATCGATCATGGATTTGATTGTTAACAGCTGCAAACAGCCACATATCCCTGATCCACATCGACTACAACAGGACTTTAAGATGATAACTGTGTCACAAGGTAACAGGACAACAAAGCAGAGCAGAATTATTCATATTAAACTCATCTAAACCTACAAAAAGTAAACTTTAGTTTTGCAGCTTACTAATTGAGGATTAAAGAACAAAAGTAACAGAATACTATCCAAATGATTCAACCACAGAAAGGCTCTGTAACATGTTGTTTGTATGTAGTTCTCTCTATGCTGGACTCAGCTGATCTTGGCTGCTCTGAGCTGGCGCTACACTGCACACATGCGTCCTGTGTAGCAGGGCATTCGTCATCAGAATGCAGTGCACACAATCCCAGTATAAATTGGGGGTAAACGTGGGCCCTCATTCTACAGTCCTTGTCGCAGCAGTTGCAGGCTCGACTCCCAGCCTCTGCCGCATCTCCCTACATTTCCTGTCTCTCTCCCTCTTTGCTTTTTTTAAACTGTCTTTGTGAAGCAACGTGTGTTACCTTCTCATCAGGCCACTGTAGCTTTTATTAATAGTGATTTATTATGTCTGTCTTAACCTGACAATCCACCACAAATCTGAAGACAAAGTAAAGTAAAAGACAAGCACACAAACGACTAATCCTCTTACATTAATCAGACTGACAAACACTATGCTTCAAGTATTGACTATAATTTCTTTCTCATATTACAACTTTTAATCCAACAAGTTTTCCATGTTTTTGCTCCTCAGATACAAGAAACTTATAAGTAGGATTTCAAAAAAGGTGGAGGGAAGCCAAGTACGCCTCCACCACCAGGTCAGAGTTCACAGGCAGAAGGTCAGATGGATGGCCGGGAGGTTATGTCACTGATATACAACTAGGATTCACTCGTTTAAGAGGCTGTGTAAAATACTGATTACAACAGCTTTCATTGTTTCCGAATCTTTAAAATCATCTTTAACTGAAATAGAGCCAAGATAACACATCAAACTCCAAAGTCGTATAGTTTTATGAAAGTTATATTCTCATTTTAAAGATGCCAGCAACGCATTTCCAAAAATTGGCACAGAACATGTTAACCTTTGTGCTCTATCACCCAGTGAAGTGAAGAGTTGTCCCATTCTTGCTTGATACAGAATTTCAGCTGCTCAACAGTTCAGGGTCTTCTGTGTTGTATATTCTTTTCTATGAGAAAAAAAATACAATAAGGATATTAATAAGGACTGTGTGCCTTCATCTCCTTCCATTTTGAGATGTGAGGCCATAATACCGCCTTGATGGGCGCTGACATATTGTGAGGGTAGGCAAGTGCAGAAGCGATCTGGCTGGTGGAGCAACAAAACTGAACTCACACCCCTTTTAAAATTGTTCTCAACATGTTTTTCTAAGATCACCTTTCATGGTATTTTTAGCTGTTTGTCCGAGTTGTCTTTTAAGCAGGGTTACAATGAAGTGGTTGGCTCTAACAAACAAATTGGCACCAACTTTAGCACATTGTCATCAAAAAGAACAAATCAGCCATTGTTTTCTTTGGTCCTCAGGTGCTTGGACTGAATATAGACGTGTGTGGGATTTTGCAATTAACAGCAGCAGTTGACGTGTCTGGTTCTTACTTTAAACATAGTGTGTGTTTGCTTTAAACACCAAAGCAAACACACAATAGTGTAGGAGTAAGTGGGATCCCTCGCAGAGTGAAAATGAGAGTGGCTTTGCCTGTATGCCTTTGCAAATCCCTCCTGTGGTTACATCACCATAAAAGCAAATTCAAATCAGATTGTTATAGCTATGTTTTCCCAGTAGGTGGGTTACAGCAAAAATTTGAAGCCTTTTTGCATCTGCATTTTCAGGGTTGGTAGCTGGAGTATGACTAAACTATATTTGTATAGGCAAGGAAAACATATTTACGTCATGGGGGACCTGTAATTTTGTAGTTTGACCCATGGTCCATTTGCCATAAAGAATGAGGAAGATGTCAAGACCTACTATGGCCAGTCACCAGGGGATACTCAAAAAATGTTGACGTCACTCAGGATAGCTGTTGTTCTGTCCATGGTTTTATACAGTCTATGGGTGAAACAGCCAAAGCAGTAATAAAGCATCCAAGAAAATGAAGCTCATGAAACCACAGTAAAATTGTAGTTATCACAATTTGTGTATGCAAAAAATGATTATAGTAAAACCAGAACAAGAAATATAGCAGAAGTCCTAAATCGCTGCTCTGTTTTTAGTAACTGTGCTTGTTGACATTTAAAAAAGGGAGTATAATTAACAGAGCAGTTATTGTTGTTCATGAAGCGTAACATGAACATGACCATTTCCAAAGAGGCTGTCGCAAAAATCTTTAACATTTGTTTGTGTCTTGTTAGGTAACACTTCCAGCCCCTGAGACAGCTACACAGGAGCAGTATGTGTGGCGATATTATAGTATGTGTGGCGATATTAAAGTATATGGCGTGTCCCTGCCATCCTACTTCCAGACTCTTTGGACAAACTGTTGAGATGGAGTCTAGTATGCTGTGTATTTGTGTTTCTGATGATGTGGTTCAGTGGGTCCTAAGTGTGGACGTTTAGACCGTAGATTGAAAAACAGGCCGAGGGAGACCCAAAGCAGAAAGTCAGCATTATGGGTCATCTCTGCTGATGTCTAAATATGACTGATGAGAGACGTCTGAAATCTTCCACCTACCTTGGATTGTGTCCTCAATCATTGATCACCCCTCCCTCACTCTCTATCCTGTCCGAAAATAAAAAATCAAGCCTGTCCGTAGTTCAGAGGCGCCATGGATGATTGATTGTTGAAAACACTCGTCGTAATGGTCTGGGGGATTTTCGACAGCATATGGTCCATCAAATTTGGCAAACTTGTGCACCATTGAAGCAAAGTCATCCATGCTTTCAATTTTAATCACTTCTCTGTTGTTCCCCTCTCTTTCTCTCCCTCTTTCAGCGGCTGCCAGCCTTGTTTTGTCTCCGTCCCGCTCCCACTGATATGACTGAGTGCTTATCTTTTCGTAACAAAAACACTGGAGCAGTATTGATGTCAATCTTTTGTGTTGCTGTTCACTACCACATTTTTCTTGTCTATATGAAGCCTCATTGGATTTGTAGAACAGAGGAATTAAGTTTTGATAACAACACTAGAGCACTAAGATTTTAACGATAGTTGGCGATACAACATATTCTAGTATGGGTGTAATTACAGAATACAGAAGCACCTCTATGACATGCTTTTTGAAGCCACTATCTACATAAGTAGTAATAGATCCCAACAGGGTGAGATAAGACCCCAACGCAAAGCAGAGAGCAGACGCACAGATTGGTTTGATTCATGTTAACACCTTTTATTACTCGGCTTTCTTACTAATCTTCCGGTGGTGCAAGATTCTTGATTCTGATGGTGAAAACCCTTTGACAACGATTATTAACTTTCACTAACTTGAGCAACACCAGAGGCAAACTGATCACTCGTCATGTGAAATCAATCCGCGGCAAAGAGTTCCGGCACATTTTGCTCCTGCTTGTTAACACCATTGACCGTAAGGTGAGGTAAAATCATTAGTTTCCGTTAACATCAAAACAATGAGGTTAAATGCAAGTTTTGGTTAGCATGCTAAATCGGCAGGCTAAACAACATAGATATTTACATCTTGGATTCTGTCTAGCATTCCTAGAAACGAGCATTTGAGAGCAACTTTGAGTTATCGATCACTACAAATAAACTTAAATAAGTGGTGGTGATCAGAACAGCAGTGTTGAAAGTTCTGACTTCTGCCCTCCAGGGCTTCGCGTCAGGGTCTTATCCACCCTGTCGGGATTGTATTTCCCATAACTACCTGCTAACATTATCTCTTACCAATTACTCAAGGGACTTAATCCAACCTCTTTGTGCCATGCCCCTCACTCTGCACCCAGTGTGTACCGCTTAATAGTGATGTGTCGGTCGCGAACGATCCGGTTCTAAGAGCCAGCTCTTTTAAGTGAACGATGGGAGCCGGCTCCTGACTGGGAGCCGTTTTTTTATTTTTCTCGTCTTTTTCTGTTAAAGCCTCACGTGATTGGTCAAGACATGGTGGCGTCTTGACCAATCACGTGTCTACATTGAGCAGAACGGAGAGGGGAGGGGTTACAGACACACACAGCACAGTGAGCACACCAACAGGAGGGAGACGAGAGGGAGAACATGCGCGACACAGAGAACGCACTGGAAAGGTGAAAAAAACGAGTGACTGCAGGAAACTTATAAACTTTAGACACATTTAAACGGCATAGTCAGTTTAAAGGCAGAGTGTTGACTGTGCAAGGTTAAAATATGTCATCAATCAGGCTCCACAAAAAACCTGCAAAGGCACATTAGATCTGTCTGTGAACGATCTCAGTCATCCAGGTCATGGACATTAGAACTGTTTATCCATCAGTGCAGTTAGAGAATATAGACAGTGAAGGGAACCTGCTGTTAATGAAGGTGTTTCAAAGTTTATAAATAATATACAGACATCAGAGATTGGACCTTTTTGTCTAATTTAGATGAGTCTTGTTTTTTGTACTTTATAATTTAATTTCAGTGGAACTCTGCTCCATGTTGAGTATATAAATAAAGCCTTTTAAATGATACACATTTGATATAATGTATGTTTGTTACATTAGTAATTCATTTGACATATAATTTAACATTATTTTAGGTAATACAGTCATTCAAACATGAAAAAATCTTGGGAGCCACTTGGGATCCGAAAAGCCGGCTCTTTGTAGTGAGCCGAGCCAAAAGAACCGGCTCTCTAAAAAGAGCCGGAATTCCCATCACTACCGCTTAACAACAAATTGTGGTCTGACACGCCATAATTCACTGCACACAATGCCCTGTAGAATGCCTATGCTCGATTGAATAGGAGCCTCCATGTTGCTCCTTAGGTAGCTTGCTAATTAAAATTAAAAAGATTTATATTTAACTGTGATTGTAACTTCAATATATTTCTCTCAACAAAATTAAATATGAAGATTGTGCTTTCTCTAAAGTTAGTAAGTGACAAGTTAAAAAAGTTAGTTAAAAGTAGATAAAAAAGTTAAGAAGTAAGCAAGCTATTCTGAGTCCGCTCTGCCTTCTGTCTGCCTATCTTTGCAGTTTCTCTGTTTTCTTGCTAGCTACATCAACCACACAGCCAAGATGGACAGTCGAGTTCATGCTGTTGCTAACGTCGTTTGTCACACGCTTCTGCCTTTGAGATTATTTGTCTGTAAGTAAAATGTGTCCATAAGCACCAAACATGCAGTTTTTAGAGAATATCATGTTTGAAGTCGTTGTTGTCTTATTAAGCAGTCAAACTGTTCTATGTAGTATATTGCAGTTTATATTGGTAGAAATTACACGCAGTTGCAGTACATGTGTGATATATTAATGTCAGTGCTTGTATACTGATCTGTTTCATTTTCTCTGTAATGTTTCAGTTTTACAAAAACAAGATATTGGTCCAACAGTCAAGACTCAAGTAAAAGACAGGTAAAGCAAGCCCTGTGTGTTTATTTGAAGACTTGGGACTTTTACATCTTTTGTTAGCTAGCTATCTAGCTACGCATAAGACCACACGCTGCAAGGGCTGTATAAAGATCACAAATATTCCTCTAAATGTGATAAAAATGTGTCTTTTAAAAATTCACACTACGTTTTTATGACGTTTTGGAGCTAAATGTGAATAATTGAAGCTGTTATTTCAGTTTGCACAACTTTACAAACGGCGGCCCATACCTTATTTACACCTGTTTCCAAATCTTTTGTTAATTCAAGTTAAGTTAATTTTAGCACACTTTGTGTGTTACATCAGTCATCGTTGGTTTGTGTTTGATTGAGTAAAGTTCTGAGACTGAATTTTTACATTTTAAATTGTCAGTCATACAACAGATATTGATCTAACATCACTGCGACAGACACATTCTGATAGGCAAGATTGTCCTGAAGAAAAAAACATTAATAACTTCATTTTGTTTGAAAGAGTTGAGGTTAAACCTGCATATAATAGCAAGATATATGCAGGTTAACTTTGGTTTAATGGTCAAGTAGTTAACAGTCAGCAGTCTGGGCACAGAGATAAGGTGAGGAAGAAAACACACAGAAGGCTGCAGTAAGTGAACGATCTCCCTGAACAGCCAAACGTCACAGACAGCTTGCAGTCTGTTCCACATGGCTGTCTGTGGGAATATTCAGCCTGGGATGGATTAAACTGCTTCTGTTAGCCAAGGATAATTCTTCTTCAATTCTTCAATTCTTCGATTGATCTGTATCCATCTCCAAATCTCTGCTGTGTGTCGTCTGTTCAACTGCAATCAAGTCAACTTAAGTGTTCAAGAGTCAAAGGCATCATCATGCAGTAAAACGCTCCAGGTGGTCCCCTGAAAAATAATGTTTGTGTGTGTGCAAAGCTGAAACAACTTTAAGGGTTGTCTTACCAAACTCTAACGACCAATGACTGACTTCTTCAGCCAAATGTTCCTTTGTAGTTTAAGCTGTGAGGCAAGGACAAGGAGAAGAGCCAGATTAATCCACATCAGTGAAGACGGGGACAGCTGATCTGGATTGCGTCCATTGGGGAACTGGTGAAGAGCACCAGATCTCCAGGATCAGTACTGGGCTGAGCATTGATTTTGGCAGAGTGACCATTACCAGTTGGATTTACAGGTCATTTGAGACCATCACACCAAAAACAACTGCAGAACTGAAACCACTTCTCTGAGAATCACAAAAACGTTTCGACTCTCATTATTATCAGACACACGGGGCAAAAGAGGGAATGAGAATGAAGATGGATTAGTATGTGTTTTAATTACATTTTGAGTGTGTGAGTGTGTTACAAGTCAGCAGGACTTCGATCGGTTCAAAGACTCCAGATTAAAAGGGTCAATGGAGAACACAGAGAATGTAAGAACTACTGAAACATACATCTCCCGCCCACATCAACGCTGACTCACATTACTGAACCTGAAGGGCTCAAAGGATAGCAGGACCCCTACGTCAGTGCAGGTCAGAGCGAATACACCTTTAACCCGTGGTTGCCTCATTGCAAATAACTTATAGTTCACATGGAAAGAAACAGAATACTAACCATAGAGAGTCTTCCGCTCCAAGTGCACTGTACTGATTTGACTGAGACTTTTAAAAAGCAGCTTAAGACATATTTGTTTGTTATGGCTTTCGACCTTCCGTCATAATTTGTTGTCATTTTGTCTGCTTTCTTTATTATCTTATTTATTGCTCATTGTATTGTCTTGTCGACATTGATTCTCTGTAAAGCACTTTGTGAACATGTCTGTGAAAGGTGCTATACTAAATAAAGTTTACTTACTTACTTACTTGCATAGAGAAGTTCAGCTTTGTCGAAGATTTGCAAAGATTTTTACAAAAAGAGGTGAAGCCTCCCATGAACAGGACTTCACTGCTGAATACCTAAAGGTCAAAGGTTGAACACACAAGGATCTGCAGGAAAAATTAAAAAAAAATAGTCTCAAGATGTTATCCAATGAGGCCTCATGTTTTGCAAAAGTCTGAAAGTTTAAATTGTCACGATTCCTCACATCCCATGTTACATACATAGAGCCATGTAGCCACATGGATATCAAATAAGGAATTAAACCTCAAAGTATAAACTGGTGCTTTTTCTAAAACCTGAGGGAAAACAAATTATCACACACACACACACGCACGCACGCACGCACACACACACACACACACACACACACACACACACACACACACACACAAAGAGAGACAGAACACACACATCACAGCCAGAGGTCTGTCCCATGAAAATAAAAGAGAAATTCTGTAATACAACATTAGACCAATTTAATCATCAATGTCACTGGTTTGATTTGGACCTTTGGTTTGAAGTCACATTTCAGAACAATCAGAGCTGTCAAACTGCCAAAGTGTACAAAATGCAATTAAAAAAGTGAATAACATTTTCCATCATTAACACAAACAGTTTCAACTGTGACAGAGCAGTAATTACATCTCCACGTGCTGTTAGACCAACCTTAACATGCAGTGTAAAGATCATATATGTTAGACAATGTCTCAGACAGACATGGAGCTAATAAGCCCACATCTTATATATCTTTAGCCCATCAAATCTCCATTATGAATGGCCATTAGTGAGTGAAGAGGGGGAAAATAATTGGCTTCCATCATATCGCTCATTAGCTCATCAACTACCCATTTAAGGTGCCGTTAGTGCAATCCCTTTAAGCTGAAGGTGAAGCAGCAGAGAGGAAAGCAATCAGCATTGTAACAGAGGGAGAAGTCATTAAAGGGGAGAGGAGCTGGTGTGTGTCTGCAGCAACCTGAAGTTAAAGGCTGAGTCATACCTGGAAGTGTTGGATTATTTGGCAAATATGTTCTCAGATGACAACACAAAACGCATTACTCAGTTGAAGGCTTGATTCTGATTGGTGAACAGCTTTCACTGCTAATCCCGTAGTAATGGTACTCAAGCTAAACTTAGGACCAGGTTAGGACTGTGCTGCTTTTGCGCCTGCTAAACGTCTACAACTGAGACAAAATGTCATCATCTAATTCACTACGCAAATGTATAGTGTTAAATGCGCCACAAACTGCGCTGCAAACCAAATAGCATCTTTTTGAGCTACTGTTGTTTGTATATATCGTCGCTGTCGGGCGGAAACCTCGTATCTCCAAATTTTGACATTTTGGTTTTTTTTCATAAATCATAGCTATTTGTCAGCCTTCATGTCTGTCAATGGTTTCTACATTTTTTTAACCAATGAAAAGTATGAAAAAAACCTTGTGACTAAACCACGAAACTCCATTGGGTCCTCAGACCGTCGACGAAACCTTGTAGCTCCACCCTGTTTCATTTTGAAGGAAGTACGCATTTCACTTCGAGTGGTTTCGTTTGAGGTGAGTAACGTAATAAAACACTTGAGATTCAGTTTCACAGGATACACGGCAACTCAGTTCAAAGTATACAGAGAAGTGTTATTTATTATTTATTAATTAATAGTTTTGTTTTTTGATTTCCAGTCGTCCGAATAGACGGAAGTGATCAAGATGACTAGTAGCTAGTTAGCCATGACATAAAATAATCAGAAAAGTCACGATCTTTCTCTAGCTAGAGCCGTGCTACATTGAAAGTAATAATTCCATGAAAACTCACTTCATAATATTTTGATCATTGAAACTGTGAGGATGAATGTCGTTTGGCTTGCTGAGTTGTATAAAAAGCAAGTTAAATGACAGGAAGGGAGTCATCAAGAAGTTCCTGGAGAAAGGACACACACAGATGGAGTGTGACTCTGTGCACAGTGTCATCGAGAGACGTTTGAGAAACCAGGAAATCCACGTCCCAGCTCAGTACGCTGCCGTGATGAAGGCCGCACGATCCAAACCCTGCCCATATGAGGTCAAATATGTGGACCATAGCTTCTTCAGCGACTTCACCAAACTGAGGCTTTGCAAGTCGATCCGCCCAGGGATCAAACCTAGGGAGCCAATCTTTTAAAAACCAATCAACTAAAGAAAAGTTCAACATTTTCTTCTTGCATAGGTACAACGTCAATGGGACGATGGACTTCAAGATCCAGCGCTCCTATGACTGGACTCCAATTCCTCATCACCAACTCCGACAGATCACCGCAGACATGCCAGCAGTTGCACCACTCTATGCCGAGAAACTTAAAATAAAGGACATTAAATACAAGCACCTCCAAGACCTCAAGGACGTCATACCCAAAGACTTTCACAGCTTTTACGACAACCTCAAACACTAGGAACTAAAAAATAGACAGTTTCTCACATGTGTACATAGGCAAGCAAATCGATTAGCTTCTAATATAGTTGATTATTTTTGATTGTTGATAAATTGCTGTATATAGTTCAAGTTAACAAACATGGTTTGATACATTTTATAAATAATTGATAACTTCATTGTTAATAAATAGATAAAACTTTAACTCTAAAACATGGTTTGATACATTTGAATAAATAATTGATAACTTCATTGTTAATAAGTAGATAAAACTGTAACTCTAAAACATGGTTTGATACATTTGAATAAATAATTGATAACTTTGATAGCAATAAATAGTTAAAGATGGTTAAAATTAACTTTAAAACACAGTTTGATGCACTTTTTTTTTATCATTAATACGTTTTATTGTAGCTGTTGTAGATATTTAAATAAACTCCTAACACATGGAATAGGAATGCACATAAGTTGATACTGTTACAATAAATAATTGATGCCTTTTATAGATGTTTTTGTGGCTGAACAAAAACTGAATTATCTTTGTGTGGTTGTTATTATCAGAGCAGCATCAACTGAAATAACGATGAACTACTTATTTACATTTCACATGTTTTTATTATTGCATCTGTCTCACAGCAGTGTAACATTTCTCAGTATTTGGTTAAAAATATTTTAGAGTGTTCTTGTTGGTCTTGCATTCAGTTAAGCCTCAGCTGTTTTGTACTTTCTCCAGTAGGCTGCAGTATTGAGCCAGGTGTTCATTAGAAATTAGAAATAATCGTTCTGAGGGATTCTCAGTGTCTTGCACTGCTTAGCTAAATAAAGAATTAGTTGTTTAAGTACAATGTTATTCTTGCTTAAGAAATACTAAGACAATAAAGGCTACCGTATGCTGAGGACGGAGACTCTGAAATGGATAAGGGTGCAGTGGATGACAGTTTATGCCAAGGTGTTTTCCACCTAAATTATTTTTTCCACAGAAATAAAATTAATGTATGTGACGGTATCAGACTCCATGTCAAGTTTTCTGTCTACTCGTTCTTATTGAGAAAGATCAGTATGTGTACATGGTCAGCTGGGAACGCAACCGGGTCATAATCAGTCCAGCTGCAGAAAAGCTCAGACAGTTCTGATGTTGCTGATCAGCAAACAGCGCACTAGCAATTCCAACCAGTCTGTCGGCTTTGTATCTAAAGGTGGGGAAATGTCCTATTTAAAGTTGTCAACCTTCGGGTTATTGTTGGCAGCAGTTGCGTATTGATGCTCTTTAAAAAGCAGAGACCTGACGCACAGCCGCAGCCGCCAGCTGAGCGTCTCCGCTGTGTGCAACACCTGTAACAGCTGATTCACATCGAAGCATGCTTTAAATTTAAAACACTTTCATTAGCCTTATGTAACATGAGACCATAAGTTGTTTGAGCCACGTGACAGAAAATTGAAAACAAAAATGCATGTTTCGAGTAATTTCATAACAATCAATTAATCGATACTAGATTAATTGTTTACATCTCTAATAACCAAGGCTCTATTAAATACTCTGGAAATAGTTATTTTACCAAGACTCTTGCAAAATCTATCACGAGAGGATAATATAACAACGGTATCAACTAATCTCCGGCACGCACTTTACATTATCAGCTGTTCAACTCGATGACGGAAAAACCTCGTATGTCCACTTCAGCTGGTCCAAAAACACGTAACTCCATTTTAGACAGATTTTTCGTAAAATGTGATTGATACAATGACACATACTTGGAGCTGAATGTACTGAGAGCCTAAATGTCAACTATGACTTTATGGTGTTTCTTTATTTAAACATTACAGGTTTTTTTTTTACATTTCCTGAAGTCACAGTTTTGGAGATACAAGGTTTACACCCGACAGCGACGTTATTTAAATTAGGCCATTACACATTCATTTGGAGAAAACAGGCACTAATTTATTCAAATGAGCCTCATTACGAATAACAGCTCATTAATTTGACATCACTATGTTTCAGTTTTAATTTTGGATGTTATTTTAGATTTAGTCCTAGTCTTTAGACGAAAACGCCTGCTAGTTTTAGTCTCTTCAGCCCTTTATAGTTTTAGTCGACAAAAACTCAAAACATTTTAGTCAAGTTTAAGCCACATTTTAGTCTTTGATTTTTGCCAAAACATTTTCTCTCTTTAAAGTAATTAATATAGTGGATCAGGTATTGGTATCAATATTTCAATCTTTTAACACTTTTGCTTTTGTTGTATTTTAGGTTAAATAATTAAGCCTTTCCCTGCTAAAAAGTCAACAGAAAACACTGTCGATGTGACCACTGTGACTATATTTTGATTATCTTGATTTAAATAAAAATGCCATGAACACAAAATACAGGGCTGCATTGCACTTTTACAATGGTCCCCGAATGCACCTGCAGTGGCAGGCACACTAGACCAACATTCGATTCACTGCACTCTGAAATGCATTTACTTCTTTGAGGACAAGGAGTTGATCAAAACTTACTGAATGTGTCTGATGTGTCATCAAACTGGATTAAATCAAGCTCTAAGCGCAGAGCTTTTTATGGTGATGTCGGCAACAACGGCAATCGTCAAATAGTAAACAAACATCCCCCTGTTGTCTTTGTCAGTAACGCACACCGTGAAGTAAAAATCATCAATGAAAATGAGACAGATGCATGGAGGCAGGGAGAGCTGATTCCCACAGCACACCTGCTGCAGGTAGTGTCCAAGCTAACACTGCTAACCCTCAAATAACAACTCAGCCTGTCACAGGACTGCATCGCTTTTATTCCTAGAGATTAGACGCACAGTGTGGGAAACAAGGATTTTGAATGTCCAGCAGTCCGCCATTAGCATTTTGTCTCATTAACAAAAACAAAACATATGTTTGAGTTTTTATTTTCAATGATGTACTGTAGCTAGTCCTAGTCTCGTTTTCATCATGAAAAAATCCGTTGTTGATGAACATTTATTGTCATAATTTTCTATGATTGTAGTAATCAATCTGGGGCTCAACCCCTGCACATGCAAGTTGTGCCATTACACAGAACAGAGTTTTATTATTTGAACACGCTGTTTTTTTTTTTTCAGATTTCCACCTTAAGTAAGCTGGTTATTAACAAAAAAATGTGTCACATCTGTAATGAATCAAGTCCTAGATAAATAGGTAAGGACTATCCCTCTCATACATGTGGAGAAAGTTTAGTTCTGTAAGGAAGACATCACACAGTGCAGCTCTTTTCCGTCCCAATCGCATGCTGAACGGGTCAAATTGCACACAGCTGCAGAATGTTGTGACCACAATCCATTCTTAGTGAATTCTCCCCTCGAACTTTTGATGCTGAAAAGAGCAGAAAATAGAAAGAGAAGGATAAAACACAGAAGAGCTCTGTGTTAGAAATCAACTAAATGAAAGAGGACACATGAATTAAACAGCACACAGTTCACAGTATGGGCTGTGGCAGCGTTTAAAGACTGCTCGATGGAAAGGAAATGTCATCAGACTTGAGGGGCGGACAAACTTTTTCAGGTGCTGCTTTGATGTGTGCTGACATGTTCACCTTGTTTTACTTCAATTCATGGAAACGTTGAGTGAAAGTGAGTTAAAACAGCTCACTAGGCTCCATTAAAGAAGAGTTATTGCTGCTTTTCACAAGATCCCTCTGCTTCACGTTGGGGTCTTGTCGCACCCTGTTGGGATTCTATTTCCCATGACTATCTGCTATTAATACACTATCCCTTAGATATTTTTCGGCAACAAACAACCCAAAGCCCCCAGAACTGATCTTACATACCTCCCTAGAGTCAGGACTCCAAGATGAAATCGCTGTTTTAGACCTTTCTCAGGACTTCATAATCAAAATGTCTTTGTTCAAACAGCTGTGTACAAACAGGCTGTCAATCTTCAAAATTGACTTTCATTATCCTGGATTTCATTACAGTAAAAGTAAATCCTTCTCACAATGAATGATAGACTGCATGTTTACTCAAAGTGAAGCTGTCTGTCTAACACTGACTGAGAACATATTTCTCCTTGGCCCTCTTTACTTCCCCTCGGTACAGCAAAAATCAATCCACATCAGTAAGTAAACTTGAGAAATGGTAACCAAGCGTGGTGTAAAAGTAGAAAGCCCTGTTAGCTTCTGCCCTCAGCCTGTCCGAGCTTTTCCCTCAGTGCCTCGCCTGCTTCTACCCCTAAAACCCCTCAAAGCATCAGGAATTCCCTGCTGATCTCAGCGCTTCCTCATCGCTCGCCATGAGACACTCTGGATGGGAATGTCAGCCGAGACGGGAACACTTTAAACCCTCGCTGTTAAATGAGCGTCTACACTGCATTACATATGAGGCAGCCATTGCACAATTATGCCTTAAAAGCTTAAAGAGGGCAAAAAAGGCTCATCACCCCAAAACCCTGAAAGGGGCCTCAGTATGAAACTAAAAACCAAGCTCACATTTCAGAAGGTTAAAACTGTAGAGTGATATAAAAACAGTTTTCATTGCACAGAGAAAGAAGGAGTTATACTGACTGCCTAATGATAATGGTTCACTTTACTCTGCAGTCTTTTCTTAACAGGCAGGAGAATTTGTTTCCTGCATTTCCACAACTGTATTTTCTTAACCTGCAGAACTGTACTATACTAATATACTGTAAACGTGGCTGAGAGGCTATGCTTGTAAATAAGTGAGGGATCATGTACAGTGAACAGGTTGTTATACTTAAAGCTGGGGTTGGTACTCTCGGAAAACCAGCATGAATTTGAATGTAGCATTTCCTCATGACCCCGTCTAACCCCTTCCCTCCTCCCTCGGAGCTCCTCCAAAACGACGCCCCCCCCCCCCATTCACATGCACGAGCGCCGCTGATTTATGACCATATAATCCTGACTGATTCAAAACCGGTCCTCACCAAAACATTATCATAGTGAAAGTTAAAAACACAAACAAACATGGCTGCTGTTAGTACTAACAACTGTCATGCTAGCATTATCCAGTTGTACCAGTGACACGATATCAGGAGAAAAGTTGTAATACATATAATACTGTAACAGCTCTACTGTTTGTTAAATGTGTTCAGTGAAGATGTTCTTAATTCCTACAGTGTTGACGGTTAGTGAAGGCATCAGGAGAGGTGTAGAGTGTGCGAGCGGGAGAGAGGAGAGACAAGAGGAGAAGTTCTTCATTCATTCAAACATTGATTGTTGTTTTGTTGGTTGGCGTGATCACGGCTGACAGTGACCGGTTAGTAAAGATCAACGTGTTCACGAATCGGCTCGTCATCACTACAGCGTCAGGACGGACGCTACAATACATCTATATTTTCTGTAGGACTTACTAAATGTCATTAATTATTTTGCTTGTCAGAGCCCCCATGGTAGACTCTGATCCGGACTACAGTCCTGAGCAAAGCACCTCATCGGGTCAGAGGGGACAGGCCCGAGGTCAAGCAAGAGGGGCAGTCAGTAGAGTCAGGGGAAGCAGAGGCATGGGACGGGGACTCGGAGCACACACTGGGGAAATGTACGCGCAGGAGGCGGGCAGAACGGCAGGACAGGATTTGAATGGTTTAAAATTTTGGGCCCAAAAAACGGTGATTGGTTGGTGTTTTCCCAGGTTTACTCTGGCTGTAGATAGCAGCTTTTTTTGGCTCTTTTTTAAGAACACATTATGTATTGATTGCCATCGGGACATAAAGATCATTTTAACCAGTATAACAAAAAGTTTATCTAAATCTGACTACCAACCCCAGCTTTAATTATTACCTGCCTTTCTTACTGATCTTCCAGTTGGGTAAGATGCTTGGTTCTGATTGGCGCCTTGACAACCCCTAGACAATGGTTATTAACTTTCACTAATATGAGCAACACGTCATGTCGAAGCAACCCACGGAAAAGAGTTCTGGCACATTTTGCTTCTGCTTGTTGACACCATAGACCGCGAGGTGAAGTAAAACAATTTTTTTCCGTCATATTTTCATTTGATTGCTTCATTACAATTTAATATTATACCACAAGGGAACACAATAAACATGAAATGAATTAAATAAGGTTATTAAGGCTAAGGCATAGATTTAGCCTAATGGTTAAATTGGTCGCTTATATAGATGGCGGCCAAGGGTTCAATCCCAGCCTGTGGTCCCTTTCCAGCATATCATTTCCCCATTTTCTCCCTGTTCCCTGCTCTATCCACTGTTCTATCCTCTCTGAATAAAGGTGTAAAAGCCCATAACTATAACTTAAAATTTTTGTTATTAAGGCTACATTGACAAACTCTCGACCTCCCCTTCAACACGGTAATCAGTAACCCTGCCGCCGTTTTGTGGAAGACCTGCTGGCAGTGTCAGTCCCAGAGCCCCTGTAAACCCAGTTTTGCAGGTGATGCATCCCAGATCAGCCCTCCAGGGGGGTCTGAACCCAACAAATTTGCCGTCTTCATCCGCAGCAGATTATGAGCAGCACAGGCATGGAAGCCAACTTGTCTGAAATACATTTTAAAAAAGGATGAACGTTTATTACAAACACTTACATTATTTCAAGTTTTATTACCAAACTTTCATCCTAGAGTTTCAATGTAGAAATGAGATGAGTCTAAAGTTTTGGACTGCAGATTTGCGTATGTCTGGTCGTCCTCAGAAGGAGATGGTCACCTTTATGTTCATGTTCCTCAAGGCTGGGTGTGACAGAGTTCAACAGAAAAGAGCTTGGACAATGCCACAAAAACAATATGCCAACAATCTTTTCTTTTGATGAAAGCTGACTCATCAGAGGTTAGTTGAAGGTGAAGAAACTCAAACGACACACAGCAGGGTTGACAGATATCTATCAAATAAAGAATAAAGCCAATCAATCAATGAAAACACAGAGAATGGTTTTCTCACTTTGAAGTTATCAGAAAAAGCTCGACTCTTCATGAAGGTGTGGTTTACATTCAGGGAATCGTCTCTCCAGAACTGTCAGACTTGTTAAATTGTGATTCTGAAAGCCATCAGGGACTTACTGTTCTATTCAGACGGAAAAGGAAACTCACTGGAATGCAACAATAACTCCTCATAATACAAACGCACGCTTCAGTGGATGCATTCATCGTTGGTGTTTGAATGGAACAAAACCTGTGGGAAAGCAGCCGCAGCCTCTCATGAGCGCTCGCTTTGATATCTGACTTCCTCTAATCTTTGTTTCCCCGTGCAGCATGCACCTAGCTTACAAATGATGTTAGTGCTAAGATGCTCTCATTTAGGGCTCAAGATAACAAAAGAAATCATGGTTGTGTTTTTAAGATACCTCATTCTGGATTCTTACAACTCCTTCATTCATTCGAAGGCTGTCTTTGGTTTCAAGTGTTTGAACTGCATATTAAGCTCATTGGTTTTAACATCCACTGCACAACGTACAATTACAAATGGATATATTTCAAACTGAACAAGTCGAGGGTAAATTTCCAGCAGCTGCATTTAATACAGGCAGAGGGCACTTCAGGGAAAATTATAAAGGTTAATTATCTATAGATAATAACAGCCTATATCTAAAAGAGTATCATAAGCATCCATTCATCCATTATCTTAACCACTTATCCTGTTAAGAGTGGGAGTTTGGGGAAGAGAGCAGGTGCCAGTCGCAGCTGTCATTGGTAAGAGGCAGGGTACATGGGGCTGACACATCCAGACAAACAACCATCCACTCTCTCACTCACAAACACACCTACGGACATTTCAGGGGGGTTTACCAGTTAACTTAACAAGCATGTCTTTGGACTGTAGGAGGGTGATGCAGTATCCACAGGGAGCCCATGCAGACACCGGGGATCATGCAAACTCTACATAGCAAGGCCCCTGTAAACTGCTCATTGTGTGGTGCAACTCACACAAACTCTCTCTCTCTGTCTATCATGCCATGTTTTGTGCAAATGGGGCTGTCCATTATGTTGACACTTCAGTTAAGTGACAGTCAAGTATCTCAGCCAATAACTTCATTTACAAAAAAAACAGATGGGGGCAAAACTTGTATTTATACCAAATCCTACAAATTAAAGCCTCCCTGTAAGTTAAACCCTGACCAGGGACTTTCTTGCTGTGAGATAACTGCACATTGTGTCATCCAGTAACATAAGCTTGTCACCTGATAGGACACCTCATGGGGTGTAATACACACCATAGTATATACTGTATCAATTATGGACATGCTCAGTAATGACACTCATTGGTTCTTGAAGCTCAAAGATGGTGATCGCCTTGCTTTAAATTCAAACTCAAACCAGACTTCAGTCAAGCAACAAACTGTCAAAGAAGTGGAGTTAAAGCTCCAGTAAAGAGTTTTTAGTACACTGTGAAACTGACTGAGATTAATACAGATGCAAATGTGACCATTTCCAACAAGACTTGGATGACCAGACATTTCTTTACTTATTATTATTTTTTTAAGTAATATTTTTGGGGCTTTTTCGTCTTTATTGATAGGACAGCTGAGGAGAGACAGAAAATGTGGGGAGTACAGAGTGGGGGAAGACCTGAAGTAAATGGTCGACAGGCCAGGAGTTGAACCGGCGACCTCTGCAACGATCATCAATAATTTGTAGTAAATCATCCCCCCTATTATTCCTTATTGTATAATCATACTCGTGGGTCAAAGAACATAGAAAGCCTTTTTTTGTCCATGCTGTAAACATAACATTTATCATCTGGCTTTTCAATTGGGGCTCTAGTTGAGTTAGTTTGGCTTTTGAGCCAGCCTCAAGTGAAACTCATGAACTGCAGTTTTTTACACTCCTATCTTGGCTTCATCAGGTTGCTGTTCAGACCCTGATATTTTGTATTTTTTAAATATTGCCTTTCCATTCAAGAGTAGGAGATTGTCTGAGTTGAACTTGCACCCATGAGTGCAGCAGGAGTTTCCAGTAATAGTGGCTGTTACGGTTCACAACAACATACAAAGGTATTTCCACAAGACAAACACAGCAGTAGAAAATATGATACAGACAACTGAGGTGAGCAGTACAGAGTGTAAAGCAGAGACACTCAGCTCAACACGAACTGAATCACCCCACACTTATCTTGCTTGCTATGAATGTTTGAGGCTGTTACCTGCTGTCTACACACAGGGGCTCACCCCAACTTCACAGACATTTTGAAGGGAAGAAGTCGGGGTCAACGGATTTGTCTATTAGTAGCTGGAGACGCACCTCTCCCTCACTATGCCAGATATATTAGTGAGAACTTCAGAGGTGTACTAATCCAACTTCATATCTTCCTTACCAACCCATGCTGACATCGGCTCTGACATCCAGATACATCCAGTTATCATCTGTTATATGTTGAGCGTTGATCACAGAAACCATTGGAGGGTTGGTGTTTACTCTGAAATAGGGCAGAGACTCGGGGAATCAAACCGTTTTTATCTTCTAATATTAGCCTCTACTATATGTTGACTTTAGATCTGAGAAACCTTTAGAGGTTTCACTTGTTTACATTTAGATGGAGTCATGCCTCATGGGATGTTATGCAATCCTTCCATACTTCATGCTATCACATACCGTATTAATATCTCAATTTTCTTCACACTCTTTTTGATCTCAGCAGGGAGATTACCGTACACTATAGGAGATTTCAGATCTAAGATAAACTACACATGCTGGTAAACATGCTATTAAACTCAGTTAATGACCTCTGGCATGAAACGAACACATCAGGTACTCCAGAGAATGTGCTCTGGAAGTGTAGCTTTAAGAGAGGATGCAACCATTAAAATAATTATGATCCACTCCCCAGTATTGATTATAACCGTCTTTTTAAAGAAACACAATGTTTACATTGTGTTAAAAATGAGCTTACAGTGATACCATGTAATTACTTGGTTGTTGGGGGCAGCAGTGCTTCTTTAAGCTGGTTGCTGCTCGCGGTAAAATGGAGGACAGACAAAGAAGAAATGCAAAAGAAGAAGACTCGGTTCTCAGCTAGCCAGAGAGCCTTTACAGCAGTGTGTGGCTTCCACTGCAGCTCAAATCATGTTGGAAAAGATGACCGATGAGATCAAAGTGTTCTACGTGAACCCGGAATACTTCTCCACCAAGCGGCAACCTCCGGTCTAAAAATCTGATTCCAATGCGGAAGTGTTAAAAACTTCAGTTCATCGATATCTGCTTGAGGCTGGCCCAGGAAGTACCGGAAACCACATACACACCAATTCAAAAGAGCCGATCTTTACAGCAGAAATATGTGTACATGTTTACAGCCTTGTACAAAAGACGAGGGTAGTCTGGATAGCTAATTTCTCGATCAACACACAGTTTCATAACGCTGTAATATCAAAGATATCAAGATTATGAGTTTTCCATTATGAGAGGCACAGCTGACTTGATTGACAGGCACGAACATTGTATGTAGCGATCCCAGCGAGGACGAATGGTTTTACTCTCAACAGATGAGTTCATTTTCTCAATTTCCATGCTGTCAATAAACACACACACACCGTAAGAGCTGCACCGGACAAACAAACAAACAAAATGTAAACATCACCATAACCAAAGAAATTACAATAACATCACATAAACACGAGACGAGGTAAAAGCATTTAAATACGGAAACCTGATAATTGATCCCAATACTGTTAAAACTGTGCAAACATGTAACTGCTAAAATTTACAGTCCATAAAATAAACCAAACATAAGAGATAACACCCCAAAACACAATTAATCGGTGATACAATGAAAAGTATTTAAGGCAAACAAACAAACAAAGCAGATGCAACACGAGGCTAGTCTACCATGACTCAGCAAACAAAGGGCTAAGAAGTCAGGTGTGAGCAGCTACCGCGATCACACTTCATGTCATTAAAAGGATCAGTTATCAACACATCAGTACACCCATATCCGTATGCTGTGGTGATATGTGGTTATTATATGACTGTTTTGTGTTCAAGGCCTCTTTGTTCTGAAAAGTTTCTTTTTCGTTAGTTATTAGAGGTTAAAAGATGGTTTTACTTCCAGATTCACTTTGATTGACAGCTGCCGTAGAGAGAAACTACCTTGTGACGGTACGCTGTGGGGCGGAGCTTATTACCGTGGCAACACAGAAATTACCGTGGCAACACAGAAATGATCTACTGCGCAGACTGGCTGCAGAAAAATTCTGCGTTCTGAACAAGCGGCAAACTCTGGTCTCAAATGATGAAGCCAATGCGGAAGTGCTATAAACTGCAATACATCGAAAATCCGCTTGAGGCTGGCTGCAGAAACACCGGAAACCACATTGATATGAATGGGAAAAAGACGATCTTTGCAGCATTAATAAACATGTTTACAGCCTGGTTCAAAAAACGTCTTGGCCCTACAAAGCTAATCTCTCTAATGGCACACACTGTACGGGGGGTGAATTTTTTTCTAACGTGACGGTTAAGAAGATATTAAGATTACGAGTTTTGCCCAAATAAGTACATGACTGACGTGACTCCCGGTCGGGAACACACAGCCATTGGCTAAGAGGCTCACACTACGTCACACTCTGCCTAGTTGAGTTCCGCATTACCAATATGGCTGCTGCCGTCAATTTGCTTCAAAACAGCTCTCAGGAACAGATGGGTGACGTCACAGATACTACGTCCATATCTTATACAGTCTATGGTTCTGAATAGAATGTTGCCTTTGATCTGTGATGTCATAAGGCAGGTAGTAGATAGAGCTTATGGTCTACTGTTTTTGAATGATAGGAGAACAAAGAGCGAAGAGTGTGTATCTTTATGTGTATTGACCCTTAAATGTTGCAAAGAGTCATGAACAGAAAAGCTGTCAGGGGTGAGGTGAGGGTTTCAGATGTGTTGGCTGCAGGGGCAAGTATTGCAATTCCAGGAGACTTGGACCTTGACAAAATCTCTACCTTTCTGGAAATAGAAAAGAAAAACAAGGAGAACAAAGAACTTCAGGCAAAGAAAAAGGAGCTTCAGAACGAGGTGAAGAGATCGAATAAGTGCATACAAGAGTTGCAGAAGAAGAAGGATGCACTGAGTAAGGTATCCACTGTAACACTGCAAAAGAAAGCAGACAGAGAAGCTGAGAGAGCAGTAAGAGCGAGGCAAGAGGAGCTTCAGTTGGAAGAGGAGGTAAGGAAGCTGAGGGAGGAATGTGGCGACCTGGAGAACAGGTGTGAGAAGCAGCAGTGTGAAGTGGATAAATATGCTGTGTATAATGAATACATGGAGCAAATGGTGGAAATGACGCATTTTGAGGATGTGGAGCAGCTCAACAGCCACTTCGAGAAGATTCTCCTCTTAAATCAGCAGATTAACCAGAGGAATACTGAGCGTGATGAGCTGTTCAGCAAGAAGAAACATGCCCTGGCGACTTTGAGGGAGCAGCATCAACGAATGGAACTACAGAGGACCGGAGAGATGAACCAGCTCGAGACCAAGCTACAAGATGCGGTCTCTGCAGGTGAAACATTTGAAAGGATTTTGACAGAAATTCAGAATGAAGCATCAAAGAAAACACTTATGTTGGGTGGGCTCAAGATGGCTGTCTATACTCTTGATCAAATGGCAATGGGAAATGAAGACTTAGTGGAAGTTGTGGACCTGACTGACACAGCTAAACAGTTGGACAGAGTCAAAAAGTTCTATAAAGAATATAATGAGTTCCTGAAACATTCCAACCTGCTCTGCATGCAGCAAAAAGAGAGAAAGGGAAAGAAAGAAACAAACAAAAGGACAAAAGACAATTAGACGTGTGTTTATTCTGATGATGAAACTTGTGTCCCCCCTTGAAGTCAGAATATAGCCCACCCCGCCACCCCCATGTATTGACGTTGGGTTTTCTCCGAGTTTGCTTCGGTTTCTCCCAAAATATCGTGAACTTAATTGTTTTACGATTCCTTAAAAAAAAACTGGCAGCGTAAAAATGCAAAACTGTAGTAAAATGTTATTAAAATATAAAAATCTACATTTCCACTCATTGTCTCATCATTATTTGGTACAACAGGTTATCTTCAGGTCGCTCCGGTTCTCCCACATTATCCTGCAACAGTTTGTTTCAGTATTTAAATAAATGTAATAAAACTAGTCCTTAAAATTACATCTCTTCTCTTTATCTTTATAGTGATGTATAAAAGTGTTTTTATTCTGCTGTTCCTGAAACTGATGCTCCACTGGAGTCTGTCTTCAGATGTCAGTGGAGCAAGAAGTGACCGCGCTGTGAGGCAGGGCTTGAACTCTCTATTGTCGTCATCCTGAAATAACACTCCCCGCCCCTGCCCCATGTATTGACGACGGGTTTTCTCCACGATTTGCTCTGGTTCTCACAAAATATCTTTGTTCTTTACTGTTTTAGGATTAAGTCTTAAGAATAATTTAAAAAAGTGTGGTAAAGTGATATTACAATTTAAAAATCTACATTTCCAATCATCATAATTTGGTACAAAGGGTCTGGTTCTCCCACAATAATAAAAAAAAGGGAAAGAACTTAACTTATGTCCTTAGAATAAAAAAATAATAATTACAAATGAACCTGCTTGCCAGAAATTGAAAAATGTGGGTGTTCTATTTATGGGCCAATGACTTATATTCAGACCTGTGGAGGTGGTGGCTGACAGGAGGATTATGGCGTCTTTGATGAACATTTCTTTTTTTTAGATATATATTCTGATAGATTAGATATATATTGACAAAGAGTGGTCTAGACCTCCTATGTTTGTAAAAGCGTCTTGAGATAACGTTTGTTGTGATTTGGCACTATATAAATAAAAATTGATTGATTATACGTTTTTTTCATCCATATGAATTGGCTCTGGCCTTAAAAAATGTCATGTGGTGCGACTGTGCTTCATCTTAAAATTAATTAATTTCTCTAATATACTTAACATTATTTCCACAAATTCTGAGGTAGATTAAGATAAGATGCTCCTAAATTCATTGAGTTACAGCAGCAAACAAGGTGTACAGTACAAGAATTTAAACAAGAATATACATATAGAAAAAAAATGTCCATCAGAGACGACAGCTTGGCAACAACTCTCCCATCAGCCACCACCTCCACAGGGTCCAGGACTGAGCTGGCCTTCTTCACCAGTGTGTTCAGTCTTGCTCTCCTGTATCCTGTCTGCCCACAGCAGGTGAAATCCTTCCAATGTGGCGTTCGTGTCCGGTGTTAGCTCTGTTAGCATGATGCTACTCTGCCAGTATTCCCTCTGGTGCTGGGTTAGCTCGTCCACCTTATCGTAGATAGATCTTACATTCCCCATAACGGTGGGTGAAAGGACAGGTCAATGTCGTCTTTTTTAGCTTGCACCTCAGTACCAGCACGTCGTCCTCGCCTCCTTCTCCTCAGCTCACAGGGAACATCGGGCCTAGCATCGTTTAGCATCAACATGCTACAGGCTGCTAACAGCTGATCTCGTATGTAAACAATGTTACCCACAGGAACAAAAAAGTAAAAACCCCACTGCAAACGCATTCAGTTCGGTTTCCATGGCCAACAAATGTGTCATTGAAAGTCATGAAAGGCTCCAAATACAAAAACTCCTCCCCCTGGTGGCTGGCTTCAGTATAGGTCAAAAACTCTGACTCACCCATTCATTTGAATGGGGCTGCAGTCAAATTTTAAAAAATAAATACACGTTGTACGAATGTTTCTCATATCCGTATGCTGTGGTGATATGTAGTTATTATATGACTGGTTTGTGTTCCAGGCCTCTTTGTTCTGAAAAGTTTCTTTTTCATTAGTTATTAGAGGTTAAAAGAAGGTTTTACTTCCAGATTCACTTTGATTGACAGCTGCCGTAGAGAGAAACTACCTTGTGACGGTAGTTTCTCTCTACAGCAGCTGTCGTAGAGAGAAACTACCTTGTGACGGTACGCTGTGGGCGGAGCTCGTTACCGTGGCAACACAGAAATTACCGTGGCAACACAGAAATGATTTACTGCACAGACTGGCTGCAGAAAAATTCTGCATTCTGGATAGAATGTTGCCTTTGCTCTGTGATGTCACAAGGCAGGTAGTAAAAACACCACTGCAAAACGCAGCCAGTGGTTTCCACGGCCAACAAATGAGTCATTAAAAGTCTGGACAGGCTACAAATACAAAGATAACTAAACAGATGTAAAAAAAAGGTCGGAAAAAGAACAACGAAGAGAGAGCTGCTGCAACAAGTAGCCACTCGAGCGGTGCTTAGCAATGGAGAAAAAAAAGTGTTTAGAAAAAAAGTATCTGCAATTTTTTTTTTTTAATTATGAAAAATGATCTGATTTTTTCCTTGAAAATGTCAGACGCCTTCTTAAATGCAGTAAACAGACTTATTACTCCTATAAATTGCACAAAACTTGTAAGAATTTTAAAAATATACCATTCACTTGAGCCAATGGTGCCCAACCAGTCGATCATGATCGACCTGTCGATCTTAGACTGATACTAGAAATATTTTTTCCCCATCTAATAACGTGGCGTCATTCGGTCATTCACTTTTCAGAACAAAGAGGCCTTGAACACAAAACAGTCATATAATAACTACATATCACCACAGCATACGGATATGAGAAACATTTGTACAACATGTATTTATTTTTTAAAGTTTGACTGCAGCCCCATTCAAATGAATGGGTGAGTCAGAGTTTTTGACCTATACTGCAGCCAGACACCAGGGGAGGACTTTTTGTATTTGGAGCCTGTCATGACTTTTAATGACACATTTGTTGTTCATGGAAACCAAACTGGCTACGTTTGCAGTGGTGTTTTTACTCTTTTGTTCCTGTGTGTGTCGGGAGATCCTACGTGTAACCTTGGTAACATTTGGTGTATTTGCGCCATAGACTGTATAAAATATGGACGTAGTATCTGTGACGTCACCCATCTGTTCCTGAGAGCTGCTTTGAAGCAAATCAACGGCGGCAGCCATATTGGAAATGCGGAACTCATTAGGCAGAGTGTGACATAGTGTGAGCCTCCTAGCCAATAGCTATGTGTTCCCGACCGGGAGTCACGTCAGTCATGTCCTTATTTGGGCAAAATCCAAAATGTTAATATCTTCTGAACCGTCACGTTAGAAATAAATTCACCCCCCGTACAGTGTGTGCCATTAGAGAGATTAGCTTCATAGGGCCAAGCCGTTTTTTTGAACCAGGCTGTAAACATGTTTATTAATTCTGCAAAGATCGTCTTTTTTCCATTCATGTCTATGTGGTTTCCAGTGTTTCTGCAGCCAGCCTCAAGCAGATTCTCGATGTATTGCAGTTTATAACACTTCCGCATGGGCTTCATCGTTTGAGACCGGAGGTTGCCGCTTGATATGCGCCCGTTTGTTCCAAACATGTCATGTCCCGCCAGGTTCACTCTTACGTTGCCTAGCGACTAATGGTGCGTTCACACCAAACGCAAATAGAATCATTCGCGGGAATGAATGACATGTAAAGTCAATGTACCCAAATAGGGATCTGGCAAACAAAATGTTACAGCATGCAATCTCTTACTGTTAATGATGCAATACACAACTACATAAATACAAAAATAGCTCTGGAAGGATCTGCAACCAAACTAGACAAACACAGACTGCAACGGACTGTAAGGACTGCAGAAAAAATCATTGGTGTTGACCTGCCCCCCACCCAGGACTACCGGTCCCGGGCCAGGGAACGGGCAGGTAGCATCACCGCAGACCCCTCACACCCTGGACACAAATTCTTCAAACTCCTCCCCTCCGGCAGGCGCTACAGATCACTGTGCGCCAAAACAACCCGCCATAAGAACAGTTTCTTCCCCCAGGCTGTCACTCTGATGAACACTAAACCATAAGAGTGTCATACCTGTCGGATAATACTCTCTGTAAATATACATGTAAATATACAATGCAACAATTCTCCAAGCAGAATTCACATATCTTTTATTTCTTTTATTATTTAACTACTATTTTTTCTAATGTAAAAACTACCTCTGCTACTCACCACTGCACTATTATCATATTATTTTAGCCTGTACATATTAGTCATGCCTATTTGTTGTTCTTTTGTGTTTAAAGTTGATGTTATTGTTATTATATTTTTATTTTTATTTGTTTGTCTTATTCTTATGCCTTGTAAAAAGAGAGCACAGTTTACCAAGTCAAATTCCTTGTGTGTTCAAGCATACCTGGCCAAAAAAGCTGATTCTGAACTTGGAACGGCATTTCAAGACGGTGCACAAATGCTAAAATGCTGCCAAAACAGCTCTATTTTCACCCGCCCAAACACCAAGGGTAAAGCTGCAACAAAAGCATCCTACCATGTCAGTCACATTCTTGCTAAACACAAGAAGTCATTCAAGGACGGCGATGTTGTTAAAGAAGCCTTTGTCGAGGCTGTGGATAGACTTTTTTAATGACTTTAAAAACAAAGCTGAGATCATGGCATCCATTAAAGATGTGCAGTTATCCAAGAATACCGTTGCAGGATGATGCGAAGGAGTGGATGTGGATGTGGATGACTAAAGAAGGACAAGGAGGCATGTGAGTGCTTTTCTCCCCAGTTTGACAAGTCGACTGACATGGTGGATGTGGCATATTTGGGTGTTTTTGTTAGAATGTTTTTTGGAGACATGAGTGCCAAGGAAGAGCTGCTCACTATTTTGCCATTGAAAGGACACACATGAGGTGAAGATATTTTTAATGCCTTTATGGAACATGTAAACAAGAGCAAACTGCTCCTCTTCAAGCTCATTTCAATTCCAACTGATGGGGCTCCATCGATGGTAGGCCGCACCAACGGGTTCATTGCACTGTGCAAACAAAGTGAATATTTTCCGGACATTCTGAATTAACACTGCATAATTCACAAACAGTCGTGTGGGAAGATTTTTAACATGAAAGAAGTGATGGGTGTCGCAATGTGTGTTCCGTTCGAGCCAGGAGTCTGCAGAGTAGGTTGTTCCGTGCTCACCTGGAGGATTCGGGCGCGGAAAAAAACCAATTTGACACAAATGACACCGCTGGCTTCAATGCTGCGTTCACCGATTCCAAAACTGCAATGTCCTGCCAGCTAGGAATGAGATGCTGATACCGCCGATCATCCAGAACTCTTTTTATAGCTGGGGTTTGCGCCAAGACTCGGCCCACCATTTTTTGTTTGGAGCCCCATCTTGTAGGACAGTCCTGCATGGACAGAGTAATAGCCGTTTAATTATTGAACTGAAATTAGGCTAGCTACACCTGCTTGGTATTTTTTTTTTAATGAATAGGCTACATTTTAATTTTTTTTTCGTTTCAGTGTATTTTTTTCTTAACGAAAAATATTTTTTAACCATCTCAGAAAGTCAGCAACTGGTCCTCTGTGCTATGAGCTTGTGAGCTTTAGAAATCTGGAGGCTCAATGATAATTGTGTTATTAAGTGGGCCTATTAATATAACTTCTGAAGGCTAGTTTACCATGATCAGCCCGTGCTGCAGGATTTGAAGCTCCGCTTGCGCTCTTGCCAGATCTCTCCTCTTCAGCCAGCTCTGGGAGAACGCACCCACCAAGGTATGGCACAGACCCATTGCTCGGGCTGTGCGATCTTTAACGCTTGCCATTGCGTTTGTAACTGCCAGATGTAAATTATGTCCGAAGCAGTTCAGCCATGTCCAGCTCAATTTTCTCACTGCTGCGATGATGTTTGCCCCGTTGTCAGTCGTTATGCATGCCAGCTTCTTCTCATCCAGGGACCACTCGTCAAATGCGCTGCGGAGAGCTTCTGCGATGTTGTCGGATGTGTGATTCTGGGGCATAAACACTGTTTCGAGGCAGCGTGATTTTAGAATCCAGTCTGTGGTCAGGTAGTGAACAGTTAGACTCATGTAAGGAGTCATATTTACGCTTGACCACATGTCAGTGGTGGCAGAGAAATAGTCCACATTTTGTAGCTCACTCTGAATCGAGGCTCTGACTGTATTGTACATTTTCGGGACAGCAGTTTCTGAGAAGTATGTTTTCCCTGGCAACTCGTATTGCTTGTCAAATTTCAGAAGCAGCGACTTGAATGCCGGTTTCTCCACCGTGGTAAACGGCACCATCTCCTCGACCAAATACCGTGTAACAGCGTCTGTTAGGCGTTTATGTCTGTCACTTTCAATGCTGTACTTGGCAACTCGAGCAAAGGCTGCGGCCACTCCAAGCTGTCGGCTGGCACCGACATGAGCTGCTGCGCTACTCGGTGTGGTAGGAGGGAGTCTCGCTTCTATAGCTGGATGGTTGCTTGCTAGATGAGACCTTAAATTCGAAGTGTTTCCTCGTTTTACTTGGATCTTTTTGCCGCACATTTTACACACTGCCTCATCTAAATTAGCTGGTTCCCCCTTTTCATTTGGCTGAAAGCCGAAATGCTCCCAAAGGGGCGAAGTAACATTTGGTTTCGGTACAAGCGCGACTGCCATTGCCTCCCGCTTAACGTGATTTGCAATGAGTTCAGGTCGCTTGCGGTGGTGACGGTGGCCCACCATGCACCGCGGCGGGCTTCTTAGTATCGCGGTTTTTCATTTTGGCGGTTACCGCGACAGCCCTATGTGCTACCGGCTGTCACTATGGAGAGTTCGGGAGAGCAGATTGGCCGTAAGCGGGAAATGAAGTTTGAAGCCATGGCGTTGGAGGTTCTAGTGGAGGAGGCAAATAAACACTTTGGTGAACTCCAGCAGAGACATCTGAGCGGTGGCAGACGCGATTTGGGAGGCCATTTGTGAAAAGGACAATGCTGTGAACAAAATTAGAAGATCTGCCGATGAAATAAAAAGAAGATGTCAAGATATCCGCAGAAGAACAAAGGAAAAAATATGCCATAATAAAACCTCTGCAAACAAAACAGGTGGGGGACTGGCAGAAGTGATACCTCTCACTCCAAATGAGCAGCAGATTGAGGTCACATTCTGCGATGAGCAGATTGTTAGAATCGAGGGATATGATTCCCTAGACCCAATTATTGCAAACCAAGGTAGGCCCACGGTGACACACTCACGGTACTACAGTGGGCACATTTAATTAATTAAAAATGAATGTGCTTTGTGTGTTTCATTAAATATAGAATGGAACAAATGTGATATCATTATTTGAAACGTGTGTTTGTGAGTTGTCCGTCATGACCGAAAAATAATGTTGTCTTTTTTCTTAAATGTTGAATCTTCATCAGATATCAGACAATCTCCGCCGCACTCCTCACATCAGCTCAGACCTGAAAACACCTCGGCAGAGCCCTGCAGGCGTCCAGATTACGAGGACATTGATAGGGAGTTGCTGCAACAAAAAAAAAAATCAAACTGATGGGTTGCAGGCCATTGCACAGGAGGTGAGAGCTCTGTCCAATGTGGCACGCGCCCTCCGCCGTGACACTTGGGCCATCACTACCCACACGAGGCAGCTGGTTAATGCGGTTTCTGGACTGACAATGACTGTCAATAATCTGGCAACAGTCAGAGGTCATTCGGTGACAGTGGTCCCTCTACTGAGCCGCCGGTGTACGAAGAGAGAGGGGAGAGCAGAAAAGAATTACGCACGGGTGGACGCAACCTGCGAAAACGCAAAGCCCCAATTAAGGAGTTTGTTTTTAGACAAAGAAAAAAATAGTCTAAAGCACTATTAGGCTATAATTTTGTAATTTGTAATTATTATCTATTGTTTTCTATTATCTGGTGGCTGTTAAAGTATTGTTTTGTTTATTTCAAAACCAAAAAATGCCACACTATTTAAGTTCATTCATGGTGTTTCTCGTTTTGTTTTAATTGCATACAAAAATAAAAATGAAAAGCATACCTCAAATGGCTCATGAGAAATTTGTTTGAATCAGATTGGCCAGTGTCTGCAGTCCCCCAGCATTAATCAGTCCTGCATATGGCCGGTAGTCATTTTCCTCCACACCCGTGGCATCATGCTCCAACCTGTAGTGTTTAAATATTGCTGAACATGAAATAAGCCATAGCAACCCTGAGAAAAAAAAGAATCTAAAAGATAAATAGAAAATAATACAAAGAATACTGAAAACAGTCAGAAGATCACAACAGATAATAATTGACTCTACCTCAAGCTCAAAACAAATATTTTGATGATTTTTTTAAAAGAGATTTTGTCCTAGAGTTTCCTATTTGTGATAGAAGCGTATTCCAGGCAGTAAAACCTCTATATAAAACAGTTTGCATTAAGGAATTTCAGTCCCTCCAGGAAGTTGCGATTTCGCGATCGCAACTATCAACGCAAATTCAACCAATCAGCGCGATATTTTCGCGGCCTTGCAATTTTATACAATCACCGCAACATTCCTGCAAATTTGACCAATTACCTTAATTTCAGCCCCTGTACATCATCCGTTTTGTCATCAATTTCACTTCCTAGGAACATAAACATAAGCCCTCACTTGATCGCCACTTTTCAAAACATGCAAGGAGAACGGATGAAGAGAGGGGACAGCAGGCAGGACAAGTCTTACAACGTTATTATTTATAGATTGAGGGGCTCAGTATTAGCTTGGTCTCTACCTGCAGCAGGTGTGCTTTATGAACCAGCTCTCCCCACCTCCATGCATCTGTCTCATCTTCATTGATGATTTTTACCCTCCGTGTGTGTTAGTGACAAAGACACACCCGGGGGACGTCTGTTTACTATTTAAGGTTTGACGTTGTTGCCGCTCTCACCGTAAAAAGCTCGGCGTCGACAGCTTGATTTACTCCAGTTTGGCGATACATCAGACACATTTAGTAAATTTTGATCAACTCCTAGTCATGAAAGATGCAGATTCATTTTAGAGTGCGTGAACTGCCTGTCAAGTGCCTCTGTCACTGCGAGGTGCATTCAGGGACCGTCGTAAATGTGCAGACCTTTCATGGCATTTTTCTGTGAATCAAGAGAATCAAAATACAGTCAGTGGCCACATCAAGAATGTTTTCTAAAAACAACTGTAATTTAGCATATTTACTTGCCCCTGAGATGTTATTGGGGGGAAAAAAGCAAAAAAAAAAAAGCTGCTACAACTACTATTATCCGTCTCACCACTATCATCCCTCTCTCCTCATCTCCGTAGTAGTGTGGGAGGTCGAGCCTTCAGTTATGAGGCACATCTCCTTTGGAGTCATCTACCAGTCAGGGTCCAGGACGCTGACAACCTCTCTACTTTTTTGATAAAGCTTATAGTTAGAGCTGGCTCAGGTCTGGACCATCTCTTAGTTATGCTCCTATAGACTGCCAGGGGAATGGACACACTGGCATCCCGTCTCACCCTTCTCTCTGCCTATCATAATAATAATAATGATAATAATAATGATACCTTTATTTGTATAGCACTTTTCAGTACAAGTAACAAAGTGCTTCATAAAACTAATAAAAACACAATAAAAGCAGAGAGATAAAACGTTAAAGATTAAAATAAATTCACAAAATAAAAGCTTTACGATAAAAGTGTGTCTTGAGTAGTGAAATAAAATCTGGGACTGACTCTGCAAGTCTGATTTCCTCTGGCAGGCCGTTCCACAGTCGGGGGGTTTTGACAGCAAAGGCCCTGTCACCTTTAGTTTTTAGTCTAGACCGTGGAACAGCAAGCAGAGCACTGCCAGAGGATCTCAGACTGCGTCCTGGTTTATGGGGGAATAAGAGCTCAGAGATGTATCGAGGGGCGAGTCCATGTTGTGCTTTAAACGTGATTAAAAGTATCTTAAAATCGATCCTAAAAACAACAGGGAGCCAGTGTAGGGATGCTAAAATTGGGGTGATGTTGGAAAATATTTTAGTTCCAGTTAAAAGCCGAGCTGCAGCATTTTGAACTGTCTGAAGTCGGTGAATTGATTTTTGGTTGAGACAGGAGTATAGTGAGTTGCAGTAGTCAGGGCGGGAGGAAATAAAAGCATGAATGAGTTTTTTCACTTACTTTACTCTCCCTGTCCCATTAAAGTTACTACCCATAGAACTTTCTGGAGTCCCTGAGCTCCCTTGTCTCGTAGGTTCCTCTGAGTTGCTGCCGTAGACGTCCTCCTGCTGTGGACGTGCCAGACTCCAGCTGCTACAACTACTACTATCTGTCTCATCACTGTCATCTTCACTGTCATCTCTCTCTCTTCATCTCCTCTATCAAGTTTGCCAACCCAGACCGGTCTCAGCCGATGTCTGTCTAACATGAGTCTTGATTCTGCTCGAGGTTTCTGCCAGTTAAAGGAAGTTTGACCTTGCAGCTGTAACTTGCTAAATGCTGTAAAGTGCTCTGCTCATGGTGGATTAAGATGAGATCAGACTGATTCCTGTCGGTAAGATGGGACTGGATCTGATCCTGTCTTGATGTTGGGTTTAAATTGTTATTTTAAACATCAGTGTTTGTATCATCCCTTGATTCCACATCAGTGCACCTCTGGCAGATTGTGACTGTCTTTTTTTAAATCAAGTATTAAATGATCTTACTAGTGTTAAGGGGGCACAAGGAAACTTCATTTTCCATCCCTCCTGTAAGAAACTTGAAGTAATTTCTGAGCCCAAGTGTTAAAAATGAATACAACTATGGATGAATGATTCATCTTCATGTTTATACCATAAATAACATTTTTTTTCAGTCCTAAACAAGCTGCACATGTCAGTGATAGCGTGCATGTGTGTGTGTGTGTGTGTGTGTGTGTGTGTGTGTGTGTGTGTGTGTGTGTGGATGAACACAGGTTGAGTCTGCACAAACAGGATATTGTATGAAGATAATGAATGGCTGCTGCGACGGTACAGCAGGAAGATTGTGTATGTATTAAACATGAGCTCTGCTCAGAGGAAATAAAACACACTTGACATGTTTGCTTTTCCATATGTTTCCTGTTTACCGAAGCATTGTGCTGTTATTCCTACACGCTGCTTCAGGGATTTGTAGTGTTATAAACAGGCTCTCCTGATAATTCAAGCTGTATAGATTTTTCTGCCTTTTCTGTGCTTATTGACATCAAATCATACCCGAACCACAGCATACTCTCTCACCGACAGGCAGCCGCTGCAGCCCTCAGCATCTATAGGTATGCACTGTGACTGTCCTGACAGTATTACACACAGGGGTTACTGGAAGTCTGACAATGAGAGCCAAATACAGGGGAGGTCACTTGCACATTCATCCATGTGCCAGATTCAGACAGTAGGCTCAGGGCTTGTTAGCCTGTTAGCCTGTGGACATTATTTCTGCTCCCTGTGGAGTTTGCCGGGGCTGGTTGCTGCAGTTTGATTGATGCTAGCACAACTCTTACTGCCTGTTAATATAATGATTGTTTTGCATTTTGCTATAAATGTTTTTGTTGTCTTCAGATCAATTCTTGTTCCTGCTCATTCAGTGTGAATAAAAAGTGGACAAAGTCTCCAGGATAAAAAGGAAAGCCAATTTAACTTCAACTAAATGTTATTCTAAAGGCCAGCAACCCACTTGTGACAGAACAAATTCAAATTGTATGTAGGTCTACAAAGTATTTTTTTACTCAACATACTTCCTCAGTTAACTTTTTATTAATGGGTTCATGGCCACCAAAAAAAGTATTCTGTAGTACAGCACAACCATCATTTTGTTTGCTGTGGTGAAATTAAAGATAGAGCAGGGGATGCCTAACCCCCAATTTACACAGGATGCACAGCATCGCGTTACGGCTGCGCCGCGCACATCGCAGCCAATATGTTCCCATTCTAGTCAATGCTCATGTGTACACAGGTGCATCTCAGCTCCCTCTCGGGAGCTTGGCCCCGCACCGCTCCGCCAGAAACTAAACTTTATAGTTATACAGCAAGTATGCAAAAGTAACAGAATACTTTCCAAATGAGCAGAATCTCAACCACAGAAAGGTTCTGTAACCTCTTGTTTGTATGTTGTTCTCTCTACGCTAGACCCAGCTGATCCTTGCTGCTCTGAGCTGGCGCTACGATCCAAACTTGTGTCTTGTGTAGCAGGCGCAAGCCGCTGGATGGAGTAAACATGCTGCACAGCCATAACAAAATGCGGTGCATTCTGTGTAAATTGGGGGTTATGCTACAAGGGTAGAGCTGTAGCTATTCACATCCACACTGTAACCCAAGTATAGGTCACCTCTGGTTCCAAAAAAGAGTCACTTTGCTAAAAACCTAGTCACATCAGGACCCTCATTTCCCTCAATAAACAAACCAAAGTGTATCTGGCTACTTGGTTCATCAGCTGTATGTTTCATTACATCACCTTTAACGTTATTATTGGGACATGAACACATCTTTCCTTTCTTTGACCACATGAATATACAACTCCAGTACTGTGTCCTGTGCTGTGTCCATCTGAAGAGTCATACACTCCAAAAGTGTCAAACACATCACTCACTGTGCCTCTGACTTTAAAATTGAGTTTGAGATGTGTTCAAGAGCCATATTGAGGACGAGATTTCCTTGACTTAGCACATGGGCCATGCAGAGTATTTATTTTTCTGTCAAATCAAATTACTCTCCCTTACTGAGAACAGTATGAGTTGCCTGTCTCCCTTACTGACACAAACAGCCATGATGCTCTGTTGCAAAATGTAATCTCTTTACAGAGTGGACATTCCTCTGAATCTGCATTTTGTTTTATAGAGTAACAAACTTCAGATCGATGCACTGAAACCACATTAGGCCACTTTGTCTAGCAAACTCTGATGCCTGTTTCCATTGCTCCACCTCACAGACCATGTGATGTTTGCTTCCCTGGCTGCATTTTTTGTACGTGTATGGAATTAGTCAGCCTAGAAAACGTTATTTGAACAGCAAAAATGCCATTTTACTGACTACAATTTGGGATAACAGCAGCAATTAATATGCTATGTTTACAACTCCTACACTGGACTTCCAACAGATCCATGTCCAGTCCGTCTCCGATTTGCTGTGGTCCGGCAGCGTACAAACATAAGGACAGATAAACCTAAACTACAGGACAACCCAACTCACTCCTAAATTATTTTGAGGAGACAAAAGTTCTCAGTGACAACAGCAGCTCAGCCTGCAAGTGTGTCCTAATCATTCAGTAAGAGGTAGAAAGAAAAACAGCTGGTGTCTGACATCTGCTGCTCCTACATTTAATACAGATAAATGCTGCTCCTGAGCATCGTAATATGTGACTGATAGAAATAGCACATACAGGCAATTTGTTTGTAGCTGAGAGAACAGAATGAACATGAGGGAGAAATGAAAACAGCCATAAATACTCCTGATAAAAGCTACTGCCTCATTAGTTGTGAAAATAAAAGACCACAGGTGAGCAAGATATCCTTTCGAGCCCGAGGATGACATTATAGGAGTTACATTAACTGCAACTGTGCTGCTGTTTTGACTGTAGCAGAAAATGAGAAAAAGTGGGAGATAAGAAAAGTGAAATATAAAGTAGAGCAAATATAAAGTGAACAGCAAGAATAAAGCTGCTACTGCTTCACATCTAAAGGGTTGGAATGCATTGGGTATCAGTTTAGGATGCGTCCTCTGCCCTTTTAATGATGGGTATCGAGAGCAGGTATTTCTTGGTACCGTCATGTGATTGCTCCGGGATACAGTTGGCAAACTTAACCAGCAGAGCTTTAAACAGGGATTTTTAAAAATGTATTTAACCTTTATTTAACCAGATGACACCCATTGAGATCAAGACCTCATTTACAAGGGCGACCTGGCCAAGAAGTCATCAGCACACGTCAAAATAAATAGCACAACTCAACAGCATTGAGCATATGTACGGACAGTATGTAGAAGCAATCAATAATTTAAAAGTGAAACTTATTTTCAAATAAAGTGCAATTTGTGATTACAATACAGCATTTAAAAATACAGGCACTGTACTTCAGGGTGAGTGACGAATGTTGACTCTGCTTTCAGGAAACTCAGGAAAACCCAACCTGAACGCAGGGGCTTAAAGCTGGAGTTAGTAGGAATGGGGTAAAAAGATGTTACTTTTTTTTGCTGTGTTTAGAGGAAAAGTCATAATACCCATGGACATTCCTTAGTAATTGAAGTAATTTGAGATTATTGCAAGAACTCTGTTTTTTTTAATACCTATGTATCCATCGATTTTATAATTCCCCTTGTTCCCGTTATCACAGACCAATCAAAGCCTCAACACAAACGTCCAAATCATCCTTTGGCCATGACCGCATACACAAGGAAGAAAACAACAGCTTTAAATTCAGTGTAAAGAAATAACCTTCATCTTATCACTGATTATCTTATTTAACTCTGTTGGTCATGAAGAGGAAACAATACAAGAGTGAGACTTTTTCAAAACCAGTCTAAACTCCTCACTGTGACTTCAAGACACTGGAGCATCTTCGTTTGTGGCAGTCTTCAAAGGATGCTGCTGCAGCTGTTCTGGATTCTAAAAATCTTAATTTTTCATGCAAATGTCAAAGTTAATTATGTTTAATGCTTGAAGTCAAACTTCCATTACAGGAAATGAAGAGTCTTCTTCAAAGCTTTGACAGTTTCCTCCACATATTAGCTACAGCAAAGACAAATAAAGCCTGCAGCACAAATAAGATCTATAGGTCTACATATAGATCTCTTCTTCCACACGTGCACGTTTGATAGTGATCTTTAATTTACATCTATTTTGAGATGGAAGCAGTTATATTTAAATTGCCATGTGTTTATCTAATCATTAATCGGTGTATTGACGATAAAGGGCTGGTTTTAGCAGCCCTGTGGTAATCAGTAGAAGTCATATAGCTTTGGGATTTGATATCTGCTCTGCCAGTCCAGTCTTATCAGCCAACATCTGGGGGAAATCTTCCATACATATTTATAGTCTGGGATTTTGATCCTGACGAGAAATGATTAGATGATTATAAACGGGGAAGATTATAGATGGGATGATGATTGATAGCCCGGGAGCACACAGAGGTGTTCAAAACAGTGATGGTATAATCATCTACACACTAATTACTAACCATAGCCTTAACCCCCATGTAACCTGAATGTCATTTCACATCTAATATTAGCTGGGTTTCAATTCTCCAGCAGCTTAGTGGAAGAGCTGAAACTCCAAAGATCTTATATTTAAACAAGAGCGCACTCCGTCAAACTCCACAAGACATAATTATGACTTCTAACACCCACATTAAGGCATCAAGACATAGTTAATCACTGAAGATTCATCTGTGTAACTCCACAGCTCAGTGAGCTTCGTTTTCATTTCTCCCTCCTACATGCATTAAGCAGCTTCAGGCCGATTTAATGAACTTAGTCGCTAGGATCATTTAAAGACGTGGGTGTACAATAAGTGATGACACTTTCCAGTGTGGTCAGCATGCTGTACTGTACTCACAAACGTCACAGAAATATGTATTCAGGGTATTAGACAGCCAAACATTACAGAAACAATGTGGCTGTAATCCTGATGCTTTGGTTCCTGTTGAATTTCTGCAGCAGAGACAGAATTATTCCTTCATTCAGCCAAGTTGGCTCGTATGCATAACGATAGACAACAGCCTAAAACTCATAACGTTACACAACCTGGACCAGCGAGTGACAACCAACTTAAATTGTGCCCAGTGCACCAACTAAACTGAAGTCCTGTTTGTGTTGCACCTATCTTTCACACCTAGCATGGAGCAGGTGTATGTTCAGAAAGTCTGACTCGCTGTGTAGCATTGAGCATTGTCCTGCTGGTAAACCAATCATCAGAGTTGGGGAAGAAAGTGAAAGCCAAAAGAAAAGTCCTTCATCATTGAGAAGCAAAAAAGAGCCAGGCTGAGGTTTGCAAAAGACCATAAGGATTGGACATCTTCTCTTATGAATCCAATTTGCAGCTTTGCCCAACACCTGGTCATCTGTCCTGGAGAGGCCTACAAGCCACAGTGTCATGAGGATCGGGGATGATCTTGGGAAGCTTTCAGCGAGGCTGCAATTGGACAGATTTGTGTTTGTGAACGACGCATGAATGAAGCCACGTAAAAATGTACTTTCTTCTGCTCTGACAATGTTGCCCAACTCTGAGGACTGTTGGTTGGTTTTTGCAGCAGGACAATGCTCCATGCCACAAAGCAAGGTCAATCAAGGTGTGGATGAAGGACCACCAGATCAAGACCCTGTCATGGCCAACCCAACCTGAACCCCATTGAAAACCTGGAATGTGTTAAAGAGGAAGATGGATGGTCACCAGCCATCAGACAAAGCTGAGCTGCTTGAATTTTTGTTCCAGGAGTGGCTAGAGCTCATACTGCCCTATTATCCCTCTAGAGCACTACACTCCCAACATGCCGGCCTGCTCGTCGTACCCATAGACTGTAAATAAAATGGACAGCGCCGCTCCGCCTTTTCCCATTGACCATTTTGGAGCCAAAAAAACCTGTCTGCTGCCATCTTGTAAATTTTTCTGCAGCCAGTCTGTGCAGATTTATTCTTTTACAAAACCATTCTCACCCTAACCCTAGGGTTAGGATTAGGGTTAGGGTAAGCGTTAGGGTTAGGGTTGTGATTAGCATAGGGTTAGGGTTGTGATACGGGTTAAGGTTAGGGTTAGGGTTGCGATTAGGGTTAGGGTTGCGATTAGGGTTAGGGTTGTGATTAGGGTCAGGGTTAGGGTTGTGATTAGGGTTAGGATTGTGAGTAGGGTTAGGGTTGTGATTAGGGTTAGGGTTGTGATTAGGGTTAGGGTTTGGATTAGGGTTAGGGTTGTGATTAGGGTAAGGGTTGTGATTAGGGTTAGGATTGAGATTAAGGTTAGGGTTGTGATTAGGGTTAGGGTTGTGATTAGGGTTAGGGTTTGGATTAGGGTTAGGGTTGTGATTAGGGTAAGGGTTGTGATTAGGGTTAGGATTGAGATTAGGGTTAGGATTGAGATTAAGGTTAGGGTTGTGATTAGGGTTAGGGTTTGGATTAGGGTTAGGGTTGTGATTAGGGTTAGGTTTGTGATTAGGTTTAGGGTTGTGATTAGGGTTAGGGTTGTGATTAGGGTTAGGATTGAGATTAAGGTTAGGGTTGTGATTAGGGTTAGGGTTGTGATTAGGGTAAGGGTTGTGATTAGGGTTAGGATTGAGATTAAGGTCAGGGTTGTGATTAGGGTTAGGGTTTGGATTAGGGTTAGGGTTGTGATTAGGGTTAGGTTTGTGATTAGGGTTAGGGTTGTGATTAGGGTTAGGGTTGTGATTAGGGTTAGGGTTGTGATTAGGGTTAGGATTGAGATTAAGGTTAGGGTTGTGATTAGGGTTAGGGTTTGGATAAGGGTTAGGGTTGTGATTAGGGTTAGGGTTGTGATTAGGGTTAGGATTAGGGTTAAGGTTGTGATTAGGGTTAGGGTTGTGATTAGGGTTAAGGTTGTGATTAGGGTTAGGGTTGTGATTAGGGTTAAGGTTGTGATTAGGGTTAGGGTTGTGATTAGGGTTAGGATTGAGATTAGGGTTAGGGTTGTGATTAGGGTTAGGATTGTGATTAGGGTTAGGGTTAGGGTTGTGATACGGGTTAAGGTTAGGGTTGTGATTAGGGTTAGGGTTGTGATTAGGGTTAGGGTTAGGATTGTGAGTAGGGTTAGGGTTGTGATTAGGGTTAGAGTAAGGGATATGATTAGGGTTGTGATTAGGGTTAGGATTAGGGTTAGGGTTGTGATTAGGGTTAGGGTTAGGGTTGTGATTAGGGTTAGAATTAGGGTTAAGGTTGTGATTAGGGTTAGGGTTGTGATTAGGGTTAGGGTTGAGATTAGGGTTAGGGTTGTGATTAGGGTTAGGGATGTGATTAGGGTTAGGGTTGTGATTAGGGTTAGGGATGTGATTAGGGTTAGGGTTGTGATTAGGGTTAGGATTGAGATTAAGGTTAGGGTTGTGATTAGGGTTTGGATTAGGGTTAGGTTTGTGATTAGGGTTAGGTTTGTGATTAGGGTTAGGGTTGTGATTAGGGTTAGGGTTTGGATTAGGGTTAGGGTTGTGATTAGGGTTAGGATTGAGATTAGGGTTAGGGTTGTGATTAGGGTTAGGGTTAGAGTAAGGGATTTGATTAGGGTTGTGATTAGGGTTAGGGTTGTGATTAGGGTTAGGATTAGGGTTAGGGTTGTGATTAGGGTTAGAATTAGGGTTAAGGTTGTGATTAGGGTTAGGGTTGTGATTTGGGTTAGGGTTGTGATTAGAGTTAGGATTGAGATTAGGGTTAGGGTTGTGATTACGGTTAGGGATGTGATTAGGGTTAGGGTTGTGATTAGGGTTAGGGTTGTGATTAGGGTTAGGGATGTGATTAGGGTTAGGGTTGTGATTAGGGTTAGGGTTGCGATTAGGGTTAGGGTTGTGATTAGGGTTAGGATTGAGATTAGGGTTAGGGTTGGGATTAGGGTTAAGGTTGTGATTAGGGTTAGGGTTGTGATTAGGGTTAGGGTTATAATAAGGGTTAGGGTTAGAATTAGGGTTAGGGTTAAGGTTGTGATTAGGGTTAGGGTTGTGATTAGGGTTAGGGTTAGGGTTGTGATTAGGGTTAGGATTGAGATTAGGGTTAGGGATGTGATTAGGGTTAGGGTTGTGATTAGGGTTATGATTGAGATTAGGGTTAGGGTTGTGATTAGGGTTAGGGTTAAGGTTGTGATTAGGTTTAGGATTGAGATTAGGGTTAGGGATGTGATTAGGGTTAGGGATGTGATTAGGGTTAGGGTTGTGATTAGGGTTAGGATTGAGATTAGGGTTAGGGTTGAGATTAGGGTTAGGATTGAGATTAGGGTTAGGGTTGTGATTAGGGTTAGGGTTGTGATTAGGGTTAGGGTCAGGGTTAGGGTTATGGTTAGGGTTAGGGTTAGAACCAAAACTCAAGCAAACAGAACCAGAACCAAACTCAAGCAAACAGAACCAGAACCAAACCCAAGCAAACCGAAACCAGAACCGAACCAGAACCGAACCAGACCCGAACCAGAACCAAACCAGAACCTTACCAGAACCAGCACCAGAACCGATCCAGAACCGAACCAGAACCGGAACCAAACCAGAGCCATACCTGAACTGAACCAGAACCGAACCAGAACAGTACCAGAACAGAACAGTACCAGAACAGAACCGTACCAGAACCGTACCAGACCTGAACCAGACCCAGACCAGAACCAAACCAGAACTGTACAAGAACCGAACCAGAACCATACCTGAACCGTATCAGAACCAAACCAGAATCGTATCAGAACCGTACCAGAACCGTACCAGAACCGAACCAGAACCAGAACCGAACCAGAACCATACCTGAACTGAACCAGAACCAGAACCGAACCAGAACCATACCAGAACAGAACCGTACCAGACCCGTACCAGATCCGAGCCAGACCCAGACCAGAACCAAACCAGAATTGTACCAGAACCGAACCAGAACCGAACCGGAACCAAACCGAACCAGAACCATACCTGAACCGTATCAGAACCAAACCAGAATCGTACCAGAACAGAACCGTACCAGAACCGAACCAGAACCAAACTCAAGCAAACAGAACCAGAACCGAACTCGAGCAACCAGAACCAGAACCGAACTCAAGCAAACAGAACCAGAACCGAACTCGAGCAACCAGAACCAGAACCAGAACTGAACTCAAGCAAACAGAACCAGAACCGAACTCAAGCAACAAGAACCAGAACCAGAACCAAACTCAAGCAAACAGAACCAGAACCAAACTCAAGCAAACAGAACCAGAACCAAACTGGAGCAAACATTATTAATGTCCTCAGGTTGGCATTGAGAAAAATCCGATGCCTCAGTTTGGATGTGCTGATCCGATTTCTCCTCTCAGTGAGTATTTTGCTCGGTCTTCAAGAAGACTCTCTCTGATGAACAGATGAAGCCACGATACACAGCCTCCCCTCCATCACCTGTATCCTATATCCTCACATGTGATTGGCCGCATGGCCGCCATGCTGACCAATCAAAACAAAGTTCTGCTGTGAGCAGAGCTGGGCTGAGCACTGTCAGAGCTAAGCAGCAAAGGGAAAAAAGCTTTTGATCATGACACATCACTAATGTGCTTAATCTGTGTTACAATTATGAGGAGTCTTGGACACCTGTAAGGGGTCCCTGGCTCCAAAAAGTTTGAGAACCCCTGCTCTAGCTAGTAGGAGTCCAAATCCCGACAGTGAAAACAAACGGAACAAAAAGAGCGACACAGCTGCACAGAAACTACACGTTGTAGACATCGCTGATCATAATAGACATCGCCATGCAGGAAGACATGTTTTTAAATCTCTGAGAGATCTTCAAATACAGAGTGCGTCTTTACACCGGTGCAATTTTTTTCAGAGTTTATGGTAACTCGAATAAAAAAACGTGACATTTGCTTTGTTTTATATCAACCACTTAGCAGGATGAATATCAGGATTAAGCAGGTATATTTTAAGTTTGAGTTGAGTTGAGAAACATTTGTGGCCATTTTTGTCATTCAGTTCTGTTTAGGTCATTAATGCACTGATCTTCTGATCATTATTGATTCCTTTGCAGGCTCTTTTGGTTTTTTTTTAGCTCATTTTATATGTTTTGAGAAAAGAGAAAGCTGAGATGTTGCCCATCATTGTTACTTGGTTGCACTAATAAAGAGAAGTGCTGTACATCTGTGGTTGCATTATTATATTATCAATTTGCCATCATTTTTAAGTATGTAAGAGATGATTTCATTGATAGCCATAGACTACATGTCTTTCAATGTAGACTTCCACTGAGAGGAATTAGACTATTTAGGAACTAAATTAGGAACTAAATTTAGACTGTCATACCAGCTTGATCATCAATGAAAATGTCCTGGAAAATGATCTCTGGAAAAGAGTGGGAACCCTGATAAAGCTTATAGGTAGAGCTGGCTCAGGCTTGGACCAGCTCTTAGTTATGTTGCTATAGGCTTAGACTGCCAGGAGAACTGACACACACAAAACTGCTTCAAATTGAGACTTGAAAACGGAAGTGCTCCAATCCTGTAGGGCGCGCTAGTTAGTACATCTTTAACACCCATTGGCTGCGTTTTCAGTACGTAGCACAGAGCAGGACAGCTGGATTCATGCCAGGGTTTTTCCTCTGTAATTATTAAATTACCCCATACTCCTGATCACCGGCCTTCAGTTTTGAACGCCCTACTGCTGCAATGGAGAGGGTCGCCACGATCCAAGTCCAGAAAAAGGTTTAATCAAAGCACTTCACATCTCTAAAGATCCATGGATCACTTCAGGTCTACAAAGGTCCTGCTCTAGCTCAAGTTTTCAGTGATCCATCTCACCGTGTAATAGCAGAGTGTGGATCCCTCTTCTGTCTCAGGTAAATAACCCAAGCTTTGATGTTCCTAGTGAAGGGAATCCAGCCTCCGGATCTTTTGGCTCAGCAAGAATGGGCTCTCTCAGATCCCAAACGGCTCTTCATGGTATAGTTCACGAACAATGGCTTGCTTTTAGATATGAGTTGTTCGTGACGACACATCACTAGGCTCATTGCTCAACGTAGACGTCTTCTGCCTCATGGCCAAATTCCACCAGATCTGATAGGTTTCTATTCTAGTCAATCTGTTAACTCCCACTGGATCCGCTCCATTGCGTTCCGGCTGAGTCTCTGATCCTGCAGGTCGGAACGTAACAGGTCAGATACATAAGACTTCTATTTTTGCCACATGCCGGAGCACAACACATCAATTTAGCATAGAGCAGATGGAGCTGGACAGGAAGTCAGGCACCAAAACAAAATGAAAACATCCGATTCATTTTCAGATTAAAACACTCCGTGTTATCGTCAGATCGTTTTTAACTTAACTATGACAACAACATGTCATTTTGAGTGGAGGCAGGCTTAGAGTCATCAAGTCAGAGGTTTTCAGAGGCTGATAAAGACAACGTGGATGAGGAGAATCCTTGATTCAGTGATTACCACGGGAAAACCTTGGTCACATGACTCCAGCTCTCCAGTGGTCCTGCTCCGTGGTACGCTCCGAAAACGCAACGGGTGGGTGTTGACAGACGAGAGAGCACGTAGCCGGACTGCAGCTGATCGGAGACGGACCAGACACGGATCTGGTGGAAGTCCTGTGTCAGTGCTGCGTTCAGGTAATATAAAAACTACGTCATTACAGAACACTCAGTTTAACAGAAGTCAAAGGTTTAGATGATCCTTTTTTAATTAAACATATCAGCGTTGTCAGTGTGAGCATGTTGGGAGGCTAGCATTAGTATTTAGTTCAGCACATATGCTAAGTGACCCCACACAGAACATTAAGCATGGCTGTGACTGATGAGGCATCATTATCATGTCCTGCCTTTGAACTATCACCAGTTATTGATCTGTGAGCCAGTATCCTGTCAATCACTCGTTCACTGTGCAATGATTCATCTGCTACAGCTTTGAGGCAACACGTCACTGTTGTGTGATTCAAGAGTGATTAAAGTGGTTACATCTGTGTGTCACCTGACACTGCTGAAGACGTACGTCTGAGTCCAAATCTGCCCCCAGATTTATTTCAAAGCGCTGTAGTGGCATTAATTCAAGGAAATTAAGTTTATATGAAATGTTGAGGAATCAATTTCATACCAACTTAACTTCCTAGAATGAATGAGACTGCAGTGAGAATTATAAGTATGGAAAGAAAAAAAGGGTTCCATGTTCTCTTTGGTTAACTCCTTACAGAGGACGTGTTCAAAACATCAATTCAGTAGGAAAGGTCCCAAAATACACTTATCAGTTGATCTGTTGACAAATTTATACTGGCAGTGTGTGTGTGTGTGTGTGTGTGTGTGTGTGTGTGTGTGTGTGTGTGTGTGTGTGTGTGTGCGCCAAGAGATTTGTAAGTGTGAGGGTGATGCATACGATGAGTGACAGGTCGTGTGAGACGGAGGTAGGTGTTTGTCAGGATTTCACCGAGTGCCGTGTTTTGCTCAGGACAGGAAACCACAGGCCCTCTGTCCGCATCTGTATTCGTGTGTGTGTGTGTGTGTGTGTGTGTGTTTTAGCAGATGTGTGTGTGTGTGTGGTGTCCTTGCAGAGAAGCTGCAGACTGCATTATCATGTACAGCCAGACTCAGACTGACCAGCAGAATCCCTGATGCCGTCCTGACACTCTGCAGACAAACCAGTCAGCCATGTAAAGTTGTCCAGTCATTCAGTCAGGAGGAAAAAAACATGGTGCGACTCAAAATACTCAATTTGTCAATAAAAACATTGACTCAGTCAGCTGGGGGGGAAAAAACAGCACAGATTCCCTCCAGACAGAAAATAACACTGGATGTTACTTAGAGCATCATCCAAGTGAATCATATGAAACTGAAACATCTGGCTGTCAGGTTCAGTAAAGAGAAGTGTGTTTGATATTTTGAAAGTTGATGGGTAAGGGATATGTATGGTTAGCAGGTGGTTATGGGAAATAGAAGCCCTTCAGGGTGAGACAACACCCCTCTGGTTTCTGTGGGGTCTTGTCAACCCTGAAGGTGATTTAGCATGCTAACCAATGCTAACGTTTTAGCCACATTGTTTACCAATATGATGCTAATGGAAGCTAACGGTTTTTCCTCACCTCACGGTCTATGGTGTCAACAAGCAGAAGCAAAATGTGCCCAAACTGTTTTCCTCTGATTGATTTGACATGACGTGTGATCAGTTTGTCTCTGGAGTTGCTCATGTTAGTGAAAGTTATTAACCATTGTCAAAGGGTTTTCACCAATCAGAATCAAGCTTCTTACACAGCCGAGAGATCAGTAAGAGAGCCGGGTAACTATAGGAGATGGTTCTTCCTCTGATGTTCAATAACGACATCAAGAGGCAGGAACTTTAATTTTATCTGATAGTTTATCCAGCACTGTAACATGGTTGATAACAGTAAGGTCAGAGAAGGCAAGGTAGTGACAGTCCAGAGGCATGACATGATAATGTCAAAGACAGTAAGTACAGACAAAACAGAGCAAAACACGTTTTGTTATTCTGTGCCAAGCTGCTGGCGCAAAAATTATTTGTATTGATAACATCTTATGATAGCAAAAAATTGACAAATGAGGGACCACAGATATTATACATCACATGAATCCTCTGCATTTTTGTCAACAGAAAATACAAAGACAATGAAAACCAAAAAAACTGAGTAAACATGGCTGTTAATATGTTTGTTAATGTGTGGTTAATCTTGTGACTGTATTAGGGTACAACTCCTGCCATTTGGTAAACACAACAACAGCTGGATCACAGAAACCAGTCTCTACAACGTTCCTTGTTTTCCTTTTTTTGATACACTGTTTCCCCTTCTCACATTAATGGCATTTCATGGATTCCTTTGAGAATAAAACACTTTTTTTTTTTTTTTCTGAAGCTATTTGGACTGAGGTCGTTCCATCTGAAGTCTGACACATGACAGAGGTTTCACAAGACATGATGTTTTTTTCATTTGAGGTCTGAAACCTCAGTCTGAGACCTGAGGATGTTCTAATAGTTTAATAACATCTCAGTCTTTTGTCTGACGGTAACTTGACACGTTGTCAGGTAACTAATTGTCATTTTCAGGAGAGCTTCTGGTCCTCCACAGCCACCGTTGCTTAGGTGATACAAAGGGTAAGAAGCGGAGGAGTTCATTTTAGAATCTGACAGCTGGATGTCGCTAATACTCCCATTTCTACACACTGGACATTTAAGTAAACCACTGTTTTCTTAAATGCACAATTATGACTGAATGAGGGAGAAATGCCTTAAAAAGTGGTGCTGTTAGGTTTGTCCTCCTCACTATGTATCCACTCTGCACAGTGAAGTAACAGCTTGCTTCTTCAACCTCACCGTGCCATCTGATTAAACTCATATTTTGCCATCATTAAAAGAGCTGTTAACAAAAAGCTGAACTTTTTAGAGCATGTTTAAATAAACCATGAGAGGGTTCACTCCCAGATTAAAGTCACATAAGCTAAATCAAATGTTTACAGCCAAAACAGTTCAGGATGTAAGCCCAGAGGAGGATTGATACCGAACTGCTTGTTGGTAGATTCAATCTGATGTGGGGTGTTTTCATTCCTGCCTTTGCGATACTGTCTGTGTCCAGGACAGTCTGTCACTCTGTCATTGGTGTTTTGACACCAAGCTTCAATGTGCTTTTGCTCAATCTGAATACAGTCAGATCACCCAGGACACGGTGGAATGACAGGGAGGGAGGGAGGGAGGGAGGACAGGAGAGGCTGACGTGTGACGGGAGATAAATGTCTGCTCAGTCAGGGTGTGAAGATGAGATGGTTATTGGCATTGATAGAGAGAGGTCAGGGAGGGAGGAGAGCTGATGGGAGGACTAAATGTCCTAACAAGGACAACAGGGGGGAGTAAAGATTGGAGAGAGAAAGAAATAGGACGGATAAGAATGGTTGGGATGATAAAGAGAGGCAGAGACACTAGAAGAGGCAGGGAGAACAAAAATAAGATATGATAAGATGATAATCAAGGACCCGCTTTGTTTTACAGCCGACTTAACAATCTTACATCAAAACATTTTTATCTTACTCAAACAGCTGATATAACACTTGTTTCATGAAAACATCTTCTAAAATTAAATGAATATATATGAGATTAACTTAGGGCAGGCAGAGCTTTCCAGAAATAACAGAACAATGGAGGTACATTTAAATCAGTTTGGCCATTTTTGCTGGGTATGGTCTGGACCCTATGTCCATTTATACAAACTGATCCACTGGCAGAGCCCATTTCTATAGAGTATCATAGATACAGTCGGCATCCCAGAAAAACGTCATGCACGATTGGCGCTGAGGGGGAAAACAAACCACTAGCCACAACGCAGAAGAGCTGCTGTATACCAGCACGATAAATAAACTGAATATAAAGTTGTATTTATTAAATCAGTGTTAGAGTCGATGTTGAGTTTGGTCGTCTGTGAGATCCAAAATCTAACCATATGTATGTCTGTAGTCGGCACTTAGGTAACTTTAAGGTTATATTAACTAGTGATGGGGAAATGAAGCTTCACGAACCACTAGTTGTATTTTTTTTACTCCTCTAGATGGCGCTCTTGGTTTAAAAATAAAGGCTCAATGAATGGCAATTCAGTGTGCTTTCAACCCTTTGTTGAACAGAGAGTGCCATCTAGAGGAGTCAAAAAATATAACTAGTGGTTTGCGAAGCTTCCTTTGCCAATCACTAATATTAACCTTTTCCAAACAGTGTATGTTTCTTTTTCAGTGGCACCACAAATGTTGGATTAATAGTAAGAAGGCAAGTGAACTACATACCACACTGTTTGAGGCTGCTCTGTGTGTAATTCCCTGCACGATATAGCACAATCGTCAATAACAATGATCCTTACATAAAGGGAATGTACTAAAACGTGCTGTTTTAGTTAGTATTAATAAAAGTATGTTAAATGGAGCGCCGCCTGCAAGCTAGTTCAGGCAGACAACTCGAGCTGCGCACATTCATACTGACACGTCACCACCTCTCCATCAGCTGATCTCAACATCCTCATTCGGCGGTCTATTTAAACTGCAAGTCTCCCTGTCTCTGCCTCTGCTTGCCAGTGCTCCTGCTGTTCTGCTCAGTGCTGTGTGAAGTTTGTCCCCACCTCCTCCCCGGCTTCCACCTGCGGGCTCCGAGGGGGTTAGTCCTATCTCATTGCTCCTAATGTCTGCATTTAAATAATCTACGAGGAGTAATGAAGTTCGTAGCCCACACGCCAAACACAATACTGTATGCTGCAATAAACTTATTAAGTAAACGTGAGTTGTCTGACTGAATTGTAATTATATTACATGTATCTCTAGAGTATGTTGTCTGTGGATTCTGTGAGTCGGATCATTTATGCAGAATTTTATAACATGGACAATAATCTGATCCTATTCTGTATGGTTTACATATGACTCATTCTTTGTTGACAGTACTGACTCGATTTAGGACATGACAGCTTGTTGGCATTAGCATCAGTTTAAAATCTGTACGTTCGCATTGTTAAAGGCTAAGGGTAATGGATTGTTTTCCTCCTTGCAGAGCCCCACCCCCAGCTATGACACAAAGCAGGCTCTATCTATTGCAGTTCAGTGTTTACAGAATCATAAGCACAGTAACACCCTTGTTGCTTTTTCTCTCAGTTAGAAAAAGTTCAACTTTTGGGACACCACCACACTCCTCAATATCACTTCTCTGTTCATGACCAATCAAAACCAAGACAGCCGGGACTGCTGCTAGCAAGTTTGTCAACTAACCACAATAATGTTTTTAAGGTGCACTTTCCAGGGATAGAGCTGCTGCTAATGCTACGACATGCTTTCTATCCATTATTTTGACCTTGTCTTTGTAAAATACCATTTAATGAAATAAAACTTGAAGCTAAGAGAGAATTCTAAAACAGATTTAATAGTCACTTCTAACAGAAGCTGAAATGCTGTTGGACAAAATTTGTAACTTAGGAACACAGTAAGCGCCGGTGAGAAGCGCTCTCAAATTGCAGTCATGGCCCTTACCACAACAAAAAACAGCATGAGAGTACTGAGTGTAGAAATGGCAATATTTAGCAATATTGCTCACCTTTCCTATCGGTAAAGCAATGGTTGCTGTCAAGGACAAAAAGCTCCTCTGATGCATCATGATTAAGATACTTTGTCAAGTACTTACTATATAAAACGCACAAAAAAAGCACATGGTGCAAAGTATGTCAGTTCTGTGCTACAGTAGAAACATGGTGGTGCAAGATGGCGGTCTCCTTGGAAGGGGACGCTTGTGTTAATATAAAAAGCTTAATATATGTTAAGAAATACTAAACATGAGGCTGTGCTTGAGGACAGCTTAACCTTGAGCTTAATAATAATTTCAGTGAACTGACAGTAAAGCTAAGAAGGTATGGTGGTTACCAAATGTTTTACTTCTGAACCAGCAACCCAAACCATTACTAAGTTCATAAACACCACAAAGCAGAAAGAGAAGGAGAGAGAAGAGAAAACTTTTTTAATGGAGACATAGGAAAACCACATCTGGCGGCAGGAAGGAAGAGGACAGAGATTGTGAGACCATACTACAAGGAGAGGAAAAATGGCTGAGCAGGAAACCAAGCAGGCTCAGAACATGAATGAGAAATGATGTTAGCAAGAGGAAAAGTGTGGAGCATCAAGGGAAGATTAACTGCAATAATTTTACCCACAATATGCAGAATGTGTAAAGGAAAGTCCCGTGTGTGATCATCTTAAACTGTCTGCTGCTGCAGCACAGAACATTCCAAGTCAAGATGCTGGAGATTTGCTCTTCATCTTAATCACTGTGATTGTTGCTCTGCTGCCACGATAAATCGCAGGTGGAAAACATCTTACACTGGCTGGTAAATCCAGACAAGAAACATGGCAGGAGCATCTGTCACTTACAGGTTCCTGCAGAGACAGATTGAAGTCTGGAGTCCTCATGTCTCACTGCCTTCTTGGCAATTACTGCTGCCATAAAAGCTACATTTGGTCAGAGAACAGAGATTCTCGGTGGTCAATAGTTTTATAAGATCTTGGAAAAAAAAAACAGGACTTTGGGTGGATGAGCTTGATTTTATATTAGTGCATGCTTAGTTAGTTTTATGACTGTCACAGCAAAGTTGTTTGTTGTTCACCTATCAGACACCTCTGCCCCAGGGAAACCATCATACAACAATGACACAATGTTTTAGTCCAAATTAGGGCTATTTTTAAATTGCAATTAATCACATTTTAAATTGCATTCTCAAAATGCCACTATTTTGCATCTCAAAACCATTTCTAAGTCCATATACATAATATAAAGCATTTCTTACCAGTGTCTTGATTTGTAGGAGACAGCTTTAGAGCACTTACTCTGTAATACAGAGTTTATTTTTATTAATATTTTTTTAAGGATAATACTGACAATTTTGGGGAAGTGCATAAGTTATCTCTGCAGAGTGTTGTTCTTCTGTATCTTGAATGGTAAACCAAAGTAGTACCAACGCCCAATCAGTGACATATGGTGCGCAGTTATTCAGAGATAATTTCAGTTACTCACTGATGACCAGTGATCCCCAGTTAATGCAGCATTTCCTTTATCAGAAGTTTCACTTTGATTTTTTTCTCTTTTTCATTCAGATCCTGTATGCATGAAACTAATTTTTCCCCATGGCAGTACTTCAACATGCCTGATGACCTCCCTTAGTCCCATCTCTTTCATAATGTTGATTGGCCTGCAGTCAGTTGCCATCAAGTGGCAACCTCCGGCCGTGAGAATTGAAGCCAATGCAGAAGTGTTTAAAACTGCAGTTCCCTGAGTGTCCACCTGAGGCTAGCTACGCAAGTACTGGAAACCACATACACACCAATTAAAAAAAGCTGATCAAAGCTGGTACCAAAGATGATTCTAGTCTTGATAGCTCATTTCTCTTTCTGCACACACTGTACAGGGGGATGTGAATTTTTGGATAACGGGGCAATTTCATAGATATTAAGATTACGAGTTTTCCATTATGAGAGGCACAGATGACTTGATTGACAGGCGGGAACACTGTAGCTGTTGGCTCGGAGGCTCAAAGCCCGCCTCTTTATCTCACACTAGCTTGACAGTAGTTAAGTTGAGTTCAGAATTTCCAATATGGCACATGCCGACGATTGGCTTCCAAACAGCGCTTCAGACACAGATGAGTGATGTCATGGATACTACGTCCATTTATTATACAGTCTATGGTTGCCATCCATTAAGTGTGTACTGTAGTAACCTTGTTAGATTTAGTTTCATCCCTAGGTTTGTAGTGAGTCACACACTCCAAAATAGTGCCCTGCTGGCTTGTGATGCTGTTCCCACTGACATCAGTCTGATTAGCTGCAGTTGTATGCTTAGCTTGTAGGGGGTAACTCAAACTTAAAGTAGTTCAGTGATATTGTTATTCTGTTTGGCATAAAGTTCGAATTACTTTTGACTTGTATGCTGAGCTGTCTGTTTTTTAAATAAAAGGTTAGTGGCAGCGGGTCCCTATATGGTGTACTGAAAGAGAAGAGGGCGCACAATTAAAAATATGACATGTTAATTTCGGACCTTATCGCATCTCAATTAACACAGTAACCCTGACAGCCGTAGCCCAAACCATAGACTGTATAATAAATGGACGTAGTATCCGTGACCTCACCCATCTGTTTTGAAGCCAATCGTCAGCGGGAGCCATATTGGAAATGTTGGACTCAACCTAACTGCTGTCAAACTAGTGTGACATAAAGAGGTGGGCTTTGAGCCTCCTCGCCAACAGCTATAGTTAGTGATGGGCAAATGAAGCTTTGCGAACCACAAGTTGTATTTTTTGACTCCTCTAGATGGCGTTCTTGGTTTAAAAATAAAGGCTCAATGTATGGCAATTCAGTGTGCTTTCAACCCTTTGGTGAACAGAGAGCGCCACCTAGAGGAGTCAGAAAATACAACTAGTGGTTCGTGAAGCTTCATTTGCCCATCACTAGCTATAGTGTTCCTGCTTGTCAGTCAAGTCAGTTGTTCCTCTCGTAATGGGAAACAAGTACTCTTAATATCTTTGAAACTGCCACGTTCTGAAATAGTTCATAAAATGAATAAAATATGGTCTGAAAATGATTTAACAAAGCTCTGTTTGAGAAGAATTCACCAATACACAGTCAAGAGCCTCTGTACATGGGGTGCTGGTGGCCTAGCGGTCTAAGCGCCCCATGTACAGAGGCTACAGCACTCGTTGCAGGGGTCGTCGGTTCGATTCCCGGCTGGTCGACCATTTCCTGCATGTCTTCCCCCACTCTCTGCTCCCCACATTTCCTGTCTCTCTTCAGCTGTCCTATGGCATAAAGGCAAAAAGGCCAAAAAATATCACACAAAAAAAAAAAAAAGAAGAGCAAACTGGATTCACAGATGTCTGATGTCTTATAGTTTCATTTTAATGTTCACAATAGTTTATTCAGTTTTGCATATCCAGAATGCAATAGTTTTGATCAGTGACAATCGACTCATCTGCATTTGAGAGGTTTTGACTTCCTGCAAAACAGGAGAAAGATTTAATTGTTACGTAGTCTTAATTCATTGGCTCTTTGTGGAGTGTGAGTTTTCTGTTTATCAATCATTGGTGACTTAGATTACTAGTTATTTTCAGTTCCTCTTTCTTATATGGCCTCAGTCATGCACAGATGGAGTAATAAAAGAGCCAAGTGAAGAGGCAAAGAGAGACAGAGGTGATGAAGATAATAAATTAAATCCTGGATGGAAAACAGGCTTTTTATGTCTGTGACTGACAGGTGGAAATAAGATGGAGGGAATTACTAAATCAACAGCACGCAGAGGGAGGAGGAGGAGGAGGAGGAGGAGGGGGGTGACGTGTGTGGGTGGATTTATATAGAGCAATATACAATCGGAGTTTTCATGTGAATACCTTACAGTAGCTCCAGCCTTAGATGACTGACAAATAATCATTCCCAGTTTATCATCGTGTCAGGGGAACAGTCCTCTACTGAATATGCATCAAGACGTGAGCAGACATTTATACTGTTAAACTGTTATTCACATTTACTGCATGTGCAAATGTGGAATCACAGGAGAGATGGAATCCAGAGATGAAGAAAAGACAGAACACGCACCGATTCATATCTAGAATAACAACACTACACACTTTCACAGCCATCAGCCTCTAAACTTCGAGATAAGCTCTTTTAAAAGTTGCCTCAAGCATTTCAGCTTTAGTTACGAGGTGACAGAGGCAACGCCACATATCAAAATGATTTCAGTTTGGCCAGCCTGTGTTGCCATGCAGAAGAAATAAAGGTCAAGGGCAGTGGGAGGGATGATGACAGCTTGTTTAGTAAGAGAAGTAAACCTCAGAAGTGATTTTTCACTGCTCAAGGTGAAGCAGTGTGTGTTTACTGCAGCTGTTTATGTGTTCAATGAGCTGAGGTTGAGGTTAAAGGAAACTTCATTTTCAGTCAGGGACTGTCCTGGCTGCCTTTGAGGGAGAGACGATCTGACAGTCATACCTTGAACAGCATAACTTACTAGAAAACTTTAGGTTGAGGATGTTAAAGGAGACTTGTTATGTTCACCTGTGGAGTAAAACATACAGATAATGTCACAATATTGGATGTCCATTTTAAACCTTGGCAAAGTTTCATGATAACGAGATACACGGATGTTGCTATATTCCCCTGACATGTGTTCCTGGTTCCTTGAACTTCCTGACACTTGGCCTGAACCTAATGTCAGGCTCTGCCGTCCCAATAGGACCATGTTGAAGGACATGCCCACCTGGAAGCTCGATCAAACACTCCCTCACATTGAAAGCCCATTTCCACTGCACTTTGTTGATTCAGAATGTCCCGGGAAGCTTCTCATAAGCGTTCTTTTGGTTACGGAGGGAAGTCTCAGCTATCTTCTCTTCCCAAAATGAATGCACCAGAAAACAGTTGGAAGGTTTTTATGTTTTTGGGAACCACAAACTGTGTAACATCATAACAGGAGGTAATGTAAGAGTAAGTGATGGAAGGTTCGACTCTTTTCAAAGATTCGGCTCTTTTGGCTTGGCTCCCTTAGCAGAGCCAGCCCTTAAAGGTCCGTAATGGCTCTTAACTTATTATCACTCTGAGCCTTCTATTTTTTTTTTATATTTATTTATTTTTAAAGTTATATATTTTTTTTAATGACTAGCTTCAGATGGTTTATGTAAAGGTTTTTTCAGGTCTTTTTGTGACTACAAAGCTGTCAGAAAAGTAGCACCAACTAAATTGTCTAAAGTGATATCACAAAAGCAGCCAGAATGAAGCATTTCAGGTTGAAGAGTGCTGACATTACAGTTCTCACAGATGCCAGTTTAACATAAATAAGGCATTTTTGAGCCAAAAAATCATGCAGAGCTTCTCTACAGGAGTCCCAGACCGACATAATGAAAGGTAAAGATGAGTTAAATTGTTCTCCTTTGACAAAATATCCAGAACAAAAACATATTATGTGAATAAATTAACAGACTGCAGCTTGGTAAGGCTTTAGTAACCAGAATATACAGTTCAGCCGTTCCCTCAGCAGACACTAAGTTATATATGCTTTGAAATCAAACAATGACTCCAGCCTGACCCAGCTCTTCCCTTCCTGATCCTGTTCAAAACACTCTTAAACTCTATCATGTAGAAACAGAAATGGTCACATTTGCATCAGCCAACACTTTCTGTGAAACAATCTTGGACCCATTACACAAAATATTTAGTGAGGTGCAGGAAACATAGGTGGTTGCAAGTTGTTCTGGTCTTTGTTTAGATGTCCTAGTTGAGACAGTTGCTCACTTGTGCTTCGAGAGCCTAAAATCCACAAGAAGCGTGTGCACTGCGTTGACAATATAGCCATCATTAATAAGTACGTCTCTTCTGTATGATCTGATATACTGTCTGGAGTACATGGTGTTTTATTTTGGAATTGAGAGGATGATATTGGCCAATTGTTTGCCTAACTTCCTGACTAGGTATCACCTTTGAGAATAGGCTCAGCTTGTATCTTTGGCAGAGGTAGAGGGAGCTGAGAAGCACTAAGTGCTCATGGAAACAGGAGTATTGACCTGAACGAGTACGAATCAGCTCTGGAGCGATCGGCACTGACAGAACGTGACGCACACGCTTCCTGTAGAAATCAGAGTTAAATACTAACTGAAAAATATCTTATCACAGGGGTTTTCATGCCTTTGTTTTCACCCATTTGAACTCACAAATGTTGACATGTGTGGACAGACTTTTCCTTTATTGCCTTTAATTGGTCCAAAATGCTTGAACTATAATTATCTGTTGTTCATTACATGAATTCACTCTGACCCTGGCATCTTAGCGTTGGTTTCCTGTTCATTTCTGCATTGACTTTAACAATGTGTTGCTGAATCCAGGCCCGACATGATCTTAATCATACCCAGCACTGCTAAGGTATGGTGGTTTGGTTGATCTGATGCCGCTTTTAAATATATTCAGTAGGGGTGACCCCAAATAGTCGAATATTCGACGATTCGTTCTAACGAGCCTTAGTCGACTGCCAATCTCATAGTCGAATATTTGCATATGAAACGTGGATCATTCCATTCAAACCATGGGGGTGCTCAATGTCTAATTTTACATAATTTTCCTGTTTCCCGTAAAAATAGTGTCTCATTTAGCCTATTTTTGTATAAATATAAACGTATTTAATGTAATTCTGAGAACAGCTCTTGAAGTGTTAAATCTCTTTAAAGTGGTAATTAAAATTAAAGGTGGACTCTCCCATTCAGCGGGAGCTGTGGAGAAGATGTACCTCAGCGGGCCTTTAAATCTTTCTACGTTCATGGTAGCTCAAAATGTCAGAAATAAAACTTCAGTTGATCCTAAAACTAGTGATGAAGATGAGGAGCAACTTCATGAAGAGGGCTGTGAGATCAAGTATTACCGTACCACACAAAAACTGTACGGGGCCAAAAGAACGAGCAGGAATACCCAAAGCCTCAAAAACAATCCACAGCATCCCATCCACCTCCACATCATCAGAGAGGATATTCTCAAAGACAGGATTTACAGTTAACAAAGCAAGGAGCGCACTTCTGCCCGTAAACACGATGGTTTTCCTCGCGTACAATTTGAAAAGACTCAAGCGGAGAAAGACGCGATGAAAGACTGTTTTAAAAGGTACTGTTAAGAGATTTAAAAACCCTTTAGCTGGTTCAGGTTTGATTTTGAACATTATACAAATGTTTAGCCTTAAGTTGGACAGACTACGCTCCGCAGAGCTGCTCTCAGCTGTGTGAACTCTGTATAAATATCTCCTGGTTCCTTATTCTATAACGGTGAGTTGTTCCATGTTTAACGGATGGTGGCCTTATTTGAGTTTTCTCTTCATCACCTCGTTGTTTTTGCAATATAGATTTAAAAAATCTAAGTTTTATGCTTATAATATTCTGTTGTCCCTTTTACTTTAAGCTACGAGTCTCTTAATAGCAAAGGGTTATGCATAATATTGTCATGCGGTCACCATCATGCAGACTTTGGGTCAATAAGGAAAAACAACAAACATTCGACTATTCGTCGACTATGGGCAAAATCTGATGAATCAGATTCGACTAAGCAAATCCTTAGTCGGGCTCACCCCTAATATTCAGGAGGTTTCCAAAATCCAGAACCAAAATATAAAAGCAATCCTTCAGGAAATTAAACTCATATAATTTAGGAACTCAATTATGGAGACTCGGAGTGATTATATCACAGACAGAGAATCTAGGTCCAGAAATGTAGCCACTTCAACATGTACTTCAATCTGTGAAAACACCAAGGACGAGACCGTTGTTGGTTTGAGAGGACAAATAAAAACGTCTCACTTGAGATTTCTGTAATTGAAAAATAGGCTGTTCACTTTGGGAGAATGGACATAATCCACTCTGTTTCATCTTTGACCCAGCACGATCAGACGATCAATAACTGGCTCGATGTCTCCACAGCTTCTGTTCTGCTCTCTTATGAGCAGCAGCCGGGTCGCCAAGCAACAGAGAGTGCAATATAAAACCCACGAAGGGACAAACAGCGTGTCTGCTGTAAAAAACAAACTTACCTATAACTATCTTTATATCTAGCAGCACTCAGATCCTCAACTGAGCTGTAGAGTCAACAACTATTGATCTATCTGATACTAGCCTTCATGGTTCCAACAGCATGAATCATCTTTGGTTATCAGCCAGCACTGTTATCAGGTGAAGTGTTTCTGTGTCCAATGATGTGACAAACTCATCTCCTATCTGCCTTAATGGTAATAAGCAAATTTTAGCTTGTGTTGTCATGAATTGTTTTGATACAGTATACGCTCCAGTGTAGACAATGCTGATGTGCTAAAGAGACTAATTTAGTAGTCCTTTAAATGGAAATAGAAATACCAGCTAACCAACCTGTCTGATCATTAAACACACTCAGAATAAAGTCAGAGTTGATCACAGAGTCTAAAGTTAGCAGAGCGAGCACCACCAAATTTTGGTCCTCCGTGCAGGTTATAGTCCACATACCTGTGCTGGTTCCTCATTGCTCTGGTCGAGTAGTTAAATGCCAGCTTAACAAGAGACAGCCACATACAACTTTATCTCCATTTTCTAGACAAATGATCTCCAACTGACAAACCATGCTACGCTTTGAGATGGGATCTTTCATCTGCGTTTGTTTACATCCAGGTAAAAGAGCAGTGTAGCATTTTGTCAGTTGATAAGTGGCTTTGTTATAGCTTAGAAACAACATACAAGCTTGAAGCTTTTCTTTTTTATAAAGCTCATAGTTAGAGCTGGCTCAGGTTTTGATCAGCTATAAGCAATGATGCTATGGGCTTCATAGACTACCAGGGGAACGGACACACTGGGATCCCCTCTGTCTGCCTATCACTTACTTTAACTCTCCCTGTCCTATTAAAGTTACTAACCACAGACCTTTCTGGAGTCCCTGAGCTCCCTTGTCTTGTAGGTTCCTCTAAGTCGTTGCCGTAGACGTCCTGCTGCTGTGGATGTTCCAGACTCCATCTGCTACAACTACTACTATCTGTCTCATCACTATCACACCTCTCTCTCTCTCTCTCTCTCTCTCTCTCTCTCTCGCTCTCTTAATCTCCCCTATCCCTCTCTCCTACTCAGTCTCAGCAGATGTCTGTCTAACATCTGAGTCTGGTCCTGCTCAAGATTTCTGCCAGTTAAAGGAAGTTTGTCCTTGCCCCTGTAAATAGCTCAATGCTGCGAGGGGCAATGCTCATGGTGGATTAAGATGAGATCAGACTGAGTCCTGCCTGTAAGATGGGACTGGAACTTATCCCGTTTTTATGTTGGGTCTTTGTTAATATATAAAATAGAGTACTGTCTTTGTAAAGATTCTTCAGATTAAATTTGTTGTGAATAGGTGCTCTACTAGTAAAGATTGATTGATTGATTGATTGATTGATTGATTGATTGATGTTTCATGATTGATGTTTCATGATTGATGTTTCATGATTGATGTTTCATGATTGATGTTTCATGATTGATGTTTCATGATTGATGTTTCATGATTGATGTTTCATTGGTTGGTTGGTTGGTTGATTGATTGATTGATTGATTGATTAATTCATTGGTTGGTTGGTTGATTGGTTGATTGATTGATTGATTGATTGATTGATTGATTGATTGACTGACTGATTGATTGATTGATTGATTGATTGATTGATTGATCTGAAGTAGATGTTCATCCTTTGTTGAGAGTGACAGTGATGCACATTTTCACCTCATGTTACATGACTCTAAAAAGCAGCATCATTTGTGTTTATTGCTGTATTTGTGTGTCCCAAGTCAGCAGTTGTCTACAATAAGCAGTGTTCTTGATGTCCCTAGCATGTCAAATATTCTCCTTAGTTGGCTTATATCATGGATGTGGATCCAACATGAGCAAAATAGTGCTGTGTTTTAACTGGCATTGAAGGATGCTGGAATAACTGTGTCATGAAGCAGATCTTCATATGCAGATTACGCATGCACTGGTTATTCTGCTCAGAAGCTGAGAAATAAACCACTTTTTACAATTTTTCTTCAGTGAACTTTGCATCAACCATTTCTGATTGTTCTGACATAAATAAGAATCCCACTAGTCTTTCTGCTGTGACAGGTATTTGTCACACAGGGAAACATATGCATAGGAAAGACATGATTCAGTCAACGGGTGCAGATACTTTCCATATATTTAATTTAAATCCTATTATGTTTTTTTTTTTTAAATCCTTTTTGGGAGACAACCCGCTGCCTTTAGATCTCCAGTCTTGTTCTCATCCGTCATTGGTCGACCTTCTCAAAAATATATATTAAATATTTTGCACCGTTCATTGAGCATGTGTCGGAGTGAAACCCTCTGTGTGCTGGAGTTCCTCTTATAGGGTGTTTAACGTCAGCCAGGCAATTAAAGGCAGGATTTACACACTTGTCAGGGTGTTACGGCCGCAGGCAGAAGACAAACAACATGACTTAATCCTGACCCTCTGAGGCCCGCTGCATACCAATAACATAAATAAACCTTGCTCTCTCTGCTCTCTCACTTCTCTATACATCGTCCTTGACCCACATTCTGATTCCATTTAGTGTCCCGGAGAATTCTCTCTCTCTATTTAACTCTGTTCAGCGTGCTCCTTCACCTTTACATTTACAGAATATCACTCCCTCATTGTGGCGCATTTTATTCAATCTCTACCTCCTCTGGATGCTCTCAGTTTAAAAAGGTAAATCACTCATCCTGCAGCTCTGACCCTTGCTTTGATTTGCAGTTTCATATTGCTGCTGTGATTCCTATCCGTCCTGTTGGCAGACATTGTTGTCTCCATGTTCTGTCTCTTTTCTGAAGGAACTTATTTTTCATTTCAAGAAGTCTGTCGGGTGTGTAGGTGCATTTTTATGTCTGTGTATATTTCAATGCCAGGAGGTACTTAAAAATAATAATAAATAAATAAAATAGATAGAAAGAAGGGACGGCAGCAAAAAAACACTAATCATTAGTGAGGAGCTCACGTGGGTTTACCCTCTTTCATTTTCAATGTGCACCTGCCAGTTAGCATACAAAACATGTGTTTGTGTGTGTGGTGTGTGTGTGTGTGTGTGTGTGTGTGTGTGTGTGTGTGTGTGTGTGTGTGTGTGTGTGTGTGTGTGTGTGTGTGTGTGTGTGTGTGTGTAAAATGGTTGCTTCCTTGTAGATCAATATTTATCTGCCACATTTAGCCCCTTGTGCAATTACATAAGCCAAGGGGCACAGGCGTTGTTCATGCATGCAGATATAAATCTATTGGTTTTGGTGTCTTTCTGAATCACATCAAACTTTTCTGCTGCCTGGCAGAAGAGAAAACACACCTACCATATTTCTCAGCTCTACTGATGGAAAATGCTTTAAATAACACAGTTCAGTTTTAAATGAACCAAACATGCTACTTCTAAAAGTGTCAAACCAATTATTTTCACTTTACATTATTTAGGTGGGATGTGAAATGATGGCTGAAAAGATTCATATTTGAGGGATAATGTTCAAGATTGTTCAAGAAACAGTCATGTCAGTGTTTTTTAAAAGGCTGTGAGCACAGCACAGCAAACACCTACGTGTTAACCAAGTGGCAGCCTCCCGTCTTAAAATATGAAGCCAATATGGAAGTGCTAAAAACTGCAGTTCATCAAGCTTCCACTTGAGGCTGGCTGCAGAAACACCAGAAACCACATACACACCCATTCAAAAAGACGATCTTTGCAGCAATAATAAACATTTTTACAGCCTGGTTCAAAAAATGGTTTAGGTCTGGATAGCTAATTTATTTATTGGCACACACTGTAAGGCGGGTGAATTTTGTATAACAAGTTCATTTTGAAGATATTAAGATTACAAGTTTTGCCTAAATAAGGGCATGTCTGACTTGATTGACAGGTGGGAACACTGTAGCTGTTAACGAAAAGGCCAAAGATGGTCCTGAGGAAATGCTACATTCAAGTTCATGCTAGTTTTCCGTGACTACCAACCCTAGCTTTCACATGCTGATTTTTATCAGGGAGACTCAAAAAAACACAATATTTTAACATGATCTTCATTTTCATCTGATCTGTATCTTCACCGGAGACCAGAGTGTCTTCCATAAAACCACAACTGGGTGAACCAGGATCTTTGTCCATCTTTTGTTCTTTTACCTGAGCACTTTTGGTTTGGTCTCCCCTGTGTTTTTTCTTCAGAGGCTGGGTTTGACTTCCAGGTTCTGGAGCTCCCAACAGGCACATGTTTCATCAACAATCACCTGCTGCAATATTTAGACCATGGCTCTTCTCCTCCTCACTGCCAGGTGATTTCTGCCTACATGAGTACCTCCAGTCTCCAAGCTCCAGCGCCTCTATGACACGCAGCAATACAGCGTGGTCTCTCTGATAGTCAGATCGCCTGTTTCTGGCCCTGCTACGTTCTCTGTTTACTTTTTCACAGTGATTCTGAATGTATTATGTTGAATTAGAGCTGATACATGTTGTTGTTTATCATACAGCAATGATTACAGGAAAGAATAGAGAGGAGATGGAGGAGAAGATAAAATACACTGTAAATGTGCAGCTACCCCAGCAGTTCTGTCAATGCAGGAAAAACAATGCAGCCGAGGGGACCAATCACAGAGCTAGTGGTCCACATCGATACCACGGGTAGTTACATTTTGGAGAAGGTGTGTGCATCAGCTATGTGCATAGACCTCTGCGTAGGTATGGGAGCTATGGGGACCTACGCACGTAGGCTACGCCGTTGATTCGACACAAAAGTTTAAACCAGGCTTTAGCTGTAAGCTCCCCTCACAGTCCTACCAGGGCCTTCACCTCGCCTGTCCCTCCTAGGTGCCTCTGCCTGAGCCTCTACCTTCCACCTTCAACCAGCCTCAACCTGCCAGTGGACAATAAAGCCTTGTTTTACCCACCCCTTCTTAGTATGTTGGTCTGCTTTTGGGTCCAGTTATACACTGTGCAAACAGCCCAACTACAACTCATAGCTGGCACATATCTTTTACCAAAACAATGACCTTGTTGGACAAACATTGTTGTCTTTTATATGAGCTAAAATATAAAACACAACATGTTCCTACATTTTGAGAAAATGTATAAGATGAATTCACGCCTTACACTGTGACATCATATTTTTGCTTCATTATGGTTGCTCTGTTCTTCCCCCCAAAACATTCCCTGCTTGAGTGACGTTAACATGAACACAGTCTAAGTGAAGAGGACAGTGATGAAGACGTGACTCTCACTATGGATCAAAGTGAAAACAATCAGAGCGGTGAGGAGGCGAGAGTGGAGCTCAAATGTTCCGTGCTGCTCCTCCACGTCATCAGTAATGTGTCCTGGTAGATCTGATCACAAGGGAACGGCTCTTCACACCTGCACACGTGTCTCCAGATGTGTGTGCAGTGATTACAGTTGCTCAGCAGTTACTTTGTGTGCCACTCCTCCATTGGTTCAGTGCAATGAGGCATGCAAACATCTGATGCAGAGAACATCAGATGTTTTTAGAAAGTGTGTGAGACCACGGATTTGACTGTCTTCTCGAGTGTGCCAGTCTGCAATCAAGATGACATTATGAATCTACGTACCCCTCCATCAAAGAGGCAGCTTTGTTAGCACTGAAGTTCATTCCAGGTCACTCCTCTGTTTACTACAGAGTCACTGCTGGAGATGTTTACTGAGCAGTTAGATCAGGGGTGTTGAACTCACATTTCAGGTCAGGGGCCACATACAGCCCAGTTTGATCTCAAGTGGGCCAAAGCGGTAAAATCAAAGCATAATAACCTATAAATAACGACAACAAATTCAAGTACATTCTGAAAATGTTCACATTTATTGAACTATCTTTTTACAGAAACAGCTGTTGAATGTTTTGCTGTCGGATGTCTGATAGTGGCGCTGAACATTATATTCTTTAATAATAATAATAATAATAATAATAATAATACCTCAGTTTTATATAGCGCTTTTCAAGAACTCAAAGACGCTTTACAAGGGAGACAATAAATAAATACAATAAAGACATATAAGACAAGCAAACGACAAGGGAAGAGGTGGAATAATTAATGTGTGGGGAATGCCTGTTTGAAAAGGTACGTTTTTAACTGTTTCTTAAATGAATGAAGTGAGTCAGAAGCACCGATGTGTGGGGGGAGAGAGTTCCAGAGGGTGGGGGCGGCTATGGCAAAGGCCCGGTCCCCCAAGGTACGGTGCTTGGATTTAGTAATGGGAGTGAGGAGGTTGGAGTCAGAGGATCGGAGGCGGCGGGAGGGGTGGTAGTACTGGAGAAGGTCAGTGAGGTATGGGGGGGCCAGGTTATTGAGGGATTTGTACGTGGTGAGCAGGATCTTGAAATGGATGCGCTGTTTTACGGGGAGCCAGTGGAGCTGTTGAAGGACAGGGGTGATGTGGTCTCTGGAGCGGGAGTGGGTGAGTAGCCGGGCAGCAGAGTTCTGTACGTATTGTAGTTTTTGTAGATGGGGTGATGGGGGAAGACCATACAGGAGGCTATTACAGTAGTCGAGTCGTGAGGATATAAAAGCATGAATTAGGGTTTCAGCGGATTTGGAGAGAGTGGGACGGAGGCGGGCGATGTGTGGTGAAAGAAGGCAGTTTTGGTGATGTGACGGATGTGGGGTTGGAAGGAGAGAGTCTGATCGAAGATGATGCCAAGGTTTTTGATCTGAGGGGAGGGGGTGACTGAGTGACCATCTATGGAGAGCTTGAAGTCCTGGGCGGAGGGTAGGAGGGATTTGGGGCCGATGATGATGATTTCAGATTTGTTACTATTGAGTTTTAGATATTTGGTGGTCATCCATGATTTTATTGCAGATAGGCAGGTGGTGAGGGTGGAAACAGTGGCACTTAAGCACTTAAGCACTTAAACCTGCAGTGAACACACCAAGCGCACTGGTTTCCCATTCACCTTTAAAGAACTTGTAGAATATGTAAGCGATAATGTATGGGTGAGACAAGACCCCTCCACTTTTGTCCGGGTCTTGTCTCACCTTGTCAGGATGCCATTTCCCATAACTGTCTGTTAACTATACATTATCCTGCGTATTATCTGGCTAATAACTTAAGATACAAACATGTTGGCAAAAAAACATTGATTAAAATATAATCTTATTGATTTAATATGATTTATGGATACAGTTTTTTTTAAATAGTCCCAGTGATTTGACTGCAGTTAGCCGTCTATGGTGATGGATTCTTATCTGCCTGTTGCGTTGGATTTAACATGAAACTGTCCTCATTCAGCTCTCCTTCTTCTTTGAGCTCTGCAGTTCACACACCTTTAAAAACAAACGAGGCAAATGTCACAAATTAAGAAGAAGAAAGTACTCTATTCATCCCCATGTGAAATTCAAGTTTTACACTCTGGGGTTTATTTGATCATGTTACACATAGGTTTTAATATATACACTCATGCACAACATGCCATTTATGGAGAGATGTCAGAGTGAGGAGGCCATCAACCAGCACCAACCGAGCAGTTGGGGGTTTGGTGCCTTTGCTCAATGGTACATCGGCAGTGCCCAGGCAATTGAACCAGCACCTCTCCAGCCACTGGTCCAGATGCCGAACTTGGTCCAGATTTGAACTAGCGACCCTATGGTTCCCAAGCCAAGTCCCTATGGACGGAGCCACTGTGCCCCAACTTACTATCATCACCATCACTCATGGTTTAAGTTCCTTTGTAGCAACTGGCAACCTAAAGTTTCTCTCACCTGCTCCTCTTGTTACTAATGTTTCTGGACAGGATCCAGTCCAGTATGATTTGTCCGTAGCCTGCCGATTTAGCATGCTAATCGAAAGTAAAGTAAAGTGAAGTCACATTGTTTTCATCTGAATGGAAACTAACGGTTTTACCTCACCATACAGTCTATGGTGTCAACCAGCAGAAGCAAAATGTGCTGCGGATTGATTTGACTTTTTTAAAATTATTTATTTAACCTTTATTTAACCAGGTAAAAACCCATTGAGATCAGGATCTCTTTCACAAGGGTGACCTGGCCAAGAGGTCAGCAGCACGTCATCAAAACTGTTACACGAAAATGACAGTGCAAATTAAAACATACAATTTATAAATGCATAGTGTTTTACAATATGAATAAGAGGTGTGGAGGCTGTAACAAAACAACAAACAATAGTTTAAGGTTTAAGACATGAAGTGTGATCAGTTTGCTTCTGGTGTTGCTCATATTAGTGAAAGTTAATACCTGTTGTCAAGGGGTTTAGACGAATCAGGATCAAGCATCTTACTCAGCCGGAACATCAGTAGAGCTGGGTAATTAATTATAGTAATGATAAGGTAAACTTGCCTTTTATGGAACCCCCAGCTCCAGCATCCCACGGGCCGGTTTGGAACCTCCCGCGGGCCATATGATTGACACCCCTGACAAAAATGATTATTCAAAACAAAAGTCTTGAAACACTATAAAGTAAAAAAGCCTAATTTATACCAACAGGGCTGAAACTATGAGGGTTAAACCATAATCTACTTATAACAATGTAACCAGTTTTTAAACAGCCAACATAGAAGCAACCTCTCATGGAGTCATGTCTGCTCTCACTGCTCCAGTCACGAGACTTTGTCCTGTGTGTTTCAGACAACAAGATGTTGCTTTTACAAGCGGACTGTGTATCATGTGCTGCTCACTTGTCCCAGTCAGAGCAGTTAAAATGTGAACTTGAAGAGAGGACGTTAGACATTCAAACTGTGTCCCTTTTAAATCTGATCGTATTCATGCTAAAAGCGTACACACATAAATAAGACTGAATGTATGTCCCCTGACTGTAACCACACCGGCTAAAAGCTTGCTTAGTTTGTTCCTGTCAGCTCTCATCTGTGCAACCCTCCACCCTGTGTGTGGTCTGCTGCGATTTGTGTGTGACCACACACAAACACACACAGTCGAGCATCTCTTTGTGCAGTTAGAGTCTGCATGTTAGCTTGTTGATTTCACTCTGTCCATGTTTCTCCATCTGCAGCTGTGTGTGTGTGTGTGTGTGTGTGTGTGTGTGTGTGTGTGTGTGTGTGTGTGTGTGTTTGAGTGCTCTGCTCAGTCAGCTGTGCTCTCATCATATTACCAGGGGTTGTTGCGGCACAGCAAATAATTCATGGCCCAGCTAACCAAGCCAACAGACAAGCAGGCTTGGCTTGTACGGGAAGCTGAACAGAAAATGATCCCAGGTGTGTGTGTGTGTGTGTGTGTGTGTGTGTGTGTTTGTGTGTGTGTGTGTGATCTCATAAAATATGTGTGTGACTGGGTAGAAATAATATCTATGCTGGTGTATATTGTACATGTCCTGATGCATATGTTAAATAGATGCATGTTTGTGTTGGTCAGGAGATAAACATGAGAACCACACACACACACACACACACACACACACACACACACACACACATATACACACACACACACACACACACACACACACACACACACACACACACACACACACACACACACACACACACACACACACACACACACACACTGGAATGTGTTTGTTTGTCTGTCCCTCCAGAATAGCTGTGATTTGATGGTAGATTTTTTTAAATTACATTGACGTTGAAATGCTTTGATGCTTTATTTTCTGTGTAGCACATTAAATACTCAGCTGTGAGTGACTGGGACAAACGCTCCAATAAAAGCTGTCTCTTGGCAGAAGGGACTGATTGTCCTCTGACATCACTTCTTATTGATATCTACATTAAGATACAAAAAGAGTGTAAGACTTAAATGAAAGTTCAGTAAATTGCCATGAAATGCTTGTTTCTCACTTTCCACAGATTTACAGCCCATACTCCAGATATGAAGTCTTTATATGCTCAGATGATGTCATCCGGATAATGTATCTAGATGGACAAAAGACAAAGGCTTGCACTGCATAACTTTAATCCAAGCAAGTTTTCTCATCTTTTATCAAGTAAAGAATAATCTCATTACACTTAATATGAGCAAGGTTTACTTGACAAGTCCAGATAAACATCTTGATTCAACATGTCATGGCAAAGAAATCTGACCTGGATATCTCACAATAAGTAAACAAAACATGTTGAGATGAAATAAGAAAACGTCTAAATATGTCATAACCTGGCTCTCAAGACATGACAAAAATCGAAACACGCTGTAATTTTAAACATTTACTAAAGGAAATATAAATAATGAATAACAGTTTACAAAAATAAAGATTTGTGTGCGTCAGTAAATCAATGTGTCCTTTGTTGGGTGAATGGAATGATGTGTGGAGCATTTTGGATGGGGATAATAAATGACAACCAAACCAAAGGTATTGCTGCGTGAGGATCAAGTTCCGGTTACTTTATTTGTACACGTAGCTAAACTTGTTTTGCAGCCAGTGTGAGATGTTAGGTCATTACAGAATTACAAGACAGATGTCAGACAGAACAAACTACTTTATGTGCTAAACAAACTAAAATATCCTAAAGCTAGTATAACAATAAAACTGTTAAAACCAATAGACATGATAAAATGATAAAAGTGCTAAAGGTTCCATTTAAAAGGCATTTCAGAAAACAATCAACCAATAAAAACTATAAAATCACATGAGTGAATAAAAAAATCTGGACTTAAAGCTGGGGTTGGTAATCAGATTTAGATACTCTTTTTGTTATACTGGTTAAAATGATCTCTATGTCCTGATGGCAATCAATACATAATGTGTTCTTAAAAAAGAGCGAAAAAAAGCTGCTATCTACAGCCAGAGTAAACCTGGGACAACACCAAACAATCACCGTTTTTTGGGACCCAAAATTTTAAACCATTCAAATCCCTTCCTGCCGTTCTGCCCGCCTCCTGCGCGTACATTTCCCCGGCGTGCACTCCGAGTCCCCGTCCCCTGCCTCTGCTTCCCCTGACTCTACTGACTGCCCTTCTCGCTCCACCTCAGGCCTGTCCCCTCTGACCCGATGAGGTGCTTTGCTCAGGACTGTAGTCCGGATCAGAGTCTAAAAAGCTCTCACCACGGGGGCTCTGACAAGCAGAAGAATGAATGACATTTACTAAGTCCTACAGAAAATGTAGATGTACTGTAGCGTCTGTCCGGACGCTGTAGTGATGACGAGCCGATTCGTGAACACGTTGAGTTTTAATAACCGGTCACTGTTGGCCGTGATCACGCCAACCAACTAAGAAACAATCAATGTTTGAATGAATGAAGAACTTCTCTTGTCCCTCCTCTCTCCCGCTCACACACTCTACACCTCTCCTGATGCCTTCACTGACTGTCAACACTGTAGGAATTAAGAACATCTTCACTGAACACATTTAACAAACAGTAGAGCTGTTACAGTATTACATGTGTTAGAACTTTTCTCCTGATATCGTGTCAACAGTACAACTGGATAATGCTAGCATAACAGGTGTGAGTACTAACAGCAGCCATATTTATTTGTGTTTTTAACTTTCACTATGATAATGTTTTGGTAAGGACCGGTTTTGAATCAGTCACCATCATATGGTCGCAAGTCAGCGGCGCTCGTGCATGTGAGCGGTAGGGGGGGCGTCGTTTTGGAGGAGCTCTGAGGGAGGAGGGGAGGCGTTAGACGGAGTCCTGAGGAAATGCTACATTCAAATTCATGCTAGTTTTCCGAGACTGCCAACCCCAGCTTTAAGTCTTAAAATTGGAAGTCTCAGGTGAGAATGATGAGAGAGCACAAGAGAGGATTGACTGCTCGGATTATATACAACTGGGAAGCTGGCCAAGTACTCACAGGTGTGGCGAAACTCCACCCACCAGCGACATGCAGAAAAACAAACACAGAACCAGCAAGAAATGCAGAATTGGAGCACCACTGTAGCGGGAGGGCCATTTCAAATTCAAGAAATGTAAGTAAATAATGCTTCCTCCAGTGGCACTTTTTTTTTTCATTGCAAGCAACATAGTTCTAAAATGTGCTTCTAAAGGTAACCAATTTTTTACCTCTCATTTCTCATATCATAAAATCAGAGTAATTTCCTAGTTTCAGCATCATGATCCCTTTGAATATTTAAAATGACGAAGATCCTCAGATTATATCTTCTGTCACTTATTCATGTGAAAAAAGACGAACTTGTTAGCAGTTGTCATGAGCTGACCTTGTTTAGTGTTGGATTTGTCCTTGTGTTTTATCCGCCTTTGTTTCCTGTTTCATTTTGTAGATTTCCCTTGTGTTTCCTCCCTGTGTGTACTCTGAGTTATAAGTTATCCTATGTCTTATTTTATTAGTTTTATTTATTTATTGTGTATTTTCATGTGTTTCAGTCTGGTCTAACTGTGTTTACTTTGTAGTTCTTGATCCCTTTGTTTCCAGTTTAGTGTTACTTCCTGTCCTTGTGTGTTTCCCTCCTTCTTTGATTAACCTGATTAGTTTCACCTGTGTCCTGTGTTCACACCTGTTGCTCGTTACCCTGTGTGCATTTAGTGTCTTTGTTTCCCCTGCCCTGTATTGGATCACTTTAAGTCTTCCTTGTGTTCACTGTGTTTCTCTATCCCAGTGTTCCCAGTGTTTCCTTCTGAATTTAGTTTCTTAAACATTTTAATAAATTTTGTTTGTAACTTTTGTTCTTTAGTTATTAAATCTTAATTTTTCTGCACATAGGTCATCCCCAGTTTTTCCCATTGTGACAGCAGTCGTAGATTAGAGTGTGATCAGTTTTTTGTGCTCTCTGCATTTCGAACAGAGTCCGTTCATAATGCCATAAACACCACTGTATTACAGGGCTGACTATTTTGTAGTCCCTACAGCTCTGCAATCTTAAAGTTCAACTTCCAACCACAATTTATCACAATCTTTAAGCTTCATAGATTAGAATCATGACCTTAATTGTTTGGATTAAGTGCTGAGTTATCTACAGCTATTCTTTCAGTGTGACAGATAAAAGCTTAACTCTGCCTCAGTGTTGAAGGTACCTTGTCCAACATTTGACCTGGATACCACGGATTAACACCTGTAACTGTTCCTGACACTTGTCTAATTCGACTTCTTTCTGCTGCTCTTATATTCTTAAATTGAAAATTCGATCTGCAAATTGTGCAAAGAGGTTGATTCAATCCCCCTACATTCACTATAATTCACCATGTCTTACCCGAAAGCATGCTTACCTTTCTCCCTCTCTTCTAACACACACATGGTTGGTGCACAAACACAACATGAGAGCTGCTCACTGCAGAGACCAGAGTCAAATGAGACTTCTCACTGAGAGACTTAAAAATGTTCCTCACTCTGTTAGAAGACAAAACGGCTGAAAGAAGATTAGAAAACCTAAGCCTATAATTCCCTCAGACTGGACACAATTTCAAGAAAACACTCATGAACTAAGTGGGCGTGTCCAACTAATTTGAGCAATTTTGGTGACCAGAGACGTGGGCTAATCCTGGAGCAGCTCTGCCTGGAGCAGGAGGAATACATTATTGGTAGAATAGAGTATCAACGGGTGCAAATCAGTGCCCGTTATCTCCTTTAAACACAGCAGACAGTCGGCGCTGGCTTCTCTGTGCCTTCCAGAGACAACCAGTTATCTTCTAAGAGTCCAAAAGAGAGGAATACACGCCCCAAATCAGGGCTGCCCATGCTATATGCAGAATACCTGCTGTATACATATGTCCTCCTCATCCATTTAGGGCCTGATGTTAGAGCATGATCCTATTATATTTTTCTTTATATGCCTTTCTTTTGTGTTGAGCATAAAATAAGGAAGACAGAGAAGACTCACCCTACCATGTCACCACATGCAGCACTGCAAAGATCAACTAACTTCTGACCAATCAGAGGCGCAGGTACCAGCTTCTGAAGCACTGAAGAGATCAGCCAGTAAGAGGGAAAAAACTCAGCTTGGATCAGATTTCAATTTTGCAGCATTCACTTGTCCTTGCTTTATTCGATACAATAAAGTTTAAACTATCACAGACTCAAAATTATGTTTTTCCTTCTCGTGACATCTCATTAAAAATTCACTGATATCTGACAAACTTTCATACATTAAAAAACGCAGTTCAGATCGAGTTCACTTTGCTCTTTGGATCATTTCTCCAGACCGTGTGGGTGTGGCCGATCACATCTCGATTGACATCTCCCTGGCTATGAAAGTACGTTGAGTCGTCTGAATCAGAGAGGGAGGCGGGAGCCCTGCCAACTCAATATGATTAATTTTCAACTGGTCACTGAATAGTAAGGAACAAAATGTTCTGCCATCCATGTTTCTGGTGTTTCCAGTGCTTTAAGCGAAAAGAAAGAGTGCTGGTTCTCTCCTTGTTCACTTGTTGGTGTGTGTATCATGTGGGCAGTATCAGTAAATCATTAATATTACGTTCATTTACGGTCCTTATTTGTGTCTTGAGTGTTTGTAAAAACAAATAAAGTTCAAATAAGAAAAAAATATAACTTTCTAAATTTCTATAGTTAATAAAAGATACAAGAGGATAAAGCTGATTTTCACATTTACATTTAATTTATTACTTTGAAGTTATATTTTGGGGCATAGGACAGCTGAGGAGAGACAGGAAAAGTGGGAAGTGGTGAGTGGTGGAAGACAAATGGTTAAGGCCAGGAGTCCACTTCAGTCACTGTGTATGCGGCACATGCTTAAACCGCTAGGCCAACATTGCCCCCAGATTGTACTGTACATTCATTGAAATAACTTCTTTATTTTGTCACACAAACATAACCTCTGCTTCTCTGCATCGTGCTCATTTTGAGCAGCCTTTGCTGTCTTCTTCTTTCACTCAGATTTCACTCATTTATCCAACACTGCAGAGACTTACTAGTTTGGATTACTTTGACGTTTCTATTCAGCTAAAACAGACATGAGTGCCATGGGGAATATATTTTAGGTGCTATTATAAATCCTCAAGAGAAACTGCACCATGGAGAGGACAGGAGAGGGAACCAGCAGCTGGTAAGAAGTCTGCTAAAGAACTAAATTTAGTGGTGATACTGTGTTCCGAGGTGCACCGGTCCACTTACAGCACTCAGTGTTTCAAATGAGAACAAAACTCTGAGTGATACTGGATTTGTGTAATCTGACATCTTTTCTATCAGAACCAGCATGAATTTTTCAGCAGTTTGAGCTCCAGTAGCTCCTCCGTTGAATCAGACCACACATGCCATTCTTTACTCCAAAATAAAGGAGTACAAAGTTGTCATAAAAATAGACTCAAATAATTTTAAAGATGTCTGAAGACATTCTCCTGCTGTGGACGTGCTGGACCCTAGCGGCAACATCTACTACTACAACTACTACTATTCGTCTTATCACTATCATCTCTCTCTCACTCTCTTATTCTCCTCTGTCTCTCTTTCCAACCCCAACTCGATCAAAGCAGATATCTTTCTAACATGAGTCTGGCTCTGCTCGAGGTTTCTGCCTGTTAAAGGAAGTTTGTCCTTGCTGCTGTAACTTGCTAAACGCTTCGAGGTGTAATGCTCATGGTGGGTTAAGCTGAGATAAGATTGAGTCGAGTCCAGTGCTTGTAGGTGGGGATTGGATCTTATCCTGTCTTGATGTTGGGTCTCTGTTAATAATATAACATAGTGTACAATCTAGACCCGCTCTTTTTGTGAAAGCGTCTTGAGATGACGATGATGTGATTTGGCGCAATTCAAATAAAGACTGATTGATTGAAAACTGTATTGAAATTCAGTAAACAGTTTTTATTTTCCTAGAAGGCATCAGTCACTGAAACTTCTGTTTTTTATAAAGACTGGTGTTAAAATCTTCAATAATCTCTTGTCTGTACTCCAAATGAAGCGTGTACTTGTAGTTTGAAAAAAATAACTCTTATTTGGGTTATTATATCACAGATATTTCACGCACACTCCAACTCTCACCTCTTTTAAATCAAAGACTAAGACTTTTTTATTTGCCACTGCCTTCCTATCTTAGATTATTTTAACCCACTTTAAATTAAAATTTTAATGTAATTTTTAATATATTTCTAATTTTCCTTTTCTTTTCTGTTTAATTATATTTGTCATTTTAATTGTGTTCTTTTATGCCTGTCTGAATGTCTCCAATGCTTTTAATGTGTTAATGTAAAGCACATTGAGTTGCCCTCGTGTATGAAATGCGCTATACAAATAAAGCTGCCTTGCCTTGCCTATCTTCTTCATAAACACTCATCTCTGGGAACCAGTAGCGTGCTTATTTTCTGTTCATTGGTATTTTGCTGAGGTGTTCGTGTACCCTTAATTCCCAATTACAGTATTTCTGACAGCAAGTGAAAGCAACAGCTAATCAGGCTTTGCAGGCTACAGCAGGGATTTCCATTTGCCTGATAGGATATATGTTACAATACAGTATGTTTAAATCCTGCAGATTCTTTACAGAGATTATTAGGCTTATGAGGGATCATGCTTGTGCTTGGATCTCAGTGTGCCTCAGGCAATTATGAAGGAGGCTGGGAAGATGAGTGCAGCATGATACCCCAGACACAGATCCTTCTGGGATGCTTGTCAGGAGGAAATCAGCATGCTGGGAGGTCCGGGTCAGAATGAGTCTGTTCTCATTCAGAGGTGATAACGTGTGAATTGAATATTCTGTTTGTGCTGCCAAAAGCGGAAATGTCCCACTCTTACATCCAGAACATGATTTTACAAACATTTTGAGGCTAAATCTCATCACAAGGATTAGCTGCTGTATTCAAAGAGTTAGATAATGTGTGAGTCATTTCACAACGCAGAGTGGGAGACAAAGTTAGCCCCAGACCAGAGAGTAACTTTAGGTGTTGTTCTGGCTGAATGTGAACAAAGGAGTTTATTTTTTGGTATTTTAAATCATACTTCAGAGTTTATTTCCTGGAAAATATTTAATAAATTGTAATAAGTCATATTGCAGTCAGTAAAATGAAATAATTTGTGTTTATGCTTCCTCAAAATGTTATTTCTCCACCATGACAATAATTTAGGTCTTGGGTCAACTGCTGCCGTTTTTGTGCTCTTGCTTACGAGTTCCAGTTAAAAGACAAGGAACAGCATTTTGGACTAACTGTAGACCTGACAGGGAGGACTGGTTAACGCCAACATAAAGTGAATTGCTGTAGTCCAGACGAGTAGAAATAAAAGCATGTTTAACTCTCTCAAAATCATTAAGAGATAAAAGTGTATGTCCAGTGTCTTTTCTGTTGATGCAGCTGCTCTGACTTTACGCAGCAGGTTTCATCTTCAGCTGAACATTTTGTTGCATTTGTTTTCGACTTTTCTAACACTCTGCATCCTGCCTTTTTTCACATGCATTCAAGTGCTATCATGCTGGATAAAGTATTGTTTGTTGCTTTTGATTTGGCTTGTTTGTCACACATAATGTATATACACAAAGCTTTATGTGTTTTTTATTACTTCTGTCAGGAACTGCAGGCACAATCACCAACTGTTCATCAGGCTTTTTGGATGTACATCAACATTTTAAAATGCACATCTTTTAATTTAAGAAACACTGATTGACAGATCCAAACTGCGTCAGGGTTCAGGGGTCACATTCAATAATTATTAAGGCACAGATGGGTAGTGTCTATAGGGTCCAGAGCAGCTTTGCCTGCGGGAAAAACAAACTCTATCTAATGCAGTTATTTCCTTTCATTTAGTTCGGTGTGCTTTATTAAAGTTTCTGCCAATTAAAAATGCGTGTTATCACAGATGGCAAGCTGATATAATGTCGGAAATACAGCCTGCTCAGGAGAAATGTGATTATACATGTACTCTTTATTATTTTCAGCATTAATCGGCAGGTAAAAACAAAGGAGTGTTCATATAGTCGTCAAACTGAAGACATCAAGAATAAAAGAGCAGTTTCAAAAAGAGAACAGTTGTTGCATCTCATCCGCTCTGTAACCCTCTGTTCACTTGTCCCATCTTCAGAAACCAACCTTTAGGGCTTGGCCTCATGGTTAAGTTGCGCGCCCATATAGTGGTTGGCCTGGGTTGGCCGTTCTCCCACTCTCTCACAGAGTTTCCAGCTCTATCCAGTGTCCTCTCCTGTCTAAATAAAGGTGTAAAAGCCCAAAATATAATACAATATAAATATATTATAGAAGCTTAGTCCCGTACTAAAGCTGCCGGTGTGTTTTGATAACTCCAGGGAATGACTTGGCTGACGCGTTGTACTGTTATATGTTTGTCCATACAATACCGTTTGCTGTAGTTGTTGAAATAACAATTCTCAGGCATAACTCTGGTTTGCAGCACAAAACAATCCATTTATTTGCATCACCGTACGAAGTGTTAAACGGCATCCACAAGTTTCTCATTCACTGAACGAACAAACATTTTAGACGCGGTTCTCCGTGCCGCCTGCCGACGCAGCGTCATAGCATCACAGCATCCAACGTGACAACGACAACGGTCAAAAACCAACTGCCCTTCCGGGTCAAGACACACATCTGATACTTAGGTGGTGACGTACTTTTATACCTGTGCCCTTAATCAGCAAAATGATGACACCCAGTGGCACAATAAACAATGTGTTTCACAGCTTGACCCAAGACATGAATATGGCTCTTACATATATATTAAAGAAACGAACCGTTGACAAAAAATCAGGCCAAAAAAACCCTCCCACAATTGCAGTTCCTCAAATGGCCACTACAGGCTGATTCCAAAATGAAGTCAACCCCCATACCCCCTTTACTGTTTGTAAACAGTCACGCCCTTAAGAAAAATAACTTTCAAGAACAGGAAACGACTTCCAGCTCTGTTGGAAATCAGGGAGTGGATAGATATTCATCAGACAGACGTCTTTAGTGGAGAAACCCAACGTGTACACCAGAGAGAGATTAAGCACGCAAAAGTCACTGGATGCTTATGTGTACATTATCTGTGGACATGTCAAATATGAAGACATAAACTTGTGTCTTGAAATAAGGAGCACATAAGACCGCTAAGTCTGAGACCTGGTTTATAAAAGACCTCAAAGTCTAAGACCTGGGTCATTATAAACAAGCAAGAAAACTTAGTCCTGACAGCGAACTGCACCGATACAGGTCAAGTAATAATGATTCTGGGTTTTTGGATTGTCTGATGATACAGTTTAAATGTGAATATGAAATGTGTTTCTTATAATCCTAATTATAACATTCATGTATTATTTACCTCTTCATATTGAGTTGTAATTGCCTTCTTTGGTCATAAACTTTGCACAAAACTAGTGATGGGCAAATGAGGCTTCGCGAACTACTTGATGTATTTTTGACTCCTCTAGATGACGCTCTTGGTTTAAAAATAAAGGCTGAATAAATGGCAATTCAGTGAGATTTCAACCCTTTGTTGAACAGAGAGCGCCATCTAGAGGAGTCAAAGAATACAACTAGTGGTTTGCGAAGCCTCATTTGCCCATCACTACACAAAACCAACTTTATCATTAACCACTCACGATATAAACTGGGTTCAGATGTCCAGTAGTTCATTTGATTTATTTATAGTCAACCCTGACTGAGCTGAGGTTGTAAACAGGAAACACATGTAATAGCACGCAGCTAAATACGCTGCTGGTGTTTCAGTGTAAAGTGAAAGAGTGCCTTTCAAAATGCTCTTAGTTTTTCATTAAAGACGATATTTTTTGTTACAATAAATAAATAAAAAACACTAGGATGCATTTGAGAGGACTCATTTGATGTTTCAACAGCTGTTGTAACCACAACAATCACTGACACGTTAGGTTACACAGTCACTCTTAACACCAAAACACTGGTTGCTGTGAAACGGTTGAAAGTCTGTTTGAATTCTGTTGAATTTGAATCCTCAATGGAATATCGATTCTGACAACCGACTACGAAACCACCTGACCTTTTGATGCTACTTACAGTTTTAATTGAGTAATTAAGGCTGGCTAACTCGCCTGAATAAATGGAGCCAAACACTGCTTCCATTGCCAAAATGCATGCGCACCTTTACAAAGATGTAGGTTTAAAGGGGTGTATACAGCCCGACATTGGAGCTGATTGTGTTGCAGCTCTCAGTCTGAGTTTAAATGAATTAATGGCAAGGACAAAGAATGCAGCTAAAGTGATACCTAACTCCCCCAAATGTCCCTAACGTTAGTGTTCATTCAATTAATTTTTTATGTATTGTGTGCATGGATACATCTCTTAGTAACCAGCCAATAAGTCATCTATAAAACAATATTTGTGTCCCTTTTTTCTTGTCTTCAGTTGGTAACTGGATAAAAAGCTTCACGTTTGGGTCTTGCTCACTAGTGACGGGCAAATGAAGCTTTGCGAACCACTAGTTGTATTCTTTGACTCCTCTAGGTGGCGCTTTATCTTCAACAAAGGGTTGAAAGCACACTGAATTGCTATTCATTGAGCCTTTATTTTTAAACCAAGAGCGCCATCTAGAGGAGTCAAAAAATACAACTAGTCGTTCGCGAAGCTTGATTTGCCCATCACTACTGCTCACCCTGTCCAGATTTGTAAAAAACACTCATTACTTCGCATCGTTTCATACATGTAATAGTTAGAAAGCTTCACTACTTCATATTCCGAAATATCCTAAATAATTTGAACACCCTTTTTTTCATAGCATAGTCTCTGTTTTGAAAAATGTATCCAAAGTAAACACTATATGATTGACAGCTCCAAATTAGAGTCACTGGTGGCTCAGTGAAATTTCATGGAGCTGTCTGATGAATATAGGCGGAAAAAATAGCCCATAACTACAGTCTGTCTGTTATTTAACAGCAGATAACAAAGCAACATGGGAGAAGACCGGGGCAAGGTGACAACCACTGAAAAGCAGGTTCAAACTGCTGTCTCTGTATGAGCCTCATCCTACACTCCCACCTCACCTTGACATCCAGTAACCTTGAAACATAACAATGAGGGGGGTGACAGCCTTCAGACGTGGAGGGTTCACTGAAGGTCTGCAATTATGCGGGATGGCAGTATGTCACATGACGACACATGAGAGCTGTCAGTCGTATGTATTGATTCGTATAATCTCGCTCATACGGAAACCAAATTAGTTTTCCAGCCTACATCTGTGACCTTCCCTGCAGTCCATGAAGACTTGGGAAAACACGTTGGTTGATTGACAGCTGTTGGCTATCCAGGGTCTATTGACAGTAATATATGAAGGTTTGTCTTACAGTGTTTGTTCATGTAGTCCCTTAAGGAATCCTGATAAACAACATGTTAACTACACTGTAGGCTGTACATTTTGAGCTACTTCTTTGCTCTGAATCCAGCAGAGACTTTTTGATCTTGCAGATGGAAATCTTAAAAAACCTTCACCCCTCTCTTTGTCTTCCAACGCCTCCAGGACTTAACCATTTTATCTTGGCTTGTTTTTTCGGCATGGAAGAACTTGAGCGCTGCACGGCAGTGCAGTGGGTAGCGCTGTTGCCTCAAGATGAAAATGCCCAGTCGGCCAGGTGCCTTTCTGTGTGGAGTTTACATGTTCTTCCCGTGCATGCGTGGGTTCACTCCAGGTACTCGACCTTCCCACGGTCCAAAAACACGCTCACCAGGTTAATTGGTCACTTTAAATTGCCCATAGGTGTGAGTGTATGATTGGCTGTCTGTCCCTCCATGTTAGCCCTGTGATAGGTTGGCGACCTGTCCAGGGTGTACCCTGCTTTCTGCCCAGAGTCAGCTGGGATAGGCTCCAGCCCCCCGTGACCCCAAACGGGATAAGTGGTCAAGATAGTGGATGGGATGAAGGACTTGACTTACAAAGACTTTGATCTGATCTACATGTTCCAGACGACTTACTGGGCCTGGATCAGAAACTCTCTTAAGTAAAGAAGTTGTAGTCCTGATGAGTGGAGTTGAAACATGTGGTCTGTTTGTGTTCTCACATTTACAGCCTTGGTCCTGTGAGCCTGACAACCTCTTTAAGTGATTTAGGGAGAAGGACAGAAAAGTGAGGGAGGTCAAGGGGAGTAATTTGTGCTAGATGTGTTACTGTCTTGCTTCCTGAATCCAGGAGAGAAGAATGATTTACTCATTTATGTTCATCAATCATAACTGTGGATCTATTTTAATTACCTTCTGTAAGTTACTTGCAGCCTTTTTGGCTCAAAGTTTGGCCTCTTGGTATTCACCTCTACTTTCATACTGGTGAAGACTATGCAGTCTGACAGAAAGACCAGCAGGCTGAAAATATCCCTCCACTACTGCAGGAGAAATTGCTGGTGCAGGTAAATAATTGTTGTTTTCATAGACAGCATTCTCTTAAAATACAATAGTGAATTTTAAGTTAAGGAGGCATGGAACTCCATGTGATTAACATTCAAATACAAAGTGTGTCTGTTATAAGCTGTTTTCTATGGTGGCCCTGAAAGGCAAAACACAACAACATTACAGAAAACACAACAACATTTCACAAAACGGAAAGGGTAGGGCAACACTTCTTGTTTCTGATTGGACAGAACCCGACAGCTCGACATCATTTCCTGTCTCTAATACTACTACTCAGCTGAGTCCCTGCACAAATTCTAAACTGAGTTGGAAGGAATTGAAGAGGAGATGCAAATGATAAAAGGAATATTTCAAGAAAGGATACACATGTAATGTTGCCTAACACTCCTATGGCGTAGCCTACATATTAGGACATCCTCAGGTCTCGGAGTCAGGCGTCAGACCTCACATGAAAAAGCATCAGGTCTTTTTCACTTAGGAGGCAAAATGTTTCCCTTTTTGATGTTTTGACTACATGTGATCTGAATGCTTTTGGGAGAGTACTCTGATGACATGTACTCTGATAACTTTAGGAACAGTAACAGGATGGTATTCTTTATGATTCGTTTGGGGAAAGAACTATGATCATTACAGGCATATCAATTGTGCGGTGGTTAGCACTCACAATCTTCAACAAATAATTACTGGTTCACATCCTGTACTGAGGTTTTCCATGTGAGGACCATTTTTTTCACTCTGTCTAACATGTGCTTTTAAAGTATCCTGATAAAGTTTTTAAATGAAAACACCTGAATCTCTGTTAGATAAGCACTGCCAGGCAGGCCGGTGGTGAGGTGGTTGGTACTGCATAGTGTAAGGTGGTGAAAGGCTTGATATAGTTAAGGGTTGAAATCCTGGACAGAGACCTATTTGGTGTTAAACATGAAATGTTTTATCACAAAGGAGACGAGCTGAGCTTTTGAAATAACATGAAGATATTAATGAAAAGACCTAGAGAGACGATCAGAGGCAAAGTGGACAGGCCTGCTGCCTTTCATCTTTTTCCATGAACCTTACTACCCTTGATTGTACAATTTGCTATCATGCACTACAACCACTTTGCTCATCCAGTATAAGCTACCTCATACAGCTGTTACATATTACATATTATTTACTGTGTATTTCTGTTCTGTGACCACTTCATCCACTTTATTTATTCAGTATTTTTTTCTTTCTTTTTTTTTTTACACACTCTTTACATATTTTTCCAGTATGCTTGATTTCTTTATGCACTGTTTATTCGACCCCTTTGCCCACCCAGTATTACTCCCTTATTCTTTCTGCTGATAAATATGTTTGCCTCAGTTAATTTATTCTCTATACAACCACAACCATGACACATTCCCCACACTTCTTTTTTAATTCTAATTCTAAATATATATTTTGGGATATAGAGTATGTATGTATGTTATGTTGGTGTGAATGTGATAATGTATATATTGCAGGTGTGCAGTTATTGACCTAACCTTGTTCTTCTTGAATTGCTTCGGAAGTGCAATATCCAAATCATAATGAAATGATCTAAAAAATAAATCTCATCCAAGCAGCCCTGTGGTGTTGATGATAGGCCACCTTTCAATCTGATGATTCTGGGGTCAATTCCCACAATGGATGGAGATGGATATGAAACACTTGGTCATGACCATGAGCTGTGCTTTGAAACTACTACACAAAATTGTGAAATGAAAAGACCTGTGATGGAAAGCACTGTAAAGTTGCCCTGTGGTGTGGTGGACAGGGCTGCTGCCTTTCAATGCAAGATACCTGGATTTGAGTCCTGGTGGAGACTGTCCAGATGGAAATGAAACACTTTCCTCACACTGGAGCTGGAACGTTGTTGTGTTTGTGAAATGTTGTTGTGTTTTACGCTTCGGGTTCACAGCAGTTTTCACATTTTCACACAACTCACTAAAACTTCAATATGTTTTCAGGATAGACTACATGTGTGAACACAAACCTGCACCCTCCTGGATTTTTTCCCTGTCAGCCCTTTGATAATATCCTTGTAAGTTAAGGTGGTTCGTGAAAATAGCAAGAAATATTCAGAAACATTCACAAAAGAAGCACTGACATTTACGTCATGCAACTGGTACAAATCAGGAAGAGTGCCACGTTACAGGATGAATAAAAACATCTGTCCATTTTCGCCTCACATGGATACAAAAGCAAAAACATGACACTTCCAAGACTCACACCCCCCTCCCATCCCTGCCAACAGAAAGACTTCCCGCTCTGAGGAGCATGTATGAACAATTTAAGTCCTCCATTGCCTCAACAGATTTCTGTGGAAGATCATAATTTGAATAACGTCTGTGGTCAGTGTCATCCTGCAAAGAAAGAAGGTCAAGGAGAAGTGGTTATATAACTGTCCATCCAAACAGATTCTACTGTCTAACATGTAATCTATGTGAATTCTGTATGTTTGTTTTTTTATATTACCTGATCAGGCTTCCTTCCTGATCTTCCAGCTTTGCAAGATACTTGATTCATCAGCAACACCAGAGGCAAACTGATCACACGTCATGTCAAATCAATCCGTGGAAAAGAGTTCCTGCACATTTTGCTTCTGCTTGTTGACACCATAGACAGTAAGGTGAGATAAAACCGTTAGCTTCGGTTAGCATGCTAATCCGGCAGGCTAAACAACACAGATATTTTCAAATTGAATCCTGTTCAGCAATACTAGCAACGAGCGGAGCAGGTGAGAGCCACTTTAGGTTACAGGTTCCCACGAAGGAGCTTAAAACATGAGCGATGGTGATGATAGCAACACTGTTCAAAGTTGTGACATTTGCCTTGTTTATTTTTAAAGATGTGTGAACCGCAGAGCTCAGAGAAGAAGGATATATTATAAATCAATGACCACCTGCTAACCATACGTTGTCCCTTACATATTAAACACCATAAAAGATACAAGGGCATTTATTGGGATTCCTTATTTAACATGTCTTACATCAGTCAAACATTTCTTTTTTTACTCTGTTACAATTACAGAAATGTGAAAGGCCTCGTTCAACTATCTGACAAACATATAAGCTGAATCACGAGACTCAGTGTTACCTTACATTAGCTAATGATCATCAATGCATGAGCTTACTGTTTGGAAATACAAGTGTTGACAACAATAGTGATGAGTTGTAGTCTGGAAAGGAAACTTTGCCCACCGCCAAGATGAGTAATTGTAATCTCACAAAGCTCCTCACCAAACAACAAGCTCCTACCAAGCTAGCTGTCAAAGAGCCCGGGGCTGCAAACACCTGTGACCCAGGAGCTGCTCATGTCACTACTGCAGACAAAAGGAGGAGCCGCTTCATCCAAACAGCCAAGGCTTGATTTTGAATCACCGCCAGCTCCACAACCTGTGAGCCAGGAAGGACTGCACAGACTGATTGTAAGGTGTGTTGTTGAAGACATGCTTCACAAATCAGCTGTTGAGTCTGCTGCTCTCAGAGAACTAATGAGCAAAATACTGCTGAGACGAGAGGCAGGGCGCTTTAATGAGAGGAATAAAAAATGACTTTCCCAGGTAAGTACTTACTTTGATCATACTAACTCAGTTAGTGCTTCAGATAGTGTTTGATAGTAGTTAACTGGAAGTAATTACCCATTAATTTGTCCAGTATTGGTCGCTGGACACATTGGCAGATCTTGCACAGCACAAGCCAACTGAAAGGCCCACCTGACTTGTCACTGATGACCTGAGAACATTTTCAGCTCTTGGAGTAGTTTGGGCATAATAACGTAAGACTTACCTTTTTATTATATTATATTTTATTTTATTCTATCAATTATATTCTGTTATGTTTCATTTAATTCCATTCTATCTTATATTATATTTTATTTTATTCCATTTTATTTCATTTCATTCTATCTTATCATATTATATTATATTTAATTCTATCTTATTATATTATATTTTATTCTATACTATTATTTTTTATTTTATTTCACTCTATCTTATATTATATTTTATTCTATCGTATTATATTATATGCTATTATGTTATATGTTATCTGTTATTATTTTTTATTTTACAGTATTTTATTTGTATTTTATTTTTCTGGTATTCATCTGATTTCATTGTAATGATTTTATGTTTTTTTATGACATTTCTCTGTTTCTGTTTTGTTTTCTGTCTCTGTTCTTTTGTGAAGCACTTTGGGCTGCATGCTTGAATGTAAGAAAAGTGCTGTATAAATAAAAATGAGTTACATTCATAGTATTTGCAAATTGGTCTGCATGTTTGCAGAACAACGTACACATTATTGTCTACAAATCTAAGTATGCATTTGTGGATCTACTTCTTATTCTCCATCAATATGAGCTCCATGCTATGAAGTATTATGCTAACATGAAGTTTCTCGTCAATTAACATGCTTGCTTATTTTATTTCATTTGATAGCTATTTGACCGAGCACTAAGTGTGAACTGTATTTTATTTCAGCTGGTCTCCTCCTCCACCTGAGTGTTGTTAGTTGTTTGTGTAGTTGTAGGATGTGGAGGCACTCTGGCATCAGTCTTTGTAAGCTGTCGAGCCTGAACTGCTGTAATGAATCCAGATTTAGGGACAGAAAGCATGCAGCACATTTGAATTACTCTCTCAGCTGTTGTATCGTTTATTCTATTAATACAACTGTGGCGCCTTACAAGCAGTCTAATTGTATAAAAAATTATTTCACTCTGCTTCATGAATACTTTCCCTGTATGACTGTAATACATCATGTCATGGTTTATGACTGGGCTGTTAAGCCTATTAGTGATAATCTGGGAGTGTGTTTAATATTCTATCTGCCTCTCCAATTAGTTCTTGTTTTTCCTCTCATGGTTGAGTTGAATATTTATTGCTCGTTCAGGGAACGGTGAAGAAAACAAACATCCTTCAAAGAAAAGGGAAACAATATCTTTACACTAAATACTGATTGCTAAAATGGCTTTTTGTCTCATGGTGTCAGCTGATGAAACCGTCTTAAGCTGTGAGGCTGAGAACTGTTCTTCAGGCATTTATTACTTTGCTCCCACTGTGGCTTTTTCAAAGCAACATGAGTCGGTTTCAGATCAATCATGAAAAATATGATATTTTTAACACTGAAATAATTTGTTTTGTAAGACATTAAGGTTCATGAGGAACCTTTTCTTTGGAGTGAAATGCTCAGCTCTCAATGTGCTGCAGAGCTTCATGCTGAGCTTGAAGGAGCAGAAGTCATTCATCATGCAGCATGAACAATGCTAGAAAAAGGTCACCTGTTACTTTAACAGAAAAATGTTACAGACAAACTTTGAAACTAAAATAACAAACATACCAAGAACAATAACAACCTCAAACTCCACGTTATCACAAATGATTACATGTCTGTGCTGAGCAGCTCCTTCCTTCTTATTCATCATTGCATGGCAACATTTCACAGCAACTGTCTGCCATGTCTCAACAGCAGGCAGTTTTGAGGGATGCAGGTCTAATGACAGACTCTGGAGTCGATGTGGCATCATATGATTGCACAGAAAGGTTTGCTTGACGTGTCATGGGTTTGTTTAGGGTTAGGAAAAAGAAGAGCAGAGCTGAAAACAGCAGAGAAAAGGCAGGAGAGGACAGAGACACAGAAACTTACAGAGGAGTCTATAAAACCGAAGATGGCCCGTGAAGTAAACACATAACAGAGCATGCTGTGGGATGTTTAAGGTTGAATAAACGGACATAAAATGTCACTGACCATTGACCTCATATTCAAAGGACACTGCGCCTCCATGCTCCTCCCACTGTGAGCTGTGAAGCCAAAAGACCGCCCACATGAGTGCTGACATATTGGAGCCATTGAAAGTGCAGAAGAAGTCTGGCTTGAGGAGCCGCAGGACTGATGCAACTCACTGATGAACCGTCAAAGATCTTCAGAATGATTTGAAGTAGACCTGCATGGCTGTAGAAAGTTTAATGACTATTGGGTTTGTGTTGGTTACAGTCTCTCAACAGAGATAAGCAATTAAAATAAAAAATAAAAAAATAAACACTTGGACATAAATCAGCATGATAGGAACCATCTATGAAAACAAAAAGCATGTTTGAAAAAAATATTTTTGCAATTGATTTCAATTTTATAGACTCAAGTTCCATCTGTCAAAATGGAGGAGGTAGGGTTTGTGACCGATACTGCAGCCAGTCAGGAGGGGAGCTCTAGATCTTTGGGCTTCACAGCCATTGAGCACCTGTGGTATTCACTTTAATACACAGTCTATGGGCACCTTTTGACAGCAGGAGCTTTCTCCAGGAACTAGGAACCTTTTGAGGAATGATTCCTAGTTCCTTGGTAAAGTTCCTGCTGTCAAATAATGCCTTATGTTTCTATGCAGGAACCAGGGGCTAATTTTAGTTCTGGGGTAATTGATCAGCGCCTTGAAAAGCCCTTGCTGAGTGGGGTGGTACTTTCCAAAGGTCCAGGAACTTTGGGGGGCGGGGCCTCCAATGCTTAATCTTTGTTTGTTTGTTTGTTTCTTTCTTTCTAAGTTACATTTTTTGGCTTTTGCCTTTATTAGATAGGACAGCTGAAGGAAGATATTAAACATGGGGAGTATAGTGCGGGGCAAGACATGCAGGAAATAGTCGCAGCCGGGAGTCGAACCGGCGACCTCTACAATGAGGACTGTGGCCTCTGTATCTGGGGCGTTTAAACCGCTAGGCCACCAGCAACCCATGCTCAGCGTTTCTGATTGGTAGAGTACCCGCAGTGTTTTTATTTCACCCATTGTCCACAAAAACATTACACACAACTGTGATATACTTGGTTTAACAACTCCTTAACAAATTGAAAAAGGTCAAAAGGTTCCTAGTTCCTGGGGAAAGTTCCTGCTATCAAAAAAGAACCTTCTGTCAGAGTCTGACAGTAACATTGCTGTGAGGTCCTTTTCCCCCACTTCCCCATCAGTTTAACGTGATTAATAAAAGCTGAGTCAGCTCATTTTAGGAAGACTACAGAGTGAATGTTTCTACTTATTCTATAAATAAAATCATTTAAAAACCCCCATTTGGGTAAAAATATTGATTCCTTCTTTAGCTTCTGTCTCTGAGGTACAAATAGTTATGATAATTAAAACAGTTTGCTAAATCTTGTGATGTGTTGGAGCACTTACAATATCAATACTATCATTTCGAGGCCTCAGCAAGCACTGTCAGGATGATTTATTGGTATGTTTTTTCTGTAATCTATGTTGCTGATTTGGTTTCTGGCTTGTGTTTCTCAAAAGAAAGGTATATTTTTGCACACGACACAATGATATAACCATATCATTAATCTCTTTTAGTGGACCAAACCCCCTGTCCTGGTTGACCTCCGGTGACATGAACCATGCTGAGGGTTTCATTATACAGCAGGTAAAAAGGAACCTGCACAGTCCTTCACCTCCGATCTCACAGTACCTTCACTATGAATATTTGATGAGGGGATATAATAAATCAGCTGTGAACTCCTGGTTCAAAATGGTATTTACAGTGTGCAGTGTGTGTGTGTGTGTGTGTGTGTGTGTGTGTGTGTGTGTGTGTGTGTGTGTGTGTGTGTGTGTGTGTGTGTGTGTGTGTGTGTGTGTGTTTTCACCCTGTCTAAACATTATGGGCTCTCTCCACTGTCAAGGCCATTACATTTGACCTTCCCAGCCCTCCTGGCAGCTGTAACTGATGGCACTAACAGACTTAATGGCCATTGAAGTCCACTGAACCAACAGTACATAAATCAAAGTTTTCAGCTTCGTGAAGAGGGTCCACAAAGTCCCAATCCACTGCAGGCACATCCCCCTGTTGACTGTTCAAGTGTAAAACAAACAAAGTATTGTCCGGAGAGACCAAAAAGCCCTGGTTTGACACAAACACTGTTTATCAACTGACATTCCCAGACGTAGTGACATCTGTACACTGACCTTCCTCCATTTCCCATGTTTACAGGTTGATCTGGTGTCACAGTTATTGTGGGAAGCTTGGATTTTGTGATATCATAAACAACTTGGTACTGCTGTGATGGAGGCTTTGGAGTCATTTGAACATAAAAAGTCAGATAAACCGGTCATTACACCATTTATTTAGTAATCTTGAGAGTATTTGTATAATTTAACTGCCTCTTATCTCTGTTTGACAAAAGGACCAGAATGCATCATACTGTATTCAAACAGCAGCCTCCAGTGTTGATACATGAAGACAGTGTGGATGTCAAAAACTGCACTTCCCTACTTTGCATTTGAGGCTGGCTCCAAAAGTCAAGGAAACCTTGTCAGAGTCCATGTTGTTCTGTCATTTTACAGCAGAATTTAACAAGTTAAAAACATCGTACCATACATAGTTTTGGTCCGTATACCCCAGTATTTTATTCATTACAACTGTTCAGGGGTTGAGTTTTAATTATGACACATCCATTTAGATTTTATTAAAGGTCCCATATAATGGTATTTGTGGCTGTATGCATCATGTCCCGGTAGTCTTATCAAATCAATTGCCAAAAACATCCAAATTCGGCCTCTGTGGAGGATCTGCAGCCCCTCAGTTTCTAGCACTATCATCCATGCAGTGATCTGAGTGGGTTGGGATGCTCCAACAATGAGAGGCCATGCTCATTGGCTGCCTGAATGTTGTCTGAAGGAGTAGGGTGCAGAAGCTGAAAAACACTGAAACAAATTTGGCGAGCACTCCAGAAAAACCTGCGCCATGTTTCATGTGATAAACTGTACATATTATAACAAAACAATACATCTGCTGTTGCTGGATCACAAAATATTGTAAAGATCCTTGTATGTTGGTCAGTATTTAAGCAAACCCAGCTTTGTACTGACCCTCATTGTTGAAGCAGTCCAAGGGGAAGTGGTTCACACAAGCAAACAAACAAATTAGCACTAACGGTAGGCAGGATGTTGTTAAAATAAAAAGCAACCACTGTTTTCTTTGGTCCTCCGCTGCATGAGCAGATTATGGTTTTACATTTGTGTCAGTTTTTGCAACCATGAACTGAGCAGCTGGTGTGTCTGGCTCCAGCCTTAGACATCTTGACTCTGTAACACTGACGCAGGAGTGGGAGCAGTTTTGCATGCATGCCTATGCAAATCACTCCTGTTGATTCATCACTACAGAACCAGATCAAATCACCTTGTAGGAGCTATGTTTTCCCCAGTTGGTGGGCTACAGAAACAATGCAGAGGCTTTTATGCTTCCAATTTTCATGGTTGCCAGTCTGGAGGATGACTAGATTTTATATGTACAGTTAAGAAAAATGTGTTTTTCATTATATGCAACCTTTAAGGCTACCAGTTGTGAATAATTAGACATAATGAGGGTTGTGCTTGATTTAACCAACAGGTGGGTGTGTTGGAGCTATTGGTAAGATGGCTTCAACTCCACTGTTTAACTAGTTTCTTAAGTAGCAGAATGTCAGTCAGAGGCAGCATTTCCAATGTGGCCACCGCCATCTTTGAGCTTCCCAACACCGCTTCAGAAACCAATGGGTAACATCAATAAGACTACAGTTTGTCCTGGAGCTCTTCTTCAGTCATTCTTGGATGAATAAGCTTTGATTTGTTTCTTTAGGTAGGTATTGTCACACCAATGGAGTTATTAATCTGCTTTTTGATGTCACAACTAGCAAACTAGTCTTAGAAGTTGTGTCTTGGAGCCAACTCCTCTCTCACTTCTGTGTTGAGGCTTTAAACAATAGTAATGCACAAAAGAAGGTTTCTTGACTGTATGCCCTTGGTAGGCTATAATTGACTGATTACAATAGAAGCTCCAAGAAGTTAGTCATTGCTTCTAGAGCAGGGGTGTCAAACTAATTTTCACTGAGGGCCACATCAGCATTATGGTTTCCCTCAAAGGGCCAGTTGTAACCGTAAGACAAAATGCCGATGTAGATTGTTCTCTTTGTCAACCACACTGCCTCATGACACAAAAGACACACCAGTTTTTCACCTTGAAGCACAAACATGTACTCCCCTTCCGAATCTGTCTTGAAACTGCCATCTGAGTCAACTTTTCTCTTCCTGGACATTTTGAGGTCATTTGTATGCACTTCAACAGACTCAACCTGTAGTCACTGTAGTAAATACTGCTGTGGATATGCTGCACTCTCCTGGCGGAATGCCATCATTTTGCGGGTACCATATTCGAAATGCATTGTGGGAGATGTAGTTTATGGTCAATGCACGCTTTCGCCCAGATTTTTTTTTTTTTATAAAAAAACAGTCATAAACAGTCATAAGCCTTAAGCTCTTGCGGGCCACATCAAATGACGTGGCGGGCCACATTTGGCCAGCGGGCCTTGTGTTTGACACGTCTTCTAGAGGCTATGTATGTTGATAGATTAATCCCAGGTTGACCATCAACTAAAATGACTTGAACAGTAAAAATATGGAAGAAAAGGATTGCATATTACTGATAAAAAATCAAAAAATTGTAATATCATCTTTTAGCTACTTACTAATTTAGTTAGAAGGCTGTCATTTTGCATTTTCTATTTCATTTTTTTTACTCACACCTGACGCTTTGATGCTGATTAGGTCCAGACTGGTAGCTACACCCTTTTTAAGTTGTTCAGAGCAGCTCTGCAAAATGTTTGCCTGATGAAGGTCTAGAACCAAAAGGTTGCTGTTACATTTTTTAGCAAGTTGGACAGGATTTTTGTATTTTTATGAGTTACTGCCAGGTAAATTAATGTAAGCTAACACAACAAAGTAATGCTAGAGCTTTTAAATTGAGTCAGAACAACATAAGACGTCAAAAATGTCATCATGGATCATCACATTCAGTCGTCTGTCCAGGTGCTGATTAAAGGTATAATGTGCAGAAATGAGAATATTTACCTATAGTGGTCACATTCTGTTCTGATAATTTCAGTTGATTAATACACACTGCACCTTTAATCCAGGAACTTTATATTAAAAACTTTGATCAGTTTCTCAGTCAGATGACATTATCAGCATACAACTATCAAATGAGCAGTATACAGGGGTTGCTGTTGGTCTAGTGGTCTAAGTGTGCGCCCCGTGGACAGAGGCTATAGTCCTAATTGCAGTGGTCACAGGTTTAACTCCCGGTCTCGACCATTTGCTGCATGTCTTCCCCAGCTCTGTGTTCCCCACATGTCCCGTCTATCTCCAACTTTACCATCCGATAAGACAAACATGTCCAAAAACATACCATGCAAGAATGGAAAGTCAAGTAGTGTGCATACATTAATATGAGCAACAAGTTATCTTCAATAAAGAACTCAAGATTAGTGGGTTAGCATCTTGAGCTTTGTGCTTGGTTTGTTATGGTTCAGGGGGTTCACTGAACCCTCTTTACATACTCTATAAAGGAGGAATAGAAACTGTCTGTGATTGCTGATCTTTTTTTGTTTTAATTTATTTACAAAGTGTACAGCAATGTGGTCTGGCTGAGCTGATCACAGTTGACAGGTCTAATCACATGGCCAAATTATGCGTCTCCAGTGAGTACTCCTGATCAGATATCACTTTCCTGCTTCATATGCAAACGAACACAGAGCCTAATACACCTTCATTAGCTTCTTAAAATCATTAAACATGATTACAAACCGTCACGCAGACTACTGACAGCACAGAGAGGGGGAGAGCTGTGTTCATGGTTCATGTGACCCAGCAGAGAGGAGAGTGTCATTAGGGAGCAAAGAGATGAGGTGAGAGAAAACTTTTGATCATGAACCCTGATGTTCATTTACAGTTCTGTGGATTGTCAGTAAAAAGATTCAAGAGTGATTTTACTGTGAACAGACAACAGGCTAAAGATCTGTTTGATTAACAAACATCGTGAAACATCTGTCTCCCTGCTGCCCTGCGCTATCATGAACTCTGACAAACTGCTCGCAAGAAAGTCCCCCGATCGAGTCATTCACAGTGAACAGTGAGGCCGATTTGCTGTTACAGACTTCGTCTACACATTCTGATTAAAAACAATGCTTCAGACAACAGATCATTTACCATATCAGGTTAGAGCTGTGTTTTAGTTTATTCTCAGAGACCCTGAAGGGAATCCTATCTGCTTTACAAAAATGCTTGATATAAAAACTCTTGCATTTTTTTCTGAAAAGGAAAAGATTATAATCCACTCAAGGTTAATTAGCTTCCATAATCACCAGTTATCAAAATTTACTTCAGATAAACATCATAAACTTAGGTTGCTTTGGGAGAAACAGCTTTGATTACCACACTTTTTTCCATTATCCGACAAAAAAAAGCCCAAACTACTTTGTTAAGCTGCTCAATATTAAAGTAAACCTTCAACCGTCTTGTTCTTAATCTTGCAATTATATGTTTTGGGGACATTTCTGCCTTTTTTGAAAGCTAAATCTAAAATGCAATCAGAAGAAGTTATCATCAAAATCAATTTGCCAAAGAGTATCTCAAGGCTTCACCTGATTTCACATTTGGTAATTCAGGATACTTTGTGGTTTTTTAGATGCTAAGTGAACAACAGGATAGGATATTATCTCTGAGTAAGTCTCTATACTGACAGAAACTGAAAAACTGAAACTAACTGTATTATATATTGATAAAACAAACTAAAATCACATAAAATGACAGATAAAATGTCCTGAAATTTTCATCTTTGACCAAAGCAGCCTGACTGACACACATTCCTTATGGTCCGTCTCAGAAGCTTAGCCAAGATTTTTATTTTGATTAGACCTCTTAACAGCAGAAGTTAATTATTAAATTGAGTTTTCTTTTTAGGACAATGCACAATAATCTACATTTTAACACTATGCCTCTTTGTAAAAATGCTTGAATTAGCACAATAGCTACATTTAATCTGCAGCCCTAAGGCAGCCCTAAGCTTACATAAAACATTAGTTTGTAACTTTAGTTGTGTCATTGTTTGGTTTCACCACAGAGATGTAAGGCTCATATTAACCGTAACCTCAAAACTAATCAAAATATTGTCGCAGATATGACGTCTTCACTCGTTTTGCCAATCAGTGAACAGCTTTTTTCTTGATGGGCTGTTAAAGTGCTAACTCCCGTTAGCCTCATTGCCTCTAAACAAGCTAACAACTAACCATAACTGCTGTAACACCTGTTAAACGACAAACAGCAACATAAAGGTAAAATATGACAAATCATGTTGATATGTTGATAATTAATCTATAGTGTAAAATAACAGTGACATCGAGTGGTGAAATCCGGAATTGCAACATACTGTACATTGATATAATGGTCCTCTAATGTTGTACAGATGAACGGTAATTATCTCCACTCGTTGGAAACTAAAGTGTGAGTAAAGATCAGAGTCATCCTACGTTTATTATTCATGTAATCTGACACGGAGAGCGTGCTGTAGACACGTCACAGCTGGTTGAACTCTCTGCTTCTCCTCATACTTAAAATGATCTCATCTTTGAAAACAGTTCACCATGATGACCAGTCTCTTGCGGAGGACTTTACACCGACTCAGAGCTAGGAGTCAAATTTAAGACGTAACTTGTGCTAACGTTGGAACTATCTCAGGTGGGGCAACGCCCAAAACGTTAGTAGAGAGCGAGCGCCATCTTAAATTAGAAACAACGTTCAAATGAGGCCACGTTTGGATTTACACACAGCTGGTGCAACCCAGTCTTGTTCATTTTCTGCTAATGAGCAAACACACTGAAACACTGTCATTCTGATTCTTTTAAAGGAAAGTCCCCTAATTTTTTGTTGTGTAATGATCGCACAGAGGGAGAGGGAATGCTAATGGGAGAGCGGGACACTACATGGGCATTTTCAAGATCTTGCCTAGGGCACAACAGATCCATGTTGATCCAGGCAGGGTTGGACTGCCAGTTTTTGTTATCTATTCATCTATATTTTTTCGCTTCAGTGCTTACAACAAAATTTTTGAAAGCTAGACTATGTAGCATGGTCTGAATGATTGAAATACGACTTCTGTGAATGCCGCTCTGATCCATATTGTGCACAGGTGTAAGGTAGCTTACTCCCAAGCTACTTTCGTACCCACTGTATCTGCTGCTCAATTAGTCTCTCATATATTGATTCATGTATGCTGGTGGGGTTTGGGCCAATCAGAGGTTGCCTGTTGGGTGGATTTGGCCGGGTGTATAGTGGTGGACACTGATGGAAGACTGAGCTTGAGGATGTTTCCAAATATCAGGGTCGTGCTACCATCTGCACTATTACTGTTTGTATAAGATTTCAGTCTTTACATTGTTGCACATTCACATCTATGCTTCTCACTGAGGAATGCTGAGACTAGAAGAAAATCAAATTTAGCTTTACATGTTAAATAATGGACGCTTGGAGTCCTCTGTGTAATGAGGTAGGGTTTGTTTGATGTGGTTAAAGAGGGCACATGTTGTAGTTTTTCAAAAATGTGATGAGAAATGATGAGCAGCTCGTAATCACGATGTGCTCACGAATCAGCATGTATCACAGAGTTTTCTCCTTTGACTGTTAATTAATTGAAAGCAAGAAAATTGGATTCAATCAGCGGGACAGAGAAGATAAAACCTTGCTTCATGTCCTCCTCTTACCTGCAGTGTTTCTGCTTCTCTCCCCATCTCTCACTGTAACACAGCACAAAGATCCTCTCATTAAAAGTCATTACAAAAAGGTATTTGCACTGCAGCTTGTTCCAATTCACCTCGTGGAGATGTGTGCTTTGAGGAGGAAGAGAGCAAGGCTTCTTGGCCCTGTTTGTGTGTGTCGACTGCAAGGTAATGACAGTATGACATCTAATTTCTTCTCTGCAAACGTGCAGATTGAACCTCAGCAGAAGGCAAACTGTTGGGCTGTGAGCTGGCGGCCCCGCACTGAGGCTTTCTGAGGGGAATGGAGTAATTTGAAATTGAAGTTGTGATTACTCCTGCAATCTGACTGTGGATTGGTTACTGATTGAGAGAAATGGCTTTCCTGTTTGAGGTACTTTAACTTCAGGCACTGCGGTAGTACTAGTAGACACGTGCATTTAAGACACAGCTTCTCTGAAAGGCAGTCAATGGCTGACTCATTTCAGGCTTTGCAGTTTAAATGTTCTGTGTTTTTCACATCTCTGGGTTTTTAGTGACAGAGTAATTAAAACTGATGATTTCAGGCAGGCTCTCTGATACTCTGAATGTTTGCCCTTGTGGCTTTGTTTGTATGCTCATTTCCCTGATTATTTTTCTACTACTTTGAAAGAAACAGCATGAACATTGGGGACAAACATTATGCTTGGGACCTTGCTGCAAAACAGACACAGCAAAACATTTAAGTTTTACAGCTATGATAAATAAAAGTACACTTCATACCCTGTTGGTTTTTAAATAGGAGAGTCATTGATTTACTTTCCGACCCTGATCCATCTGGAATTAATTCTCAATCTGTGTCAGGATAATAGCAGACCTTTGCACTATCTTAGAAAAAAAACAACACTTCTCATCCCCAACTCTTTGAGTATGACAGTGTGGTTGTTGGCTACACAAAGTATGACGATCTTTGAAAACTTCTAAGTTTAGATTTTCATGCTCAGCAGATGAGTAAGCAATATTTATCAAACAAAACTGAATTAGGCTTTGGAAATAAAGCTGTAATGTTTGCAAGACCAAAAGGAATATACACTCAGACTTTTAAATCAAAGTTTAAAAAGAGTTCAAAAGAGTTCAGGCAACAAAACAAAGGTAACCGAGGTAAGGAGAGATGAGTAGGAGTCAGTATAAAGGAGGGTGTGTAGGGGTCAAAGTAAGGAGGGATGAGGAGGGGTAGAGGTAAGGAGGGATGAGTAGTAGTCCATGTAGGGAGGGATGAGTAGGAGTCCAGGTATGTAGGGATGAATAGGGATCAGGTGAGGAGGGATGAGTAGGGGTCAAGGTAAGGAGATATGAGTAGAGGTTGAGAAAAGTTGGGATGAGTAGGGGTTGATGTAAGGAGGGATGAGTAGGGGTCGATGTAAGGAGTGATGAAAATAGGGGTCGATGTAAGGAGGGAAGAATAGGGGTCAATGTAAGTAGGAGTTGAGGTAAGGAGGGATGAGTAGGAGTCGAGGAAAGGAGGGTGAATAGGGGTCAAAGTAAGGAGGGATGAGGAGAGGTAGAGGTAAGGAGGGATGAGTAGTAGTCCATGTAGGGAGGAATGAGTAGGAGTCCAGGTATGGAGGGATGAATAGGGATCAGGTAAGGAGGGATGAGTAGGGGTCAAGGTAAGGAGATGTGAGTAGAGGTTGAGAAAAGTTGGGATGAATAGGGGTCAATGTAAGTAGGCGTTGAGGTAAGGAGGGATGATTAGGAGTCGAGGAAAGGACGGATGAGTATGGGTCGATGTAAGGAGGTATAAATAGTGGTCGAGGAAGGGAGGGATGAGTTGGGTCAAGGTAAGGAGGGATGAATAGGAGTTGTTAAAGGAGGGATGAGTAGTAATGGATGAAGGAGGGATCAGTAGGGGTCGAGGTTAGGGAGGATTAGTAGGGGTTGAGGTCAGATGGGATGATTAGGGGTCAATGTTGGGGAGGATGAGTAGGAGTAGGTAAGGAGGAATGAGTAGAGGTCGAGGTATCTGAATAGTTGGGAATAGACGTGTTCAGGGGTGGGGACACGTCTCAACATACTTCTGGTTTAGTAACCCCATGGTTACTGTTTTAAGAGGAAAGGAAAGGGAGAGAGAAAAGTAGAAGGGATCAGGGGGTGAGCGTAGAGAGAACTGTCTTATATACACAGGTGCAGATAATTGCATAGGTGAAAGAGGTAACGAGCTGCAGGTGATTAAATTGGGTCTTCGGAGCTGGGTCCTGTTTCTGAACATGCTTTATACTAACTTTATTCTACATCATCATCAGTATGTATTTTTTCATATCCAGATAATATAAGACAATGATTCACAATGTTTACATTTCACCCCTTTCATCTGACATAACTCATCCCCTCAATCTTTTTTCTTTAATATTTCATGGCTTTTCTGCAGATGTGAATATGTTTTCGGTCAAAACAAAAAGTCATCCAAATATCATCCATGCAGACTTTATTTGCACCTCTTGATGGATGAAAACAGAACTCTTCCCTTTCAGAAAGCAGTTGCTGTGAAGACACTTTTTATTGACTAAATTAGATTTTGCAAGAGCCATGCATAATTCAGCAGTTCTGACAGATTTTCACAGCTTTATCGCCTTTCCAAAGACGCTCTGCCTGTGTACAGTGTATAACCTGATTAACTGTTTTTAACATCCTTACAGCAGAAAAACTTTTGTTAAGTCTGGATTATAAAAGCTGTATGTGTTCTCTTTTCTTCTTGGGTTGTGAATTATTTATCCACCAAAGCACCTTTTGTGTGTGGTGGAAAAGGAGAAGCACAGCAAGAAAGTGCAGCTTACAAATCTACAGAAACTTTTTGACACTAGAAAGTCAAGATGGAGTAAAAGCTCCAGAGATCAAGTCTTGTAAACAGGATAAGTGATAGAATGAGTCATCTTCTCCGTGAACATTTTGCTAATGAGTTTATAATCTCAATCCCAAGTTATTAGTCTTCTTTAGCACAGCATGATGTTCACTTTGTAAATGATGGTCCCATTTGGATAAAGATGGTCAGAGCAGGATCTGTTTCACAGTCCAGCTTTGATTGAGAAGTCCTCAACAAGGCTACTGTGCAAGGGCCTTGTTCAGCCTTCGATTGTAGACAGTCTCAGTAGTCATTGGCTCAGTTTTCACCAGGGATAGAGGCCCCCTTATTGATATTTCTGCTGGAGGTAATTCAATCAGGAATGCTGAACACTTCACTTTAAGGATGCTCCCTGCGTTAGCTTAGCAGTATGCTAAAGGTTTCCTGTGAAACTCCCCCTGCTGCACATTACCAAAGGCTTCAGGCTGTAAAGGTGGAGGCTAAGCTTTAGAAACATTAGCTGCAGCAGTGTGTGTGCAGCGTTGTTGTATTAGGGATAAGTCAGAGGGAAGTCCCATTTAGAGCACCATGCACTGCGATTGGTTTGTTACGTGTTAGACATGTTGACTCAATCAGCAGGCTGTCAGCTGATTACAGCTGAGGTGTAAAACTTCAGTGTCCTGCATGATCTCAGGTGCAGTTACATTGCTAACCAAGCTAGCAGGAGGGGTAGCTTGTTTACTGTGAGTTTGCAAACCAGTTGCTCCTCTCTAGCTCCATCCACCTGTCCAAATATACTTGTTACTCCTTTACATTGTCTCTTGAGCATGATCGGAAATTATGATAAAAAAATTAACAATAAATATTTTTTTAAAATCAGTGTTCTCACATTGATAACTACGAGTGATGGGCAAATAAAGCTTCACAAACCAGTAGTTTTATTTTTTGACTCCTCTAGATGGCGCTCTCTGTTCAACAAAGGGTTGAAAGCACACTGAATTGCCATCCATTTAGCCTGTATTTTTAAACCAAGAGCGCCATCTAGAGGAGTCAAAAAATACAACTACTGGTTCGCGAAGCTTCATTTGCCTATCACTAATAACTGGTATTATCAGTTTTTGCCACAATAATAAGGAAACATTTTTCCATCTTCATTACTGAGCCTTTCATAAAGCTGGCTAATTACCTGTGTGGTGATAATTTTGCAGCTGTTTTGCTTTCAGAGGCTCCCTGAAGTCAGCCCCGTCTGCTTTTGTAGAATTAACAAGGGGCACATTTTATTCCAACATAACCTCAGTGTTTTACAGATGATAACAAAGTGCCAAAAATCCCAACAATAATTATCCCAGGACAATGAACCAACAGGGAAGGTCTCGACCATACCTCTTGATATATTATTTGGAAAGACCCAGCCTGTAATCAACTTGAACAAATAACTTGTAGCTGTAGCAGTACAAAACCAAAAGCTATTACTGATCTGCAAGAACCCAAGCAATCTTCATTAGGAGGAATTTAGAAGTGACGCAAAATCCAACAGAACAACATCGTCTGCAAAAAGCAGAGATGAAATTCTGAGGCCCTCAAACTGGAGACCCTCCTCCCCCGGCTGCATTTTGAGATCCTTTAATTAAAACTGATTTAATGATAATTGATAATTGTAGTGTTAGTTATGATCATTTCAGCAGTTTGAATATATCTGAACTAAGCGTCTCGTGAGCTTTGATTAAACTCATTATTTGCCCACTGTTGACTGTTCTCCATAGACTCATTACATGCACCTGCTTGTTACTGGAAATAGCTTCAGCTTAATATGCACGGTATGCAGACAAGGTCTGCAGTTTTAGCTACTGCTTGATCAAATACTAGAGTAGATAAGAAACATCAGATCAAAGTTAATTGAAATATTTCCCAGTTGTTAGTCTCATATTTTGTATTCATCCTGCAAACAGTTGCCCTTCTGTAATCTTGTCCCCATTAATGTCTAGAATTTCAAAAGAGCTCAGACAGACAACTGCATTTCTGTGGGTCAGCAATATATCTTTAGAGAAACAGATCAGAGATGAAGAGTCAGTCACAATCTGAAAGCGTTAAATGTTTCTTTAAACTGAAGGTGAGTTCAGACTCAAAACAAACTCATTTTCACCTTGCATTTCCTGCATGAGGCTGCAGGTTTACCTTTGTTCGTTTTCATGAGTTATATAAATAACAAACAGGAATAATTATGGCGAACTTTTAGCTATCCCACGCCAATCTCAGCTCAACCAGGGCTGCTTGGAAATAAAACAGAATATCACAATGCTAGCAGAGTAGAAGAGCCCTTATCTTCAATATGTAAAATTACAACTTGGCTGCAGTCCGTCTAACATTAGCAGTATGAACCCAAGGTTGACAGATTTCTATGTGAACTTCAATAATTATGTCTTAAGAATGCCACAGGACTTGCAATATCAAGTCAACTCAACTCAACTCAGCTCAAACTTTATCGTCATTCATCTGGATAACTTGTATACAGCTAAACAAAATTGCGGTGCTAGTGCAACGGACAACAAAACAAAATGAAATAAACACAAAAACATGAGGATAGACTAGAACAGGGCCGACTTTGTGTGTTAAACTAAATATGCATTTTGACTAGATACATAGATACAACAGAATAAGTGAGGTAATGCAGGGTACAAATGTTGCATCCCTATATTGAATGAATAACTCAGCTAAAATATTGAATTGAATACATACAGCAACAGTGCAACAGCACTATAAAAAAATATGTTTGTTGTTATAAATAGGGGTCAGATTCATAAAGGTCACAATACTGAGAGGCTTTTATCACATAGATTTCTCACCTGAGTTGAACTCTTTGTGAACCTCTTGTACAACTTCTTGCGTGAATCTGTGGTAAAGTGCCCTCCTGGATTCCACCGTATTAGATACAACACTAAAAATGGCATTCTCTGGTGCCCTTTCAGTGGAAAAAAAATTAAAAAGTAACCTCTGGATGACCCTAAAATGTATAAATTGTAAATAATTGCCCTTTGAATGCCCCTCTAGGAAATTAAATGTAAAAAAAGGTCCCCACTGGTTGCCCTTGTAGTTAATTATGTTATGTTTAGTTGTGTTTATCATTCAATATAATCAATAATATGAAAATATATGATTATTTTTTAGTCTTATTTTTTCACAATTCAATTTTCACCATAATTGGTCACAAAACATATTCACCACAATGTAAGAATTAAGTGTCACTTGCTCAAAATGTTCTGTGTGAGGACCGCCAAAATCCCCCTGTTGGTACCTCTGTCCCTCAAACAGCCCGATAACTCCACTGCTGAGTTGAGCTACCTCTTTTTTGAGCAACACTCTGTGAATGTTTTGGAGCTGAGGAGACCAGTTTTTGGAGTTTACACCACTTTTTTGAAATGTGTTGCTTGCATCAAATTTAAATGAGCATATTTTTCACAATATAATACAGTATCACTTAAATGATTTGCAAAAAATTACATTTTGTATTTATTGACATGGAATTTTGAATTGGAAAAAAATGTGTAATTTACATGATTTGATTTGCCTAAGATGACGTCAAAACATCTGAGAAAAAAGTGTCTTGTTATAAATTTAGAGCAAGTTCACTTTGATGAACACATCTTGAAATTATTATGATCAGGGTACTGTTGTTACAATAAATATTTTAGGTGTTTGGAGGGGGTTTTAACTCTCATCATTAATACTGTTTAAATTTCTAACAGATTCTACATTTGAGATTCAATTCTTTAAGTTGCTTATTAAGGAAGACAAAGGGACATTACCGGAACAGTGTTCAGTGAAGCTAAAGATCACTAGTTTGAAAATGAAAGAGCGAGACAGCATTATCCCTGTTCACAGACGGTTGTAAGAGCTGTCTGTGAACAGAGATTCAATTCTAAGAAATAAGATGTTCAACTCTCGATCTCAAAGGTAATGGGAATAGCATGAGTGACACAAACTGATATAACAGAAAGGGTCAGAGGATATCTTCAGCTTCAGGTTAAACAGATTTATAACATTATTGTTTGTCAAAAGTGTTTCCATTTGTCCATACCTCTGAATCAGATAAATCTGTCAGAGTAAGAGGTGCAGTGCTTGTCCTGTCTTCATCAATGTGATCATTTCAAGCCTCACTTTGCTTCTAGTTTAGACATAATGTGTGACTCAATAACACTAACGTCACACAGTTCAGTTCAGTCAAATATCTTTTAGCACAAGTACACTAAAAGGATAGATTTTATCATGTCTTATCCCTGATGCATATTTCACTGTGCTTAATACTCTGTTTGCATAATCTCCCTGGAATCACATTTCCATTTGCAGAAGAAGGCAAACAACTATATGTGGTAATAACCTCGGATATGAGGACTCCGCAGACACTCTCACAGGGGAGTGAGTTATGGATGTGCTCACAGGATGATAAACATGCATTAAAGCGAAGCATGTTATCAATCAAAGACAGCTCAAGACTTCTGATTGATGGGGTTAGAAGACAGATGGACATGGTCGTCCTCTTTGAAAAGCAGCTAAAGTAAATCTGGGATTTTTGAAGCAGGATGTGCAGTCCTTCAGTAAAAAGAAGAGGAGATGATGCAAAGAGTGCTAGATTTACAGGTAAATTTAGATAAGAGGCCATTTAAGCTGCTGGAACAATCACTACACTGCATCAATCTGTCAAATAAACAATGTGAAAGCCATGTGATGGTTTAAAAGGGCTCTCTCTGGATGTTTTAAACCCAAAGAGAATGAATCTCATTTGATTGAGAACAATTATAGCATTGTTTAGTTGCCTAGCCCACAAATGGGATGCTGTTCATTCTCCTATCTGGCTGTTTGGGACCACAGCAGGCATCGAAAAACTCCCTACACCCATCTATGTGTTCTAGCATTCAGTGTGTTAGCCCCCTCTCTTCACCAACTAGGCTTAATACCGGCATGCGATCTTAACTCAAGCAGCTAACCTCAGATGGCCTCCAGTCTGCTTTTTTTCAGCCTGCTACCCACCAGCCTTCACTTCAATTAGCTTTTAATTCTTCCTCTGTAGGCATTTGTGGTCAAACTGAAAACAACATCCAACCATCCATTCATTCAATATCCGTTCCCTTATCCCAATCAGGTTAAGATTAGGTGGCACAGGTTAGTGAGTCTTGCTACCCTGAACAGGCAGAGCTCGCCCTGTTGCTACCCAAACTACTTGTCAATTATTTTCCAGAAATCTGTCCGATTGAATTCTTTGACTCCTTGGGTGTAAAGTTCCACATCCCAGTCTTCAATTTAGAAAGCACCTTGGAAGGGTTCTACCCTAGAAATTTTCACTGGTTCTATGTGGCAATGGCTTGTGGCGCTGCTGGCTGTCTTAGCCATCCAACACCCCGGAGCATCAGCTGCCCAGCACCACAAAGCTGCCACCAGCTCTTGCAGGTCCCTGGTCAATAGCCTGGACAATAAATGTTCACAGTTTGGAGTCACAGACTCAAGAAATCTCCGGGCCTCATACCCATAGACTGTATAAAATATAGACGTAGTATCTGTGAAGTCACCCATTTTTAAAGCCAATTAACGGCGGCCATATTAGAAATGCGGAACTCAACCAGGCATAGTGTGATGTCAATGGGTGGAGTTTGAGCCTCCCTGGCTACCCTAACCTACATCAAGTCCAGACTCTGTGATCACCAGCCAGCCATCCTAGTAGACATCTTGCCTGAACTTAAAAACCTCCTGTCTGCAGCCACTCCAAAACCAAGAGAGACCTCTGCCTGTTACAGGCATTTGGTTTTGGCACATGTACCCACTCCTCCTCAACACTCTCTCTCTTGCCCAGCTCATTTTGCACCCACCTCATCCTTTGGTTGTATCATCAGTTGAAGCACTGACCTCAAGGTCGACCTAGACTTTATCAATGACCTCAAGATTGGTCAGTGTCAGTATGTTGCCAGCCTCCTAAGCAGTCCCACCTATCTTGCTCTTCTCAATGTCACTGTCCAAGGAAGCCTGGCTAAGCCCAACTATCTTGGTCTGGTCCTGTCCTGCCTTGCATCCTCAAACATCCTTTAGGCCTGGTTGACTCAACTCTCTTTAACTGATCTGTTCCCCAGCTTTAACCCTGTGTACCCGAGGCTATCCTTTGAGAAATCCAACTGTCGTTCTTCAGTGCACAGGACAACAAATCAGTGGTGAAACATTTTAGTCTTTAGCTGCTACATGCGTCATTATGTTTCTCAGCTTGTCCCTAAATGTGGCCGCTAGTTTGTGCTGGTAGAAGGTAGCTTTGCAAACTCATTTAATCAGAAAGTGTTGTGGAATCAGATGTAATTTTGCTTTTTGCATTTGCTTGCAAGCGTGTGCTCTGCATGTTTTGATGATCTCTGCCTTGCATCTTTTGTGTAATTGTGTGGAAGTGTGCGCAGTCTTGTGCATGGATTGTTGTCTGTCGATCCACAGATGGAGTGTCCTCAGTTGCTGGAGATGTGGATCCGGCAATGGGGTGTGCATCTTCCAGATTGGCATATTCTCAAAAGCCAGATATGTAAAAAAGACTTTTCCCGCTGTGTCTATCAACTGAAAGCAGCAGATCGTTCTGTCCTCGGCTCTAAATAATTGCCGTGGGGTGCTAGTTATTATGGAACCTTTAACATCAGTCTAGTGCAGCTAGAAAATAGACTGAGGAAAGCTGAGCTGCCATAGGACAACTGACTCTAGAGCGAAGGAGGGACTTCAAAAGGAAGTCAAGAGGACTGGCCAGTGGAGCTGAGCAGGTTGCTCAAAGAGGGAGATAAACTACAACAAAGAGTAACTGACTGAAATAAATCATACGTTAACCCAACTTCTTGCTACATCTCAAAGCTGTGATACTGTCTTCTTCTGTAGGCCTGTAAGGTCAACCTGGAAACAACATCCAACCATCTATCCATTATCCATTCCCTTATCCCAATCAGGTTAAGATTAGGGGGCTGGAGCTAATCCCTGCTGTCGTTAGCCGAGAGGCGGAGTCCACAGTGGACAGATCCATCACAGGGCTGACACATAGAGACAAGTAGTCACACTTACACTTACAACAACAGGCACTTTGGAGCAATCAATTAACCTAACAGGCATGTCTTTGGACTGTGAGCTACAGTGCCCAGAGAGATGTTGGATACTCAGGGGAAGACCTGCAGCCTCCACATGCCCTTATCTGGACACACAACTGAACAAGGGATCTATTGCACCACTGAGAAAGCCTGGAAACAACACGACTGATAATAATAATGCATTTTATTTATACTCTTATAAATAAAATGTATTATTTAGACACTTTACAGGAAAATAAATTGTACAACAGAAAAGCAAAGGAAAACAGTGCAAAACAGCAAGGGAAGGTAAAACAAAACAAAACAAAACAAACAAAAATCAATCAATCAATTCTAGGTTAAAAGCCTTTGTAGATAGGTTTTGAGTCCGGCTTTGAATTTGGTGAGTGAGGGAGAAAATCTGAGGTGTTGGGGGAGAGAGTTCCAGAGGGTGGGGGCAGCAACAGAGAAGGCCCTGTCCCCCCGGGTTCAGTGCTTGGGTTTGGTGAGAGGAGTAAAGAGGTTGGCATTCGTGGAGGGGAGGTTGTGGGTGGGATTGTATGGCTGTAGAAGGTCGGTGAGGTAGGAGGGAGCTAGGTTATGGAGGGCTTTGTAGGTGATGAGGAGGATCTTGTACTGTATTCGGGAGGTGATGGGAAGCCAATGGAGGTTCTTGAGGACTGGGGTGATGTGGTCTCTGGAGCGGGAGTGAGTGAGGAGGCATGCATCTGAGTTTTGAATGTATTGTAATATGTTGAGGAGGGTGTTGGGTGTACCGTAGAGGATGCATTTGCAGTAATCGAGTCTTGAGGTGATGACGGCAGTGAAGGAAAAGGAGGGGCGGAGACGGGCAATGTTTTTGAGGTGGAAGAAAGCGGTTTTTGAAACATTGTTAATGTGTTGTTGGAAGTGGAGGGACTGATCGAAAATGATGCCTAGGGAGTTACGTCATTCTTAAAGATCATGGGTAATGTTGTTTTATTGTTTACTGTTTTTACATTAAGATAAGCGGCCCACTATAGTAATAAAAGATAAGTCATAGGCTGGTTCTTGCCGCTCTGATTTGAATCACATGATGCAAATTCTCAGAGTAACCCCTTTAGGATCATGCAAAGCTGCTGGTTTGGTTGACCCAATGGCAAAAGTTGAGATAACAAGACACTTTGGATACCCCTGACATAGTTTAATAATCATGGTCCATATTGCTTAACACCAAACAGAGATGTCTCTGATCAAGCTTTTTCTCCCTGCGATTCTTCAGGTTGTATTGCTCTCAATAGTTTCACTTTGACACATCCTATAGAGAGCAAAAGTTTCCTTCAGGTAACCTTACGACACCAGAGTTAGAACAAATTGTTTTATTTTATGTCTGTGGTTGGAAATGTTCCTCTCAGCTTCAGCTCTGCTTTATAAAAACAGTTCTTTTTTAAATTTTAAACCCTGCCCTTTACGGGTGTTGTCACCAGCGACCAACAGCTGAAGGCTGCGGCTGCACCAGGGGACTCCCAGGTGGGTTTGTGTGGAACAAGATGATTGTCAAGTCCTGGCCATGAGCTCTGAATAAAACTTTTCAAATGACGGTTCTTAGCCGGCGGTATATTATTTCATGTCATACAGCGGTGTCGGGAATAAAAACTGCTGCCCTGCCGAGTCCCCAGTTACCATGGCAGCGACTCGCAGAGCAATTCACATGAGCCGAAGCAGACGCTGTCATTATTCTAGAGCGGAATAAAAAAAACGCCATCTTCACCTAAAGCTTGTAATTTCATCTGACAGTCAATCAAGTCATGCTCGACTTATTTTTTCTCCACAGATGTCCATCTTCTTCTGCATTTGCCCTCGTGCTAATAGAAACCCTGGTGGGGAGCTAATGTCTGGCTCAAACACACACCTAAACACACACCTAAACACACACAGACACACACACACACCCTTACCCTGCTCCTGTCCAGTTATCTAATGTGGTGATGTGATATAACACCACAAATTGCGAGACAGTGGGCCAACCCTCATTAGCTCTGTATTCTCACACTCTTTCTTCCCCTTCTTTTTGCCTTCACACACACACACACACACACACACGCACACGCACACGCACACACACACACACACACACACACACACACACACACACACACACACACACACGCACGCACACGCACGCACACACACTCAGTTCTTCACAGCCTGCTGCTCAGCTGGTTGTTATCACAGCTCTAGTCTGCTGTGTCAGTTCATTTTGGGTGTGTACAGCCTCTCATTAGCCCCCCATCCTTTGTCACTCTTTCTGGATTCTCTCTGTTCCCTGTTCCCTCATTAGTCCCTCTCTTTTACTTCTGCAGCTATACAGCAGCCTCACTGTGTGTGTGTGTGTGTGTGTGTGTGTGTGTGTGTGTGTGTGTGTGTGCGTGCGTGTGCGTATGGCATCTTTCTCTCTCCCTCTCTCTGTTTCTTCTTTGAGCGTAATGGCTTGTGTAATGCAAAACCAGCTATACCCCTGACAGAGGCACAGAGGAAGGAGAGAGAGAGAGAGAGAGAGAGAGAGAGAGAGAGAGAGAGAGAGAGAGAGAGAGAGAGAGAGAGAGAGAGAGAGAGAGAGAGAGAGAGAGAGATCTGTGTTAACTGTGTAGTTTCAGTTTCAGACAATGCTGTTGTTCTTATCATCATAAAAACAATCTTCAAGAGGAATAAATAAAGAGCATCAGAGGAAAAAGAATAACAGTGTGATAATGAATATTTGCTGATGTGGTACGCAGTATCATACACTGCATTGATAAAACACAGAGCACACCTGGGAAAGACTTATTCTTCTACTATTTCAACAGGAAGTGAGCGCCTTGTTTCCTCAGAACAATGGTTTACTAACAACAGGTAACAGAGCCATTTTGTTGCAAACTAGTACATCAAAGTAGTTACCTCAACTACCTGTATTAAGTTTGTTGTGTAAAGTTGGTCTCATTTCATAAGTTAGGTTGGCAAAACTTGAAATTATGGGTTTGAGGCTTGTCTAAATTATTTGAGTATGCTTCAGGCAAAGAATGTGGTCTCCAACTCAAATCTACAGGGGTCTTCCACACTTTCAATTCCCCACATGTGGCTCCATCTCTCCTGCCCTGTGTGGATTTGGTCGTCCTAAAGGTGAGTGTTTTGTTTGAGTATTGTATTGAAACTCTAGCTTTACAGTATGTCAATGGATGATGAGTTGATTACCGGTTAATGTCACTTTAAATTGTTTAGTTAGTTTAATAACGCATGGTCATTACCAATAGTTAGCCGCCTTGAACATTAGCTACCTTGTAAGTGTGAAAACAGTGCAGTAGCGTGCAGTAACAAAGGTACAGTTTCTGAACAAAAAATAATTAGTTGGCACAACTTTCACTTCTTAGGATGTAGAACTCAAAAATTTAAGTTACACTACTTATAAATAATAAGTTATCTCAACGAAAAAAAAAAATCAGTTGGCTCAAATGTAAGATTTCTAGTTAGCCTCAAAACTCAAAAATCTAGTGCAGACAGTTGCCTTGTAATTTTTACTTTTCATAGCTTTTTCGGTTGAACAGTGCAGGCCTCACTTCCTGTCCAGGTGGATCTTCTGTGTTCAACTTGACATGCGGGATGCTGGGTGCAAGCTCTGCCATAAAATAGACTTTGCACATATCTTAAGCAGAGTGAAGTGAGGAGACAGAGCTCCATGGCACTCAATGTCGAAACAGGAGCATTGACTAAAACGAGCAAGGATCAGTTTCAAATCCAGCTGCAGAACTTTGTGGCTGTTTTTGCGCTTAAGTATCATGACTGCACTTTGCTTAGACCTTGAGACGGAAAAGATAACAATTTCCTCCATCAGTCTGTTTATTTTTTCCTTCCAGTCTTCATGAAATGGGATGTGGACAGAGGAAAAAAGAAAGATGCTACATTCAAATTCATGCTAGTTTTCCGTGACTACCAACCCTAGCTTTAAACAAGGTTTGCAAAAAACATCACACCACCATGGAGTTTCTGACATCAATATACATGGAATGATCTTAGTGGGCAGGGATGCTATGGTGATGAGCCACTGTGCTGATTGGCTGCTTGAGTGTTGTCTCTGTGCACACTCTTGCAGAGACGGGAAAACACCAAAACAAATACGAAGAGTGCTCCAGGAGAATCTGCGCTGATAACAATTCAAATGTTTCTTGTAATAAATATTATGACGAAGTGGGGACAGGTACTGACAGCACGTCTTCTAGTTCAAGAAGTATGAGATAAAATATCCTTTATATGTCCGACAACGGGGAAATTGAAGAATATATAATAATAAAGTATACATCAGGATCTAAACGTAGGTCCCACACAGTCAGTCCAGGTTTAAATTGTCAGTCCAGGATCAAACTGTCAGTCCAGGTTCAGAGAGTCAGTCCAGGATCAAACTGTCAGTCCAGGATCAAACTGTCAGTCCAGGATCAAACTGTCAGTCCAGGTTCAGAGAGTCAGTCCAGGATCAAACTGTCAGTCCAGGATCAAACTGTCAGTCCAGGTCAAACAGTCAGTCCAGGATCAAACTGTCAGTCCTGGTTCAGAGAGTCAGTCCAGGATCAATCAGTCAGTGCTGGTTCAAAGAGTCAGTCCAGGATCAAACAGTCAGTCCAGGTTCAGAGAGTCAGTCCAGGTTCAAACAGTCAGTCCAGGTGCAGTCAGTCCAGGATCACACTGTCAGTCCAGGTTCACACAGTCAGTCCAGATTCACAAAGTCAGTCCAGGTTCACACAGTCAGCCCAGGTTCACAAAGTCAGTCCAGGTTCACACAGTCAGCCCAGGTTCACACAGTCAGTCCAGATTCACAAAGTCAGTCCAGGTTCACACAGTCAGTCCGGATTCGGAGTAACCAGTTTGGACTGAAACAGCGCTACACCCTGTAATAAGTGATCAAAATAATAAAGGGGACTGGATTTGGACTTGACTCTGACTCGACTAGGACTTGTGGCTCAGTTACAACACTGCCTGTGGATGTATTGTCGTAGCTGCTAGCAAGCTGATTAATTTTAGTATGCTCTCTGTTTCAATATCTGTTAAAAAGAACCTCCCTTTAAAAAGAAACCCTCCAAAATGTAACACTTTAAAGCACTCTGTACAAAAGAAGCTGCCTCTGGTTAATGAGGTGTCAGATCCTCTCCAACACTATCTGTTAACATACTCACTATATCTTTGATGTGACTACAAACAGCTCCTCACAGTGAAAAGTTAACTGCATGACCTCTCTTGAGCATAATGGAGCTGACTACATGATGGCTCTGTCCGTTTATTCTTACAAGGTTAGACAACCACGAAGGTTAGAACATGTCAGGGAGTTCAGGAAACCAGTTCATTAAGTGCAGTAAGTTGTTATGCTGGATCCTGCAGATATTCGTCAGACTGGTGAGGAAGCTTTGAGAAAAGGCAACTAACTTCTGACCTGACTTTGACCTCTGACTTCTGCCACACTATCTCACATCATCTCATTTACATTTCCACACTAATTGCTGACTGCACTGCCATAAAGTGATGATTTTAATGGAAAATATGACATGCAAGGAAAGCTTGTCAGCATGTATTGATCAGAGCAGCTCTGTCCCCGCTTGTTTGTTTTGTGCTTAGGTATTATGAGGGATTAGATAAGTCTCAAAGGAGCACCACAATGCAGGTTTTTAAAAAATGCTTATGTTAACTGTACGCTGTGTATTTCATAAATCCAAATTAGTTGAACTGTGCCTTTTCTTCGTCATGACCTTTTCGACTGAGTGATGGGGAGAGGTGGAAATAAAAGATTGTTTTCTTTGCAGTAAAGCTCTGACATTGTTTGAAAGAGAGCCGAGGACTGAAAGACAGCAGAGACAGAATGAAAACTCCTAGTGTGAAGGTGTCAAACAGTAATGAGTGGGATCTCATTGTGAGATAGAAAGTCAGAGAGACAGTAATGCTGTAGTTTATATTCGAAAGTCAACATCCATAAATGGAGTGTGAGTGAGAGCTAAACACACACACAGGCAGTGAGAGGAGCTGTCAGAGCGTGGGTAAGAGGCGGCATGAGTCAGAAAGACAAAAAGTGGGTTCCTGTTCCAACCTGCACATCACACCAGGTTTCAGATAACACCCGGAATTTTTTTTTTCTCTAATAAACAACGTATGCTGAACAGTCATATTTAAAGCATGATGTTATAATTAGAAGGTTATTTAGACGAAAGAGACAACAGGGAACTCTGCCAAGATTGTGCTCCGACTGTGATGATGGATTGAAATGAGCACAGCTGAAACAAGTCCAGAGTTCACCATTATATCACCATTACATAAGTATGCTAATCAGCAAGAAGAAGAAGAAGAAGATGAAGAAGAAGAGCTTAAAGTTTTTATTGGTAGGAAGGAGGAGAAATGCACCTACACTTTTCCTTTACTCAAAAACATTCAGTTGATTGAGATGTCCAAAGATCCTTGTATTGATTTCTCCACTTTCTTTGTTATTGAATTTCAGTTCATTTCTGAGAACTACATTTGCGCACGTCTCACATATGCCCTCCTGAAAATGTCAAGCAATCTTCAGGACAGTTTCTTCTTGAATTTTATTAAGTTGCTTATTCTCTCATGTCTCTAACAGCATCAAGTTTTCACAGTCAGGTGGGTTGGGGGGTCTTAGGAGGGAGGGTATGATACCCACAATGGCGGGCGAAGCAGAGTTTGACACCATGATGACATTTTTTGCCTTTAGAGCAATGCTTTGTGCATTCAGTAACCATGAAAGAGTGAAAAGAAACACGATGGCCTGCAGAAAAGACAGAGGCTGGCAGAAAAAAAGCCCTGGTAAAGTCAGGGTGAAAAATGTGTCCATTTGCGTTTCGCTCATGTGGCTCACCGGTAAAACTCTGCCAATTTCCATGTGAGTTTCATGCATGTGTGCAAAAAGCATAAGAACGATTCAAGTTGAGAAAAGTCTGATTCACAAGCAAACAAATGCAAAGTTGGATACATCAATACATGTCTGTTCTGACCAAGGAAAAAGAAACCTTTTGACATCCATTATTGGTTGAAAAAAGTTTTGTTAATATATCCTTGTTGAGGTGTACAGAAAATCATACCTCATAGTGTTTGGATTTGTACCATCAGTAGGGAATGCACATGGCTCACTTATTTTTATTCACCAGAAACTGTCTGGAGAGACCCAAGAGCTGTGGAGCCTCTGTCCACTTGTCTATACTGAGTGTCAGTTTCATTGTATCTAACAAGTCATACTCTGACTGTGATCTGAATTACAACAGTAGTGTGAACATGTATTAACAGATTTTGCTGTAAAATCAATTATCATGCAGGTATAATAGAGGCATAAGCACTTCACTGTGATGAATATTTTAAATGAATATATTAAAGCTACTGTAAGCAGCTTTCAGTTTGCTTCAAGTGTTAATTTTGGCGACTCCCATATATATACAGTTGTGCTCATAAGTTTACATACCCTGGCAGAATTTGTGATTTATTTGGGCATTTTTCAGAGAATATGAATGATAAGAGAAGAAGTTTTTTTTCACTCATGGTTAGCGATTGGGTGAAGCAAAATTTTTATCAAACAACTGTGTTTACTCTTTTTATATCATAAAGACAACAGAAACTACCCAAGAAACCATAAATTCTGCCAGGGTATGTAAACTTGAGCACAACTGCATATATATATATATATATATATATATATATATATATATATATATATACATAAAATCGATCAAAACTTCCTGCTTCCTTTGGTTGTCAAATGTAAATCTCTCTGTGAATTGGGTTTGTGCAAATAACAAACAAAGACACTTCTTGTAAGTCTGTTTGGCTAAGTTGCTAGAGCCATGCACCCAATATACAATGGCCTTGTCCCACTGGTCGTAGGATAGATTTCCAGCCCTGATATTGTTTGATACATGCCATCCCCACTTTATCCCCTAATTTTTGTCTCTCTTAAGCCATCCTGTCAAAAACAACAACAATAATAATAATAATAATGCTATATATATATATATATATATATATATATATATTAAATAAAACTTAGGCTGTAAAGTTGTATTTGCTTGGTATATAACCAACCCAGTGACAGCGGTAGCAGGCAAAAATATAACAAAAGATATACACATTATTCATATATAATGTTTCACTGTAATCACCAATTTCAATCTTTCATAACTTGTTAAAAACTCCTCAGAGGAAATTTAATGGTTTGTCAGATCTGTCTGTAAAAGAAGTGAACCACTTTAAAAATCTTTAATGGATGCGCAGCTGGGGGGGTGTTACTACGGCAGCCATTGGGGTGTCCCTCCATGCCCCCGCGGCCTGGTCCATCAGTCGCAGGGCGTGGGTGGGGGGCGTGGCTGGGGGGAGTGGTCGGGCCGTCTGGGGGGGGCAGGGGGGATTAGCCCTGCCGCCTCCGCCCTCCCCCCGCTCCGGCGCGCCGGTTGGCGGGCTCTGGTCCAGGTCCTGCCTGTCTGCCTGGCTGTCTGCTCCTGGTGCCGGGCCCCCTCGGCCCTGGTGGCCCCTTTGGCTCCGTCTTGGGGGGCTGTGGGGGCGGTGTTGTGGGGGTGTCCCTTGGGGGGGCTGCGGGATCTCTCCCCCCTCGCCTCCCTTTCCTCCTACTGGGTGACCTGGGGGTCGCCCTGGGTGCTCCGGCGGTACCTGCTTGCTTCCGGTCTGGGTCCTTGGCTTGTCCCCTGGCCTGGGTCTCCCGCGGCGGGTTGGGTCCTTCGGTCTGACTGCTCTCGCGGCCCGGGTGCCGGGCCGTACCGCTCGGCTGATCTGACCCAAGTGGTTTCATCTGCACCAGTGGTGGTCTTGTTACACAAATAGAACACAGCATGGCGGCAACCCTCTGCGACCCAAGCTTCAGTAATGATTGTGGACACTAAGGGTTGCTTAATCATTAGTATCACCCCACAGATTTTTTTTGGCATCATGGTGAGATGGTCCCTCTCCATCTAAGTGTGTTAGATCTCTCTCTCCTTCTCTCTCCCTGTCCCTTTGTATATCCTTATGTAATCTTTCTTTCACTTTCTCTTATTTTTTTTAATTTTTTTTTGGCCCACCTAGGTGTGCACGCCCTCTTTTACAGAACATGATATTAGCTGCCAATAAAAGATAGGCCAGAGTTCTAAGAGGAATGGTGATGGTTGCATGCACACAGTCACAAGCACAGAAGAAAAAGGTTTTATTTCTTTTCTTTTGCTGCAAGAATAAATTGCATTAATATTTGACAGTTTGTGACAAACATGACACAAACCAGAAATATATATGCAGACAAGAGAAAAAGAAAGAAAAGAAAAAAAGAAAAAAGAGAAGAAAAAAAAAAAATCTTTAATGGAGTTTAAATAATCAATTTCGGATGCTATGTCAGGACATCTGGAGGATCTCTGCAAATCAAGGAAAACCTTTGATGCTTTGCAGTAAAAAATATTTTACAACCATTGTTGACGGATCTGTCTCGTGTCAGCTATATGAGGCTTTATAGATGCTTGAGGCTTATTTAATATTTTAAGCTCACCCCTTTTAGCTCAGCTTTGAGGCTACACCACCCAGTCAAAAACACTGAGATAGGCGGCAGGGACAGGGAGTGGTATTGAGACATTGAGATTTAGCTATCAGGTCTCTCTGCTCTCCTGAAACAAAACAAGGAGAGTTGATTTTCCTCATCCCATGGTGAGCCAGAGATGCACATTACTCGTTGAGGAGGATTTTTAGCTCCGGGCTGCAACAATTAAACTCAAACCGGAGATGTTTCCTAAAAGAAACCCTATGTATTCACATTTTCCTGAAGCCATGACTTGGAGATGATTTGTTTGTGTTTACTTTTTGTAAATTTCTGTTACTGAGAAGTGTCTTGAAGTCAACATTTAACACAACAAATCCAAATCTCTCTCTATGTCATGAGCAAAACACCCCGCCAGATAATGAGCTGTGTGTGTCTCCTCCTGAACGAGACTCTCTCTGATTTATGCATCTCACAGGAAATATTTTATTTATTCTTGGTACTTTTTTCTACATTAATGATAGTTCTTCCATTATTTATGGTAGAATGCCTCTTCTTCATTACCTGTCCTACTGTGACATTCTGTCCTCTGTTCAAACTTTTGTTCCTGCCTTACTCCGCTCAAACACAGAAACAAGGGATATGAGGGTCTCGCCGTTAAAGTTAAAGAAGCAAAGTGTCACTCCCTCTGAACGCTAGAGGTTCAACGAAACCTACTATACAGTACAACTTGAGATTCTATTGAAAGCTTTATTGAAGAACAGAAGGAGTGTCAAGCGCAAAAAGTAACCACATTTAGTGAACTGAACGGCTGACAAGGCGGCAATTTTAAAAAATGACAAGCCAAGAAACTGAAACTGAGTGGGGAAGTGAGTCGTAGACAGACAGACAGACAGACAGACAGACAGACAGACAGACAGACAGACAGACAGAAAGACAGAAAGACAGAAAGACAGTGAAAGTGTTCTCAGTCCTTTTTTTAATTGTTATTCTGAGAGCGAACAAGTGCCACTGAGCAAGTGAGACACAATAATAAGTGGTTTCCAATTCTAAAGTGAACATCCTGAGTAACCCACCAGTCAGAATCTATTATCTCTTCACCTCCTGTGTCCCTGCTTTTGATAGAATATTAAGAGTGGGATTAAAGCCCTCTCTCACACTGTCAGCTCAATCTGTCACTTTCACATTTCATAATCAGTTCAGTCTGGGAGAGGAGGGGAGTTTGGTTTTGGAGATAGATCATGATAATAACAATCTTATCTCAGAGCAGTGTGAAATGACCTCAACCTGCAAATACTCAAATACCAGGGGGAGTGGTAGGGTTAGTGCGGGACAGGGGAAGCTGTGAGGAAGAAAGCATTAACACTGAAACTGAAGAGGCTGCAGTTTAGACAGATCCAGACATAACAAATATATATATATATATATATACTGTATATGTTTTTTCTCTGAATTATATCTGCCCTTATTATTCTAGTTAATTTGAAAGGGTCAATGCAAATAACAGTACAATTTCTGACTGTTACAAACAGATGTAGGAACCGATGCTTCACATATAGAGGTTATAGCTATTCCTAGTTTCCAACTTCTGTCCCTAGTTAGGCTTTTGGTAAGTTAAAAGAAGAAAGAAAGATACATAAAATAACAAGCATAATGATTGTGGTGAAAAACCCCCCCAAAAAAACAGAGGGTCAAGACTTATGAATGCCAATATTTGTTATCCATACAGTCAGTTTGCCCCTCATGACCATAGACTGTATAATTAATGGACGCAGTATCCAGTGGGAGCCATATTAGAAATGCTGAACTCAACCTAACTTCTGTCAAGCTAGTGTGAGGTAAAAAGGCGGGCTTTGAGCCTCCTAGCCAACAACTACAGTGTTCCTGCCTGTCCTTAAATGGGCGAAACTCATAATCTTAATATTTTCTGAACTGTTGCATTCGAAAAAAAAATCACCCCCCGTACAATGTGTGCCGAAAGAGAAATTAGCTACGTAGACCCAAGCCCTTTTTTGAACCAGGCTGTACACATGTTTATTTCTGCTGCAAAGATCTTCTTCTTTGAATGGGTGTGTATGTGTTTTGTGGTGTTTCTACAGCTAGCCTGAAGCTGAACTGCAGTTTATAACAGTTTGTAAGTAAGCCAAGTTATTCAACAACTGAGGTGGAGGTATGATCAGTGTTGGGTAAGCTACTGAAAACCTGTAGTTCTAATAATTAACTATGAAAAAGAAACTGAATCAATGAGTTACTGCATTATGAAATGAATTATTGACTTGGGAAAGTAACTCTGATGGGGCATTCACACCAAACACAAATACAAATCATTAGTGCAAGTTAATTACATGTAGAGATGAGAATAGACGCAAATTCTTGTTGGGCAGCACAAATCTGTGGATATACGGAATATATAGGACAAATTGGACCTGGAGGTCAGATTTTCTGGTAAGTTCGGAAAACCCTAGCCTGTCATTTGATTGTACTAGCTATCAGTTGTACTAGGAAGTTACCATTCAATGTAGTCAGGCTCAACCTTGCTTGATGACAACAGACTGGGGTGGCGTTTGAAGGGAAACCCATCCCCTCTCATGGAAATGTGTGTCTTGGATACTCGCGTACATGCAATTTAGACGTGCTAATTGAATGAGTTTTAATCGCACAAATTAAGCTAGTACACAAAACCTTCACGCGTTCGTATTTGTTCATGTTTTGGTTGAATGCGACATATTGTAACATAACACCTTTAGTAATGTACCTTGCTTGTTGTCTCAGCAGTACTTTGCTTATACGTTCTCTGAGAGCAGCAGACTCAACAATCGATACTTGAAGCATGTCTTCAACAACAAACCTTACGAACAGTCTGTTCTGTCCTTCCTGTCTCACAGAATGAGGAGCTGGTGGTGGTTTAAAGGGAACTACTCAAACTACCACGCACTGCACTTCAGTGAGCAGCTGCTGTCTGTGCTCTCAAATGCAGCTACTTTTAATTTTATTCTATTTATGCCTTGAGAGCCTTACTGGTTTTATTGGTTTTATATTGCTCATTATTTTTGTCCGTATCTAATAATTTACTTTCTAACATTACTATTGCTTATTAAGCTAGGAGTACTAATTTAATTTATTAGACCAAGACCAGGGTTACATTTTTTTCTTTTCAAGTTCATATGGTCAGAATGACGAGAAAGCATCCTTGATCCTTGACATTATATTATCTTGTCCTTGTGCTGACTTTTTTTTTGTAAGTTCCAGACTCACTGACCTTCTGTGATTTATATATCGTTATCTCTAAACATAGGAGGAGGAAACTAGAGAATGAAAGGTTGAGGTCACCAGGGACTGTAAGGCTGTAAAGAGCTTTCTGGTTTCCTTCAAGGATGGAGTCATCTTTTACTCTGTTAAGCGAACAAATATGATGCTGAATAGATACGATGCTTAGTCTTGACTCTGGGTCAGATGTGCAGACACTGTTGTGTCAGATCCCTCTGCCAGCTGACCGCTTTGCAAAGCTCACTGAAGGCCTACATAAAACTCAAAGACAAACCGTCGTTATTGAATCTCTTATTTTCAGATTTCCATCACACTAGCTCAGTAGCAGCATGTTGTTGCACCAGATATTCTTTCCCCTTTGATTCTTCTGTCCTGAAGAAGGTGTAACCTCGCCTGCTGAGTTGAAGTGTTATCTGACATAGTTGTCGACTGTTTGACGTAAAGTAAAGATTATTGACACCTTTTAAGTTACTGCAAATACCAGTGGAGTTAGAGTTACTCTATCCAGGCCTTAATGAGGAGATAGATTGTTAACCAATTATCTAGATAGATAGATAGATAGATAGATAGATAGATAGATAGATAGATAGATAGATAGATAGATAGATAGATAGATAGATAGATAGATAGATAGATAGATAGATAGATAGATAGATAGATAGATATGATCTATCAAACTTTTGTTGGAGTCTCTCCTCTTTATTTTTCAAATTTTTTTAACTTTTGTTTTTCTTTGTGTTTCGTGCCTTGCTTCCACCCTGTCTTTTTGCTTTATTAGTAATCTTATGTCTCCCTTGTTTTATAAGTGATCCATGTCTGTGTTTCCTGTGTTATTTTGTATTTCTTGATCCCTGTGTGTCCAGTTTAGTTTTACCTCCTGTCCTTGTGTGTTTCTCTCCTTTTTGATGAACCTGATTAGTTTCACCTGTGTCCTGTGTTCACACCTGTGTTAATTACTCTGTGTGTAGTCGCTCTGGCTGTTTTCGAAACAGCCTGCTACCTACTACCTACAAACGCAGTAGGCAGTAGGTACAGGTAGTATGTAGTATGACTGTTCTGTTGGATCTGTTCTGTAGTATGTTGGGTCAGTCGTTGCTGGATTTCCAGTTTCAGAAAGCAACAACATCAACAACAGTCAAGCTGATAGAGAAACTGCTTCTGTCACATCAAGGTTAAGAAGTGGTTTAATGGAACGTAATAAAAACTGAGTGCCCCGTCAAAAAAGAATACAAAAGAAGAAGCGTAACGTTAGCGCTGTGCATTGTGGGAAACAGTATGTGAGGGAGACTGGTTCACTGCATTCTGAGAAATTTTCCTGAATCAGTACGACATCCGGGAAGTTTTGGCATACCGCAGATTTTGCTCTAACCATCTTAATTTGAACTTGGAGACGTGATCTGCTGTATTTGTCATACTGTAACTGAATCACAGGTGTATACATAGAAATGATGATTGATCTTGCTTTAGGTGTGAATAGACAACATGTCATGCAGCCTCATTTGTCACATGTATACCAAACTTTTAAGACCTTTCCACCTCTCCTGAAATGACCTCTCAGAGAGACAGACGCTCCAAGACGGCGTCTCCCGATTGAGTTAAAGTGTGAATGTGCTGCACGCTGTTTATCCGTAATAGCTTTCTCTGCTATGTTCCCACAATGTCATTGTCTGAATACTAAACCAAAGATTACTGCTTTCTCCACACCACCAGGTGAATCTATCGAGGATTGGACTTTGCCACACAACTCCATCGACTGCAGAGAATGAGATCATTTGCTCTGTTTCTGTTGTCACAAAGCAAATAAATGAAGGATTGAAGGGGGGATTTTCATGGGGAGATTTGCAGCTGATGAAGAGGAAAGTTCGGTCGTATTTGTTTCAGTTTGTTTTAGGACTTGCACCGGTGCCCTCCTGCTGCAGGTGCTGCCTTCTTGCATGAATCACATCAAATGAGTAAGATTATCCGGTGAAAGAGCCAAAGGAAATCTGCTTCCTTTCCAGAGAAAGCTACACAGATTAGCACATCTAAGGCGTCTGACACCAGAAAGTCTGATTCTCCCTCTCTTTGTTTGGCACTGAGTTTACATGCTCATCCAAACAGAGCTACTCTGAATGAAAACAAGAGAACAGAAATTGTGGCAGGCTGTTGTTACCAATTACAGTGGTTTGTTTGGATGTGGTGAATTAACCTTTACAATGATGAACCAAGACCTGTAGAACAAATCATGGTTTTACATTTGAAGCATGTGGAGCTGCTACAGTTGCCAAATAGGAAGAAACACTCCTTGTCTTAACACACAGCCTATGTGATTGTCTGTGTTTTGTTGGTCTCTTGTATACAGTCTTAAAGGACCGAGCGCACCAGTTGGCCTTAAGCTAGTTGGTCTTATCTCTTATGATGGACTTAGTTAGAAGATTACACTGAGTGCCCTCAGTCTGATTGTCTTATCATGTGATGCAAAGTAACAAACTTCTATCCATTCTCCCGTCAGATCAAAATATCTGCTCGAGCTTTGGTTAACAGTGCTTCCCATACTGCGGGTTGTGGCACGGCTAAATAAAAACAATACACCCAGTTCTGCATTGCTAACTAGTGTGCACATGACAGAGATTTTACCCCCTTCAACACTGACGCAGTTTTATACCTGTGTGGCAGGTTAAGCAGAGTTTGGGAACCAATGGGTTAACACAACCTGTAGCTCACAGACATAGAATGGTTCTTTGAATGGACGTTTAATGCTGGAGCACCGATTGGTTGCATCTTCATCTCAGTGACATGCCATCAATAAGCCGATACACTGATGAACCAATACATTGTGAGAACTGCAATTTTGTATAAACGAAGTGCAAACTACATCATTACATTGTACAGTGCTTTAGATCAGAACAAAATAAAGTAAAAGAAATATTAAAACCTGAGAGTGATCAGCACCTACAGGGAAACACAGCGCCCTGTTTCTATCTGACACATGCTGTAGTCGAGGGGAGAGCTCTGTGATTCATTCAAACCTTAAAGGTGACATATCATGCAAAATTGACTTTTTAATGGTTCTCTACCTGAAATATGTGTCCCTGGCATGTCTACAAACCCCCCGAGAATGAAAAAAATCCATTCTGCCCCTGTTTTGATTTCTCCACCTTTCTGTAAATGTGTGTGAAACGAGCCGTTTCAGACTTCCGTGTTTTTGTTACGCAACAACAATATCCGGTCTGTCACTGAGTCAGAGCTCGGAGCTTGTTCAGCCCATAGACTGTATAAACTCATACTGAATCCCCCCTCCGTTTTTCATTACCTGCACAAATGTGTGGTAACAAGGAGCTTAGGAGGGAGGCATGCTAGTTGTAGGCTGTCTTAATAAACACAAAGGTCGGTTTTACTCCCCACGTCTGCAGATTTGAAGATCTAGTGGATGATTTTTATTTATCATGGATAAGTGCTAGCGCTAGTTAGCATAGCTACATAGCAACATGTCGTAGCTGTAGCTGTAGCTGTAGCTGTAGCTGTAGCTGTAGCTGTAGCTGTAGCTGTAGCTGTAGCTGTAGCTGTAGCTGTAGCTGTGTACCAAGACACACGTCGACATACTGACAAATAAAACAACAAGAAACACAAAATCTGTGACCAATCCTTCAGAAAGGTCCTGCTGCCTTTCTGGTAGAGGTCAGTTTTACTCCCCAGGCCTGCAGATTTGAAGATCTAGTGGATGATTTTTATTTATCATGGATAAGTGCTAGCGCTAGTTAGCATAGCCACATAGCTACATGTTCGTAGCTGTGTACCAAGACACACGTCTACATTCTGATAAATAAAACAACAAAAAAAACACTAAATCTATGACCAATCCTTCAGAAGGTCCTGCTACAGGCGCCTCTCTGTCAGGATCAGATTCTGGATCAGATTCAGAGGGTTGAAGTAACGTGATCTCTGAGCAGCCGGATATATTCAGCCAACATGTAAACATTAGATCAACGTGCTGGACAGCCGAGGCACATCCACTTCCTGAGGGGACGTGGTCAGAGAGAAAACAGAGTGTTCTGAGGAGGACTGAAGAAGAGGGCTTTTCAGGCAGACCAAAATCTGATTTCAAAGTGTTTTTTTGAGCATAAACTTTAAAGACATGTTTTGGGGACCTCTTAGACCAATATATATTGATGAAAAAAGCGTGATATGTCACCTTTAAAGTGTCTCAGTGGTGTCCAATCACTGATTACTTTCCATCACCTTAATGTGTTTTTATTAATCATTCTGTAAATGAGACCGTGGTGTTTTCCTTTTAAATTTGACTTGACTTTGCCTCATGATAATAATCTGATTTGATGCTTTTTCAAACATTATTTTCTAACTCATGCTACTTTGGACCTCGTGACCTTATCATATCCTTTATAAATTGATGTGCAAGTATCAAAAAACCTTGGGTACAGAAATCTGATTCATTAATGTGAATCCACAGAGCTCTGTACAAGACTTAAAAAACAAGCAGATACATTTAAAATCTGTTCTGTTGTTGAGATGTAAACACTGAATATTTGGACATAATCTTGGTTTTGCTTGACTTGTATTTGAATTACACCCAGACCTCTGTGCTGTCCTGACTTTGTTCTGTTTGACTTCAGAAACAGCTTTAGTTGCATAACTGCACACAACAAGAAGACAGTCATGAAAACATAAATTCAATTACCTTCAATGATTTCTGTTGAACTGGTGAAAAGGACTGAGTGTTGCTCTCTGCTTTTGGAGTTGAATCAATGTTTGATTTAAACTTTCTTTCACAGCATCTCTTCAAAAAGCTCCAGAGCAGCTGTGAAGGTTGTCTGAAATGTTGTTCTAATGTAAATTGGTGCTTCTCCTGCACAATATTAAGGTAAAGTAATATGTGACAGCATTAGGCACAAGATATACGTTCAATTGACATTCACAGAGAAAGAAGAAATACCTCCATAATTCACATGTAGAGGGTTTGCACTGACGTAGCTTTTCCCAACAGGACATGGGATGGACGGAGCGAACGGAAGGAGCAGCAAAACATCCTGCAACATGGCTACCTTCAGAAGAGGAAATAATGAAATTGTAAATAAGATAGTCACATGTCTGCCTAGAGTCAGGGCAGATCTAGACAGAGATCCCTACAGTTTACCAAAGACACAAAGATCTGTGGACATCAACATGTGGACACAAATCAAGTTTCCTGACATTTATATGAACTTGATTTATGAGAAGAACACAAAGCAAAGCCTGAGTGAGATTATTGTTACTCTGAAAATTAAAACATTTTAAGTTTGATAAACTGTGGTTGTCTCCCATTTATTTTTAATTTGACAACTGCACATAATACAACCCTCAAAACTGAACAAAGATAATGATAATATGTGGATATAACTTCAGTATTTCAATCAATCGTTATTTGTATAACGCCAAATCACAACAAACAGGAATTTGGTGAAATGGATGTGTAATTAATTTGACAAAGCCATGCAGTAAACATAAAAACTTGCATTCAAAGGTCTGACACATGATCAGCCACTCTTAATAAGGAATACTAGGGTTAAAGGCATGAACCTATCAACTGAGTTAATGTTGAACCTGATGGAGGGATGCATTAACAGTAAGGGCCAAAAAGTAGGAGAGAGCAGAAAGTCCTAAGTGGCCTACTTATCCTCCAGCAGACACTGGAAGGCTCGTATCATCGCTAAGTTCATTAACTGTCAAAGTCAAACAGGCTATATATACGAGTTTGACTCCCAGAGAAAGTCATTATAGATTATATAACATCAGCTGAAGAGACTATTTGTAAGAATTTGTCTGACAGCTAAAGTCACACAGACTATACATAACTCCAGCTGATGTATGGCGGCCATTAGCCAGATGCTTTTAACCAGCTGTTTGGTGAATGCCAGCCTCGGGCAGTCTTTTCCCTCTTTCTCACACTCCTTCCTGTTATTATTTACAATGAAAGGACATGTTTAAAAGAACAGCATGCACCTTGGGACCGGTGAGTTATACCGCACACGGCATGTGTTAATCATATGGCGGCCTCACATCGGGCATCTGTTGTGCATTAGGCTGATTGAAATGCTTCTGTGTTCTGTTTTATTTCAGATCCAAACACATGACAAGTGAACGTGACGTTTCTCTGCCGCTTTGGCAAGTACAATGCGTTTGTGTCAGTGTTGTTGTATTCATGTGTCATTTGGAGTAGTTTGCCAACATTGTCCATGTGCAAACACATTCATCAAACCACATCATTGCTTTCTACTCACTGGTTACAGAAGGGTCAGAAAAATAGTATTATTGCCAAATGTGACATATTTAATCATTTCAGTACACATAAAGCAGTACCTGACACCTTAACACTGAAAAAATACACCAGGAGTTATACACATGATACAAATGGGACAAAAACCCTTCATTAAAAACTAAAGACTCTTTTGAGATGACATTCAGCTACTTGACTACTCTGATCATTTGACCTGTAATAATTCAGCTTTTCTCAAATAAACAATACCGGACAGGCTTCCCAGGTAAATACAGTGTGTGTTTGTAGACCTTTTTTAGGACTGTCTCCATTAAACCTCATAAACTGGCAGGTTCACGTGCAGCAAAGGTCATGGCCTGGAGTCAAACCAGCAACTGGAGTCTCCATATGTAGGACATTTGCTTTAGCGGCTGAGCGACCAGGAAATTTAGCGTTAAACCTCACTCAATCCAGCAATACTTTTTTTGTGTTATTGCCGGATTTAAAATGAATGTTGTAAATTCCAAGCTTACAGTAATGTAAGCTTGCTCACAGAAACCTGACCCCTTGGCATTCAGTGAATCTTTGCAATCATCCCTCCACGGGTTGCTGAAAAAATTCAGACATTAAAAGAACCAAAGAAACTTAGAGGACAGAAACCTTGTATCTCCAATTTCCACCAGTTTAACAATTTTTCATAAATCATTGGTATCTGTTGACCTTTAAGTCTTTTAGTGGGACTTACACATTATTAACAAATGAAAAGTATAAAAAACACTTGTGACTAAATCCTGTCACTACATTCAGTCCCCCCCTCTCCATTTTGAAATAAGGGTGCAGTTCAGTTTAAAACTGAAAGCAAACAGTGGAAGCGGAGATATCAATATTGAGATAAATAACTTAAAATGATATTTCAAATCCAGTCTGACAGGATATGGTTGGTCGTGACGGACGAGAGCGCACAGAGCAGGACCACAGCGGATCCTGCTCAGCTCTGTTGCCTTGACGGATCAGAGACGGACCAAACACAGATCTGGAGGAATTTAGCCATAAAGGTGCAGGGCAACTACAGTAGGTCAGAGGACAGTTTATGCTGTCTTGATATGACCAGAGCTCTGTGAAATACTCAATTTTTACAGAATCTATTACAGGAAAACAATTGCACATGCAGCTTAACCTGTAGGTTGATGATTATGTGAAGTAAACTTTTATGTCCACTTTTGCTAGTCCAAAACCTTGGATCTCCATCTTAGCTTGATTTTGGTAGAATATGATTCATAAAATGATACATATTGCTAGCTGACTTTATAGACAGGCATAATAACTATTGTGACATTGTAGTACTTATAGAAAAAGAGGTACATTTTTAATTTCCTGAAAAGCAGCGGTTGTGGAGGTTTTCATAAATGTAACTTGGTGTTATTTCAGAAAAATAAACTAAATTCAATGTTGAGGTATTTTAATAAGCTCACAGGCTCCCAAAAGCACAAAGGTGGGATTTTTTAGGCCTTAAACATCAGCAGGAAACTCACTCCTTGCTGGTGTAGTCTAACAGCCGATAACAACCTATTAGACACAAACTGGAGACTGCAAAATGACCACTTTGTGCTCAGAGCAAGTCCTACTGTACGTTGAACTGTCATGAGGCCACTTATACTAAGTGTTCCTCTGTATAATTAGTTCAATACACTGGAGCATATGAAAGCAATATACTAAACCTTTGTATGTAATGACAGAAGATATAAAGCAGGTTCCACATCTCATCACCTGCTTTATTATGCTCTACATTTATGTCTTGGCCCGTGTGAGCCAGCAGTCACGTACTGAGTCTTGGAACGACTGATCTCTGACATATGACATCTGTGACTGGAAATTATAGTCACTTAAAGAAATGAAAGGTCAACCATGCATCAATTTTCATAATCATCATAGTGCATGTTTTGTACTTATTTCGATTTTTTCCCCCGTTTTCTTCCTCTTTGTTGAATCATCAAACATGAATCTGCTGTTTCTCAGATTGTGTCAGTGAGCTATCATAACACTCAGGGTTCCCACGCGTACTGGAAAATCCCTGGAAAATGGGAGAAAAAGTCTAATGTCCTGGAAAATCACATATAGTCTGGGAAAATTATTCCAACATGGCTGCGTGCGACCTGACCCGATTAACAAAACACATCCCCATTCATTGAAAGTTGAGTGCACGCTGTGCTGGAAAAGACAGCGACACTGCACAACTTTTTTCACATCTTTTCTCCTTCACTTCATAATCATGCATTCACAGAAAACGGGGGTATATTGTTTATCTTTTATGGTACATTAACCTTGTAGAGTGCTCTTTTGATTCAGTGGATACCTCAACTCTTCCAGCAGGAAAAAATCACAAGGTGTTTTCAGACAACTACTTTACATCAGTTCCATTGGTGGAGCACTTGAAAGACAGATGAATCTACTAGGCTCAACATGATGGATCCGAAAGACATGAGGAAAAAGGGAAGAGGGTCTCTGGATTTCAGAGTGAACCAGGACAACAACATCATCATGAGATGATATGACAACAAAGATGTGAACCTGCTTTCTTCTATTGTAGGCATTGAACCACTTGGCAATGGGAAGTGTTGGGATTGGAAATCCAAAACTCGCACAATGGTTCTCATACAACAAATTCATGGGAGGAGTCCACCTTCTTGATATGCTATCTGCACTTTACAAGTTCAGCTTCAGATCTAGATATATATGTATACATACATTTGGTGGCACACTGTCACAGAGGCAGTAATCAATGCATGGAACCTCTACAGGAGAGACCCGAAAACACTGTGGCAGAAACACATGCCCCTGCGAAGGTTTCAAGCTGCTGTTGGCACCGCTCTCACAAGCACAGGATCAGGCAGGATCAAGTCTCAAGCAGACCATTATCCTCTCCAGAAGCGGGAAGAACAACCCCCTGCAAAAGCTCAACCCCTAGTGTGTCCCCTGATGTGAGAAAGGATTGCATTGATCATTTCCCAAAATGGGAAACCGGACAGAGATGCAAACACTGCACAGGCTAACACTTCTCTCATGCCTACTGTGAGAAATGCAAGGTCCATCTATGCCTGAACAAGGACAGGAACTGTTTTCAGGACTACCACGATGCCAAAGAAAGAGGTTGTGAACCAAAAAAATGAAAAGTTCCTCTTCCAACCTGAAGGTTCTATTTGTTGGTGTGACATTGCTGCATGAAAGTTTAATTGTAGCAATATGGAAAAAAAAATTCTATGCATCTATGAAATTACTCGAGGAAAATATTTAAGGAAACTCAAAGTTTAATGTGTTAAAATGTTGTTTTTATATGGTTTGGTTTGTTCAAAAAGGAAACAACTGTAGGCAATAAATGACACAAAAAATCCTAATGTATCAAATATGATACAATTTAAATCTGGTTAATAAAAATTGCTATTTAATTGTTATAATTTTGTTGTATTTGTTAGATCAAATAAACACTCCTTTTGCAAAGAATCATAATTTTCCAGTAATTATTTGGTGGTTCAAGCTTTACATGGTTAAAAGAACAAAGCTGTTTATTTTAAAGTTTAAAAGTCTTTAAATGTCTCCATTTAACATTTTCATTCATTAATAGAAAAAATTAAAATAAAATAACTACGCCTGCCTTCTGTGGTCCTTATGCTTATTTTTCTTCCTCTTGTGCAGCAGAAGCAAAGTCAAACAAAGTGGAAATACTGGGCTGCACATACTTTTAACAGAACTGGATAGTGCTCTCCAGGTAAGCATGCTCAAAACGGTAAGTGATCTCAAATACCACTCGACAGGAGTAGCACAGACTTTATTCAGAAGTCCCAAAACTGGCTTTAAACAATTGGTGTGTGTTTTTTTTAAACCCAGACAGAAGATGTTGATTCAAGCTAATGGTTCAGCACACTGGATAAGATTCACCTGCATAAAGATTAGATGTTGGTCAATGACACACATGGGTTAGTTAAAAGTCACCAAGCAGAAAATGAATCATTTTACAGGTGTGGCCAGATGTTAAAATGCTGTTGTTGTTTTTTAAAGTTAAAAGTGAAAACAGAGTTCTTCATGGGGTGGTACAGCAAATATGTGGAGGCAGCCATCTTGTTCTTTGAAATACTGGAAGCACCAACCTCCAGACTTAAAATATGAAGCCCATTGGAAATGCTAAAAACTGCAGTTCATCGAGCATCCACTTGAGGCTGGCTGCAGAAACACTGTAAACCACATACACACCCATTCAAAAAAGACAATATTTACAGCAATAATAAACATGTTTACAGCCTGGTTCAAATAACAGTTTAGGTCTGAGTAGCTCATTGCCCTTTCAACACACTGTGCAGGGTTTAATTTGTTTTATAACTCGTTATTTTTGAAGATATTAAACTTACAAGTTTTGAGCAAATAAGGGCTGACTGACTTGATTTGAAGGCAGGCACCATGTAGGTGTTAGCGAAAAGGCTCAAGCTCGCCTCTTTACCTTGAACTAGCTTGGACAAAGTTAGGATGAGTTCAACATTTCCAATATGGCACCCACCGCCATTGGCTTCAAAACAGCGCTTCAGAAACAGATGGGTGAAATATACTATGTTATTTGTACAGTCAATGGTTGAGTCAAATCAAATGCCCATTCTTGACAGTGATGACAGTAACAACTGGTGTAGCAGAGCTTCTACAATTAATTAACCGTGACATTTTAAAACGGATCATAATGAAACTGGTTAATCCTAGCATCCCTAATGGAGACCGGCAGACGTCTTCCAATCTTGACCATTTAATAAAAGAGATAAATATAACTTGCGGATGTATCCCTTTGGTAAACAGACAGATACTATTTATCCATTGCAATTTCGTAGCTCTTCATTGATGGACCATTCAAAAACATTAACTACTGCTCAGGTAGTGACCATCAGATATCACCATGTCCTGTTATCTTAAACAGATAGAAAAATACACTTAAGTTATACACATTGATGCCCATTTCAGCGATCAGGCTAAAAAGTTGAAGAATATTATGTCCAGTGGGAACCTCTTAACACCTGAGGATTTTGCAGTACAATCAAAAAAGGAGTTTTCAGGTCTTTAAACAAAGAATATATTTTTAAGACAGTTGCAGCTGCAATGATTACCTCAAATCTGATGCTTTAGTGTCCCCATGTTTTAGTTAAGAAATAGATTTTTGAACATTTTAAGTCTACAGGTTTGGTCCCGTTTTTCAAAACAGCACGTCTCCTCCATCACACTGTACCCTGCTTTAAAGTCTTACTGCTATCGGCTGTGTGTAGCTGACCTTGCCTTTGAACCTTGAGTATAGGAGGGAAAAATCAAAGGGTTGATTTGATTTTAATAACATTTGCTGTATGATGATTTCATTTCCTTACATCTGCGGACTCTCTTCCTCATGTTTTCGAAGCTTGGCTTATGTTTCGGTTCTAAATGTGACACTATGCTGTCGTGTTCAGGGCCAGTGCTCGCTGCCTGAGGCTTACTTTGTACCAATCAGTGCAGCACTGATACAACCATTGACCCTGACTGTGTGAGAGCTTGTGTAGTTGTGTCTATTCCTTACACAAGCATTAGCTCGTCTGTGTGTGTGTGTTAGTGTTCACGGGTGGTGACAGTGTTGGTTGGATCTCTGTCGGGGTCGTCCCTGGCCTCAGGGTGAGCAGACCTTGCTGACCGTGGCTTCACGGTGCACAGAAATCCCCAGAGAGCTGAGCAAGCACAGGAAGTTCCCTCTGCTTCCCTCTTACACACCTTTCACAGATCTAAAAAACAGGTATTCTTTCACATGCACCAAAAACACTCTGCCATATATTTATTTTGAATTACTGTGAGTTCACAACTGCATAAACTCTTTAAACCCACTGAGATATACAACCCAGAGATGTTTACAGTAAGCTGGCAGGACCACAGAGCTGTGCGTTGTTACTGTCACATACTGTTACGAGTGAATAAAGGCTCGATCATATGCATTTACAGCAGCTGTAATCTAAAGTGAGCCCGGGTAGAACCATAAAGGGATTTCTTCATTAGAAAGGTCATGTTATGTTAACACACACTACTTGAATAGTCTTAAGCTGCAACCTCCACTGTGAAGAGGAAGCTACACTGAGACTTCATTACAGCTTAGTTTAGCTGCATGAGCCTTAAAAAGGATTTTTTTCCCCTGCTACTGACTTATTGACTGTTTTATTGGTCTTCAATTTGCTGAAAAAACATCATGATGCAGATTTGTAAAAGGTAAGAAGTTAAGCTTTGTTAGGTCTTTCCACAATAGGAGAAGAAAACAACTTTTGATAAGTTTGTTGAATGCAGGTCAATTCAGTCATTTTTTATGCATTCCATCCAGTGAGTCAGAAAATCTACATGTTGAATGTTTTTCTGTGACATAGCATGAAGCAAATCTGTGAATGAAATGACAATTTTTGATCTAGAGTGGATTATTAGCTGCACTTACATGCAGATATCTTTTTACATGGAGAAACAAACCATCCTCAGATTTCCATAAATGGGAGCAGGGTTATTATTATCATTACTGCAGATTAGGTTCCTCCTGCTTTTGCTATCCATACAAACAGTTTTTCTAGAAAGCATCAAAGTCTGTTGGTGCCATAATTGATTGATTGATTAATTGCATTTTATTTTCATGTCAAGTGAGTAGTTGCTGTCTCACAGCAAGAAGGTTCCTGGTTCCAATCCCTGCGCATGTGTGGGTTATCTCTAGTACTCCAGCTTAGCCACACAGTGGTAATGTCTTCCCAGCCACACTCTCAACTCAGTCCAACATTAGGTTCAACACATGTTAATAATTTGCAGTCAAACACACAACACAATTGGTTTTTAAGCACATCTTTACACTGTAAGATTATAAACACATTTCCATTAAGTTAATCATTGTTTCTTTTCTCTGAGTTACCTGGCTGTGGGGACATGGCACTTCCTTGGTTGAACAAAAGGCGTGGCCAAGGGTGGAAAGGACTTTTATGCTGAAGCTAGCTGAGTGGAGCAGACCATGGGCTCTGATGTCATGGGGGGTTTAGGCTTGGTCAATATTACTTTGAAATCAGTTTAATTAAGTGTCCATTTTGTTTACCCCTTGAGTTAAACTTGGTTTGGCCCATAAGTTCTTTGTTGTCTAATTGTTTCAGGTCTGTTTGTTTAGTTCACACCTTACATTTTGTTGTGTTAAATTGAGTTATGTTAAGTTGACCTCTTTTATATACCTAGTTTTTATAATTCTGGTTTGTGAATTTGGTTTGCATAATTTGTGTAAAATAAAAACCCACTTTTCTTTAAAAATTACACTTGTGTCTTGTGCCTTACTGCTTGGTCCCTAACACTCCCACAGTCCAAAAACATGCTCACCAGGTGAAGTGGTCACTCTAAATTGCCCGTAGGTGTGAGTGTGTGCTTGAATGGTTGTCCATCTCTCCATGTTTGCCCAGCTGGGATAGGCTCCAGCCCTCCGCAACCCTGAACAGGATAAGCGGTCAAGATGATGGATGGATGGGTTTACATGTCATGCACACACAAAGTGCCCAACCATGCTGGGTTTAGTTGCAGTGGTCCAATAATTCATAACAGTTATTACAAAGTTCCAGCTCGGTTTTAAAACTTGCATTCTGCCTCTTCTCCCTGGCTTTGCAGACAAAATCTGCTGCAAAGGTTTCTCCTCTTCAGCCATGATTGGTTAACACAACTCAAACTACAATCATACTACAAACAGAAACAAGAACACAGTCTTATGAAGAGTCTATAAATAGAGATGAGTCAAATGTTCACACCGCTGGACACAGCTACATGTCACCGAGACCACACAGTGCAGATAGAAAGCTCTGTGATAAGAAACGAAACAAACAGGAAACTGAGCCGATGCAGAATGTGATATGGAGTTAGGCCTGAAATTGTGTCAGGCGATGAATAAAGACTATTTCAAACAGAAACATTTATTCAGTTCATTAGACAGGAAACTAAGAGAACATCTGACAAGCAGAAAAGACAGACAGGAAGCATTGTTCAAATGAAACTGTTGTGAAAAGTCATGATACACGTGAGAGCCCCGTGTCACTGAAACTAGTTCAAATAATTAACTGAGAGAACAGAAATATAACATCCTCTAGCAAAAACAAATGGAAATAGCAACAGATAAAAAAAGTTAGGGAAATGAAAATGCAAATTTAAACCTTCACAGAATAATAATAGCATTTTTGTTGTTTCATACTGGAGAGCTTTAAATTTAGTCATGAAATGCCTCTGAGAATACTTTCATTATTTTGCTTAAAGCAAAAAGAAAATTAAATTGCACTCTGTCAGCTGCAACACACGGATCTGTCTGCTAAATCACTTATCCTGTCTTCTCCAACCAAAGGGAGAAGTCTCTGTTTAAAAGTTTGTGTTTTCATGATGGAAATCCTCAGTACTAAGGAAACATTTAGTTTAAAATGCAAGCACTATCCATTTCAATGAGAATATGGAGAATTAAATACTGAGGGAATTTAAGTTTACTGGACAAATATTCATCACCTGGCTTTTCAAACTGGTAGCTGATGCATTTCTAGATGTTGAGACATTGAGAAAGCATAAATCTGCTAAATTAAAGGTGCAGTGTGTAGTATTCTACGATGTTTAGCATATTCAGAAGTATGTTTACAATACTGAATATCAATCAAATCTTTATTTATATGGCGCCAAATCACAACAAACGTTTTCTCAAGACGCTGTTACAAACAGAGCAGGATTAGACCGTACTCTGTTATATTGTTAACAGAGACCCAACATCAAGACAGGATAAGATCCAGTACCCTCAAAAGACAGGACCCAGTCTGATCTCATCTTAATCCACCATGAGCATTGCACCTCACAGTATTTTGCAATTTACAGTGGCAAGGACAAACTTCCTTTAACAGGCAGAAACCTCCAGCAGAACCAGACTCATGTTAGACAGCCATCTGACCGAGTTGATGTTGGAAAGAGGGATAGGGGAGAATAAGATAGAGAAGGAGATGATAGTGATGAGAAGAAAAGTATTAGTTGTAGTAGCTGGAGTCTGGAACGTCCACAGCAGTAGGACGTCTACGGAAACAACTCAGAGGAAACTACGAGACAAGGGAGCTCAGGGACTCCATATACGTCTATGGTTAGTAACTTTAATGGGACAGGGAGAGTTAAAGTAAGTGATGGGGGGGATAGCATCCCAGACATCACTCTGTCTAGAATAACCGCTTGATATTCCCATTTTTACACATTAAACCTCTAAGTGTTGGAAAATGCTTAAGAAACGGAAGCAAACCAGAGAACCTTTTACCTTAAGTCTAATGATAAAATCCATTACTTATAGCAGCTCATGGAACAGAGGCTGGATGCAACACCAGGAACCTGCTCTCTATTCACAAATCCTGCAACAGCTTCAGTCACTGCGGTGGAAAGGCAGAGTGTCGGTCAGTCAGCTGTTGCCTGCTGTCTGCTTTAGGGGTATTGGATGTTTGATATTTGCCCTCTATCACTAACAAAGTTACAGTTTAAAGAGAGGCATAACATTTGCAATTAATGGTTAAATGTCTGACCGAATTAAAAAGTGCCAAAGTTTCAGCAGTCTTCACATATGGCTGCTGTTAGCATCGAACAGGTGGCAGCAGCAGGGTTTATGTATGTTGTATACACATGAGTAAATATATTGAATACATTGTTTCCATCCACTGCAAGAAATATTTTCTGCTCAATAAAAGTAAACAAAGATAAAACTTTTCCTTGTTCTGCTGCCAAGAGGGACTCAAAGGGTCTCTTGATCTAAACTCAGGAACCCCTCATCAAATATTAGAGTGACATGATGACTGGCAGCTTTGCTTAATTTGCCTGGATCTCTCTGTGTTATAATGAAATCCAACAGTTTAGTCACAGCCGGTTGCTTTCTGAACACGCTGCAGACAGAAAACTAGAAAAAAAAGGGCGGATTGAAAATGAAAGGAGACTGTCACATCCGTCCTGGCTGTCACCCCCTGACAACAAGGCTGTCTGAGAGCAAGGTTTACACACAAACTCTCTAATGTTTGTTAATGAGTGGCTCACACATCCATTATAAAGCAAGGCATGCTGAGCCCAGCTATCACTGCAGCTGCTGAAAGCTGGTCAGAGAGAAGCATCATTACAAAGAAAAGGTAGAGAAACAGCAGAGTGATGGAGAGAAATAATAGGACATGGTGAGTCACACAGAGTACGGGCATAGGAAACCAGGGCAGGACATCTGTGGCCATTCATGAGATGAGGTTTCACAGATGTCATTACAACAGTCAGTAATGTTTACTGTAAAAATACAGCTTTACATTATGTTCGTCCTTTTTGAGTCCATGGGATGTTGCCATTATAGGAAACATCCAGTTCTGGTGTGTAAATTACAACATATCAAAGTAACCAGTGATAACATACATTTTATGTTGTTTGTCATAAAGATTCATCTTCTTGTATTTTCACTACCTGCTAGGTTTCCTGTTCAGAAAGCTTGCGGTGTTCCCAGCAGTCTGTCTGCACATCGATTAGCACCTGTCCAACCAAAGTTTGTTGACAGTTTAGAAAGAGGCGGTATGAGTGAGAGAAACTTTCAGTATTTTGATATAAATATTTCCTCTGTAGACTTCGTTTTGCATTAAACTGTCTGTAAAAGTTATGGAGAAATAAAGTTTTAATGTTATTCCTCTGGGGCCTATTTTTCTTCTCCTCTATCTTACTCCTTCAGCCTCCTTGTGGAAGCCAAGTCAGAGGAGTCAAACTTTTCAGAGCTATGCTTCTCTGTGGCTTAACTGTTCTTCTGTGATCACTTTATAAGCAAAATTATATGGAAAAGCATGCACAGGGGAATTGTAATGGCTACTCCTGCATATTCAATGCATCCGTGTTCGAGCTCTCTGCACTGCTTTCACTTTTTACTCACTTGAATCAGCAATAAAAGAAAACAGCAAACACATAATGCAGCATTTCCATTGTGCTTCTCTCTGTCTCAACTCTGACCTTTCCACATTGATAAAATATGCCCTGTCATACACTGCTGATTGTGTAAAGTTACAAGATTATGAGAAATGCATGGTTGTAATAGCCACAAAAAAGGGGCTCTTTGACATTGTAGTTTCCTGACAGTGCTGTTTGAGCGTGTGTTTGTGTCTCTAAGTATATTCGTCATTGTTGCTCTTTTTGCAGCGTGCACAGCATCCTTTCTTTCCCCTTCCTCGTGGTTTTTGGGAGCACTTCAGCTTCTGTTGGTCTCATCTATCCATATTTGAGTTTGTGTGAATGGCTGTGTGAGAGCGTGTGTGTGTGTGTGTGTGTGTGTGTGTGTGTGTGTGTGTAACCCATCCATTCCCTCTGGAATGTGATTAATGGTAAGTGAAGCCAGAGGCATTATCCTGATCATGACTGAGCAACACGACACCTTCATCCTCCAAATGAGCTCTCCTACTGGTGTGTGTGTGTGTGTGGGTGTGTGGGTGTGTGTGTGTGGGTGTGCGCACATGCAGGGCAGCGAGAAGAAGAAAAGTAAAGAAGGGAAAGAGGGTGACATAAATGGTGAAAGAGGAAAAATAGGATGGATCAACATCACGGGAAGAGAGAGGAAGAGACAATGCTGGCTGTGATGTGAGATCATTTTAAAAAAGAATATGCAACATTGTTTTGCATCTCACAACAAGTGAGATAGAAAGATGCGCCTCCAAGCAGTTCTGGGCTAGAGTAAAACTTAAGGATGTACTCAGGTATAATAAACTAAGTGAGTTGAGTAGATGATTATTGTCTTAAAACAAACAAACATAAATCTGCACCTAAACCTAACATCAACAGCAGGTTGCCACCTCATTCCCCCTGAAATTCCTACCCTGGTTTTACACAACTTCCTAGATACAATTGGACATTTTCCACGAGACATCAGGAAGGCATACTGTATAATGAGTGGTTTATAGTAATGTGGTCTTCATGCAAACAACAATTCATTCAGGATAAGAGAAGTAGACCTTCTACTTCCTGTCTGGCCCTGCTTACCCTGTTATGGCCAAATTCCAGCAGATATGTGTCCGGTCCATCTCCGATCTGTCACAGCACTGGAGCTGATAGGTGTTTATTTTAGTCAATATGTTAACTTCCCCTGGATCCTCTCCATTGCATTCCAGCTGCAATGGAGACTTCTATTTCTGCTGGATGCCTGAGCGTGACACATCACTCTCAACAGAGCAGATGGAGCGGGCCAGGAAGTCAGGCTCCAAAACAAAATGAAAACATCCTTTTAATTTTCAGGATGAAACACTCTGTGTTATCACCAGATCGTATTTCACTTAACTACAACAACAAACCGTCATGATGAGCGGAGCAGGCCTGGAGTCAACAGGTCAGATTTTTTCAGAGGAGTCGGATAATCGTTGATGCATTAATTAACGCGGGAAAACCTCGGTCACATGACTCCAGCTGTCCGGTGGTCCTGCTCCGTGCTGCGTTTTGTAAACACAACCAGTGGGTGTTGACGCACGAGAGAGCACGGAGCCAGACCACAGTGGATTAAGATTGACCGGACACGGTTCTGGTGGTCAGGTCTCAAGTCTGATGTCAGGATTCTAATTTACACAGACGATGACTTTAGGTACAGTAACAGGATGGTATTTTTCCTGATTAACTTGGGGAAAGAACTATGATCATTACAGGCATGTCAACTGTGCGGTGGTTAGCACGGACAATCTTCAACAAAGTAACTCTTGGTTCACATCCTGGACTGAAGTTTTCCATGTAAGAAACACTTTTTTCACACTTTCTAACTTGTGCTTTTAAAGTATCCCAATAAATGCTTGAATGAAAATACCTAAATCTCAGTTAGATAAGCACTACCAGGCAGGCCGGTGGTGAGGTGGTTGGTACTGCCTGGTGTAAGGTGGTGTAAGGCGTGATATAGTTAAGGGTTCAAATCCTGGACAGAGACCTCTTTGGTGGTAAACATGAGCTGGGCTTTTGAAATAACATTAAGGTAGTAATGAAAAAGACCTAGAGAGACAAGCAGAGGCAAAGTGGACAGACCTGCTGCCTTTCAACTCAAGGGTCCTGGGTTCAAATTCCACGGGGAAAAACTTTCCTCAACTTTAGTACAAACTATACTTTGAAAGTACAATATCCAAATGGTAGAATGAAAGACCTAAAAAAGCAAGCTCATCGAAGCAGCCCTGTGGTGTTGAGGATAGGCCTGCTACCTGTCAATCTGATGGATCTGGGTTCAAATCCAACTAAAAGCTCCTAATGTGAGATTGAAAAGAAACACTTCTCTTGCAATGTCATTGAGCTTTTTAACTACGTCAACAAAATTGTGGAATGAAAAGACCAAAAAAAGCATGCACTGCTAAGCAGCTCTGTGGTGTGGTGGACAGGGCTGCTGCTTTACAGTCTGATCGTTTCTAATGTGAGATGGAAAAGAAACAGTTTCCTCACAGTGTGGTTGAGCTGTGCTTTTAAACAACTACAACAAGTTGGTGGAATGAAAAGAAAGAAAAGGCAATCACTTCCAGGCAGCTCTGTGGTGTTGTGGATATGACTGCTACCTTACAGTCTGATGGTTCAGGGTTGAAAGGTTTCCTTCAGGGTGAGCTCATGTGTGAACACAGCAGGTAAAAGTCCGAAAAATTCACTGCCTGTAGGCAGGGGTGTTGATGTTGACGTTATTATCATGCGACCAGCACACTTGAAACAAAATACATTTCTAGTAAACATGGCACACGCTACAGTGTTCATTTTTCATCTTCCTCTCCTTTGAAACCTTTTCCCTTCTTACCATCAGGGCCTCCATCACATGCTTTTCTACAGAAGGTGTGTATTCAATTTAAAGTGGAAGTAGCTTAATACACTCCACCAGAACACTAAAAGAGAGCCATCTGTGAGCAACATGGAAGAAGCCAGAGATGGACAGATGAAGACAAAGGGAGTAAGTTCTGTAATAAATGATGTAAACAGAGGGGAAGACACAGAGTGAATGTCTTGCTGTGAGGAGAATCTATTTTTTGCAAGAATCAGACAGTAATTAAGGAGCAGCATAAGGTAATTAGAATGCTCCTGGCTGATGAATGATACAACGGCGATCACCTGGATGGGATTAACACCAGCAACCAGGAGAGGAGTGGGGGGGCTCATTGTATAAATAATCTGGAGATAAGAAGATGTGAGCTCCCCCTGAATAGATAACAAAAGTGATAGTAATAAGTTTGGAGTTTATAAAAGTTAAATACCAGGAAGTAGATTATACGTGTAAGATCCTGACATTATTACAGGATGACTCAATTAACAACATCACAACAGGGGAAAAAAGAGCAGCTAATTGAGTGTGTATTGTAAAAGACTGACCGTGGACTGCTGTTGTTGAAAGAGGACTGAACTCTGTAAATGTTTCGATCAGTAATCAACACTGAAACAATCTCAGAACTCATCAGCAATCAAGTGATGACCGGTTAGCCTCAGGGCTCAAAGCCATTATTTCAGAGCTTTCAGGGAAGCCAATGGAAATCCAATACCTGATGTCGGATATCAGGAATCACAAAGAGTTCCTCCTGTGTGCTCTGGTCATTTCATTTACTACAGTCTGACAAGCGCTTTGAGGGGCAGGATGGGGCTGGAGTTAAAAGATTAGATCTACTCCTGCACTGATACCACTTTATAGAACAATGAAAGGCTCATTTGTTGTCCCAAAAATCAAACATTCACTCAAGTACAAGCTCTGCACTCTTTAATATGATTGGTCCATGCTCACGAAGAAAGAATCTCACAGACCCAGAAATCCTGCAATCATAGGCAGATATCTGTTTAACGTTACACAGCATATGATACATAATCTCTTTATTTCAAGCCTTAAATATAACATTTCATAAATTAATCATTTTCTCTTGGTTGTGTTTTAAAAACTCTCTGTCTCTAAGAGGACTTCTATGTTCAAACATTTAATCAGGTTTTCTTTGAACACATTGAATTAAATATTATTTGAATTGCTTGAATCTTAGTGAGAACTTACAGCAATAAGCTCAAAGTATTACATTTTTCATTCCATCAAACATCCACACCCTGGTACCGAGAGATCGATCTAACACACACAGGAGACTTGTTAGCCTTTGCTTGCCTGCAGTGAAATTTCCATCATCCCCATAGGCCCTCAAAAACTGGGGCAACATTAAATATGCAGAATTTCCAATGATGTGAATTCCCATCAGCATCCGGGGACCAAGGATTTCATTCCAGCAGAGGCCCAACCTGTGACATCCAAAATACTGGAGCATAATGCCAGCCCGTAAGGGTCGCCCACACTGACATGACACAACTGCCTTTGGCTGTCACACAGCCCACTTAGTATTACTGAACAGAATTGCCTCCTGTTAAGGTATGCCATGAGGTTTTTGCAGCAGGGCTTCACATTTGGAATGAGGAATCCATCAGCAGCACACTTATTCGTAAGAAATTCAGCTGCCTGAAACCTTAATGCTGAGGCATTCAGGACCTGCCCTGCGGGCCTGGAGTCCGGGATGATTTGTGCAGGATTTATGCAAATTCACTCAGACAGCATGTCCAACATTTCTGCAGTCCTGTGGTAGTGGCTGAAGAGTGTCCATAAACAGACTGAGACACTGTCTGAGTCAACTTATTCGGCTGTATCTGAATGTCAACAGAGCTAAGGCCAGTTAATAACTACATCGCTGGAAAGAAAATTACTTTTTTATTCATGTATATATTTCAGTTTTCAGGGAGATGGAAACACTGAACTTCTACAAATATTTAAACTTATAAAAAATACTTTTAATAACTCAAATATAAATTATTACTTCAAAATGTAATCTATGTGAAGAGCTTTCACTTCTGAAGATAATCAGGCATCCAGTGGTGAACAGTAAATGTACTTGAGTTCTGTACTTAAGTACATTTTTTAAGAATCTGTACTTTACTTGAGTGTTATGTTTGGGGAGAACATTACTTTTACTCCACTACATTTAAAGGACAAATATACTTTTGACTCCACTACATTTCTACTAATACTCTAGTTACTCACTACTTTTGATTTGAAGCCAGCTGACAAATGTTCTTTTCTTTTCTGAAATCAGACCCCAAAGACAAACTGTTTGTGTACTTGCATATGGTTTGTCTTAATGATGTAGCTGTACCTCGGTTCAGCGTAGAGCTAATGCAGATCAGTCCGTTCATTTAGTCGTGGTGATGATGGCTACGGCCGAGAAGGATGATGATTCTCCACCTGAGCACCACATTCATATTTTAAACCCACGTTTGAGGTTTTTGAGGTTTTTAGAATAACGAATGATTCATATTGTTGTAAATCTCTGATCTGTTTACCACACAAACTTCATCACAGCCAATAAAACATCACCATCTAACCTGAGAAAGCATGTGGAAGTCTGTAGCTAACACACTGCTTTGATTCCAGATGAACATTTGAAACCTGTCTGTGCTTGTAGTAACTTAGTTTATATTTCATGGTTAACTTTTTAGATATGAAATCATGTTTTCTAGATAAACAGAACGTAGCAGAAGGTTCACCCATGCATTCTTGACTGACCTCATGCTTTGTGAAAATAATTTTGAGATATTTAAAAAAATACTTTGAATACTTCAATCCTTTTAAAAGTAAGTACTCCAGGACTTTAACTCAAGTAATCATTTGACTGAACAACTTTCACTTGTACTGGAGTAATGTTTGACCTGGTGTATCTATACTTTGATTTAAGTAATGAAGACGTGTACTTTGTCCACCACTGCTGGCATCACAGAAAACTTTAGCACTTCTTAACATGTACTACCAAATGTATCAATGAAATATGCTTCCTTAATGCTTACTTCAGCCACCTGTCACTGCCAGCCATTTCAATTATACATCTTGAGGCACATTTCAACTACTGATCCCCAGTGAAACTGTCTGAAAGCTCCTCTCTGCGTTGATCGAATCACACAGCACTGTTTCAATGTGAGTTTGTGTGTGCTAATTATATCAGCAGGAGAGGAAGGTATATAAAGTGTTTTTCCATCTTTTGTTTGTCAGTGCAGCCAAACTGTAGACTGATTGATTGATCAATAACTGGAACGTGTGGAAAGAAAGATTGGGTTGGTGTTGGGAGTGTTTGGGGTGAGGCTAAGGGAGTGATTGATAATGCATAAGCCGGAGTGGAAAGAAAGCAGGGGGGCGGTCGAGAGAGCAAAACAGAGAGAGAGAGGGGTGATGATTGATTGACGTTTGTAGAGACAAGCTAAAAGCCAGGAGATGCATGACAACGAAAACCTGATTGGAAGGAGAGAGAGGGCAGTGATGGATCGAGGAATATTACTTTGAAAGGATAAGAGACGGGGAGATAGGGGCAGGGGAGAGGTGTGTGTGTTTCTAGGGACAGTGCATAGTCCTGGTTTTTATTCACTTATGATTGATTGCACTGTGGTTTATCAGGCGGCTGGGTTTGAAGCAGGAATATCCAACATTTATCCAACATCTCAGCTGCACTTTATTATTCCCCTCAGCTGCCGAGAAATACAGATCTGTTGTCAGACTTTGTGTTTCAGCAGATTTCAGACGGTGACTGTGAATTAAAAGAGGATGCAAACTGGAATCTCCTCTGCCACCCCTATCTGTTTTAGGGCATACATAACAGCTGTCTCATCATCAATCTTACTCTGTGCAACATATCCCTTGGGTCTGGTGCCCCCCCCCCCATGTAAACACCTGAATCTGGCCTGGCTCTGCAAATTGCAAGTCTCCTCCCAGGGGTCTGGGGGCTGTCTTTGCGGAGCCAGACCTGACAAATACCACCCTGCTGGTACCCATGGCCCTTTCCTCCATCATGCACTCATGTCATCTGCAGTGACACACCACAAGCCTTCTACAGTCCACATATAAAAACCTTGTACTACTTATCAAACTACAACATGCACATAAATACCAACACTCATATTACTGCATACACACATGTATAATCCCCCTTCACTGATCTCTCTTCTCCCTCTCAAGAACATATCTTTTTTCTCTTCTAGTCTTTATCTTCTCTTTCTATTGTGTTTTTCTCTGTTTTCGTTCTTGTCAATTGTTTTTCTCCCTACATTAATAGTCTATTCTTATTTTATTTTGTTTTGGTGTGTTTTGTTTGTTTTTGTTTTGTGATCATCATTCATAGTCCATCCCTTTGTTAAAACCTTTTTTGTTTAGTGTAGTCTATACCTGATAACTTTATTTTATTTGCTTTAAAAAACTATTGTTCTTTTCTTTTATGTTCTGTTTAATATCAAGCACTTTTAAATCTTTGAACTGTTGCATATAAAATGAAAAAAAATAAGGAAAAAACCCCCCAAAAAACAGAGGATGTAGTCTGTGATGTAACCTACTAGTTTTTAGCTGCTGCTTTGCTGCTGTCGCCATCTTGTTTTTAACTTGGAGCCTTGTGACCATCCTTTGGCGAGAGGGTGGAGCTGGAGAAGAGTGAGAAGAGTGGCAAACTCCTTCGTTTTTGATCTAGCAGCTGTGGTCTATGACTAATTTATAAGCCACGGATATTGTGGATCGTATCACAGTCTACAGATATTAAAAGTCTACACACCCTTGTTAAAATGCCAGGTTTTGTGATGTAAAAAATTGAGACCAAGAAAAATCATGTCAGAACTTTTTCCACCTTTAATGTGACCTATAGCATGAACAATTCAATTGAAAAAAAAATCCTTTACGGTAAAGAAAAAATTAAAATAATAATGTGGTTGCATAAGTGTACACACCCTTTAACTAACAGTTGTTTGAAGCACCTTTTGATTTTATTACAGCACTCTGTTTCTTTTGTAGGAGTCTATTAGCATGGCACATCTTGATTCTTCTTTACAAAAGAGCTCCAAAACCATCAGACAGTGAGGGCATCTCCTGTGCACAGCCCTCTTCAGACCACCCCACAGATATTCAACTGGATTCAGGTCTGGACTCTGGCTGGGCCATTCCAAAACTTTAATCTTCTTCTGGTAAAGCCATGCTGTTGTTGATTTGGATGTATGCTTTGGTTCGTTGTCGTGTTGAAAGGTGAAATTCCTCTTCATCTTCATCTTTCTAACGGATGCTAGGAAGTTTTGTGTTAAACTGACTGGTGTTTATAACTGTTCATACTTCCCTGCACCTTGACTAAGGCCCTGGTTCCAGCTGAAGAAAAATAGCCCCAAAGCATGATGCTGCCCCCACCATGCTTCTCTGTGGGTATGGTGTTCTTTATGTGATGTGTTGTTTTTATGACAAACATACCTTTTGGAATGATGGCCAAAAAGTTCAACCTTGGTTTCATCAGACCATAAAACATTTGATGCTTTTGGGAGACTTCATGTATGTTTTTGAAACATTTTGCCAGGCTTGGATGTTTTTCTTCATAAGAAAAGGCTTCCATCTTGCCACCCTACCCATAGCTGAAACATATGAAGAATAGGAGAGATGTTGTCACATGTAGTACACAGCCAGTAATTGTCAGAAATCCCTGCAGCTCCTTTAATGTTGCTGTAGGCCTCTTGGAAGCCTCCCTGGCCAGTTTCTTCTGGTCTTTTCATCAGCTTTGGAGGGATGTCCAGTTCTTGGTCCAAATTTTCTCCACTTGATGATGACTGTCTTCACTGTGGTCCATGGTATATCTAATGCTTTGGAACATGTTTCTCCTGACTGATACCTTTCAACAATGAGATCCATCTGATGCTTTGGAACCTCTCTGTGGACCAGGGCTTTTGCTGCAAGATGCAACTAAGGAAATGTCAGGAAAATCCTCCTAGAACAGCTGATCTTTATTGGGATTAATAAAAGTCACTTTATATTATGACAGGTGTATACTGACTACTATTTGTCATGAGTTTGAATGTGATTGGTTAATTCTGAACACAGCCACATCCCTAGTTATAAGAGGGTGTGTTCACTTATGCAACCACATTATTTTATTTTCAAATTTTTTATTCTTCCCCCTAAAGGATTTTTTTCCTTCAGTTGAATTCTTCATGTTATAGGTCGCATCAAAGGTGGAACAAGTTCTGACATGATCTATCTCTGTCTTATTTTTTTTTACATCATAAAACCTGGCATTTTAAAAAGGGCGTGCATAATTTTTACTATCCACTGTATATGTGTCTTCAACTGATCTGGTGTGTTTGTTGAAGAAGAAGCCAACCTGTCTCTCACCTGCATACAGTACATCTCTCTTGAGAGATGAAGACAACAATAAACACTAAAAATAAGCTGTCTTATTATAAACTAACTCACTTTGGCATTTCATTTCCAGCAGTCTTCTCAACATAAAACTGTAACAACAGTTCTGACTCCCATGCACAGGCAGTTACTAAAAATAAATGCACAAAAAACACTGAAAACGTGTGCTACTCTGATACCAACTTAACTAAGTTAAGGTTTTCTGTAACTAAAGTGTTGGTAAACAGATCATTAGACTACATGTCTATATAATTAATAACACACCAAACCATTTCGTGGTTTTGGGTATAAGCCACGTTTTTTTAACATCTGTGCCCCTTAAGTGTTGTGGCCACACATAACGGTGCATTTCCCCCTCCACATCGTCTCGTTAATGAATACAGAACATACGTTTGTCAGGGTTTTAATGATTAGTGATGAATTATTACTTGTCACCATCTCGTCCTGATCAAGGAAAAAAAGTATTTGACGAACATTTATTGTCATGATTCCATTAACAAGATTAACTCAGCTCAGCATCTCTGTAAAAAAAATGCTTTTTCAGTATTTCCACTTAATGAGGGAAACCACACTCATTTCCAAGCCTTAGCTGTAGCTCTTGTGTCAAAAAAAAACAACCCTTTATACTGAGTGGCTTTAATATGTAGGACAGATCTGTGCCATTTTCGTCTCCTTACTTAGACCAGACAGATCCTGTCAGTCAGGTAGAATCTAATATCAACTCATCGAAGCAGACAGATATGAGATATCACTTCATATTACCTTTATTCACACTGTATTCTTGGTTGCTGTGGAAATGATACACACATCCAACATTAGCCCTCAGCTACTGTCTGACATTTCAGCCCTCTTGGTCATAATAGGCAAACCAAACACACTCACACTTATTAACAATTTTCATACACTCTCTTTACAATGTGTGTGTGTGTGTTCAGATATTCAGGATAGGATCATAATGTTAGAATCAGCTTAGACATCATATTAAAAAGCTGCTTTCAAAAATTGTCATTACACATTTAAATTCAGAGATTATTTCTTTGCATCAAAGTGAAGTAACAAATCAAAATACTGAAACTTGTGAAGAGTTTTTAAAGAAACAGCTTCCTGACAAAATCACAAATAATAAACTATTCAAACTGAATCAAAGTTGACTTAAGGACAGAGGCAGATGATGTTTTATCTAAAGCAAACACTGAGGTTTAAGTGTTCTTTCAGGAACAAAATATAAGACAACAGATCTGGAGGAGCCCCTGACTGCAGTCAGCAGTTTCGGGCAGAGCTCCACATTTGGGGCGGGTTTCAAAGTTTGACTCCACCCATCTCAACGTTCCATGAACCAATCGCTTTCAGTCTCAATACACAGAGCTTCACTTCATTTTGCAACATTTTGGAGGCAAACAAATCATCTTATGTCGGCACCGAAATACTAACAATGGTGATAAGTTAGACTTTATTTTTCTTATCGCTTTGAATAATGTGAATACTTTAAATACTTTCCAGTGATAGTGCAATGCTGACACTGTTCATTACTTAATACTACTGTACTGGATGTTAATACAATTGATCGGATGGACAACACCAGTCATTTTAATGGAAGCTTAATAACATAACGTAAGCTAAGCTAACAAACTACTCATAGTAATGTGGCTGTATGTGGAGAAATTAACCTTGCTGTACAGGTATTAGTTAAAAATGTGTTTGCTGTTCAATAAAAGCTTGAAAGTAGCTACACTCATTTAAGAAATGTGTCATTACGGACAGCATTTAGACACTAATATGGCTCCCGTTCTGTACTGTATTTACACAACAGTCATGTATCTCGTTTCCTCTTTTTAATATCTGATGAACTTATTTTCATTACTGCTTTAAAGTCAACCTTGTTTTGGTATTAATCTACTACTAAATCATGGCTTTTAATGTGTATTCAGCTAATGTCAAACCCTTACACAAAGCAATTTACTGCCTCCAAATAGAATATACAATTGTTAAAATCTATGTTTGGTACTTAATGCAACTCTAATTGACATGCCCTTTTTGTCTTTGCTTTTTTCCTGTATACAGAGACATTCCAGTATCATAAAGGCAGGAGAAGGTGTAATGCTTAAGAGCAGTGAAGGGGACATTTATGAATGTCCCCTTTGTTCATACAAGGCCGCCAGATGAATGGAAGAGAACCACGCAAGAGGGCACTCCTTTGTGAAGCAAGGAGGTGATTGTCTTCGGTTTACTATCACTCATTTACACTATATATTTGTATAACTTTACGCGAAAGCACAATGTATTCAATCTAAAAGTACAACTTGTTATGCCTTTGGCTGTTTTCGAAACGGCCTGCTACATACTACCTATAATGTAGTATGCTGTAGGTGCTACCTACTACATACTGCGTTTAAATTTAGTATGTAGTATGACTGTTCTGTTCGATCTGTGTTGCAGTACACTGAGCCAGACGTCACTGGATTTCCGATTTTGGAAAGTGGAAGTAAACAACAGACAAGCTGATAGAGAAACTGCTTCTTTAGCATCACTTATGATTTCAAAAGTCAGGAGGTGGTTTATATGGCATTTAATAATTTTCACAGCACCTAAAAACTGAGTTCCCTCATTAAAAAAAATAAGAGAAAAGAAAAAGTGAAGCGAGCGCTGTGCATTGTTGGAAACAGTACACGAGGCAGACTGGTCTGATGCATACTGAGAAATGTTCCCGAATCAGTAGACATCCGTGGCTTACTGCAGATTTTGCTCTTGTTCACATACTACTTACTACATACTGAATGTTGGCCAAATCAGTACGTACCGCTAGTATAGTAGGCGGTTTCGAAAACAGCCTATGTCTTGTGTTTTTCCCTCCCTGTTGATTGTCCTCACCTGTGTCCTGTTACTCGTTACCCAGCATGTATATTCTCTGGCTGTTTTTGAAACAGCCTGCTACATACTACCTACTGATACTAACTACTGAATTTTGGCCAAATCAGTACGTACTGCTAGTATTGTAGGCAGTTTCCAAAAAACAGCCTGTTTCCTCCCCTCTGTATCAGATCATTGTCTACCCATCTGCATGTTCCTAGTGTTTGTGGGTTCCAGTGTTTCCAGTATTTTTGTTCACAGTAAGTTTTTGTTTATTAAATCAGTTTTATTTTAAGTCTGCATCTTGGGTCCTCCTCCTTCATTTCTCCACACAGTTGAGTTTTCACGTATGCCCATGATGGAGAGAGTGGAATTATGTCAGTCATACCCAGTTTCCACTGCAACCAAGCCCAAGTTAATTATTCTACAAATGTTTGCGGCCAGTGAGGAGTCCAGACAGCTGACTCCTTTGGATGATGTGATATGGGATGAGACGAGACAACACGACACAACACAAAACTGTTTTTCTACGGTTGAAATCTTGTTAATTTCTTCACACCATTTGTGTCTTTAGTTGATCCTTGTGTATTTGTTATAGTTTTGTGCTGTTGTGTAGTGAATGGGATCAGATAAGCATTTACAAGCATGCATCATTGGATTTATGAATCTTCTCTTTTTAACTGTAATTGTATCACTTTAAATCCTTTGTCAGCCAATACAGATGACATTCTGACATTATCATACACTTTATCACACACTCTTAATAGTCATCATTTCACCTGCCGTAAGTGGCCTAAGTAGCTTGATGCATGCCACACGTCAGATGTCCCCGCTGCCCTCCAGGTGTCGGAGCTCAACAGCACAGAGCATATTCAAAAGGGACTCCATCTGTCATCCAAACCACAGTTACTTGATTCCCCCTGACCCCTGGTCTTCCTGTTTGCAGGTGCACATCTACAGCCATAAACTAACCACAGGTCAGTCGCCATCTCATGTCTTTTTCAGACTGTGACCATATCCTTATTAACTCTGCAGCCAAAACACTCTTACCCGCACAAACAGACAGCCAATCCCAGTCTGACAGCTCATTACTGTGGCTTTGTGAGGGCTCTCTGTCACTTCTTGCACTCACTGATTGCTTAAAAGAACACAGTGGTTTGGTTTTACTCCCTATGACATTTATGCAAATCAAGCCATGGCGAAAATCCGCCATCGAACAGAGCTCTGCACAGCAAACAACACCTTCAGCACACAGCATGCCAAGCACAAATTACTTCAGCTTTAAGACTAATCCACCAAGGCTGGCACCAATAAACCCTTTTGTAATTGGAGCATTCTGTGATTAAATCAGACTCGCCGGCCATGATGCTTACAAATTACAAACACAATGCCAGTCATTGTGCATGGTCATACTCAGGCGGCTTCTGAACCACCTCTCAAGGCTGCTGCTCGAGTTGCTTTAGATAAAATGCCAGAGAATTGGCTTTGATTTTGTTTTGCATGGATTAGGCAACATATAAATAGTTTATCTGCCAAATAATGAAATTTAGAATTAGCATTTATGTGAAGGTAACAGGTGCAAGGAGGCTTTGTTTTCTGTCCAGAGGCTGTTAGGCAGCTTTCCTCTCTGTTTGCCAAATGACTGAATGATCTGCACGGCTCTCTGATCTGATTGTGTTGGTGCTACAGAATGTCTGTGGGTGATTGTGGCCAGAGTGATCATGCTAGCATGAGTGGGTATCACACACAGGCTTTTCCATCTTCTGAGTCTAACAGAGTTTTTAATTGACTGTGAGTCTAAACAAGTGAATAGTTTGAATGCCTCTGATTGCAGTGTTTCCTCTCTCACTAGCATATTGCATGACGCAGGGTCATTGCCAAATAATCCTGAGAGGTAACCTTGGTATTGAAAACCAGGGCCCTAATTTTGGCACATTCTGAGGTCTTAATGACTAACAGGTACAGAAACATATTAAAAATTGCAGATTGCTTCAGGCAACAGCTGTGAAAGTGGCTTTTATTGCTGCAGTGTAATCTACCAGGGAAAATGTGCCTGATCAAAGAGTGTCCACTAACAATTCAGATTTTTGCCAAAGAGAGACTCAGATAGGTAAACGACCTCACAGCATGATCCAAAGTACATTAAAGGGACAGACCTTTCCAAAACTCAAATGCTTTCCTCTGTAGCCCCCTAACAGTTGTTGCACAGCTCTCTGGATGCCCACCAGACTCCAGCAACAAATACATTCGTCTAAAGAAACTGAGAGCCACTGGTCTTCAGCCTTTATAAGGTGTTGTATTAGTCACATGGTTTCCAGGGTTTAGTTTGGATCCATCACAAAGGATTAACAGAAAAGAGCAGACCAATCAAGGCAGAGGTAGACCAGCATCTCCCATGCTCTGTAAGGTTATTGTTTTCAACAATACAGTCTGGTGACTTAGCAGAGAGATATTGCTAACTGTTGTTTTACCTCAACAGAAGTGTATATTTCAGCTTGTTCAGAACGCTGCTGCCAGAGTTTTAACAAGGAAAAAGAAATCAGATCACATAACTCCTCTTTTAAAAACCCTGCACTGGCTCCCTGTCTCTTTTATAATGGATTTTAAAGTGCTTTTACTTGTTTTTAAAGCTCTTAATAGCCTTGCTCTTCCATACATCACTGATCTCCTGTCCTTTTATTTTCCAGCTTCATCACTCAGGTTCTCGAATGCTTCCCATTTAAATGTTGCTCGTGTGACTCACACAAGCACCGGCCAGAGAGCTCTCTGTTTTTATGCTCCTTAACTCTGAACTCTCTGTCTCTGGACATCAAAGTAGCAAGCTCTCTAGGTGTTTTTTAAAAGTAAACTTAAGACTTACCTTTTTATTCTAGCTTTTAATTTGGAGTAATTTATTTTATTCCTGGACTGCATAATTATTATAATAATTTCTTTAACATTTCTTTATCTTATTTAATTATTTATTTATCTATTTAATTCATGTTTTCATCTGATTTTGTCAACGCTACCTTATTTTTAACTTTTCTTTCCACTCTTACTTATTTTACTGTGTTGACTTTATTTCATTCTTAAATATTTTATTTATAATCCTGCCTTTTATAATTTTACCATTGCTGTTTTCTTTCTCTGTTATTTTCTGAAGCCCTTTGGGCTGCATAAGGTGTAATATAAATTGTTGAGTTGAGCTGTGTTGAGTATTTCATTTATTTTGTTGATAGTTTATAATAAGCCTGCTATTGTCAAAAACAACACTTTTAGCAGACTGACTTGTTGGGTTAAATTTGCCCACAGGAACTGTATTGCAGCAATAACAGCATGTCTTATAGGTGCTGGCTGATGCAATAAATGGAAACAATTCAAACGTTTTTTGTACTCAAAAATATATTTTACAAAAATAATAAGGCCATGTTCGGAAATAACAAAACTATATCTTTAATTTTTTCTTATGTAACAGATTTGTCTGTGGGGAAATGATGGGCTCATTAGCTCATATCAAAATGTGCAAACACCACCTGCACACAGAGATGCTATTTGTTGAGCAGAATAGGGTGCTTTAACCCTTTGTGTACACTGTACGAAGTAAGTGGTCTCTCTCTCTCGTTTGCACAGGTTTAGCAGGTGCAAATGTTGACTAATCTGTTTGTGAATCAGGTCCTGAATGTATGCCTTCTCCCTCCCCTCCTGTCCTCTGTATTCGTGGTTTTACCCCCCTCTCTTGTTTCTCCTTCACATTCCCTTTTACGATTGTCCAAGCTCTGCTAACCTGCTGTGACATTTTATCGCTCTACAAAATGATTTCAATTCACACACACACACACACACACACACACACACACACACACACACACACACACACACACACACACACACACACACACACACACACACACACACACACACACACACACACACACACGGACCGCAGGGGGGAGAATGGCATTTGCATACAACCAGGGACTGCTAACCTGGAAAGCGTAGGGTGATGTGACCAAATATGTGGTCTCCAGTTTACGACCCAATAAGAAAACCCTCTACACTAGACACAGATAGGTCCCACCAGTGTGTGCGTGCGTGCGTGCGTGTGTGTGTGTGTGTGTGTGTGTGTGTGTGTGTGTGTGTGTGTGTGTGTGTGTGTGAGGGTATACCATAGACTGTAAAAAATAATGGACTTAGTATCCGTGACATCACCCATCTGTTTCTGAAGCACTGTTTTGAAGCCAATCGTCAGTGGGAGCCATATTGGAAATGCTGAACTCAACCTAACTTCTGTCGAGCTAGTGTGAGGTAAAGAGGCTGGCTTTGAGCCTCCTAGCCAAAAGCTACAGTGTTCTCACCTGTCAATCAAGTCAGCTGTGCCTCTTATTATGGAAAACTCGTAATCTTCATATCTTCGAAATTGCCATGTTATGAAAAAATTCACCCCTTGTACAGTGTGTGCCGATCGAGAAATGAGCTATCCAGACTAAACTCATTTTTTGTACCAGGCTGTAAATATGTTTATTTCTGATGTTTTTTGAATGGGTGTGTATGTGGTTTCCGGTACTTCAAGCGGACACTCGAGAAACTGCAGTTTTTAACACTTCCGCATTGGCTTCAATTCTCGCGGCTGGAGGTTGCCGCTTGGGGTATACATGAAAAGAACGCCATGTGACACAAGGAGAAGTTTTACACATAAACACGGCACCAACTCAGATACACATGCCCCTTGTTCATGTATTGAATATGTTAAAATCAAAGAAAACAGAGAGATATCAAGCTAAAAACAAACATGCATTCAATAACAATTGTGGTAAAGTAAATAAGAAGACCAGAGGGTAAATACTTCCATGAAGGTTACATTATAGAACAGTATAAAATGCTCACATCTCTGATTTTGCTTTAACCACCCTGTAACACGTTTAATCTTTTCATCTTGTGTTAATTTATTTCTCTCTGCAGTGTGTTTAATGTTTGAGACTTTGAGACGTGAGACTTGTCAGAAGATAAGGTGTCCTGTTAAATTACAGTAAAAGCAGTGAAAGGAGGCATTAGTTGTGTTCAGTCAGCAGGCTCTTCTGTCTTTATTACACAAAATTAATATCCTTTTTGTCCGTCATTTGCTTTCAATAATCTTTTTTTAATATCATAACATCTGCTTCAAAATGCATTCATCCAGTTATCTAATTTAGTCTATCTCTTTTGCTGCTTATTTATGATACAAATAGAAATACATACAGTTCAATAGTACCTTTGGACATTTCCAGTACTAGAGTAGTTCATTCATCTGATAAGAGTTATTAACACACTTGAATTTATCTCTTTTTAACTCATTGTATTTCACTGGACCTTTCTTTAATGACCAGACTACAGTAACATTCAGGAGCTGTAGCATGTAAGGGGTAATGTATAGTGAATGGGTTGTTATGCAAATTCCAACAGGGATTCAAATTGGCATTGCTATCCAATCACTTTACATTATTCCCCTTATTACCCGGCTACCAACCATGACAATAACCTCAATGAGGCGAATGTCTCAGCTTTGAACATCGTTGATGTTATCTCTACCTCTTCTGGTTTAAGTGACTTTGTAGAGATCAGCAGATTACATATGCTCTCACCAGCTCTGTTACTGTTGTCTGGATTACAGGACAGGATGTTGCTCCACTTCTCTTCTCGGTGATGATTGGGGTCCAGTAGCTCCTCAGGCTACTCTCATGTCTGTGCTTACGATGGACACTAATGTTTTTTTCCCACAGTGTCAACAGACAGAGAGGAAATGTGCTGCAGATTGATTTGATAACTAATCTATGATCAGGTTGTCCCTGGTGTCACTTTTGTGGTGAATTAATGTTTGTAATCGGGTTTGCACCAATCAGAATCAAGTATTTAACACAGCCTGGTAATACATAAGAAAGTCAGGTAACAGCTAGAAATAAAAGTGTCAATGGCCGCCAGTTTTGAGACAAAGTTAGCACTCTTAAGCTAGCAAAACTCCCTTGTAATTGGCTGGAAACTTCCTCTGAATCACTCCAAAGAAAGTTTGTGAGGGAGATTAACTCCCACAATCTCTGTCTGATTAATACAGTATCTGTCATGAGTGGCTTCTGTTTAGTTCTGTTTTTGCCTAGTTTTGTGTTACTTGTTTCTCCTGTTTTGTTGATCATTGTTACACTAGTTGTGTTTCATATTTTTCATGTTCTGTATTACTATTGCCATTTCCTGTGTTTCAGGTCTTGTGTTCTTGTGTTCTTGTGTTCTTGTATTCCTTGTGTGTGTTTTCTCTTGTGCTTCTTTGTTCAGTCTCCACTGTTTCCTGATTTATTTTGTAGTTCTTGATCCCTGTGTGTCCAGTTTAGTTGTACTTCCTGTCCTTGTGTGTTTCCCTCCTTTTTTGATTAACCTGATTAGTTTCACCTTTGTCCTGTGTCCACACCTGTGTTGATTTCTCTGTGTGTTTAGTTTATCTGCTTCCTGTGCTGTTCTTTGTGGCCTTCCCCGTGATTTTGGGGATTTTCTGTTCGACTGTGTGGATTTTGTGTTTTGGACTTTTTGCTATCAGTAAGTTCTTATTTTATCTCCTTTTGTATCAAACCTTTTTGTCTGCACTTTGGGTCCTGCACCTTTTTTGTTTGTCCTTTCAACATGTGAGAATACCCTGGTCAGCTACCACTGCATATAGAAGTTCACTCTGTGGGATACGCTGTGGTCAATATTGGACGAGCCAGATCATGAATTAGCCAAGCATAGACTTCACTAACCATAACTCTCTCCACTGTTTTTACAAAATAAGATGGTGATGAACTCCATGCCAAGTTTGAGGTTTAATGACAGCTGTCCAAAAATCAGTGGGTGATGTCGTGGTCATAATTTAAAACTTGTTTTAATTATTCCCATCAGGGATGTGTTAATCTTCATAACAGAACCTCAAGACTGGCTCTGCTCCATCATGATGATGAAGAACTGCTCAATTGAGCTGATATCGAACCAGACCAAGCCGAGATAGAGAGCACAAGTGAATTAGGCTGACAATGAGAGAAAGTGCATGTGTGAATAACTTTCCATGTGTGTGTGAGAGAGATTGTGAGAGAGAAAGTATGGTCAGACGAAGAGATGGAGCTGAATATGAGCATTAGCGCAGCAATCAATGAAAGCATCTGAGTACTGAGCTCTCAAGGCAATTATTCCCCCTCATACCTGAGAATAGAAAATCAATATGTATGAGACTTTTCTCAATGGAGAAAGTACCAGAGGACACACACACACATGCATACACACAAATGTATAGGGTTAACTTCAAGTTAAGCAGCAGAAAAGTAGTAGAAATGGAAGTCATTTTGCATTAGGAAGATGCACACACACAAACACGTACACACACACACACACACACACACACACACACACACACATAGACACAATATCACACACACACGCGACACAACACAAGCATCACAACACAGCTAAAGTACAAACACAGACACAATATCACACACAGCAGAGAGCTTGTACAGTGATGTAGTCAGCACAAACATAACCTCAGTTTAACTCTAATCCCTCCAGCTATAAATCCATACATACAGATAAATATGTTGGGACATGCTGTAAACTGACCGCACTCACATCCACACACACAGAGAGAGAAGCGGCACCTTGGGGCAGAGAGGTGTTTTAGTGAGATAAAGATGACCCAGGCAGCTAAAACAGCGCTGTGTGCTGGAGGCACGCACAAAGGCAGTGCTGAAGACAGTATGTTCGTGATTGTGTACTTTACGATGCGAGAGGAGTCCCCGGTGTGTCAGTGTTTGCATGAGAAGGCTTTGTGTTAAGGCAGAGCTGAAATCTTACACGGAGAGTTTTACACACAGAGAAAAGAAACATCTTGTTATGTTTGTGGACGTGAGCGCTTCTGATGCCAAACTAGAGCCAGAAACTGAGGCAGTCATTGTCTTGAGTTTTAAATCTTAAATGTTGAACATTAATTTTAAATATATAAACTCCCTGTTCCTTATAAGATAAATTCTGGTCGAACATTTTAACCAATTAAAGTTAAGTGACCTTGACTACCTCACAGAGCACTGGTGGTTCTCTGTACTACTCTCATTACCTCTTACCTGTTAAGCCTGATTTATACTTCTGCGTTGCCCCTAAGCAGCAGGGGCTGACGCAGACATGAGCACCACATACTTGTGGGTCGATGTGTCCGTGTCACTCAGCAATTCTCCGCCGAAACGCTTGAGGGCAGTGCGGTCTCTCTGATAGCCGGTCTCCTGATTCTGGCCCCGCTACAATTTCTGTTTACTTTTCCACAGAGATTCAGAGCGTGTTATGTTAATCTACAGCTGATACATGTTGCTGTTTATCATACAGACATGATTACATGAAGAATAGAGAGGAGGAGATGAAATACATGGCCGATGAGCTGCAGATGTCCGGGACCCTGGAAGTGCTGTAAATGTGGGAAATAAAATGCCGCAGAGTAGACCAACCACAGGGCTTGCAGTCCACTTCGATTCTATGCGTAGTTACATTTTGGAGGAGGTGCAGGTCAGCTACATGTGCAGCCCTCTGCGTAGGTACGGGAGCTACGCAGAGGACTTTTTCTGTCACAGTGGACAACTACTCCTCATCAATTACACCCTTGGTCTGTGGAGTTCCTCAAGGTTCTGTCCTTGGCCCAATTTTGTTCACCTGCTTCCTCTCAGCGATATTATCAACAGCTTCAAAGGTATGTCTTACCACTGTTGTGCAGATGACATTCAGGTACACATTTCATTTACTCCAAATAATATTTACATCCTGTCCAACCTCCTGAGCTGCCTGAGCGCCATCAGAGACTGGATGTCAGACAACTGTTTACAACCGAACACTGATAAAACAGAAGTACTCATATCTGCCCCTGACCACTTAGTACAAGTAGTAAAACAAAATCTTGGTTTGTTGTCTGCTTCTGTCAAACCTACACTCCACAACCTAGGGGTTCCAATTGGACAATCTTTAAGCTTTTACCAACATGTGAGCAATCTGGTTTGCTCCTTTTTTTTACCACCTGAGAAACATTGCTTAGCTTAGGCCCATCATATCCACAGCCCAGGTGGAAATGAGCATACAAGCATTTATTTCCTCCCACTTAGATTACTGCCACTCACTCTTCACTTGTCTCAGTAAAACCTCTCCAAATCGATTACAATTAGTTCAAAATGCTGCCGCCAGACTTCATACCAAATCATCCAAAAGGTCTTATATAACTTCAGAGCAAAGACCAACTGCTTGAAGGTTTCATCTCCGTAGCCTCAGAACAAGCAACCTGAATGGCCTCCATATGTGTGACAGTGCACTGCACCAGGATCCAGTGGCAGAGGTGAGTTCTGTATGAGAGCTCCAAGCACCGCGACTGCCGCACTGGACCTGGATGCCCTGCCAGGTGACTTTGAGGTTGCACCAGAAAAGAGGCTCTTGGCCCAGTCCACAGCTCCACTCCCAAGCGACCCCTGTCATCCTGGTCCGAGATGGTGCATCAAGGCCGGTTTCCAGACTTGATTGAGAGGCTAGCTTCTCCATGACCACAACCGCGGCTAACCCTCCAAAAACACTTCTGGGCGCAACTGGCTAAGACTCGAGCGCTGTGAAGACAGCTCGTCTATCTACCATGAGAAGCACCTGACAGAGGATGCTGCAGGAGGCCGCATTCAGATGCTCGGGGGGGGTCTTCCACCAACCCAGCCACCTCAGTCCTCTACCTCCTATCAGACAACGCACTGCACGCTGCCAGCAGAGCACCAACAAACCCGTCCTGGTAGGCCACCTTTGATTCTTTATCTATCAAAATTTTGCACAGAGTCCCAGCTCTTATGGGATCAGGGTAGTAATTAAGTACAGTACTCCACCTCTAGGCATCAGTATTAGTCTGTTCATAACCATCTGAAAGCTACTCACTGGGACTTTTCTAGATTACTAACTCTGTTGTCCTTAAAACCAGCCTTAATGTTGACCTCTTATAAAATCAAGAACTCTTGCTTTCAGAAGAGAGACCTGTCTTTACAGAGGATCAAATCTCCAGGTTGAAACCCAGGGCATCTTTAAAGTCAGTGGAAGAAAAAAACACCTCGTCCTAGTGCTTCCACAGAAACTTCGTAAACTTCTCTTCTAGCTCCTTCCTCTCCAGCTGTGTTGACTCAGTGCATGAATGGCTCATTTTGAGTTATTGCTTCATTTCCAGAATCTATCTCTCCCTGCCTATTCAATGTCTGTCAGATTTATGAGTATGATTTTTTTATTATTGTTCTTCAGTATGGATATTGATAAAGCTTGTGGCCGGAACTAGGCGGGCTGGAATCAGAGTGACATTTAGGAAGAGAGAGAGACTTGGATGATAAATGCTCTGCCAGGTTCTCGGATTTCGCTCACCTGAAAAGATGATTGTTTCTGGTTGACATTTGAAGCCTGATGCAGAGACCAAAATGTCAAATAAATCTCTTTCCATTTCTTCTTTTTTCTTTGTTCCGTTTTACACACATCAGGGTTGATTTGAACCTACATTTCTAGAGTTGCAGCTGCATGGATTCACAATATTTAATAAAACTGTCCCTCTGTTGGAGTAAAAATCTTCTTAACATTCCTAGAATGTTCAGAGGGAAATGGTAGAGGCAGACAAATAGACAGAAAGAAGCAATTTGAGATGAACAGAGGAATGAGAATAAGAGACGTAAACAGATTCCTATCATTGACCCTCCAGACGTCTGCATGAGGTGGGACACGACACAAATGCTCCCTTCAGTGAGGGAAAAATTAACTGATCTGGCGGGACGTCATCTTGTTTCTCACCTATTTGTATTATTCATTTGTCAGCTCCCCCTTGCCAAACCTCCCATCAAGCATTTTGTGTGAATTAGCTCTTGGTTTTACTCAAGCACCTTCCTTTAGAAAAAGCAGTTCATTGAAAGTTTAGAAAATATCTGCAATCGCCGCTTCAGAAAATGCTCAAGTACTATACTTACCATGTTCTCTTGTGAAAGCAGAATGAGAAGGCTAAGTTCAGCCAACACTTTCTCTTTGCCTTCCTCCACCTCTAAACGATCAGGTGTTTTTCTTGGGATACTCATGGAAAGGTTGCACACCACAGAGTGTAACAGGTTGACAATATGCCGGGGTGTCAGTTAGGTTTAAAGCCTAACAATACTGAGGTCAGGGTTTCGTGAGTCAGATTTCTTTTAAGTCAACCATGCAAAAGTAAAAAAAAAAAACTGAACTTTTTTAGAACCCAAAGAAGAAACTACCATCAACAGTAAACACCTAATAACAACTAAATGACCCAAACAAAGTCAATTTAGATCAATCAGGAGAGAAAAGTTAATGAAGTAAAGATATTTATTTTACAAACATTGGGTGATCTTGAATTATCGTCAGAGTCTCTTTGGTGCTTCAACTCTACAGGGAGATAGAGTGATACAAGGGTGTCTGCTCTGAGCAGCAACAAATCTAATCCCCCATGGAGTTCAGATACCAGTGGTGGAGGTGTTGCCAATGAAGATATCTGGGGTTGATGACATGAAGGAGCTGATAGAAAACTGAGAAGACTTGGTGGTGTAGATGAGATGGTAGAAGTTGTCTAAGGCTGATGATGCTGAAGGACTTAAAGAACTGGGCAGAGACAGCGATATTGCAGTTGATGTCATCTATGGTAGATCAAGTTGCCAAAGCTGGGCGGTGATGGGGAGGTTGAGGTTGAGGGTCGCACATATCAAATGAATGAATGAATGAACTGAAGAAAGAGAGAGCCATATTTAAAATGGGAAGCAGCAAAATGATTGGCTAACAATGAGGTTGTGTTGCACAGCTATTGGATAGGCATTTCCAGGTGGTGAAAACGGCTGATGACCATGTAAGAGTGAGCATGTGTAGAAGAGTGAGCACAATGAATGAAGTGAAATGAACTGTGAAATAGCATGCAGGGTATAGTCTTCCTGTCTGAACTTATTCTAGAGCTTTATTACATAGCTCATTTTTCAACATAAAACAACTAGAGACTAAAAAAAGAAAATGAGAGAAAGAAAAAAACGTCAATGCTAAAGCATTTATCTGAGACGGTCTGTCTCTGCCATCTTCCACTCAACTCAATCTCTCCAAACCAGGAAAACAACACAAAACAAGCCAGCTTCACCCAATGGCCACTCTCTAAATGAGGAGCGACATGGTAGCAATGCCATAAGCTCAGAGAAACAACATAGTCCCCCATTTATGGATGTGTGAATGAACAGAGTTGCGGATACTGTTCAAGATGTGTCAGTGACGTGAACTTGAGTGTGTGAAATGAGCCAATAACAGACAGATCTTCAGGGTGGTGACGTACAGTATCTCACAAAAGTGAGTACACCCCTCACATTTCTGCAAATATTTAATTCTGTCTTTTCATGGGACAACACTGCAGAAATGAAACTTTGATACAATGTAAAGGAGTCAGTGTACAGCTTGTATAACTGTGTAAATTTACTGTCCCCTCAAAATAACTCAACACACAGCCATTAATGTCTAAACTGCTGGCAACAAAAGTGATTACATCCCTAAGTGAAATTGTCCAAATTGGGCCCAAAGTGTCAATATGTGGTGTGGCCACCATTATTTTCCAGCACTGCCTTAACCCTCTTGGGCATGGAGTTCACCAGAGCTTCAAAGGTTGCCAATGTAACCCTCTTCCATTCCTCTATGATGACATCATGGAGCTGGTGGATGTTAGAGACCATGCTCTCTTCCACCCTCCGTTTGAGGATGCCCCACAGATGCTCACTAGGGTTTAGGTCTGGACACAAATTTGGCCACTCCATCACCTTCACCCTCAGCTTCTTTGGCAAGGCAGGGGCCGTCTTGGAGGTGAGTTTGGGGTTGTTATCATGTTGGAATACTGCCTTGTGGCCCAGTGTCCGAAGGGAGGGGATCATGCTCTGCTTCAGTATGTCACAGTACATGTTGGCATTCATGGTTCCCTCAATGAACTGTAGCTCCCCAGTGCCAGCAGCACTCATGCAGCCCCAGACCATGACAATCCCACCACCATGCTTGACTGTAGGCAAGACGCACTTGTCTTTGTACTCCTCACCTGGTTGCTGCCACACACGCATGACACCATCTGAAACAAATAAGTTTATCTTGGTCCCATCAGACCACAAGACATGGTTCCAGTAATCCATGTCCTTAGTCTTCTTGTCTTTAGCAAACTGTTTGCAGGCTTTCTTGTGCATCATCTTTGGAAGAGGCTTCCTTCTAGAACGACAGCCATGCAGACCAATTTGATGCAGCGTGCGGTGTATGGTCTGAGCACTGACAGGCTGACCTCCCACCCCTTCAACCTCTGCAGCAATGCTGGCAGCACTCATACATCTACTTTCCAAAGACAACCTCTGGATATGACGCTTAGCATGTGCACTCAACTTCTTTGGTCGACCATGGCGAGGCCTGTTCTGAGTGGAACCTGTCCTGTTAAACCGCTGTAGGGTCTTGGCCACTGTGCTGCAGCTCAGTTTCAGGGTGTTAGCAATCTTCTTAAAGCCTAGGCCATCTTTATGTAGAGCAACAATTATTTTTTTCAGATTCTCAGAGAGTTCTTTGCCATGAGTTGCCATGTTGAACTTCCAGTGACCAGTATGAGAGAGTGTGAGAGTGATAACGCCAAATTTAACACACCTTCTCCCCATTCTCACCTGAGACCTTGTAACACTAACGAGTCACATGACAACGGGGAGGGAAAATGGCTTATTGGACCCAATTTGGACATTTTCACTTAGGGGTGTACTCACTTTTATTGCCAGCAGTTTAGATATTAATGGCTGTGTGTTGAGTTATTTTGAGGGAACAGTAAATTTACGCTGTTATACAAGCTGTACACTGACTACTTCACATTGTATCAAAGTTTCATTTCTTCAGTGTTGTCCCATGAAAAGATATTATTAAATATTTGCAGAGGTGTGTGGGGTGTACTTACTTTTATGAGATACTGTACATGTGATGTAGGATACCTGAGGATGGCTACTCAACAAACTGGTGTTCTCACTTTCTCTATAAGGTTTATATGTCTGGGCTGTGCTTCATTCATTCATCCCCCTCTCTGCAGACTTTAAGCACTGCATGGTTCATGATCAACAAAAAAAGCAAAGGCTATGCATAACAGATAAAAACTGCCATGGATTGAATACTTTTGTTCACAGTTTCATGAGAGACCAGCAAAGATATTCACGAGGTACTAAGTTTGGGAATAAAAGCTTCTTTTATCCATTTTCAAATCTACTGTGCATTAACAACTTTGCATATTGGTAACAAGAAGATGCATTCATTAATTGGAATTTCAAAATAAATGGAGTGCAACGAGTCTCTGGAGGCAGGGCATGACATCAATAGCACTCTGCAGCCCACCTGAATTATAACCTGAAGCTTCAGAGCAAAAAACACCAAATGAAAAAACTCACCAACAAAAACACATTTACATCATATCAAACATGAAAAATCAGCTCTCCATCCCCATCCACAGAGCACAAACCCCTCCCACACATGACTGTAGGCCTGCACCTCATCCATCATCTGGTAATAAGAGAACTCCACCCTCAGTCAGGCCTTTAGTAGACCCTGCAGAGCTGCCACCAGATCCAGACCACCAGAACCCTGAGTCCTGTTCCTTTGGGTCAGTCAGATGGCCGACTTAGCACAGCCGGATAGAAAGTTCATCTGTGTGTGAACAGTTCTTTAGCCTCACAGAGTGCTTTGGGCCAAAATTTAACAGACCAAAGGAAAAAAGCTCCTCAAATGCCTGAAACCATTATTTTAACAGTTCAGAGGAGCCAGCCTCCAACACTCAACACATTAATGTGCCAGAGTATCATTCTGAGAACACAACAAACACTCCTCTCCAAGCCCACGATTAATGTGTCTGTATGTATGTGTCTGTTCATAGCTATTGTGTGCGATCCTCCCCTGGAGGTCAGCTGTTCGCTTTTTCAATGGGCAGCTGCCTTCTGGGAAAACAGCTGGACCAAAGAACTTAGTCCCCCTGACACTCTCATCCCTGACAGAGACCGGATGTTCAGGACCTTCACACAAAGCTGGTAAATGGCCTTCTTCCCTGCATCCAGAAACTTGTCCAGGTGAGGGGCTCTGAGGGAGAGGAGGCTGTACTTGCTACTCAGTCCACTGTCCACACAGAGTTTGGTTTCTTTAATGTTGCAGCCGAGCAGCACAAACCTTCCCCACTACCCTGGGGACCAGTCTGGTGGAGGCGATGTACATCATCTCGCTCAGTAAGTCCACAGGGGAAGATGTCATCCTAATAAAGTGGCCCAGTTTGGTGAGAGCCTCCCTGACCAGAAAGGTCCACACCCACAAGTTTGTAACAGTACTGCTAATTGTCATAGCCTCAGCTTCTGGCTCTCTTCAGCAGCAGGCCAGCTGTATCCAGCCAGCTGGGACCACAGTTGTAAAGCAGTCTTTGTGCTGTCCAAACTCTGAAGGAGGCAGTCTTGGTCTGGATGATAACAAGCCCCTGCCTACCTTTAGCAACAGACAGGCGGAGGCCTGCTGCCCTGATCCAGAGGTTACTGGACCAGAAAAAGTCTAGGATGGCCCTCTGAATGTCCTCAATCGGACCTCCTGGTGGAGTCATAAGACTGTGCCAGAGAGTTGAGGCAACTAAGTTATTGGCAACCAAAACTCTTCCCCTACAACTGCGGAAGCAACCATTTTCTTTAATCCCTCCGAGTCCTCTAAAAAACGTAGGTACCAAAAAATATCCCACAACTTCAGCCCTTCCCTTCCCCACTGAAGACCCCCAAGCAGACTTGGCACTGTCTGATCCCTGCACAAACCCAACAACAAAGCTTCACTTTTTCCCCACCTCTCATGAAGGGTCAGGGTGTTCTGCAGACACTGAACGTCCCCCTGGCTGGAGATAAAATTGTTTACATCATCTGCATAAGCAGAAATCATAGGGGGACGCTTAACACCACAGGACCTGAGCAAAGAGAGCCTGCTGAGCCTGCTGAGCTGACCCTTTAACCTTCACAGCAAGAGTTCAGAAGTCAACCGGCCGGAGATGACACAGCCCTGTCTTATCCCTTGCCATACAGGGATTGGTTGACTCAACCCTGCCATTAGTGAGCAGAGTTGTGTTTTCTGTAATGTTGTTGTATTTTGCCCCTTCAGGGCCACCATATTAGACCCATAACATGAACACAAAGTCCAAATGATGCACATGGCTCTTATGTGAATGGAAGGCAGGCCTGATCTACTAAGATCTCAAATAACGAGCGCTATATTGTGTGTGCAAACTACATTGCACGTGCTACTTCTGGGCATGTTGCGGGTGATCTGCTATGATTGCATGCGCAAATGATAACAAGTGCAAAAGTGGAACAGACCGCCCTATTTTAATGAGGATTTTGCGTGTGCTATCGGCTGTCACCATGGAGAGTTTTAGAGAGCAGAGTGGCCGCAAACAAAAAATGAAGTTTGAAGCCATGGAGTTGGAGGTCTTGGTGGAGGAGGCAAATAAACACATCGGTGAACTCCAGCAGAGACACCTGAGCGATTTGGGAGACCATCTGTGAAAAGCTGAAAGCTGTGAAAAAAACAGAAGATCTGCCGATGAAATCAAAAGAAGATGGCAAGATATCCGCAAAAGAAAAAAAGGAAAATGTTTTCCATATTACAATATCAGCGCATTTCTAATATTAGACACATTTAATTAGTTCAAAAGTTAGCCACTCTTGCTCTAGCTATTAAATTGGGAAGTCAATCGCAGTTTGAAATAACCAGGTCCAGAAAAGTTAGGCGCCACTTTGATGAGGACAGTCGCCTCACTGACAGAGAGAGAAACTTTCGGGTGACCGTTTTTAATGCCTCTCTTGATATCATCATCCAGCAACTGTCCCAAAGATTCACCAGCTTAAATGGAACTGTGAACATGTTTGAGGCAATTTACCCCAACACACTGCTGCAAGCACACGATGAGGAGTTACACCAAGCTGCCTGGTGGCTTAGTGAGCATTACAGTCAGGCCATCGCCCCCAGCTTTCCTGGCCAGCTACTTTATTTTAGAACCTCTTTCAGGGACCAGATACCAAAGCAAAAGTCTGTTGCGAATCTGGCAAAAATGCTCATTGTCAACCACCCGACAGTAACTTCTGCATTGAGTGAGGTTTGCAACACCCTCCTTTTATTTTTGACTCTTCCCATCACCGTTGCAACTTCTGAGCGCTCATTCTCCAAGTTAAAACAAATTAAAAACCTCCTGAGGAGTACGGTGGGACAGGAGAGTACTTCATATAGATTTTTTGTTTGTATGTGAACATGTGGGCCGCTGTACCAATTCTACTAAACTTTATATCTGTTGATACAGTGACCTACTGTGCTCTCATTAGTTGAAAAAGTTAAAGTGGGTGTCAGAATGATGCGGTCGCTATCCGTGGTGCTGAACTGCTTTGAATTTGTGTTGTTTTATTATTTTTTTACTACAAGAAAATGCAGTGTTGCAAGGAATTTCTCCATAGGAGATGCGGCATGGCTCCTTTTTGTGACTGGCTTCAAATCAGCCCTTGGGTCATCCAGTAGCTCAAAAATGGCATTGCTGGATAGACGATATGTCTCTACTATTTTTATTTCTGACAGCCCAAATGTGTTGACAATGCGCACAGCTGATTCTCTCTCTCCGTCGTCTGTCATTGTATTTCTGCCTCCTTCTGGCAACAGTGACCACAGCCATGTGTGCGTAACGCTGTGTCAGTTTAGACCTGCCTTTCTAACGTGCTAAATATAGACGCAAAAACACCACAAAACTTAAGGTTTGATAAATCACACTGCGTGTGCTGAATGATTACATTTGCATCTCCTCCTCCCAGTATTTTGCGCATTCTGATAATCTGCATGTATTCTGCATATTCATGAAGGCAAACACACTAAATGGATAGCAAGTGCTATTTTGCTCACAGTGGACTGACAGACGCAATCCTCGGTGCTCCCGGTTAGTACGTCAGCTTTGCGATCGCTATCAAGTTTGCACATGTTTTTATACACGCAAACCTTTAGTAGATCGGGCCCTTTGTGTACTAAGTTTTTGTTAGATTTTCTTGTTTTTAACTTGTGACCGCAGAGTATTTTTATTCATGTTAAAGGTTAAATCATTCCCTTCAGTCAGGTTGTTTATAATGAATATAATAATAAAAAAACACAAAAACATCCTGAACAAAGGGTGCAGTATGTGTCAAAAGACTGAATTAAAAAATCTGTTTTATTTTTCTATGCGCTGTGAAGCTTTTGCCACAGGTAAAACTATTTATTCATGCTTGAGGTGACCACTTTGAGCACTGTGAAAAGACTGCAATAAAAGCTCCCCTGTGGCTCCCACATCCTGCCTCACTGCCTCCTTTTGTTACCTAGATGCAATGGATTGTATGAATTCAATATAAATGTACATACATTTTTGTATGTACACTTTGTATACACTCCTGCCATCCTCCTTTAAAACCTTCCCAACCTATGAAAAAATGCCTTGAAGTGGATGTTTGTCAACGATTTATAACATAGATAAAACCATGCCATTCTTCAACCACAGGAACAAATAATGCAAACAAAAATGAATGCAGACACTTCCTGTCATTGATTATATACTGCCTACAGCAGCTGTGTAAATATAATTGAAGTACCTGCTATGAATTTAATTGGCTTTTAATTTATAATATTTTATCCATCTGAGAAATCTACATGATCGATTGATAAATCTGCCCTCCAGCAAAATCCCTCCCGTGACTGTCGCCTCCGCACACACACTCTACCAAGAAACACTCACACATACACACACAGATACAGGGACATGCTCAGGTACGTCCAGGCTCAACGATTATTATATGTGAGATCTTTCCCGTTATTCTAACACTACCTCCGTCAGTGTTTTAAAAGTTCTGAGGTCATTCAGATTTGTTGGATCATTTTGATTCTTCAAAGAAAAAAACGGGGGGTAAGGTGCAAGTGTGTGTATGTGAGTAGCCTATATGTTTGTGAGGGGTGGGAGCAGAGGGCAATATCATGGTTCCCACGCGTCCTGGAAAACCTGAAAAACAGTTGACCAGTTTTCCAGTACTGGAAAACACCTGGAAAATGGGAGAAAAGGTAAAATGTCCTGGAAAATCACATATAGTCATGGAAAATGATTCCAACATGGCTGCGTTTGATCTGACCTGTTTTTATGAGAAGCCTTATAATTGCCCGATTGTGTGCATTTATTCTGTTACAAAATCATTCTCACCCTGACCCTAAGGTTATGATTAGGGTTAGGGTTTTGATTAGGGTTAGGGTTAAAGTTAGGGTTGTGATTAGGGTTAGGGTGAGGGTTGTGATTAGGGTTAGGGTTAGGGTTGTCATTAGGGTTAGGGTTGTCATCAGGGTTAGGGTTGTCATTAGGGTTAGGGTTAGGATTAGGGTTAGGATTAGGGTTAGGGTTGTGATTAGGGTTAGGGTTAGGGCTGTGATTAGGGTTAGGGTTGGGGTTAGGGTTAGGGTTGTGATTAGGGTTAGGGTTGTGATTAGGGTTAGGGTTGTGATTAGGGTTAGGGTTGTGATTAGGGTTAGGGTTAGGGTTGTGATTAGGGTTAGGGTTGTGATTAGGGTTAGGGTTGTGATTAGGGTTAGGGTTATGATTATGATTAGGGTTAGGATTGTGATTAGGGTTAGGGTTGTGATTAGGGATAGGGTTAGGGTTGTGATTAGGGTTAGGGTTAATGTTGTGATTAGGGTCGGGGTTAGGGTTAGAGTTGTGATTAGGGTTAGGGTTGTGATTAGGGTTAGGGTTAGGGTTGTCATTAGGGTTAGGGTTGTCATCAGGGTTAGGGTTGTCATTAGGGTTAGGGTTAGGATTAGGGTTAGGATTAGGGTTAGGGTTGTGATTAGGGTTAGGGTTAGGGTTAGGGCTGTGATTAGGGTTAGGGTTGGGGTTAGGGTTAGGGTTGTGATTAGGGTTAGGGTTGTGATTAGGGTTAGGGTTGTGATTAGGGTTAGGGTTGTGATTAGGGTTAGGGTTAAAGTTAGGGTTGTGATTAGGGTTAGGGTGAGGGTTGTGATTAGGGTTAGGGTTAGGGTTGTCATTAGGGTTAGGGTTGTCATCAGGGTTAGGGTTGTCATTAGGGTTAGGGTTAGGATTAGGGTTAGGATTAGGGTTAGGGTTGTCATTAGGGTTAGGGTTAGGATTAGGGTTAGGGTTGTGATTAGGGTTAGGGTTAGGGCTGTGATTAGGGTTAGGGTTGGGGTTAGGGTTAGGGTTGTGATTAGGGTTAGGGTTGTGATTAGGGTTAGGGTTGTGATTAGGGTTAGGGTTAGGGTTGTGATTAGGGTTAGGGTTGTGATTAGGGTTAGGGTTGTGATTAGGGTTAGGGTTATGATTATGATTAGGGTTAGGATTGTGATTAGGGTTAGGGTTGTGATTAGGGATAGGGTTAGGGTTGTGATTAGGGTTAGGGTTAATGTTGTGATTAGGGTCGGGGTTAGGGTTAGAGTTGTGATTAGGGTTAGGGTTGTGATTAGGGTTAGGGTTAGGGTTGTCATTAGGGTTAGGGTTGTCATCAGGGTTAGGGTTGTCATTAGGGTTAGGGTTAGGATTAGGGTTAGGATTAGGGTTAGGGTTGTGATTAGGGTTAGGGTTAGGGCTGTGATTAGGGTTAGGGTTGGGGTTAGGGTTAGGGTTGTGATTAGGGTTAGGGTTAAAGTTAGGGTTGTGATTAGGGTTATCGTGAGGGTTGTGATTAGGGTTAGGGTTAGGGTTGTCATTAGGGTTAGGGTTGTCATCAGGGTTAGGGTTGTCATTAGGGTTAGGGTTAGGATTAGGGTTAGGATTAGGGTTAGGGTTGTGATTAGGGTTAGGGTTAGGGCTGTGATTAGGGTTAGGGTTGGGGTTAGGGTTAGGGTTGTGATTAGGGCTAGGGTTGTGATTAGGGTTAGGGTTGTGATTAGGGTTAGGGTTAGGGTTGTGATTAGGGATAGGGTTAGGGTTGTGATTAGGGTTAGGGTTGTGATTAGGGTTAGGGTTATGATTAGGGTTAGGATTGTGATTAGGGTTAGGGTTGTGATTAGGGATAGGGTTAGGGTTGTGATTAGGGTTAGGGTTAATGTTGTGATTAGGGTCGGGGTTAGGGTTAGGGTTGTGATTAGGGTTAGGGTTAGGATTAGGGTTAGGGTTGTGATTAGGGTTAGGGTTAGGGTTGTGATTAGGGTTAGGGTCAGGGTTAGGTTTATAACTAGACTTAAGCATACAGAACCAGAATCAAACTCAACAAGAACCGAACCAGAACCGAACCAGAACCGAACCGTACCAGACCAGACCAGACCAGACCAGACCAGACCAGAACCAGAACCGAACCAGAACTGTACCAGAACCGGAACCGAACCGGAACCGAACCAGAACCGAACCGGAACCGTACCAGAACCGTACCAGAACCGTACCAGAACCGAACCAGAACCGAACCGGACTTGAACCAGAACCAAACCAGAACCAAACCAGAACCGTACCAGAACTGAACCAGAACCGAACCGGAACCGAACCAGAACCATACCAGAACCGAACCAGAACAGAACAGAACCATACCAGAACAGAACCAGAACCGAACTCAAGCAAACTGAACCAAAACCAGAACCAAACTCAACCAAACAGAACCAGAACCAACTCAGGTAAACAGAAACAGAACCAACTCAAGCAAACAGAACCAGAACCAGAACCAAACTCAAGCAAAAAGAACCAGAACCAAACTGGAGCAAACATTATTAATGTCCTCAGGTTGGCATTGAGAAACATCCGATGCCTCAGCTTGGATGGGCTGATCTGATTTCTCCTCTCAGTGAGTATTTGCCCCGTCTTCAAGAAGACTCTCTCAGAAGGAACAGATGAAGCCAGGATACACAGCCTCCCCTCCATTACCTTTATCCTATATCCTCACATGTGATTGTCCACATGGCCACCATGCTGACCAATCAAAACGAAGTTCTGCTGTGAGCAGAGCTGGGGCTGAGCACTGTGAGAGCTAAGCAGCGATAGGAAAAAACTGGGAGCCGGCTCTCTCTTGATGCGAGCCGGTTCTTCTGATTCATTATAAAGCATCGGCTCTCAGAGCCACAACACTAATGCGCTTCATCTGTGTTACAATTATGAGGGGGCCATGGACAATTTTCTCACCTGTAAGGGGTCCCTGGCTCCAAAAAGCTTGAGAACCCCTGCTCTAGCTAGTAGGAGTGCAAACTCCCGATAGTGAAAACAAACGGAACAAAAAGAGCGACACAGCTGCTCAGAAACTCCACGTTGTAGACATCGCTGATCATAATAGACATCGCCATGCAGGAAGACAGTTTACATTTTTTTTAAATCTCTGAGAGATCTTCAAATACAGAGTGCATCTTTACACTGGTGATGGTGAAAATGTCCTTGAAATGTCCTGGAAAATGATCTCTGGAAAAGAGTGGGAACCCTGAATATGATTAGGTAAAGGTAGTGTTTGTAACATTAAGGAGCTTTTATAAGAACAGATTTGGTAAAATTGAGTATAATATTCACAAGTATGTTTAAATCAGAGCATAATTATGATTATATCACAATATGACGGACATGGGAATGTTTGTGAGTGGTCGAACCTTTGTCTGGGATAGTTACTTAGTAAATACATTCCGTTGCTTAGGGCTGCTTTAGTGGCTGCTTGTTGCAGCAGCTCTCTCTTTGTTGCTGTTTTTTCAACCTTTTTTCATATCTGTTTAGTTCTCTTTGTATTTGGAGCCTCTCATGTCTCATTTGTTAGCCATAAACACCAAACTGGCTACGTTTGCAGTGGTGTTTTTCGCTATTTTTGTTCCTGTCTGTGTCTGGAGATCCTGCATGTATCCATGGTAACATTGTTTACATACGAGATCAGCTGTTGCATGCCCGTAGCATGTTGATGCTAAACGATACTAGGCCCGATGTTCCCTGCGAGTTGAGGAGAAGGAGGCATGGACGACGTGCTGGTATTGAGGTGCAAGCTAAGAAAAGACGACATCGACCTGTCCTTCCACCCACTATTATGGGGACTGTAAGATCTATCTACGATAAGGTGGACGAGCTAACCCAGCACCAGAGGGAATACTAGCAGAGTAGCATCATGCTAACAGAGCTAACACCGGACACGAACGCCACATTGGAAAGATTAAACCTGCTGTGGGCGGACAGGATACAGGAGAGCAAGACTGAACACACTGGTGAAGAAGGCCAGCTCAGTCCTGGACCCTGTGGAGGTGGTGGCTGATGGGAGGATTATGGACAATCTGTCGTCTTTGATGAACATTTCTTTTTTAGATATAAATTCTGATAGATTAGATATATATTGACATAGAGTGGTCTACACCTCCTATGTTTGTAAAAGTATCTTGAGATAACGTTTGTTGTGATTTGGCATTATACAAATAAAGATTGATTGATTGATTGATTGATAAATTAAGTCACCTGTAAAGCTTCTTATTTAAGTCTCTGCTGACGTTATGTTGGTTAAAAACAGTTGTCAAATCAAGTTGGCTGCTGATAAGCTATGTTAATTAAATAATATCAGCTTAGAAGAAATATTTACTCTTGTACGATCTCCCTCTCCTGCTTCTACCTGTCGGCCTCTCTCTCTTCTCAGCTGGTTACTGTGGGTAGCCCAAACTAAGGACCAATTTTTGATTTAAACAAGGTAATGTCCTGATCAGACCACATTAGCTACTAGCATACTGGAACCATCACTCAAATAACACAATAACATATGTGTTTTAAACATGTGCTTGAGACATTTCAAAGCATAATTTGTCAGTACTTGCATGGCCATTATTTTCTTTTCATGGACCGTTGTTAATTGGGGGATCTGCCTGTGAAAAAGTTTCCCCATGTCTATTCATATCTATCCTGTCTATTCATGTCTACCCTGTACATATTAGTCATGCCCCTGTATATATTAGTCATGTCCTGTACATATTAGTCATGCCTATTCGTTGTTCTTTTGTATTTATAGCTGATGTTATTGTTATTCCTTTTTATTTTTTTTATTTTGTATGTCTTATTCTTATGCCTTGTACAAAGAGAGCACAGTTTACCCAAGTCAAATTCCTTGTGTGTTCAAGCATACCTGGCCTATAAAGCTGATTCTGATGTGAACCACAATCCCCCTCAGCAGAGTGAATAGGCTAAGTTAGGCCACCTGTGCCTGGCTGGTTAGTGTGGAGCTCTTGATGAGTGTATTGCACCACAAACAGGGTGGTACTGTTATGCTTTGTATGTTGAATTGGTATGATGTCTTTTGATTTCCCACTTAAAAATCTTTTCATGATTTACTTCCAGTGGTTTATTCCAATTAGACCAACTAGAAGACCAACATTATTCTTTACAGCCATTTGACCCATTCTTTCATAATTATCAGCACAATGGACCAATAAAAGGGCCAACATAATAACCTTGTTTTGAGTTAGCTTTTGTTCAGAACCCCAAGTGGTACTCTAAAAGCAATTCCTAGTGAAATACCACTGCGCTGTAACAATAAAAATACTCTCTTTATAGATGAAACCATGTGACAGCAATATTACTCTTGGCTTTGGGCATATCTTTTAAATTTTTATGTGGATTTGCATGACATTTTTGATGCCAATTTGAAAAGGACTCCTGTAGAGGGAGATCAGAGGATACATGGAGACGATAAATGAAATTGAAACTGATTAAACAGCAATCACAGGTCAATGAACATAATCCTGGATAACTTATGGCCATATCTGTCAATTAGACATTACGGAGGGCAGAACAACTTGCTCCACCCTTATCCATCAGCACGTTCTGTTGTCATGTCACAAATGTCAGTTTCACTGTTGGCCATGTGTTATTCAAGAGGAACATCCAGGTTCAGTCAGTCATGCAGGGCAACATCATTCACTTGATTTGTGACTCATCCAACTGCATATTTTTCTCCAGAAAAAACATCCTTCCTTCCATCCATTCATTTTTTTATTGCATCCCCAAGGATGGGTCACAAGAGGAGCCAGCCAAGAAAGTTCACACATCCCTCTCCGCCTAAATCTATGATTGAATTTCAAATCGACCCAACCTTTATTTATACTGGAGAGGAAAACAACATTTACAACAATAAAGTAATGTTACAGATAAAAAAGAGACAAAGTAATATAAGGCTTTAAAGGCCATAAAAGTCCATTTTTTTAAGTGTGTTAAATGAAGCCATATATGTCCCAAATTAAACACTTTATAATGATAAAACATGAGCTCATATACCAACTCTCTCTTTGGAATATGTAATGTATTAGTCTGTCCTCATCTATTCTCAAAGTGGTATTCTGTTTGAGAAACTCTTGCTGAGTTTTTTATAGTGTTTATTTTTCAATTACCAAAATAAATAAATACAGAAATTGGTTTTTCATGCCTTTTACAATACTCCCTTTTCATGATCAGAGAAAGCTTGGATGTTTAAATCCTCCATTAAAAAGCAGAGCAGGGAAATTGTGTGAGTTGGCTAAGTATCTCCTTTAATAGTTGTGAGGCTTCATTGATGTTTTTTTTACTATTTCCCACAAAATACTGGAATGCATCTCTGTTCAGACATCTGAGAGGAAAATCATGACAAATGAATGCATTGAGTGCCAGAGAACACAGGAACACAGGGAATGACTATCTGATTTTTAATAAAAGGCTCATATCCGCCACAGAGGAGATGACAGATGTAGAGTCAGAGAGGAAAAAAGGACACAAAGGACCTGGAGATAAAGTCCAACAAATACAAAGAAGAAAGGAGCTGTGGCTGATTAGAAAGTCCACAGAGGGTTGAGAGTCTTAACGTGGTGAGAGGGGCCATCATGTCTAAGTGAAATAATTAGGCTGTGTCTGACAAGACTCATTAGTGTAAGGGCCTTTTATATGTGTGCCTTTTTTATATGAATCAGGGTGATGATGAATTTCTCCAGGAGACGGGCAAGAATAAAGTAACCCAGCAGGAGTTTACAAGGTGATGTATGAAATATTCTCAGACAGAGTGCACTTTGCATGAAATGTAAATTAATATAGATGTGAGCATGTGATTTAAAGCCACATTAAGCTCCGGCATCTAACATGCTCCAATGATGATGAAATTGTGGTCCATGTGAAGTCACAGCAGAGAGATACTGAGCAACAATTAGTCATGTCCAATGGCTAAAAAGCCATAAAAACAAACACACACACACACACACACACAACACACACACACACACACACACACACACACACACACAGTCAGACAGAACTATTCTTGCCTGGAGCAGGAAGGTCTGGACTCAGAAGACGAGGGACCCAAACATGCTTTGGACCAAAGACGAGAACAACACACCCACACACACACATACGCACACACTGACACACACAGGGTAATATGTTGAATCAGTGGGTCTCATTGCAGCAGGTTACATCATTTTGAGTGACTGGAGAGGAAGATCACTCCCAGGAAGACGATGCAGATTATTTCGCTACGTTTTTTTTTTACGTTTGAGGATCTACATTTATGATTTAAATGTTTGATTTGGCTAGCCTTCACTCTCATCAAATTTTACAACTCTCATCCACTTATGTCAGCAATAGACTAGAAGACTTTAAATTATTTTGAAGACCAAACTCAGACATCCTCTCTCAGTCTTCAACAAGATTTTGCAATGATTAAGTGCTGTATGGGTCACAGTCTCCAAGACTAAAACTAAACACCACAGATGCTGTCTTTTAGTTTGTGATGTCTGTGGGGATTAAGGGTTAGCATCAAGAAGCAAGCTGTCCCTAATTGGTAAAGTAGCAAGTGCTTTTAATAATATTAAGAACATTCAGAACTTCCCTTTGGGTAAATAGGAAAAGTTGTCCAATTGCTGCCTTAACCTGGTGCAGGGTTTGCATGTCCCTAGAATTAATCTCCTGGAAAAAGGGAAACTCCTCAATCCCAGATTTGACCTGAAGGAAAGGCACAGGACGGGTATCGGGATACTCACAAGTCTCTAGCAGAGCAATGAAGTATTAGAGTTCAACCCAAGAAACGAGAGGGTCAACTCTTTGCAACTTCAGGTCACGGAGAGGAACGCTCTTATTGTTGTTTGTGCATATGCACCAAGAACCAGTTTGAAGAGCGCAGCCTTGTTGTGGTTTCTGGACTACATCCTGGAAAAGGGTTTCAACTGAGGACTCTGTTGTTCTGCGCAACTATTGAACTCTAGTTCCCAAGTAGGCAATGTTTGAGACACATGCAAAAGGGGGATTGGGAGGAACAGCCTGCCCATCTGGACCCATGTTGTGCTTTCATATTTCAACTTAGCCATAAAAAACTCCATGTTCAAGCACAGGGTGAATTATAAGCCAAAGATCAGTGATTGACTTTGCTCTTGCATCATATCATCTATAACCAAAAGGCTTGGACTCAGGTGAGGAGAGGAGCAGAACTATGTGGTGAGTGGTGAGTTAGTGCAGGTGAAATAGACATTTCTGCAGAGCCCCCTGTCCGAAAGGATGCCTTGTGCATCCTGGGGAGGTAGGGGCCAGGAATCCAAATGAACTTTATTCAAAGCCTCCACGTGGAAGCAGTTTGTACAAGTTGTGACCTGAAGGTCATCATTGCCATATCGGCGGTGAAGGGAGCAGTCAGGATGAATAATGAGGCCTTTTGGGCTTGGCTGGCCAAGGGTTGTCGAAGTGACTGTCAGGTACAGAGTGACAAAAAGAGCTACAGTTGTTGCCAACATTGGGGTATCACACAACTCAGCCTCCTATGAATAGCTTATTGTAAGGTGTTGGAGAGGAGGCTGATCATCCAGCCTCAGATCAAGGATGAACAATGCGGACTCCATCCTGGCCGGGGTACAGTGGACCAACTCTTTAGCCTTGCAGGACTGGTGGAGGGATGCATGGGAGTGCTTTGTAGACTTGGATAAGTCCTTCAAATGTATCCCTTCAGAGGACTTGTGGGATACAGTATGGGGTGTCAGGGCCATTGCTACGAGCCCCCTGACCCCTGTATGATTAAAGTGAGATCTGCATACTCCACACAAACAGGATCTCAAGGCACATCCATCAGATGGAGGGTGTCCTGTTTGGGGGCCTCTTAATTCCACCTCTGCTTTTTTGCAGATGATGTGTTTCTGTTGATTCTTCAGGGTTGGGCCTCTAGCAGGCATTGGGGCAGACTGCAGCTGAGTGCAAAGCTGCTGGGATGAGGTTCAACACCTCTAAAAACAGGGGACATTGTTCTCTGCTGGAGAATGGTGTATTGCTCCCTCTGTGTGGGGAGTGACTCTTTGCCCCAAGTGAAAGAGTTCAAGCATCTCAGGGTCTTGTTCATGACAGAGGGTAACACTGATCATGACATCGACAGGTGGGTGAGTGTTACAGTAGCAGGTATGCGGGAATATATTGGACCATCGTGCTGCAGAGGGAGCTGAGCACAAAGGCAAAGCTGTCAGTTTACTATTTAATTTTATCCGAACATACGGAGCTCCCCTGGTGTCAGCTGAGAAAAAAAGAAGAGACATGCATAAATCTGTCAGTTTGTAATCTGTGGGCATAAAATATGGACTGTGGGCAAGGTTTTGTAAACATGATTTCTTTCTTCAGTGAGCAAGGAATGGGCCATATCCAATGTGATCTCAAATGCCAATGGAGTTCAATTTATCAAAATTCAAGGGTAGATTTGAATGATATATTATATATATAGTGGGACTTTTCACAATTTTCAGAAAGCAAAACAAAAACAGCCTTTTCCTGCTTATTCTAAACAAAAAATTATATATTTTAAAGCAAGCGTAGCAAGGAGTGTTTACATCTTTTTCTCAGAGTTTGTGTCAGTGAAATAAAAAAAAGAATAGTTTCAATTCAATCAATTTCAATAAATTTCCTTATGTTGGATTTTTGGAGGGCAGGCAGTAGAAGTGGAGATTGTGGGTAAGCATGCATGATTTGTATTCCTCCAATAAAAAATGTATTCTGGCAGACTACAAAAGAAGAAAACACCCACAAATTGTTCGACACAATGCCAAAGGTCCTCTGCAGACAACAACAGGAAAATTAATCATACCCGGCAAAACCCTCTCCTCAAGAGTGACGAAGACCAAACATGTTACTTTCACCAATCAGAGAAAAGCTCTGAAAATGTTACCCTGACTCTGGTAGGATCAATCTTCACTCACCAGGGGATAAATTGGAATTAGTCATGTTGAAGAAAAGATTATCAAGATTTACTTTTAAGAGCTCAAATCAAATCTCAAAACAGACTGTTATGTGTTAAGGAAGAAAACCAAATAAAGCAAATATTTATTTGTCCTTAAGAAATTACACTCCTATAAAAAAACTATTAATAATCAAAGAAACACATTTTAAGATGAACTTTATGCAAATGAATCTTCCCCTCATCATTTCATTTTGTAAATAGACAAAGCAGGCTTCGTGACACTTCTAATCCCAAAAATCTTCAGTGTTTGACTGTACAGAGGCCATGCGATTCTGATGTTTTTTAACACTGGAGAATGCTAGACTTCATAATAAATGGAGGAAGAAAAATAACAGGTACTTACGAGTGCTGCAGTAGAATAAAATACAGTCCCATGGGGTTTTTACATGGACATAAAAGGTTTAACTTAGTTTACTTTATTTTATAATAACAATAAGTTAGCTATGATCCGTGGTGAAGAACAACAGGCCTTTCTGTTTTCCAATCCTTGTTTTCTTTGCTGAAACATCAGCCTGGTAAATCAGACTTTGAAATACTGAATGTTTTAAATAAAATTCAAAGTGATGTGCAGTTTCTTTGGCTTTATTGTGAGATGTAAATCATCACCCACTGAGTGTATAAAGGTCCCTGTGGCGCAATGTGACTCATACCATTTGTTCCACTGTGAATACATGACTACATTCAGTAACATTAGTGATGCTTTTTTACAAGTTTGCATACATAACTAACCGTTTCATTCAATAATCTATAAGGGTCAAAGAGATCAACATAGGAAAAGTATACATAAAAGGGTGAAGCTTTTGTGAGCTCATTTGAATACAAAAAATCTCTACATATCTTTCTGTCAAGTAGGTAAAGAGTGCAATCATTAAAAAGTCATGCTCTAGGCTCAACATACCTTGCTAAGCCATTTATCATGCATAGCAATACATCCCCAGGTTAGAATATGTCAGACATGTTCAGTCCTAAAGACGGGGGCCTGAGGCTGGTGATATACTGGCTGTTTAACCTTGCGTAGGAGTCCAGCTGCGTCATGAGTTTAATTGTAAATACACTTGACTATGCACTACACATCTTACTGGAGGATACCTCTAGAGGGCACATCAGAGATTTCAGGCCGGATACTGGATTAGCAGGATGTGGTGATTGGCATTCCAGCTCTTTTTAGTGATCCAGATACTTTGCATGTATTCTACTTAAATGATTTACTGTAATGTATTGCAATAACAGTATTTCCCATCATGATTACCATTAAGTGCCAGTTCTCTGAACACCATCATCTCTCCTCCCCCTCCATCTGATTAGCTGCACTGTACAAGCATTGACCCAGCATTCATTCAGTGCAAGTGTGTCTGTGGCCAATTGGTGTGGACGGAAGATCTGCCTTTTTTCTGCCATGGGTTAAAAATAGACTGCATCATATAACAACAGAAAGAGCAAACCAGCCCTGAAACGGGAGCCAGCTCATATCGTCAATGTACAAGGGCAGCTGAGTCGTTTGGGACCAACACATCACTGGCGGAATGTAAACCAGACTCATGGCAGGAGTCAGGGAGATTGATTCTGGGTCTCAGTTTCCCCAATGTTTACATCCATACACGTTATCCACATAGCAGTCAATGTTTGCACTTAATTCTGTAGGTTTCAACATTGACTATTAAAACAGGACTTATCTGTTGACAGTTATTTTTACTTAGAATTTTTATATTTAGGTTTCTATATTTATTTTCCCTACTGTCATGTTGTTAAGTACCGGTGTTCCATTCACCAAGTTAAATTCCTTGTGGGTGAGCTCACTTGGCAATAAAGCTTTCTTGATTCTTGATTTTGAGTGTCATGTTTGTTGCTCTGCAGATGCAATGACACATTGTACAGATTTGGATAACGTCCAGTCATTGTGCGTATGCTTAGTGAAAAGCAAGTATATCCCTGGCCTTTAAGTTGAATGTGTGTGGAGTTTTCTTTGAAAAAGTTTCTGTTAGCTTTCAGTGTACCTTAACTCACTGAGAGAATAACTGAGACCAATCAAACACATTGAGTACAATCTCTCAACCCTAAACTATTTGCTAACTTTTTTGTTTAAATATTTCAAATTGAAACCTTGTCTTCATACATGTTTACTCATTCATCAATCATGGAACCCATCGGCTATCATCTCATGACTGTCATTGTTGTCTGTCATGTTCCCTATTGTGTCATTCTGGTCTTGTTTCCTGTTTTATGTTGTTAACGTGTCTCTCTCTCTTTTTCAGTTCCCGTCCTGTTTCCCTCCTGTGTGATCACTTGGCCCCTCCCTAATGTGTTTAACCTGTGTCTGGTTACCTGCACTCCCTGCCACTATATATTCTCTTTGTGTCCTCTCACTCGGTGCCAGATCAACTTATGTTTCGTAGTGCAAAAGTGATGCGGACCGCCCTATTTTACGAGGATTTTGCGTGTGCTATCGGCTGTCACCATGTAGAGTTTGAGAGAACAGAGTGGTCTTAAGCGATAAATGAAGTTTGAAGCCATGGAGTTGGAGGTTTGAGTGGAGGAGGGAAATAAACACATCGGTGAACTCCAGCAGAGACATCTCAGCGTTAGAAACGCGATTTGGGAGGCCATCTGTGAAAAGGTGAATGATGTAAGAAAAAAACAGAAGATCTGCCGATGAAATAAACGCATCTACTCTACTCCAAAATGCAATCAGTGTTTTGATGGAGTTTAGAGAGCGATTTGATGAGGCTTAGTCTGCCAGTCTTGCTCTAGAAAAGTTAGGCGTCACTTGGATGAAGACAGTCGCCTCACTGTCCCAGGGAGCAACTTTCGGGTGAACGTTTTTAATGCCTGATATCATCATCCAGCAACTGTCCCAAAGATTCACCAGCTTAAATGGAACTGTGAACATATTTGAGTAAATTCGCCCCAACACACTGCTGCAAGCACGAGATGAGGAGTTACGCAGAGCTGCATGGCGCAGCTCAGTGAGCGCTCATTCTCCAAGTTAAAACTAACTAAAAAACCCTTGATGAGCACGATGGGACAGAATAGACTGAGTGGACATGTCATGTTATCTATTGAGAATGACAGATCAAAGAAAATGGACATACAGTGCATCGTGGACAAGTCTGTGGAGCTTAAGGCTCGTCCAAACAGTGGTGAGTAGGCCGAGTACTTCATATTGATTTTTTGTTTGTATGTGAACATGTGGGCCGCTGTGCCAATTTGACTAAACTTTATAGCTGTTGATACAGTGACCTACTGTGCTCTCATTATATGAAAAAGTTAAAGTGGGTGTCAGAATGATGCGGTCGCTATCCGTGATGCTGAACTGCTTTGAATTTGTGTTGTTTTATTATTATTATTTTGTTCTCTTGGTTTGATTGACTAAAACATTTAGGAATGCTTGTAAGCCCAGCTTTTGCGGGCATGTTCTAAAGCGATGTTACGATGAGCTTTACAGTGACCACAGCCATGTGTGTGTAACGCTGTGCCAGTTTGCACCTGCCTTTCAAACGTGCTAAATATAGACGCAAATACAGCGCGCGCTATCTGCTTCAGGTTTGATAGATCACATTGCGTGTGCTAAATGATTACATTTGCATCTCCTCCTCCCAGTATTTTGCGCGTTCTGATGATCTACATGTATTCTGCATATTCATGAAGGCAAACACACTAAATGATTTGAAGGTGCTATTTTGCTCATTTGAAAGACGCAATCCTCGGTGCTCCCGGTTAGTACGTCAGCTTTGCGCGCGCTATCAAGTTTGCATGTGTTTTTATACACGCAAACTTTTAGTTGATCGGGCCCTAAATAGTTAGTCACCCAGAGGGATCACATTGGCTTACTTCAGCTGTTTAAACACCAAAAAGAAACCAATTGTCTTGTGATATAATGGTAAAGTCTTTGAAAATATCAACATCATAATGCAAAACTGTAAAACGGAAAATGTCGAGCTTTTTCAAGAGTGTCCTCGAGAGGAGAAGAAAATAACTTTTAAAATGTTTGTTGAACGAGGTTACGACGATACTTTCTGATGCAGCAGGAAGTCAGGAAATCTAAACACTGACTTATTTCAGTTACACAGGGTCAAGGAGATTGTTGCGTCACGCAGTTAAAATATTTGATTAAAGCTAAGGTTGGTAGTCACGGAAAACTAGCATGAATTTGAATGGAGCATTTCCTCAGGACTCCGTCTAACTCCTCCCTCCCCCCAAAACGATGCCCCCGCTCACATGCACGAGTGCCGCTGATTCACGACCATATGATGGTGACTGATTCAAAACCGGTCCTCGGCACATCATTTGTGTTTTGCACTACGTCAACTCATGTCTCACTCAGGGGTAAGAAAACAACAAAACATTATCATAGTTAAAACACAAACATACATGAAATGTACGTGCAGGAGGCGGGCAGAATGACAGGACGGGTTTTGATTGGTTTCATAATTTGGCTCCTGATGGCAGGGATTGGTTGGTATTTTCCCAGGTTTACTCCGGCTGTAGATAGCAGCTTTTTTTTTGGCTCTTTTTTAAGAACACATTATGTATTGATTGCCATCAGGCCAGAAAGATCATCTGACTACCAACCCAAGCTTTAAGCTCAATTTGCATATAGACATCTAATATTTAAAAATGTTATTTTACTGTCAATGGGACCACAATGTCATTACCATGGATTAAGTTTTGCCTTGTGTTCTCATTGTATTTTTTTTCTTGCATGAAAGCCTACTAATATATGATTGTTGCACACTATTTGGACTACAAACCAAAACTATACTCTTAAAAATAATCTAGACACCAAGGTACAGATTTTTATGTCGAATTTGTAAAAAGAGATTACTCGGCAGCAGTCTTTGGTGGAGCAGACAGCATGTCACCCAGCTGTTTATCAGTTGAATAGCATCAAACCATTGGTAGAACTGGATATCATTTCACCTTCAAGCATTTGTTTGCATGCATGAGTCAAACGAAGCAGGGGACTACTAGTAGAGAAAATGCTCTGTAGTGCTACCAGGGGACGAGAACTCCACAGGGAAGAATGGAGGATTATCACTTGAAATTGCATTGCAGAGCAGTGTAGTGACCTGGAATGAACCGAAGTGAATTCAGCAGAGGGAAATATAAAGTCCTAGGAGTCCAGGTTCTCTGTGGTGATTTGAGAGTCTTGAGCCAAAGACAGCTGACAGTGCCATCGTTTGAAAAACAGCAGGATGAGAGCTGCTTTGAAATCCTCCTCTGCGGGATCTTCTCAGTTTGCATCCAACATTTCTGTCTCTGAATATTTGTTGCCACATTTCCCCCCAAAACCATAAATACAACACTTACATAATCCCATATCTACACTGAACCTCTGGGCAACACTAGCAGTAGTTACTTACCAATCAGAAGTAGGATTTAATGTTTTCTTTTGTTCTTAAATGATGATGGTGATACACAGCTGAAGAAATAATCAACACATAAAAACGCTGGCAGGGTTTCTGCACCCAGCATGAGTCAACTTTTATTTTGATATTTTCAGAAACCTTCAGTGAAGTTACGGAGAACTGGTGACAGGAACTGGTTTGGTTTTTCATTTAGTCCAATCTTTAAGTGTCTCATCAGATGAGCTGAGGTAATTTGTCTAAATGAAAAGCACTTCTCTCACAACTCAGCCGCAGCCCTGGCAAAGTTGATTTCATAATTGTTCCATCAAAAACTAATGACACCCCTCTTTAAGAGCACTTCATTCTTCTGAAAAAGTCTCGAAAATTATGTTTTCTGCTCTACCTGTGAGAGTCACGACTTTCCTCTGTATCTCTTAAGAAACAATCTCATACTCACTCAAGTTCTACTCACTGTGAAATATAGGATCTTTGTTTGTGTGCTGAAATCACATCACCAGAATCCAATGTCAGCAGTGACATGCATTTACAAAAAGGCTGATCTTCATGCTGCTGATCCGCTTTGCTTTAGTAAATAATATAAAAATGTTTCATAACCAGTTAAAAACGTGTCTTAAATAAATAACATGTTAATTGTAGTCCAAGGAACTTGAAACTCAAAATACATTTTTGATGGTACTTTAATCATTGAAAAGAGGAGTATTGAGGCACCGTTGGCCTAGCAGTCTGAGCGTGCGCATCATATACAGAGGCTATAGCCCTCGTCGCAGGTTCGACTCCAGCCTCGACCATTTACTGCATGTCCTCCCCCACTCTCTATTTCCCACATTTCCGGTCTCTCTTCAGCTGTCCTATCCATTAAAGGCAAAAATGCCCCAAAAACATATCTAAAAGAAAAAAAAAGAAAGTATTACTCACTAGCAAAAGTTAGGAACAAGTTGAAGCACTTGTTTGTCCAAGTGGTTAAATAGTGCTCCCCATGTACAGCCGGCAATGGTCCTCTGCTGGCTGCCAAGTCAACCCACAGCCCTCTGTTCCATGACATTCCCCACTCCCTATCCAGTTTACTACTTGTTCACGGTCCTGTCCTCCAAAGGAAGGCAAAAAAGCCTGACGCACCCATGTCAGGTGAGAGTGTTGCGTCACTTCCGTTTTCCTCTTCCACTCTGTCGCACGTAGCTGCAGTTAGCTCTCAGCTCTCACTCTAAATTTCTTGTAATTCACATTTTCTTACCCTTCCACTACCGTAAGTTAGTCCTCACCAAGCACCCCCTCTCTCTTTTATTTGACCAGTAAAGCTCTTTAGTGGTGATTTGTGTACTCGTAGCTTAGCGTAGCCATTAGCTCATAGCTTAGCGTAGCCATTAGCTCATAGCTTAGCGTAGCCATCAGCCTGATAGCACGGTGCACTATGGCCACTCAGTCTGTCTCCTCTCCTGCACGGTGCTGCACGATGTGCCAGATGTTCAGTTATACGTCGTCCTCCTTTACTGATAATGGTAAATGCTGGAAGTGTAGCAGATTCATAGCCCTGGAGGCGAGGGTTAGTGAGTTAGAGTCGCGGCTCCGCACCAAGACAGAGGCAGTTAACCAGCCCCCTGTAGCCGGTGCGGGGCAACCTAGCCTACCTAGCTCAGCTAGCTTAGCTTCACCCCCGGCAGATCCCGAGCAGCCGGGATGCAGTGGCTGGGTTACGGTGCGAGGGGGAAAGCATAGCCGTAAGCTAAAGAATCCCATGTCAGACTACCAACCGGTTCACGTTCCTAACAGATTTGCCCCACTTAGCAACACACCTGCTAAGACTGTAAAGCCTCAGAAGGCTAACACTCTGGTCATTGGAGACTCCATAGTCAGAAACGTGAACTTAGCAAGGCCAGCGGTGTTAGTCAAATGTCTTCCTGGGGCCAGAGCGGGTGACATCGAGGCAAATTTAAAACTGCTGGCAAAGGCTAAACATAGATTCAGAAAGATCGTAATTCATGTCGGCGTTAACGACTCCCGGCGACGCGAGTCAGAAATAACTAAGCTTAATGTGGGATCGGTGTGTGCTTTAGCTAAAACGATGTCTGACTCAGTAATTTTCTCTGGACCCCTTCCTACTCAGTCCGGTGATGAGTTGTTTAGCCGCACCTCATCACTCAGCCGCTGGCTGTCGGGTTGGTGTCCGCAGAACGGCGTGGGTTTCATTGATAACTGGAGATCGTTTTGGGGCAAACCTGGTCTGATTAGCCGAGATGGCATTCATCCTACTTCGGATGGTGCCGTCCGTTTAACTAGAAACATGGCAGATTTTATTAGTTTAGAAAAGTGACAACCCAGAGTGCAGACCAGGAAGCAGAGCTGCAGTCCTACACGCTCCTCTGCGCTTCCTTTGGGGCCGTCTCCCAGCCACTGTTTATATTACATAGAGACTGTGTCTGTCCCCCGACTGAGACCCTTCTTGTTAAACAATCCAAACATCAAAGGAGTAAATCAAAACAATCTGATTAAAATTAGAACCTCGAATGCAGCTGAACAGAATAATATCAAAATTAAATGTGGTTTACTGAATGTTAGATCGCTGTCTGCTAAAGCTGTTTTAATAAACGAGATTATATCAGATAATCTCTTTGATATATTCTCACTAACTGAAACCTGGCTGGGTGAGAATGAATACCTTAGTTTAAATGAAGCCACTCCTCCTAGTCACCTTAATGCTCAAAACCCTCGAGTAACTGGCCGAGGTGGTGGAGTGGCAGCTATTTTCAATTCTAGTTTTCAGATTAACCCTGGACCCAGACTGGGCTGTTGCTCCTTTGAAGGCCTAGTTCTCAGCTTTCCCAATCCAGTTTCTAAAACAGTGCCACCAATCTTATTCGTTATAATTTACCGCCCTCCTGGCCCGTACTCTGAATTTTTAACTGAATTTTCAGAGTTTTTATCTAATTTAGTCCTCAGCTCAGATCAAATAGTCATAGTAGGTGACTTTAATATTCATGTAGACGTTGATAATGACAGCCTTAGCATTGCGTTTATGTCCCTGCTGGACTCAATTGGCTTCTCACAGGTTGTTAACAAACCTACTCACCATTTCAATCACACCCTCGATCTTGTTCTGGCCTATGGTCTTGAAATTGAGGACTTATTAGTCTTCCCACAAAATCCGCTTTTATCAGATCACTGTTTAGTAACGTTTGATTTCCTCCTAGTAGGTTCTACTCAAGGTAATAAAAACGTAATAACCAGGAATTTGTCTGATAGTGCCGTAGCTAAGTTCAAAGAGGCTATCCCTGCTGCGTTAAACTCAGTATTTAGTCCAACCTTAGCTCAAAGCTTGTATACTAGCTCCAGTTCCTCTCAGCTAGATCAGTTTGTAGATGATACTACAGGTTCTCTGCAGGTTACCCTAGACCTAATCGCTCCTCTTAAACAGAAGACTATTAGACGACAGAGGCTAGCTCCGTGGTATAATGCTCAAACCCGTGAACTAAAACAAAACTCTAGAAAACTAGAAAGATTATGGCGCTCCAATAAAACAACTGAAACCTGCTCACTCTGGAAGGATAGTCTTAATAAATATAGGAAGGCCCTGCAGCATGCTCGAGCTGCCTATTACTCCTCTCTAATAGAAGAGAATAAAAACAACCCTAGGTTCCTCTTCAGCACTGTAGCCAGGCTGACAGACAGTCATAGCTCCACTGAGCCATGTATTCCTTTAGCCCTCAGCAGCGATGACTTTATGAGCTTCTTTAATGATAAAATCTTAAAGATTAGAGATCAAATTAGTAACCTCTTACCTTTAACTAGTGTAGGACCCTTTACCAACAGCGGGATCATTGAAACGGCGTTAAAGCCAGATGTATACCTAGACTGTTTTTCACCCATTGACCTTCCTGAACTGGTTTCAACAGTTTCTTCAGCTAAACCATCGACCTGTCTTTTAGACCCAATCCCAACTAAGCTGCTAAAAGAAGTAATTCCACTAGTTAGCAGTTCTTTACTAAGTATGATTAATATGTCTTTACTGACAGGCTATGTACCTCAATCATTTAAAGTAGCTGTAATTAAACCTCTCCTTAAAAAGCCCACTCTTGATTCAGGCTCCTTATCTAACTATAGGCCGATATCTAACCTCCCCTTTATCTCTAAAATCCTGGAGAAAGTGGTGTCAGTTCAGCTCTGGGACTTTCTTAGGAGCAACAGTTTGTTTGAGGACTTTCAGTCGGGGTTTAGAGCCCACCATAGCACAGAGACTGCACTGTTAAAAGTAACCAATGATCTACTAATGGCCTCAGACAGTGGTCTTCTTTCCGTACTTGTTTTATTAGATCTTAGTGCTGCATTCGATACGATTGACCATCAAATCCTGTTACAGAGATTAGAGCAACTAATTGGCATTACAGGGACTGCGTTAGCTTGGTTTAAATCGTACTTAACAGATCGATCTCAATTTGTTCACGTAAATGAAAAGTCCTCAGTGCAGACCAGGGTTAGTCAGGGAGTTCCACAAGGATCAGTGCTAGGACCAATTCTTTTCACCTTATATATGCTTCCTCTAGGTAACATCATGAGGAAGCACTCTATTAATTTTCATTGTTATGCTGATGACACTCAGCTCTATTTATCAGTGAAGCCAGAAGAAACCAATCAGTTATCTAAATTAGAAGCTTGTCTAAAAGACATAAAGACCTGGATGACCAGAAATTTCTTACTGCTAAACTCAGGAAAAACTGAAGTGACTGTTATTGGCCCCAAACACCTCAGAGAGACTTTTTCTAATAATATAAGTACCTTAGACGGCATTAGTCTGGCATCCAGCACCTCGGCTAGGAATCTAGGAGTCCTATTTGATCAAGATTTATCCTTCAAGTCCCAAATTCAGCAAATCTCAAGGTCAGCCTATTTTCACTTGCGCAATATTTCTAAAATTAGAAACTTCCTATCTCAGAGCGACGCAGAAAAACTAGTCCATGCATTTGTTACCTCCAGGTTAGATTACTGTAACTCCCTCTTATCAGGCTGCCCCAATAAGTCTCTAAAGATTCTTCAGCTAGTTCAAAACGCTGCAGCTCGAGTATTGACTAAAACTAGGAAGAGAGAGCACATTTCTCCAGTGTTAGCTTCTCTACACTGGCTCCCAATAAAATGTAGAATAGAATTTAAAATCCTTCTTTTAACCTACAAAGCCCTTAAAAATCAGACACCCTCGTATCTTAAAGAGCTCATAGTGCCCTATTACCCCTCTAGAACTCTACGCTCCCAACATGCAGGCTTGCTAATTGTACCTAAAATCTCTAAAAGTAGTATGGGAGGTAGAACCTTCAGTTATCAGGCCCCTCTCCTTTGGAATCATCTACCAGTCAGGGTCCGGGAGGCAGACACCCTCTCCACTTTTAAGAGTAGACTTAAAACTTTCCTTTTTGATAAAGCTTATAGTTAAGCTGGATCAGGCTTGGACCAGCTTTTGTCATGCTGCTATAGGCCTAGACTGCCGGGGGAACTGGCACACTGACACACTGGGATCCTAGCTCACCTTCTTCCCCCCAACCCCTTCATCACTTACTTTAACTCTGCCTGTCCCATTAAAGTTACTAACCATAGACCTTTCTGGAGTCCCTGAGCTCCATTGTCTCGTAGATTCCTCTGAGCTGCCGTTGACGTCCTCCTGCTGTGGACGATCTGGACTCCAGCTGATACGGACGTGCTGGACTCCAGCGGCAACAGCTTCTACGACTCGTCTCATCACTATCACCTCTCTCTCTTACTCCCCTCTATCTGTCTTTCCAGACCCAACTCAGTCGAGGCATGATGGCTGTCTAACATGAGTCTGGTTCTGCCTGAGGTTTCTGCCTGTTAAAAGGAAGTTTTTCCTCACCACTGTAACTAGCTAAATACTGCGATGTGCAATGCTCATGATGGATTAAGATGGGGTCAGACTGAGTCTTACCCTGTCTTGGTGTTGGGTCTCTGTTCATAATTTGACATAGTGTGGTCTAGACCTCCTATGTTTGTAAAAGCGTCTTGAGATAACGTTTGTTGTGATTTGGCGCTATACAAATAAAGATTGATTGATTAAAATACACTTAAAACTAGGCAAAGGTTAGATTACATTATATATGTTTCACAGCTCAGCTCTGTCAAAGTCGACTTCAAAATACTTACCTGCTTATTTGCTTATTTCCTGTTTTATAATTTAACATTTTGTTATTTAAACTATACATTGCATGGTTGAAGTAAAAGTTGATAAAATCATGTCTTTATAAAAGTCTTAATTATATGAAGGTGCTAAATAAAGGTAAATGCTATACCCAACAATTTTACTCTGACATGTCATATACTAAGATGTGCGTATGAGTGCCCTTGAGGGTTCTTGGATTTTGTTCTTAGCTACGAACAAATCCCAGATAAGAAAACTTTGGTGAAGCTCAGAATCTTCTTAAAAAGTGCGTAAGTGGGTTTAAGAACAAATGTGTTTGAAGAACGGTTGGTGACTGAGGCCCACTGAGTTTGAAAGCACCAGGGGAGTGAAGCTAACCAGACACAGGTGAGGCACATCAGGGCGATCAGGGGAAAAGGAAGTCATTGAACCTTAAATTAGGGACAAGGTAGAGTATCCAAATAAAACAGGAAACACAAGACAACATGAGGGAAGGAAATAAAACAACTAAACTAATCAGACGATGTGACGGGCTTTACAAAATACTAAGGAAATGGTTGTTTTAAGACATCTAATCTGTCATTGGTTCAACACAAAAACATCAACAAAGAGGATGTACATGCTCTTGTGACTCCAGATTTGTAATACTGACTTTAGAATGGTCTCAGCTGTATGGCTCTGTGCTATGAAGGCTGCTGAATGTGATGGCAATACAAAGCTAAATCCAGAGAGGCTGGAGGACGCAGAATCTTGAGGTCACCGCTCTCCGCTGCTGTTGCCTCATTAACATTACATAAGGAAGAGTGTGAATAATTTTAGTATCTCAACTCAATTAGTCTGTTTTATTCCTCTGTGTCCTCTTTTAACATGTGGCATAATGAGGGGGAATATTTTTAGGGTCACAACAACCCAATTAAATATGTCTTCATGCTTCAGCGAGTTACAGCAGACTACTTTTTAGAGTCCCACGTGCCTTCCCTGTGAAAACTCTTTTGTTGTGTAACCTTAATTTCTATTTAATTATAGAACAATGTGAATAGGTAACCTTAATGGCTATTGTGGCTTCAACACTTTGGATATGCTGCATGAATTCTCACTTCAGTGTAGCCGTTGTTTCTGCAGGGCCAAAGAAAACTTTAGGGGCACCGAGAAAGCTCTCCTCCTTTTAATAAATAATGTAACATTTTTAATATTTATTTCACCGCACACACAAGGCAGGGCAGACTTATGTCACTGGAATTGCCAACGAATACAAAATAAATATTATTTACAAGGATCAATGAAGAGCTGAATGCCAACTCTTTTGAGGCTGTGCTAAAATGATTATATTTCTATATCTTTAAAAGTCCAATCTGTGTTGAACCTGTTCACCAAACTAAGAACAATCAAGTGCTTTATGATTTATAATAACTGTTAGACATCACCTCGAAACAATACCAGCGCTCAATATATCTGAACACATCAAGCTTCTAGCTTTTTCGGCGTTTATCAACTCCCTTACATAGACACAGTGATACAATATATTCTAAGGCTAACATGACCGTGTTGTGACTAACAGATGTGACGGTTACTTTACATAGTAGTTCAGGTGAACTTGTGCTTTGATATCTATGTAATAGTATCCTTATAGGGACTTTATTTAAAGGGACAGTTCAGTTTTTGTTGTTTTTTTCTTTTGAAGTTACCCACAGAGAATGCCAGTCAGCTCGGCCCCTGCATTGACAAACAGGCTAGGCTATCAACCCCTGCAGACAGGGTCAACTACAACACATAATTTAGCTCATCTTAAAACTCTAGTGTCAGAGTAAGTGTTCCCTATATCTGGAGATTTTCAGTGCTTTACTTTGCAGTCAGAAAGCAAATTCATGGGTGCGCCAATAGCTTAGTGGTTTGGGAATGCTCCATATACAGAGGCTACAGTCCTTGTCACAGAGGTCCCAGATTCAACTCCTGGTCACGACCAATTGCTATATGTCTTCCCCTGCTTTCTACTCCCAGCATTTCCTGTCACTCTTCGGATGCATATTCATATCTGCACAACTCTCAGACACAACACATACATGTTCCTCCGTCTGCACGACACTAAACTGAGATAGCATCTCTGTTTCAAATTATTAAAAGCAATGGATGCAAAACATTATCGGGATGTAAATCATTGTGTCCTTATGCAATCAAAAAAACTGTGAGAGCTGGAAACTTAGTTTGAAGATGCACTTCCATTCATCTTTTCGTGTTTTCTGATGTAACTTCTGAAAACTGAAGAAAGCAGGTAACACAGCAGTGTTCAGTGAGGCAGGGAACTCTGTATGGTGAGTGATGCAGACTGCTCGATCCTCTGATTCAGAAAGGTCCTGAAGTACTGCTGTTACCAAGTCCCACTCCTGACAGCTTGAGCTCTCTGGGTTCATGAGGTCACAGTTTATACACCTGCACCACCAGGTAACATGGGATCTCTCTTCACTACAGTTAGCACAAAAGTTTCTTCTCTCTCTCTCCTTCTGTCTGTCGTGTCTTGTTCTTTCTCTTTAAACTCCGGTTCATAAGGGTGTCCTCTTGTGTCCACAGCAAACGGCATGTCATCGTTGCTGTCAGAATCACTCAGTTTTTAGTTTGGTTGATTTTTTGTTAAATGCAATTGTGTCCTTTTGCATTGTGCTGCATGAGTGGCCATAACAAGCCAGCTGTATGACTGAGGGGTTCATATTCTGTTGATGTTCAGATACATGTTTCTGTTTTATTGTATTAACCAGCAGCTGTCCAGAAAATGAGACGTGCCTGGATGTGTTGCAGCTATAATGAGCCAACTGTATGACTTACCACAACTTATTCTGTCCCTGTTCAGATACTAAACAAAGGAACAAGCCTCTCATTCATCTTTTACACAAAGTAGAGTTGTGGGGTTTATTCAACCAGCCAGCTGCAGAAGTGTGACTGAGCGCGGTTACACTTTCTCACAACCTTTACAGATTAAGGTAAAGTTGTAAATGACTAGTAGGTAGAATAACAATGTTTTTTACTATCCTCTTTAGGAACACATTTGGAGGATATATCATCTAAAAGTGAAACAGGCAGCAGGTATTTACTTTTGTCAGTACTTGATACTCTCATACAATGCATGCTGCATTCAATACACACTTTGTTTGGGCAGCACAGTAAAAGGAAATGTGTGTGATTTGTAATGCAGGATGAGTTTGAGGTTCAACACACTTTTCATTTTAAATGCTTCGACCATTTGACCCCATACCCAATGAAACATCAGCTCATTTTTACATTTTTGTTTCTTATACTGAAAACTTGAGTTTATCCACAAAAGAGCATAAATAATTAAGATTACCTCTCGCTCCCTTATACACATGCACACACATTGACATACTAACAACCTCACACACACTGGGAGGCAAGCTCACACTGCAGTACTCAGGTTGACAGCATGCAGGGATGATTGTTTTGATCTGTGCGGTACAAAGCAGAATTATCACGCTGTAAGCTGGTTGGAGCACAGCGGGGGGTCTGCAGTCTGATGTATAATGTGAACGCCATATAGAGAGAAAAATTATATTTTTATGACTGCATGCAGCTCAAAAACAAACAAAAAACATCTCCCACAGAGACTGCTTGGTGATGGTTGAGCTCTTTCATTGGAGTTGTTAAAATGTGCCTGACTGAATATGGTTATCATTGCTCTATTGATGATGTGCATTTCATTGTTACCTAAGCTTAGCTTTCACTTTGTCTAGTGCAATTTGACACTAGGGGAGACCGGCGTGGTTGTAATTTGGGGAGAGTTAAAACATCATAACATAGAAGTCATAGACTCCTTTACCCCCAATTTACACAGGATGCGCCGCATTGCGTTACGGCTGCACCGCCTGCACGTCGCAGCCAATACGTTCCCATTCTAGTCAATGCTCAAGATCACACAACGAAAGATGATAACTGTGTCAGAAGGTAACAGGACAACAAAACTGAGCATAATTATTCATATTAAACTCATCTAAACCTGCAAAAACGAAACTTTACAGTTATGCAGCATACTCAGTGATGATTAAAGCACAAAAGTAATGGAATACTCTCCAAATGAGCAGAAATTCAACCACAGAAAGGCTCTTTAACCTGTTGTTTGTGTGTTGTTCTCTCTATGCTGGACACAGCTGATCCTGGCTGCTCTGAGCTGGCGCTACTTTTCAAACACGCGTCCTGTGGAGCAGGGCGCAAGCCGCTGGGTGGAGCAAACTCGCCGCACAGCCATAACGCAACTCGGGGCATACTGTATAAATTGGGGGTTAGTGTCCACAGAGAAAAAAACAGAATGTGTGGTGAAAAACAAAAAACTGTTAACTGTTTTTAGTGCAGGGAGATGACCACAGCCCTAAACCCCAGTTAAAACCCTCCTTCCTGAAGCACATTTTCAAACACCCTATAAGGGCCTGGAGGGTGAAAAGGGGAACATCGTAAGTGAGCTTGTCAGTGTGTCAAAACTAAAGTTAGCTAGAGATGGATGGACAAGTATCACACAAGATCACAACATTACAATCACACTTCACTATGCAAATGGAGGTGGCTAGAAGAGGTTCTTACAGAATTTGGTGCGAGAGAGAAGGTGGTAGCCATAACGGTTGATATCGCTGCCAATACAGCACAATAATTTTGTATTGTCCATTAGGGTAGAAATTTGTCTAAGGCTCTCCCGACACATATGGGGGCACAATAACATTCATGCAATCACAATCAAACACGACCGCACAATTACACATTAAAAACAGTTCATGTTGTATCAGGGATTCGGTCTCATCAGTCATTTTAGTAGTTCGGTCAGTAAACAGTTGAGATAAAGGCTTTTGTGGTTTGCCCACTATCTTATCTGCCATTGATACACTCTTAGAAAGTTTATTTTTACTTCTACAGTTCAAGTGACCGTGCCAGGCAGGAAGGTGGAAAGTTAAGACACACTCAACAATAGATTTGTACACTAATTCTAAAATGTGCTGACTGACACAAAGGCCTCTAAGCTTCCTGGGGAGGTAAAGTCACTGAGAGCATTTCTTGAAAATATACTCAGTATTTTCAGAGAAGCTGAGCTTGCAGTCTAGAGCTGTGCCAAGATATTTAAAAGTTTCCACAGTTTCAACAAGTTGGCCATTGACTGAAACTGGCTGTGGTTTAAAATCTCGTTTAGTGCAGATAACTAATTATTTTGTCTTGCCAACATTCATTTCTAGCTGGCTGGTGTGACACCATGTCTTTAGGGCCTCTGTGTGTGATTAGTACACAGCTTCATCCAAAGAATATTTTTGTGTAGCAGCCCAATAAGTGCCATATCATCTGCATATTTAAATAGTGTACATTTTTTGTCATTGATCTACATTCATTTGTAAAAAGAGAGACTAACTCAGGGGAAAGAACACAGCCTTGGGGGCAACCAGGGGGGGTGCTCACTGTGCGCACATCTGATATGTTCCCCCTGACACAGACCCTCTGTGGACGGCAGGACAGATATTCTCTAATCCAGAGAATTAGCCCTGTATTAATATTAAGATCAAACAGCCTTTTCAATGGGGATGTACTTTAGCTGTTCGAAAGCTACAAATAAAAAAACTGGATGCATGGCACATAGTCTGAACCTTGGGGCTCAAATGGTCTCCACCATTCAAGCCCTCTCCAAATACCCCTTTTTGACCAATGTAAACCTGGTTCTAGTTCCAGGCTGGTGCTCCTAGTGGTTCGGAGCTGGTTTAACTTGCAAACCAACTCTGCACCAGTTGGTTTTTCCACCCGCTCAAGCCCGTGTAAGAGCCTTGTCATGACGTCACTTCAACGGGACTGCTTTTCCCAGCAGCGCTAGCGTGAACTTCCCCTCACAATAACAACGATGGCGGACAACGTAGCATGCTTGCTGGTGTTGCTCCTGGCCTTTGTAATTACATGAGGTCCCGAAGAGAACTCTTGCAACTTTCCTCGAACGACCACTGCTTAGCCTTGGAATCCATTAACTTTGTCTTTGTTATTTTTTCGCTGCAGGAAAATGTCAGAAACTCATTTGGTTTGTCTTTTTGGTCATAGCAACTTAGTTATCTTAGTTATGCTGTGATAGACCTAGACTGCCAGGGTAACTGCCATACTGACACACTAGGATCCTATCTCACCCCCTTCTCCTCAACCCCCCATCACTTACTTTAACTCTCCCTGTCCCATTGAAAGTTACTAACCATAGACTTTCCTGGAGTCCCTGAGCTCCCTTGTCTCTTAGGTTCCTCTGCGCTGCCGTAGACTGCATGCTGCTGTGCACATTCCAGACTCCAGCTGATGTGGACGTGCTGGACTCCAGCGGCAACAGCTACTACTACCACTACTACTATTTGCCTCATCACCGTCTTCGCTCTCTCTCTCTCTCTCTCTCTCTCTCTCTCTCTCTCTCTCTCTCTCTCTCTCTCTCTCTCTCTCTCTCTCTCTCTCTCTCTCTCTCTCTCTCTCTCTCTCTCTCTCTCTCTCTCTCTCTCTCTCTCTCTCTCTCTCTCTCTCTCTCTCTTATTCTCCTCTATCCCTCTCTCCAACCCCAACTCTGTCAAGGCAGATGTCTGTCTAACATAAGTCTGGTCCTGCTCGAGGTTTCTGCCTGTTAAAAGGAAGTTTATCCTCGCTGCTGTAACTAGCTAAATACTGCGAGGTGCAATGCTCATGGTGGATTAAGATGAGATAAGATCAAGTCTTCCCCTTTCTTGGTCTCCGGTCTTTGTGAATAATTAGACATAGAGTACGGTCTAGACCTGCTATGTTTGTAAAAAGCAACTTGAGATAATGTTTGTTGTGATTTGGCGCTATACAAATAAACATTGATTGATTGACCAGCAAGGAATGGTACAAGAAATGAGGGAACGTTTTAGAAAAAAGTCAGTTTCTCATAGAGATAGTAGATATACTGATCGATAATCCAAATAAGCAAACAAATAATGATGCAAATTCATATTAAGATACAAAAAATGTGTTGTGCTTCTATTTACAACATATTCTAAAATTTTATAATCTCATCCCAGACTTGAAAAGATCACAGACGATGATTTCAGGAAGTCTAAAGTGCGTCCTGCACACATCTACCCTGGGCGTGTCCACTGACAGACATGCTACCTGTGGCCAGATCCTGCCTATCCTTCCTCAGCTGGAGGACCTTTTTTTAAAACTGCTCTCCTCTGAGTCCACTATTTTTAACCAGAGCCAAAATGTCCTTGAGCAATGCATCAGTAGCTTGGTAAAGTATAAGTATTAGAAGCAAGCTCAGTTTTATGTCATATAATTCTTGAAACAGTGAGCTCCCATTATTTTTCATTTCAGGGTCCAAAAACAGTGAAGTTAACAGTGTCATTGACGCAACATGAGGCAACTGCAGTGCAACATGTAGAAACCTCTGTAGAGTGTGAGGAGTCTTTGAGCTTGTCTGGTGTGTCACTGTGAGACAACAGTGTGACCCGGCAGTGACAGGAGATGACAGCATGACACAGAAAAAGTTTGTCTGCTCACGGTTTCAGCTGACATCAGTCAATCAAAGAAACAAAGGGATGGAAGACAAGAGAAACACAACCGGTGCTTTTCATCCCCGTCATGTTCAAGTACCTGCATCTATCCCAGCGTCATGTCCCACTGCGCAGGCCTCATCATGTACTGTTTGAGAGGAAAACTGAAGAGTCACCATTCAGGCACTACAGCAGCTCTTTAATCTGTAAAATATTGTTTTCCACTATCTTTGTCTCTCTCTTATCACTGTAGTCAAATCTGTCCTCTCAGACAAAGTGCTTATTGTCATTTAGAGTCTCCCTCACACACACACACACACACACACACACACACACACACACACACACACACACACACACACACACACACACACACACACACACACACACACACACACACACACACACACACACAGCAGGAGGCAAATCACAGCACTGCAGAAAGAAACCTGACAGCAACGATGGGGTATTTGCTTTGATCTTCACCATACGAAGGCGTGAGATCACACCGTAACCTCCGTGGAACTCAGCGGGGGGTCTGTTGTCTGATTTCTACTGTACACACTAAAGGTTAGAGAGACAAATGACTCCCCATGGTCCTTTTCTCCGTTCTACTTCTTGTGTTTATTCCCTTTGTGGTCTCTCATGAATTACGTATTTATTTATTCTGTATTTAATCAATTGTTGAGGTATTAACTCTTGTGACCAAAACCATTTGTAGTAAAACTGTCTTATATTTCCAACACCACATTTCCAAAAGTGAAATCCTTTTAAATCTGCAATTATAAAAAACAAAAGGCATGGCCTCATTAGAGTCCTAAATCACAGGTGTGACATTTTGCTTAATAAGCCATTCTGTATCGTGATTTGCTTTTTAATAAAGCTTCTGTGAATATCTACTGGTAGTCTGATGCCTGATTTATACTTCTGTGTTGATTTGACGGTGTAGCCTATGCCGGAGGTCTGCGTAGCTTCGGGACCTAAGCAGAGGCCTACGCACGTAGCTGACGCGCACCGCCTCCAAAATGTAACAATGTTTTGAATTGACGCAAACTGCAAGCCTCGTGATTGGTCCGCTCAGCGGCATTGTATTTCCTGCATTTACAGCACTCCCGGGATCCCGCTCATTGGAGTGTATTTCATCTCCTCCTCCCTATTCTTCCCTGTAATCATGTCTGCATGATAAACAGCAGCATGTATCAGCTGTAAATCAACATAACACGCTCTGAATCTCTGTGGAAAAATAAACAAAGATCATAGCCGAAAGCAGGCGACTGACTATCAGAGAGACCACACTGCCCTCAAGCGTTTCGGCGGAGAATTGCTGCGCGTAATGGACTCATCGACACAGAAGTATGTGGTGCTCATGTCCGCGTCGGCCCCTACTGCGTAGGGGTGACGCAGAAGTAAAAATCAGCCTTGAGGATGTGGTTTCTGGTGGTTCTGCTATTCCTGAATCTGGCTTGGTGAATTGAGAGTGCTCATAGTGATTCGATATAGTTAGTGAGACATTAGGTGAGTTTTGTTTCAAAATGTTCTCCTATTTGGCTGAGACGGATGGGGAGATAGCTTGTGTGTTTATGGGGATCTTTGCCTGGTTTATGGATCATAGTAATGACTGCTGTTTTCCAGTCATGAGACAGGTAGTGAAGAGCTGTCCAAGGTGCTGAAGGAAACTAGCTGGGGCTTGTTTTGTGAGGATGGTGTGAATGTTTTCTTCTCCAGGAACTTTATTTTTAAAGTGTATTTTTATTACTTGGGTTGTGACAGGATTTGTGAGGGGGTGGCACTCTGCAGTGGGATGGGCTGTATTTGTCTATTTTTGGTAATGATTTGATATTTCTGAGTCTATCAAGTTTTGCAGTGATAAGTTAATCCAGACACCTGTCCGGAGGAAGGCTGGAAAATCAATCTATGTAGTACAGTGACATAATGTGGAGGGCTGAATACTGGCAGGTTATATTTAGCCAGCATACTTAAACACAAATGCTCCAGCAGTCAATTAATAGCACAACAAAGCTGTGAAATAAAAGGGCTGATGTGTTCACATTCCAGCAAGCACTACTATAGCTGCAAACAATGAAGATACTAGCATTGGATGAATATTTCATGTTCATCACAACGCGTTAGGTAATAAGTAAAGGGACAAAAAAGGCAGTAGTGTATTTACTCAATTACTACCTGCCATATGTGCAACAAGAGATAAGGGTTACAGAAAAACATCAATAACAACATGACTCTGGCGTTACTTTTGTGTCAGGATTCTTGATGTTTCTATGTGCAAGAAAGGAACGTCTAATGAAAGTGACCTTGTGGTAGACTTTGTGTAACAGGAATGGATATGTCCTGTCTCTCCTGATGATTCCCAATATTCCCAGCCCACCTGTGTTCAATGTCATAGGTTTTCCCATTGTGTTGTGTGTGTGCGTGTGTGTGTGTCTGTTTGTCTGTGTGTGTGCCAGGTTTGATTCTTGGCACTCTCCCAGCTCTCTCTTGATTGCAGCTCATTCACCTCATTTGTCTAACCTGCACAGCTGCCTTCCATCATGTTAACACCCTCTCCAGCAGGCTCAGACTGAAAATCTGTATTCAAGAAGGAACCAGGTTGGCCAGTTCTCCCAGTGGGCAAAGACGAGCAATGTATAAAAAGAAATGGGACCTATTGTGTGGTACCAATCATCATCATTAATTCCTCTTACCCCTTCAGAAGACAAGCAGGAAATAATCAAATGAAATCAACATAAAAAAGAGCCGGTTCGAATAAAACTACGTTAATTAACAAATACTGTAAGATCTGTGTTTGGGTTCCACAAACCCAATTCCAAATAATGGGATGCTGTGTAAAACGTTTAAAAAAACAGAACTTGATGGTTAGCACAGAAGTCGTAGGTGCTTCTTTCTATGGTTAAGTTTTAACCTGCATTTATGGATGACAGTGCTTTTTGGAAGAGATTTGGATCCCATGCAGTGAATTCCACTACAGTCATGTCTATTTTTAATGCAGTGCCAGCTTAGGGCTTGAAGATCACAGCCATCCAGTATTTTTTATTTTTCCTCTAGGGGACATTATTTTGTAATCCCTGAAATATTTGATCACACAAAACAAATTTTTATTTTTTTTAAATTAAAATTAGATCCTCATTTTAAACTTGACACCCTCCACACATGTTAAAAGTTGGAAAAAACAGGTGGAAGAGCATATCCCAACTACTCAGGTTAATTTATCAGGTTAAAGGTTAGTAAAATCTCTCAGAAGTAAAGTTGGGAAGAGGTTCACCACTCAGGTTCTAACTGGTATGTTGACTTTGTTAATTTATCAATTTTATATAGGGTTTAATTTTTGGTAATTTGCTAACCATAAATTTCCATTTGTATCAACATTTTTTTACATCGTTCCAACTTTTTAGGAATCAGTGTTATAAAAAACGTGACTTTTTGAACACTGCATTAAAACCCTCAGTTGTTACAGTCTAAGCATGTGTGCACCATAACTACTGAAACCCTAAGACGAGGTTACTCATGTTTAAGCCTAAATGTCCTTTTTATGACAGACAGTTATTAAAAGATAATGAACTCATATAGTACAAGTGTATTCAGTGTCACTAATCAGACATTATGCACATATATTTCAAATCAAGATCAGGATCCCTTTGATACATGATGATAAAGAAAATTAAAATCTGCTGGTTATCAAACTATCATTCAGAAGTAATAAACTCTCTCTTATTGGTGCCTTGCTGATGCAAAGACAGTTAACTTTTAACAGGAATTACAGTGGTGGACTGAGCTTTCACAATTTTCTAATAATATCTCATTTTAGGTGGATTCATGTTGTCTGGTATGTTGTATGGCCTTACAAGGTCACACTTCCTTAAGAATGCTAACGTGGTTAATGCTAGCATGCTCATTCAGTACCAAGACAAAAAAGAGAGAGATTAAAGGGAATCTTATTATATATTTTTGGCAGAAAGCTCGTCATTAATCTGAATATAGAATGAAAAGTGGTTTTGACCTTATTGTGTATGTATCAATATCAAGCTAATTAAGCCACATAATGTCAGTTAAGTTATACACTATGTGATTTGACTGATCCTATGTCTAACTTTTAACACTTTAAATCAAGCAGAGTGACTTCCATTGTCTTGCCTCATCAGTTTAAAGGTGCAGTGCGTAATATTTACCAGAACAGACCTGGTGAAAATGGAATATAAAATCCTTAAGTATGTTTAAAGAGTGTATGATCACCTCAATATGAAAAGTTATTATGTGTATTCAGAACAAGCCTTTTATGTAGTCCCCTTACACAGAGGCCACCATCTTCCCCTGCCATGTTTCCATATTAGCACAGAACAGACAAACTTGTAGCGTACATGTTTTTGCATTCAGTGAGTGGCCATTAGAAATGCACTGGTTGGACGACAAAGAAGGAGAGGTTGTTGTGCACAAAATAATTTGTATTGATTTATATATTTTTCAAGGTAAAGATTGTACAAATAGAGGATCACACTTATCATGCATCGCAGGAGCTTCTTGTCCTCGAAGGCTACCGTTGCTTCGCTGAAGGGAGGCGTGAGCAAGGGAGCATTTCAGTCAAGAATCTGACCACTAAATATTACAAAATATTTTCATTTTAACACACTGTATCTTTAATGACTTCAAGAACTAGCAGCAGAAATATCCCTTATCTCATTAACAGACATCAGAGACGAAATATTACTAATGCCTTTGCACTGGTCTTTAATCAGTTCTAAATATGAGCATGACTCATTTTAATGTAAAAATAATGAGATAAAATGACCGACTAATACATCAAATTACCTTTTAAAGTTGTTTTTCCCAACATTTAGATCTTATGAGAGAGCTGCTTTTGATAGTGAGTAACACCTTCCTCTGCTCCCCCCACATTTCCTCACACACTCTTCACATGACGCCGGTGCTGAATCCAGAACTCTAATTAATGAAGCAAAACGCACTGCTCGTTCCTTCCTGACAGATACAGTCCGGGGCATTACTGTAACAAACACGTAATGATACCAACATGACGACCACTAATTGGTATCAGTGTGACAGACACCGTCAGAGACAATACACAACCCTCCATTCTGTAGAGAAAAGTCTGAAACTGTTGCTAAGAAACAGCTTGTGAATCGTTTTCAGAGAAACACACACACATATATATATAGTATATATAATGTAAAATATGCCATTACTAAATTATTTATCTATATATTATAATTAAGTGGTATCACGAAAAATCAAAGTAAATCGAAGCTGTTTTCCAGCCCCATGCTCTTTAATGATCAGCCTTTAACCTGGTTTATACTTTGCATCCAATTTAAGCTATAGGTCTGGGTATCCCTTTTCCATTGCAGAAGCCTTCACATGTAGCCTGATGTGCCCCTCCTCCCAAATGTAACTACATTTCAAAACAACGCAGACCCAAGCCTTGTGATTGGTCAGCTGGGCTGCATTGTATTTCCTGCATTTACAACACTTCCAGAATCGACGTTCATTGGCCGAACTTTCATCTCCTCCGACCATTTCTCTCTATTTTACATGCAATAATTGATGCCAGTTCAGCACGCTGCCGGCGGAAGAACCTGTCTGTGTTGTGTCTGCAAACAGTGCAAAGATCAAAAATAGTATGCTTTCTGGTGGCAAAGTGAAGTGCTGAAAAAATTCCCAGTTGGGCGTCCCCCTAAACCGAGATGAGTGCTCTGGTCTGAGTTTCTCAAAATTAGCTGAATCACGTGGCACACTTGGCCCCATCTGTAGAAACTGTAGCTTGCATGTGGTTTCCCCCGGCGGTTTCTCATTGAAGGGTTCAAGTTTAGCGGCATCCATTGTTGCTAGTACAATCACTGGTGACATGTAATACTTACTATGTGCCCCTTTTTTGTCCGTGTGAGTTTGGACATGGCCCCTGGAGCCTGGAGGAAAATACTTTGTATTTGGAGAGGAAAAATGCTTTTCCACCTAGGGCATCGCCTAGTTATTTTACCCACTCTAGGTGCCTAATTTTCAGCCACGTGAGTCCGGATGTGGCCCCCTCGAGCCTGAGGCAAAGCGCCCTGACTCCGAAAGGGGAGAGTTAGGTGGGGGTTTGCCTCCCTGCCACGAACATGTTCACATGGAACCCTTCTCCACTTCGGCCCGAAGCAAACCCCAAGCTTCGAGGCCGAGTTGATAAAAGCTTCAGCATATTTGAGGTATTTGCACCTTTACAAGAGATGACAGCGTTGCACTGATTGCACACGGCATTGTTCTCATCTCTTTTACTAAAATGGATCCACACTTTAGACCGCTTCTTCCTCTCCATGTTTCCTCGTGGTTGAAGGAGTTCTGCATTGCAGAGTGTGTGACGTAATGCAACGTACCGCAACGTGACATGACGTTATGCTGGGAAATGAATCGCTAAGAAGAATCGATGACATTTGAGGTGTACAATTCCGACTGGAATTGATAAATTGGAACCAGCGCTAAGTCGGATCCGTTTTTTGATTCCCACGCCTAATTGGAACAGATGGGTTTTGAGTTTTGATTTGAGGAGGGGTAGAGAGTCAATATTTCTGAGTTCAGTGGTGCTGAGACGGGCAGAGGGCACAGAGAGGTGGAGCGAGGAGGAAGACCTGAGGGAGCGAGAGGGGATGGCAATCTGGAGGAGATCGGACAGATACAGGGGGGCGAGGTTGTGTAATGGGCACACCTGCCTCTGACCTAACTGCTTACCTAAATAAGTTACCGGGCCTTTGCCAAATTCCCATTTCGCTACGTTACCTGTGAGGGAGGCTTCGAGGAGACAGCAGAAAATTTGAGAAGGAGGGCTATGTGGTCAGACCAACTAGGCGGAATAGGCGACCACGTCATCATAAGCGTAGTTGTGTAGCTGTTTTTTTATTTTCATCAAACTCTTTGGTACATGTTTTTATTAACTCCCACTCTCTAGTCCCCTCATTTATAAAAACACATTACAGCGTCTCTTAATCAATATTTTGGCCAATGACGATCAATCTGGTTTCCAGCAGCAGGGATTTTGGAAGCCTACAACAGCTCTGTCTGGAGTTGGTATACCACGTTTATCTATCGCCTAAAGAGCCAGGTGGCTGTCCCTTTATGCCTGGCCCTGCTCATTGGTTGCAGCAGCAAGGGAGACATACGAGTCATTCATACTAACATTACAGAGTGTGACATAATGAGAGTTAAGCGTCATTACTGCCCCCTCAGGCCAGCAAGAGCACTTTTGATAATGCTGGAACCCAGAAATGAGACGGATCATTTACGAAATCTCAGCAAATAGTGCAATCAATGGTGCACATCATAGTGTGTGTGACAAACAAACAATTAAACAAACACTGTCCCCCCTCACAAACACACGCACACAAACTCACACACACTCACACACACACACCCTCAAGCCAAAGACAACAAAGACATCATGGAGCAGTGAGATCCTTTCATCATTCCCTGAGGCTTCATGAAAATCCAATCAGCTGTGTCTGAGATTTTGTGCTTAACTGTACAAACTACCAAATAAGCCTCTTTTGACCAATCAGCATAATGTTAAAATGCCACAAGAGAGCAATGACACACATCATTTCATAAACTTTTCTCTCCTTTATTTCAGCAGCAGCGTGAGATAGAAAAGGAGATTGTGCACGACTGAGCAACAGATGGACAGACGGAGCCAATTCACAGCCCTCCACCCATTTCATCAAGGCGAACAATAAAAGACAAGTAGCACAGGCACTCACCCGCCTATTACTCCCCCACGGGCTCTTAAGTAGCTTTCACACTCACTCTGACTCCTGAAAGCAAAATAGCTAATGTCTGGGAGGCCTGGTTGTAACGTAGAAGAGACTGATGGTCGCTGTGTGGCTCTAAAAGGAAAAAGTCTGTTTGAGATAGTTACAAAATTGGAGCATACAGGATGCACTTCATTGTGTTATAGCTACCTCTGTAGCCAATTTAGTCTTAAATGCACGTTATATCTGTGTGATTCATTTCACATTGTCTCTCTCCAAAGAACTCTCTGACACTGTGGGCCCACTTTTATCCACTTTTATCTGTGGCATATGGTCTAATGTGCACGGCACAAACATATTTAGGGTTTGATGAACTCCACTTCTGCTGGACTAAGTGCGTAGACAGGCACAGGACAGTTATCCATCAAAGATGTCTTTCAGGCAAACCAATGCAACTGAAGTGCCTTCTACTACTTCTTGAAAAGCTTTGCATCATAACGAAGTGAGGTGTGAGCCCTTTAATTAACGTGCACCTCGTTCCTTGATTGAAAATCCTGCACATTTGGCTGTACACCAAGTTTTGTTCGTCATAGAAGCAATCTCTTTCATCAACAAATAAACAAGCCACCCCTCATTTTCAGATCAGCACACCCACAGGAAATTGGTTTAAAAATAACACACACCTTGGTTGTTATTTATCAGCAACACTTGCTCTGTAGAGTCCCTCTGTGTGCTATTTTAGCATTCTTTGGACAGGGGAGTAATTAGCCAAACTGGGCAGGCTGCCCACGTGTATTTACGGCCTCCCAAATATAATTGCCAACCTTTTACGCACTTTTTCCTACCATACGATTGATATCTGAGATTGATATTGACCTGCACTCACGCTGCATCTCTCCCATGCTCACAAATAGCAACTGTATACGATCAGAGAGAGAGACGTCTTCTGTTGTGTCTCTGTTACATCTCTCATAAGAAGCCTCCCTATGCAGGATTCAACTGTTGTCGTTATGAAAACATTCTAATGATGAAGATGAAGATCATCAAAGGAGCAGATATGTTAAAAAAAAGTGATGACTACAGTGACGTTCTGACCTTGTGTGTTCAAAATGTGTGTAATTGTACAGTCCTATCAGCAGCAAAACAGGTGGTGATGATTTACCTGTTTGCTGCTTCCAGTGATCTCAGTCAGCAGATCTTTTTTTCTTATTCTGTGAGCACACAGGCGAGTATGTTACCATGGTTATGTGCACACACTGTGTCAAATATTGAAGCTCTGTCTCAAATGCTCAACACAACAAAATCAAGATTTCAGTAGACCTGTATCAAAAATAAGCTTCACTCGTTTATTCTATCTGCACATGTCAAATAAATTCATCAAATTTTGTATTGTCTCTTAATTAATTCATTTTATTCTGTTGTGACAAGTTCATACAGAAAAGCAGTGCACTAATCGTTAAAATAAATATTTATTAATTTCATGGTTTGTTTTAATGTTAAAAACAACTAGATTGATGATAAAAAAAGACAATGTTAAATTATACAAAATTTCCATAAAGATTAAAATCGTAAATTTGTTTAAAATGCATAAAATCTGTTCTATATCAAAAACAGACTTTCAAGATGATAAGAGTGGTTAGTATGTGGGTTATACTTTGTTCTGTATTGTTAAAAGGAAGATTAAGCTAAGTTTATCTGTGATTTACTTAGTAATCTGAGACGACTGTATCTGTGATCAGTTGCTTTCGTCTCCACCTGCATAGCTAGGAGATCCTGATGTTTCTACTTAACGCTGTAGATGAGGAAACATTGTTGAATCACCAGTAAGAAGCCTGGCTTCTGCATTCTGGACCAGCTGGGGATGAGAGAGTGGTTTATGGATGATACCAGAGTGGAGGGAGTTATAGTAGTCTGATCGGGAGAAGATGAGTGCATGAATAACTTTTTGTAGGTCAGCTTGTGAGAGAATTGATTTGATTTTGGAGATGGATTTGAACTGAAGGAAATAGGACTGGACAGTTTCCTTAATGTGATCATCAAAGATTAAATTTGAGCAAAGTTTGAGTTGGGATAGTTTAAGAGAAAGATTTCTGCTCAAACATCTGATATCTTTGAGACAGTTAAAAACAGCAGCCAGGCTTCTTTGCTTACCAGGTATACCTTTGTATCATCTGCATGAGAACAGAATGATAGATTGTGACGTTGAATGTTGTTACCTGCAGAATATAAATATAGACTCACAAAATAAACAGGGACCTACAATGTAACCTTGTGGTACACCACAGGGGTTAGAAAGACAGGAATAAATTACAGTGTCATTGCAATGTTTCAGTAAACAATAAGATTAGCAAACAGTACAAGTTAGCTTGTTAGCAAACTTATGTTCAGCGCAATAGGAGCCCCCAAAGCTGTGTTGTGTTTCACAGAATTCTGTTTCTGATGTGACACCAGTGTGTTTTGTTTCAAAAATATGAGAAGATTTAGTATGCCTGATTTCATGTTTTGAGAAAGTGATTTTTTCAAGTTACACATTGTGTAGTGATCATGTTTTAGTGAAATGTATATTTCCCACCGCTTCTTGTATCACATTGTAAAAATGTTGTAATATGTACATTTAACAAATGTTTTATTTTTGTGAATATTTTTATAAAGTCTCCTTAGCTCTTGATGATGAGTGATTACATCTCCGCTTTTTAGGGTGTAACAGCTATATTCAAAATATATATTGGCAACTTGTAGATAGCTACATTTTTAGAAAGTCTGCAGAAACAGGATATTGCAGCAACACAACAACTACTTGAGCCTACATGAGTGGAAGAATCATTGATGTAAGAAGGCTCCTCCTTAATACTAAAAAAAGACACTGAAGAGGAAACTAGGCTGGATCATACTTACAAAGTGGTGCAAAAAAGGCACAAGTTTGTACATAGGAATAATGATCAGAATGCGGGTGCTAGAATTTTCAGGGGGAGACTCAGCCCTGTTATCATGCGCACTATGTACAAAACCCATCATCCCATGTTCATATCTCTTCTTATCATCAGTCTAACTGTGAAGGTAACACAAAGCCTAACATGATAAGAATGTCTCCAAAAGTGAGCCTCTAGTCCCACCAAGGGTAACTTGCATACAAATGATTAGTGTACATGATACCAGGCTAAAGATAAGGGGTTTCATGCTTAGAGCCAGCATCCTTAGCAGGTGATGATCTAATACTTAGACTAACTCTTCCTGTAGGTAACACTTGATTTATAAAGTTTTATTCAAACACAAATGTGAAACAGAGTTTTAAAGCATGCAGCTTCAGAAAGTGTTGGTTCTAACATTTACTTTCTGTTTTAGTATTTCAATATGGAACATAACCCACTCACTTCACTATTTATTAGCTATTTATGGACCTTTTTATCTTGTTTTTCTTCATCTTTTTTTTTACTCATGGGACTTTCTAACTAGTTTTTATTTATCATGTTTTTATTGACTTTGTTCTGATTGATTGATAATTTCTTGCTTTAAGTGAGGGTAACCTTTTTAGTACTGAGCACTTTGTCACTTTGTTTGTTGTGTCCTTTGCTGTGCTGTTTGTTGGTTGATGTACAAAGGAGACAGGCTCACTTTGAACCTTGTGAGCCTTGTATGGAAAATAGATACTGTTCCATGTACAGCAGAGAGCTATCAAGTACAACCCAGGTATTTTACACTGAGCACATCTGATGGGTCAAATCAAGTAGCATTGCTGGCTCAAGGGCGCTCCAGCAGTGTGAAAGGTTTATGTGTTCGCAGTCGGTTCAGCTGAGGGTTATTTCTGATGACCTTTTCATTTAGAAGAAGACAGAAGGAGGTGAAGTCTGGTGCACACAAAGAAGCAGACCCAGAGTGCTGCCATAATTGAATGAATTAAAGAGACCAAATGTGTGTGACAGAAGGAATCCTCTATTTGTCTTTCCCCACAGGAAGGAATAGATGGGCAGAGCGGAAAGAAAGCGACAGTGAGTTGAATAAAAGTTCAAGCACTGAGGTCAGAGTCTGAGTTCTGGGAATGCATGCTCTTCTTTGTGTGTGAGAGAAAGAGAGCGATTAGATTATTAAATCACAAGTCTCTGTTTCTCTTTGAGTGAAGAAGAAGGACGCAGACAGGAACTGGAGAGACAGAATAATAATGGAAAACAGATGGAGAGAGTGTCAGTGCCAAGTAGTCCTTTATCCTCTGACTTTGTATCTACACACCTCATGTTGAAGTATAAACTTAATGTGATTCAGCCCTTAAACACTGTAACAGAAGGTCAGTCAGCGACTAGAATGGTATTTTCTTATCGTTGCAAGTTTCTATTATATTTCATAATCTAGAAATCTGTCAACTTTCAGCTGAAAGACAATGCAAGGAAATAAAGAAAAACATATATAATCAAATAATAGAATGTGTTATTTTTGTTTTCCTATTAATCACCTGATTGTGTCAAATACTTGATTCTGATTGGTCAAAACCCTTGACAATTGTTATTAATTCTGAATGGCAAAGGTGTCGCTGGAACAACCTGATCACATGCTCCACACCTAATTAATCAGCGGAAATTAGTAACGGCACATTTAATGTTCTAGATATGATTTCACCTCTTCCTGCGACATCGTGACTTCACTGTGTCAGAGCATTGTTAGACAACATTGAGAATATTTTAGAATATTTCAGATATTATTGTCAATTTATTTGGAGGGCAAAAAACATTTTAATCTTGGTAAATTGCTGACCAGTGTCGCTTTTGGAAATAAAAAAAAACAAAACACAAAATTCTTCATTTCATAAACTAATAAAATAATTGGCTCATTTGATTATCTGATTCATTCCTATATGACTATATCCTTACAATGAAAATGTTCACAAGGTTATGTCACCTTGTTGTAATGCGAGCAGGTCTTTGCTTATTGTTAGCAGACTCAACATAAAGCTCAGCTGATGTGAAGGTTTCAAATTAGACATATCCTGCCTCAGAGGGACACAGAAAAACTAGTCCATGCATTTGTTACCTCCAGGCTGGATTACTGTAATTTTCTTTTATCAGTCCCTGAGCTCCCTTGTCTTGTAGGTTCCTCTGAGTTGCTGCCGTAGACGGCCTGCTGCTGTGGACGTTCCAGACTCCAGCTGCTGCTACTACTACTATTCGTCTCATCACTATCATATCTCTCTCTCTTTTTCTCCTCTATCCCTCTTTCTAATCCCATCTCAGTCGAGGCAGATGTCTATCTAACACGAGTCTGGTTCTGCTCAAATTTTCTGCCTATTAAAAATAAGTTTTTCCTTGCTGTTGTAACTTTGTAACTTGCTAAATACTGTGGGGTGCTCTGCTCATGGTGGATTAAGATGAGATCACATCGAGTCCTCTCTGTAAGATGGATATGGATCTTGATGTCTTGATGTTGGTATGTATGTATGGTCTTCATCTGCTCTGTTTGTAAAAAGAGTCTTGAGATAACGCTTGTTGTGATTTGGCGCTATAAAAAAGATTGATTGATTAATTGATTGTTTGTCAGGTATTCAGTCAGATACATTTGTATAGTATGATCGAGACTCTGCAGCCTAAACGAAACCCTGATGTATTAAAGGGATAGTTTATGTTTTTTATAAGTGGGGCTTTATGAAGTACTTCTTAATAGTTTTATTAGTGTTAGCCACACAGGATCTTGGTCATTTCTGCCCCTTTATTGAACCGGCGTCAGAACTAGAACTGAAGCTAGACTATCAGCTGCTGGAATCAGGGTCAGCTCTACCATGTATTTCATTTAAAGGTGACATATCATGCAAAATCGACTTTTGAATGGTTCTCTACCTGAAATATGTGTCCATGGCATGTCTACAACCCCCCCCCCGAAAATGAAAAAAATCCATTCTGCCCCTGTTCTGATTTCTCCACCTTTCTGTAAATGTGTGCTGAAACGAGCCGTTTCAGTTTTCATACGTCACAACGCCATCCGGTCTGTAACATAAGTCAGAGCTCGGAGCTTGTTCAGCCCATAGACTGTATAAAATACAACTCAACTCCTCCTCCGTTTTTCATTACCTGCACACGTGTGCTAACAAGGAGCTTAAGAGGGAGGCATGCTAGTTGTAGGCTGTTTTAATAAACACAAAGGTTGGTTTTACTCCCCACATCTGCAGATTTGAAGATCTAGTGCAATGTCAAAAAAGATACCCCTGAATTACTCAATAAAATTGAGGCAACAGATTGCACGCAACAATATTAATTAAATATGATTGTGTTTAGAATTGAGTAAATATAACTTAAATGAGACCCTTTGTAATTATTCATTTAAATTGAGTTGATTCCAATACAATACGGAGGAATTAATTTATATCTAAACAAAAATATTGAGTAGATATCAAAAAAGAAATGTCCAAATTAGTAAAAAAGCACTAAGAAAAATAACTAATTTCTACATATAAATGATGTATAATTGAGTAAAACTTACCTAAATATATCAGTGCATACTAAATGCATTTAATTAAATGTAAATATTATTATTTCTTAGAAATAACATCTATATTTTTGTAAACTACATTTTCAAGTGAGATGAGTCAATTTACATGAAATTTAAGAATACATAGTATTCAAACAATATACAAGGATGCTTTATGTTTGCAATAAGTAACATGTTTAATTTGTATGGCTTAATTACAGAAACAGCATTTAATTGCAACCTTTGAAATGTAAAAAATGCTGCTCCTGGACCCTTTATATAGAAACAGAAGGATCTTCAAAAACACCTTTGGAAACATTAGGGCTTACATTGTCCTACAAAAAATGTCTCAGAGGACCCTTTGTGGTCCTGGTATAAACCAAAATAATTGTTTCTCGTCTGAAAAACAAACCTCCCAAAGTGCATGTGCCACAACACAAAACACACTTAGTACAAGATAGTTTTTACAATGAACTGACCACAGCACGATTTCACATTCAATCATGGCCAGAGGACAACAAAAAAACCATTGCAAAACCGAACATCTCCCATGTTAGTGTGCATTCTTTCTCATCCCAGTAAGACACTGACATATATCAACTATGATCATAAGTGGAAAGAAAAATCCTTGCCACAATTTGTACTTTGTATGTATTTTTACCTTGAACTGACCACAGTAGCAATTTTACTGACATTTTTTGCAATCTGTGCTAAGAAACTTGTTTTAACATGCAAATCTTGAGCTCTGCAGAAGCGAAACATTGTTTTTCACAAAAGCATCACGTTCCAAAAAGATGTAAAAAGCAAAACAGATGCTTATAACAAAATAAGACACACACAGGACCATTGAAGGGCGTTGTGTGATTCGTAATCATTGTGCCTGATGTTAAAAAACACCCTTTAAGTGCAAGTGCCATAATAACATAAAACATGGAAGTGCAAGTGGTATCCTCTTTCAACAGCATTTGTGACCTGGAGTCCAGAACATTATTTGCCTTAAAACTACAACCATTCTTTAGCTCTGCAGGAGCTGAACATTGTGAGGCACAACAATGTGACCACACTTGACCACTGTCTCATTTCAAGCCAGAAGTTTGCTTTTGAAGGACTGGACTTTCTTTGACAGCTTTGATGCATCCAGTTCCATAAAAAGTTTTTGGAAAACCTCAAAGGTATTCTTGAGCTGCCTGGGATAATCCAGATTCAGTGCGTAGGTCAAGCCAAGAAGGAGACAGCAAGCCCTGGCAATATCTCAAAGTCCTGTGACAACTTCCATACCCTCAATGTCACTTGGGGAGTGTTCAGCTTTTGTTGTCACAGTGATTGCCACCACAAGCTGTTCAAGTTCCTCCGACATGAGAACCTTATTCAGTGTCATGACATAGTACAATGTCATCAAAAGAATTTCCACACATCACATTACAAAACTGCACATCATATGTTAACAAAAAAAGTTTTATAACATCATTATCCATCTATAGACAACAGCATCTAATCAAGGGATTGCACTACTAAAATTAAGCTGATGAAGATTCACCTACATTGAATTCTTTGATGAGATGATCCCCATGTTCTCCCAGGTATTCTACCAGGCATCGGAGGACAACTTCTCTGGTCCTCTCAACAGAAGAGCACGTGGAGACCTGAAAATAAATTCAACAACTGATAAGCCAATTGAGGAAAAAAAGGACAAAAAAAGTCACTGTATATGTTTTTCTACATTGAATGTAAACATACAACACTCACACACAACATTCTTATTTTGGACCCTAAAAATACTGCATAAACAACACATACAATTTCTACTTAACTCTGGAAATTTCTAATCAGGGCTATTTCTATTAATAAAATTTTGATTTGATTTTTCAAATTAAAAAAAACTTTCTATGTAGAAATTGTAATATTTTATATAAAATCTGTAGTGAGTGTTGTGACAAAAGAGCTATCATAGATGCAGACCTAAGTGTTGTGACTTTGTGGCCATTCAAATAAGTATTTTCAGATCATTAGCTGCACTTGAAAACACCATCCTCTACAGTACATTATAATGGAGATTTCAAAGTGTACGTGATATGTACCATAGCGCCAAATTTGACAGACATACATCAGGACAGATAAAGCCTTCTCTTGTTTTTTCCAAGCTGTGCTCATCTTCACCAGCTGGGTATGGTGGGAGGTAATTGATCTCCACTCTTCTGGCTTTTTTGACATTTTTTGCAGACTTCCTGTCATCAGGGCATTTATGTTTCAGAGCATTGCATGTAACATCTGGAATACCAAAGCCTCTTAGCTTTGTTCTGTAGTTATTCATTTTGTATTTATTCCTAGTTTGCAATGCACTAAGACCTGAAGAGCTCCCAGGATCCTTTAGGCATGGGTGTGTTTTGATAAGTGCTTCAGCAACAGAGAGAACTTGCAGGGATGTTGGATAGGCACTGTATGTATAAATGGTCTGAGCTAGCTTGTCAAGTATGTCAAACCTGATATTTGGGATTGTCAGCAGTGTGCCATCTTTTTTGTAAACTTCATTGGCTCTGTCAAGAATTATTTCCGTTTCAACAGAGAATTCTGGCAGGATGAATTCTGTTGGCCATGGCTTCCTTTGTGAGTTGCGGTTTGGTGATAAGATGATTGTGCTTGATGAATCAGATGAGTCAAGGGACTCCTGTGCAGTAGAACTTGTGGAGGGTGGACCAAAGGATTGCTCTGAGGTAACACTTCCATCGTGCTTTCATTTTGTGACAGTGGATACAAATTAAGAACAACTGGTTCAGCTGTCACAACCTTAACTGTGGCTTTGCGTTTAAATTGAGGGGTGGAGTGGAGACTAAAAAAGTCACCAAAATCTGGATCTAAATATTGCAGGCTGAAATCACAGGTGATGTTTAATTGCTGTTTGATGGCGAAATGCAGCTCCTCAATGGTATCCGGAATTCCAGACAGCAGCGTCTGCAGTTTATTATTTAGCAGTTTCTCAATTCTGTGTCCAAAGATCAACCGAAGCACTGCTGGATCCATGTCCTGTGGCCTAGTGGGAGAAAAAACCTCTAAAATGTGCAACAGACAAAGCGTTTCAATGTAACCACACGCTTTCCTGCAAGACTGTAAGCTGTAAGTGGATAGACATCACCAAGGCTGTGCTGATCAACAAGAATCACTTCCCTACAGCTTTCCAACAGAAAAGATCTGAAGTGCTCCTGGTACCAAGCATTCAGTTTCTTTACAATAAAATGGAAATTGCTTCCCAAGATCATTATCTGTATGATCTCTACAAAATCTGGGAGCCCTCCAGTACAACCATATGGCAAGACCATCCCTGCTGAATACCTTGTTCCATGGTATGTTACAGTGTTGGACAACTGGACACTTGTTAGCTGAGGGAACAGTGTCTTAATGGACTTAATGAATTTCAAGATGGAGCACTTCCAAAGGCAAAGATGACACTTTACTGACGATCAGGGGAGACTTAGACATATTGCTTTGCCAATTGTAAGCCACCATCAGCTGATGTTTTGTTGAAAGTGATAGCAAAACATTCTTGAAATTGCTTGAGAACCTCACAACCCGTTTAAAGAACCTATGTTTGGCCTCAAAGCACATCCACAATCCAACTAGCCGACCAAAGGATTTTATGAGCGCTGGATAGTGTTCCAGAAATGGTGTTTGGGTGTCAAGCTCAGCTGAGGGAAAACTTTTACAATATATGACGGTGCTCAGATATTTTCAGGTCAAGATAAGCAACACTTTAAATGGAATGAAGAGGGGCCACTGAGAGCTCTAGAATGTCCTTTAGGATCATAAGAATTTCCCAGGATGGATCATCAGAGGGTATCCTTGAGCCAATGCGTAGTGGCAGTGACGTTATGAGTGCCCAATTTTCACGAGCATTTCCTCCTACAGTACCACGACTCGCAAAATTTTCTGGAATGGACTGGGGGCGGTCAAGATAATCTGAAAACTTAAAAGGAAACTTTTTGATTAAGTTATTAAGTTCAGAGGGGTCGTCTTCTAAAGTCTTGAGATGTAAATTATGTGCTTCCTCTGTGCGAGGTGGAAAATCCCCACAGCGTACCTCTTTTTCAGAGTATTCAGAGCGGTGTCCTAAGCAGAACCTGCAGATGTAAGGACCTGTAAAGTCAGTCCTCCGAGAGAGTGTGCTCCAAGATTGTCTGCAGCTACACGGTATACTGTTCCTCTAATGTTCTTTCCAGCACAGGGAACGAAAACTCCTTCTTGTTCCAAGACGGTCAAATCTTTTAAGAGTGGCTCTAACACAGTGTCATAGCCAAATTTTTTAACATCTACAGCTTTGCTGAGAATGGCCAAATGTATTGCACAAAGTGTAGAGCGCAGTCCAGATGGTACATTTGCCAGAATCCAATAAACAGCAGTGATCTTGTGTTTTTGATGTCCCTAATGGGTTGCAAACCTCAAAGTCATCAATGTAGAGAATTAAGGCACTTCTTGGTTCCTCTACAGCAAAAACATTTTTTTGTTTGAAATATTCCCCATCTTGAAATGACACATACTGAGTGGATGAGCTGTTTTTTTTTTTCAAAGTCTCAAGAGTAATATCCTTACAGGTCAATATATTTTGCAAAGTCTGTAGAAGGGGCCCGTATTGAAAGCTGAGGTTCTCCTGTGAATCGAGGATGTACTGCTCCTTGAAATATTTTCTTCTTTTATACACAGAGCCGAAGGGCCCATCCACTAATAAATAAAATTAATAAAAAAAACAACAACTAATAAATCCACTATACTCTTCCACTAACTCCCTGAGCTCCATTGTCTCGTAGAGTCCTCTGAGCTGCCATAGACGTCCTCCTGCTGCGGACGTTCTGGACTCCAGCTGATACAGACGTGCTGGACTCCAGCGGCAACAGCTTCTACTACTCGTCTCATCACTATCACCTCTCTCTCTTACTCCCCTCTATCTGTCTTTCCAGACCCAACTCGGTCGAGGCATGATGGCTGTCTAACATGAGTCTGGTTCTGCCTGAGGTTTCTGCCTGTTAAAAGGAAGTTTTTCCTCGCCACTGTGACTAGCTAAATACTGCGATGTGCAATGCTCATGATGGATTAAGGTGGGGTCAGACTGAGTCTTACCCTGTCTTGAAGTTGAGTCTCTGTTCATAATTTGACATAGAGTGGTCTAGACCTCCTATGTTTGTAAAAGAACATCCTCAAGTTCGTTGAGCAGCCATGTATATTCAGCCAACATGTAAACATTACATCAATGTTCTGGACAGCTGAGGGCACATCCACATCCTGAGGGAGCGTGGTCAGAGAGCTCATTCTCATTTAGAGGCACAGACACAGAAAACAGCCTGTTCTGAGCAGGGCTGAAAAATAGGGGCTTACAGGCAGACCGAAATCTGATTTCAAAGTGTTTTTTGAGCAATAAACTTTAAAGACATGTTTTGGGGACCTCTTAGACCAATATATTTTGATGAAAAAGAGCATAATATGTCACCTTTAACTTTAAGAAAGTCAGAGCCAATCAAGAACATCAATCTGAGTCATTCTTACAGCTATGATGAAATGATGTTTACTGTGGCCATGAGAATACAGGAATCAGGGGACCAAAACACAACAAGAGAGTGCTGTCGCTGTTTTACCCACTTTCTTCAGTTTTTAGAAGTTCAACCAGAAAACCAGAAAAGCCGAATAGAAGTCCGTCTTCAAAGTAGGTTTTCAGCTCACTTTTTCTGCATTGCATAATGAGACAACCCACGGACCGCATGACATGTTTACCTTATGAAAATACACTGTTAGCTGCTGAAGAGGAAGACTGAGGCGAAATAACAAACTCTGCATGCATTACAGTGTCAGTGTCTGCAGACATTATTAATAATGTTATTTGTCAGCCTCTTGAGCTCAGCCATTGGCCAATGCTGCTTATTTCAAAGTGCCATTAATCATCCCGATTAATCCACCCGGTCACTTAATCGGTCTATCTGTAGTCTGTACTGCAACAAAGAGACTAAACTACTGTTATGTGTTTGTGTGTTTGCTGCTATTTTCTTGTCTGTGTGTGTTTTGTGTGTAAGCCACCATCAGTCATGGATGAAATAATAGAAGGAAAACAAGTGAGTGTGCAGTGTGTTGCAGATAAATTAATTACTTTGGGGTCATGAAAAGATGAAGCAGTGAGTTTACTGTTGAATTATTAAAAGCCTGAAGTCTCTGAAGACGTAGAAGCAAATAAAACACAGACTTCAACATGAATGTGTGAGCCTGTACTCAGCTTCTGAGGCCTAAACTTTGGAGCAAGGATAAAGGATACAGATCAAATTGTGATGCTACCATTTTTTAACTTAGCATTACTTGAGTTTTATACGTCCCTCTGAAAAATCTGAGCAATCCTTCAAACTACTTTGCACATGTTTTATTGGCTAGTACAGTCAGACCGCTTCCAAAGTGTTTAGTCACAGTTTCCTCAAAATATAATCGACTCAAAACCAAGAACAGAATATTTTGAGCCCCCCAAAGGACGAAGAAGCAGACTTTGTGAGCCTGTTAGGATCAAACTTTGGAGTTTGATAAAAACTTGGTTGTGAGCTCAGAGCTTAACCTCATGTCCTCCAATGAAGCTTGGGACCAGGAAGTATTTCACTGCACCTCACATAAAGCCACACTGCATCATGTTGCTATGCGGTAATTATAAGTGAATGTTAGACCACCACATCTTTTTGAATTGAACACTGTGGAAAAGTTTAGGGCTGTAATAACATACTTGTTTTTGGAAGCTTGGTATGGCGTCTCTGTGCAACAGTTAAAACACCCACTCCCATCAGCCACCCAGCATGTCCAGAGCCAGCGCTGCTCAATTACTGTGCTTATGGCTGTGTGTAGTTATAACCCAGAGGAATGTAAGCCATGTTGTTTACTGGGTCAAAAGCTTTCGTGGACACATTATCATCACAGCAGTTGTGCAATGATTATGACTTATATAAAAATGTCAGAATGCCTGTGAAGACAATATGTTTCTTAGCCTCCAGCATGGTGAGTGCAGCTAAGTTTGAAGTTACAACACTGAAACACAAAAACAAGGAGGCATCAGCTGGTTTGCTGCACTTCTGAGGATCCACCGTTAAGTTATAATCTTAAAATCTTCAGATAAAGTAAGGTCACTGTCTTTTGCTGAATGAGTTTGACAATGGTGCTGATGTCTCTGGCTTACTGATAAAGGCTCAGTCAGCTTCAGAGGACTGGTCTAAGGGTAACAGTCTGTCAATCCTGTGGTTACAACAGGATTACAGCAGATTTCAGACTGCTGTAATTCATGGAAGTAGCAGACACTAGCATAAACTACACTTGTGTGGCTCTTGCATGGGATGGCTGTGTGGTGGCTAACATGGCTGTACAGCTTTTGGATGGACTGACATAACATACTTCCGTCGATAGCTACCAATCCAAATAACACTTATGTCTATGAGTAATAAGGTAACAACAGTGTTGTTCAAATATGTTTTTATTTTAAACTTTTGAATAAGTCAGCTGATTCACAGAAGTTATGTTAGTGCATATTTACTAAATCAGCCATTTTGCATTAATTTTGGGCAAAATGTACCCCTTGACCTCACAGCAAAAACTGTCTTCTTCACAAACACTGGCATTAACTGCTGCTTGAATTCAGAGTGAAATTTCAGCTGTCTGCTGTAACCTGCCCCTCAGTTGTTCTATAAGCTGTCATGATAAAACTTTTTACAAATAATTTCAAATCCACCTCTTCATGCTTAAAAATATTCTGTCTGTAACTAAAGTCTTTCGTTGTTACTCTGATATTACTCTTACTTGTATAGTCAGGGGTTAAATCAGATTGGGGCTGTCAGAGGCTCAACCATGGCCCACCCAGACTCACAGAGAGGAGCTGGTCTGGTCTGTCATGCAGGATGGGCTGCCCTTGCTGGCTTGCTCCAGGTTAGACGCTGAAAAATCTGTATCATAATTGTCTTAAATTGACTTCATAATATACTGGTAAGAGGGATCCTCCAATCAGCTCATCATCTATATGTAGACAGATATGAGCTCTGTCATGTTGAGAGCATACAGTATGGCTCTGAGCAGAATAGTGGTGTTGCATATGGCTCAATCAGACAAACTGTATAGGCATGTTTGTGCTTGAATATCATTCGGGCCCTTTGGTTCGAGAATTGTTTAGTCCGAATTGTTTGCACTGATCTTTTTTTTGTAATGTGTCAAAATCTAAATAAAAAGATCTTTGAAGAAGAGAATTGTTTAGTCTGATGGAGTCAATGGTGGGAGAAAATGATGTGCACTTTTTTGTGCTAGCAGTATCTTCTATCCATTCTGAGGTGTTACAACTTGGTAATTACCATGTTTCTGTTAAGTATGAATTGTTTTTACAATTTTGGGATGGATTACACATTTAATAAACATAATCATGTTTACAAATTTAAAACACATATACATGTTCTTCTCAGGCTGAACATTGGCCATCACCTAAATCTTGGTATACTGCCATGATGTGTTCAAAAATCATCCTTGGCTATGGATAGGGTTTGGTGAAAAGTGGAAAACAAACGTCTGACATAAATGTCAAACTTATGATGGTGTGTTTGTGCCATTGTTGAAACGGATAAGAAAAAAATAGTCAGAGAAGAGAGCAATTCTGCAAGAGAAAAACCACTTTTGTGGGAAAAAGGTGTTTGTTATTTTTTATTACAAGGGCAGAAATACACAGCTGTTAGATGGCATCATACGAAAGTTTAGGTGATTCATTTTACTCTTCTCCTCTAGCTCAGTTTATTTTTTCTTTTACAATGGCTCTTATACGCTGTTGATCTCTTGCAGAGTGAATATTTTAACAGATAATAACAGTAATTTTGTGTAATTTTGATTTGAAACAAACCCAGTGCAGAATTATTTCAGAGTTGGACACGTCTGAAGGGAGCCAGTACAAATTGATGCCACAGAGGATTCAAACTAAGGGAACCGAAAATTAAAAACTCCATGCTGGGCGATGAGTAAGTTGTGTACTTCTGGTGGTTTCATGAAAAAAAAACACATTTGCCCTGCATTTTTAAATCAAAAGCTCACCGCTGCTCATTTCCTCCAATCAGAAGCAGGCTCAGCTGTACTGTAGTTTTGCCTTGGGTTATTGGCTGTTAAATCATTTCAACTTTGCTTCCTGTGTCATTTCATCATTATTTCATCATGTTTTAGATAGATCCCAACAGAGATCCTTTTATTTGATCTCAAAGTGATGTTGAATAGGCCCTGCTATTTCACCAAATCACCCCAGGAAGCATAACAACTCCTCAGAGAATTTTGTGAATATTGCATGCATGTTTCCAAAACAGTGAAGGAAACTGGTTCATGTTCCATTTGAAGTTCTTTCATATTTTTCTTTCTCTCAGATTACTCATTAGAGAAATACACAAGTTTTTGTCAGTGTAATTTTAGTGACGCACCTTGTCATTGCTTACTGGAAACTAATTTGTGTGAGTTTGATGAAGTTTGGGGCACACACACAGAGAGACACAGTTTCTAACATAAAACCATTTCATTTGAGCTCTACAAGTTTTGGTTATCTTCTTCCTTTATCCATTATTCATGTGGCGTTTCATCTCACAGATAAAGTATTGTTCAAGTTAAACCCATTATTTAATCTCTCAGAGGCAGAATCAAAACCAAATGTACACAAGAAGACTCGGAACTAGAAACGAGAAGTCTCTGTGTGAAGACATTAAGATTTTACTATGAACTCGGCTTGGATGTCTCCCTGTGTGATGAAAATCAGAACTAATTAGCCTTGCACATGGGAGTTACATTCAAATGTGGTGGTAGCCTTAAATTTAGGTTGTTTGAAATACAGAACAAATGCATTTATTCTGGTTACTTAATGCTGCAGATGCTCTGAGGGTTTTAATGAGTATTAGCTCAACCTTTGCTCTCATCAGAGCTTTTTTCTCGTGGTTATCGCCTTTTTGGGACCACATTTTGAGAAATTCTCATCAGAGCATGCTTGCCAAAGAAACCAGTCTTTGGTATCTGCTGTAAAATTCTGTCAGTAACTGTAGCCAGGCTGTTCTCATGTTGCATTCACACTCACATCTACAAGAAGTAATGCACAATTACTGTAGAGGCAGATTATGAATTAGTTATTCAAATGCTGGGTATTGGACACTTTTGGGGCTCATTTCATCAAAAATAAACGGGCCAAGAGTTCAACATGCAAATATGACTTCGACTTTCATTCATCAAGCAAGGTAATTTGCAACGTGTCACATAGATAATCCAGAAGCAGCGCCTCAGTCGCTTAAAGCTTGGCTTGGCTTACTTTATCAGATCCGACTTCATCCTGGGCCGATATGGATGTCATTTTTTACATAAGGGCAGTAACATGAGAGACCAACATAATCAACCAGGGCGGTTGATTGTTTCAAGTGATTGTCTGCTATGGATTGGTTTGAACAATGTCAAGGAGTGCAAGTTTCTCAATTAATCTTGGAAAAGACCCTAAAAAAAAGCACTTAATGGAACTTTATAAAAGATACAATTAGATTATATTGTATTATACTTGCTTTTACCTTGGTTTCTATTGTATTTTCTTTTGTATATGAGCTGTTTTTGGTCTAGTTTTGGTGTAGTTTTTATATAGTTGCTATTTATTGATATTGTAGTCACAGTAACCTCACTCTAATGAGTGAGGTTACTGTGACTTAGTTTGATACAGTCTATGCTGACAACACAGTGTTGTAGTTGTGATGTTTCATTGTAGTTTAACTGATGATTGGAGAGTTTGGCCTTCAACCTCATCTTCTTTCAGTCCATCATTCAAGGGCAGGACTCACAACATGCAACCCAGGATACCTGGGCTCATCTTGACTCATTAGTAATCAATCAATCCATCAATTGATTCATCGATCAATCATCCATCCATTATTCATGAATCCATATATCGATAATTAGATCTATCAATCTGTTTATTCATTTATCCATCCATCCCTCCATCAATTTATCGATCCCTCCATCCATCCCTCCATCCATCCCTCCATCCATCCCTCCATCCATCCATCCATTGATCTATCAAGAATCTATTCAACTTCCTATCCATTTATCTACTAATGCATCCACCATTATCCATTATCCATTGATAAAATGATCAATCCATGTCAACCATCCATCCATCTGGCCCTCCATCTTTTGATTCATAAATTAATTCATCTGTCCATCCATCATTCCATCCATCCATCCATCCCTCCCTCCCTCCCTCCCTCCCTCCATCCATCCATCTGTTCATCCGCCCATCCATCCATCCATCTGTTCATTCATCCAACCATCCATCCATCCATCCATCCATCTGTTCATCCATCCATCCATCCATCCATCCATCCATCTGTTGATTCACCATCCCTCCATTGATTAGTCAATTCCCCTTCATCCATCACACATGATGTGTAACTTATTAATGTGATGCAGTGGTTTCATGTATTAAAAGTGTAAAAGCAGGCAGCCCAGCAGCTTCACACGTCAGATATAAAATTATTCATTCTATCATGTTTCACTAATTCTGACTTTTTAATGAGCATGAATCATACATTTCTGATAAACCACAACTTCAAATCCAATCACATTTCCCCCCTAGTTTATTTGTGGTCCGAGTGTTTTCTAAGCTTTTTTTGAAATCACAGTCCATCAACATTAGTGCTGAAATCTCATAATCAACTAAAGTCCTACATTCTTTCTCTGCTAGAAGCTTTCTGCGTTAATGTTGACCTGACTGTGTCAGTCCATGTTAAAAACCCTCTTTTAAGACTTTTGTCCTTTAAACTGTCCATCTCTGTCTGAACAAGCTGAACAACTCTGTACCTGAATGCATGCTGTTTTTCTACTCTCATTCTCTCTCCCAGCTTTAATGAGAGGTTCTGCAGGAAGAATCTCTGCACCTCTGAAGTACTTTCATTTTCATCAGTACAGAAAGTGCTGTATCCACCAGTTTCTGCCTATTAGAGTTATTACATTATTCTAGACAGATGCTTTTTATATTTCTGATAAGATCTGCAAAGCACCTAAAAGGACCCCATCACATTCACATACGCTCACTCATTTCCTCTCTGTCTAAGTCATCTCTCTGCTATGGCCTCTCTGTGCTTGCATTATTCTTTCATCAGGAGAAACGAAGAAGAGGGGGAGGAAGAGGAGAGGAAGCAGGCTAACCGAGCTCCAGACTCCATGGGAATAAAATCAGTGCTTTTAGGTGTGAGGATTTTATCATGTGTCACGTAACATTTTGTTTTTCTATCATAATGTGTGATGTTGTGTACAAAAGGCTGCTGTATAATCCCAAACAAATTATTTTGAAAGGCATTCAATTCTGTGTTTCGTATTCAAAATGTTACATATTTATGTATATATGCAGCTTTTTTACTAGAGTCATATTCATAAATCAATCCATGTTAGGCTGAAAGCTTGAAAAGGAATGCTTGTTTTTCTCAATGTTTATCTTTTGTTGTGTTTGTATTATCTCACTTGTGTCAAACTTGGCAAAGTGATCTTGCCCCTTCATAGCATTTTCAAAATAAGAAATCAAACCAATCAGCAACACTTGTTGCCATGCACCACACAGTAAGAAAAATAAAGACAAACCTTTGAGGTGCACTGTTTTCAATGATGTCCATGTGTATTTCACTGCTCGACTACAGCTATAGTAGCTTTAGGTTGCTTTGTAACCCTCACAGCCATTCCCTCTATTTCTATCAGCCAGGAGATTGTTTTGTCCCCAATGAAACAAACACAAAAAAAGACAAAAATCCACATGTACATAATTTAATGACTATAACATAACTTCCATTCACCCAGTGATGTAGCATCTGGTTTCAAACTAGCCTTTGAACAGCCAGCAACAGAAGCTGGAAGCTAGAGTCAATCATCTTTCAGGTTTTTTCTACCATGCAGCCACTCATGCACTATAGTTAAAGAACACTACTTTGTAACCAAGCTCATTATACAAATGTATGAAAAAAACCTTTATAAATCCCTACTTGAATTATTCCAAAGTCTGTATCAGAAGTGGATGTAACCAAAGGGGTGGCTTTGGCTCAGTGGGTAGAGTTGGTCGTCTATCAACTTGAAGGTTGGCAGTTCCACCCAGCTCCTGAAGTCACATGCCAAAGTGTCCTTGGGCAAGACACTGAACCCAAAATGTCTCCCTCTGTTGTTCAGCAGTGTGTGAATGTGTAAGAGTGAGATTAGCTAACACTGATGGTCCCTTCCTATAGCAGCCTCTACCATCAGTGAGTGAATGTAGCGTGCATGGGTGAATGAGATGAGTGGTGTATAAAGGCGGATTTATACTTCTGCGTCGAATCGACGGCGTAGCCTACGCCGTAGGTCCGCGTAGCTCCCGTACCTACGCAGAGGCCTACGCACGTAGCTGACGTGCACCTCCTCCAAAATGTAACTATGCGTAGAGCCGACGCGGACCGCAAGCTCTGTGATTGGTCCGCTCGACGGCTTTGTCTTTCCCGCATTCACAGCACTTCCGGGATCCCGGACATCGGCCACACATCGGCCGTGTATTTCATCTCCTCCTCTCTATTCTTCATGTAATCATGTCTGTATGATAAACAGCAACATGTATCAGCTGTAGATTAACATAACACGCTCTGAAACTCTGTGGAAAAGTAAACAGAGATCGTAGCAGGACCGGCTATCAGAGAGACCACACTGCCCTCAAGCATTTCGGAGGAGAATTGCTGCGCGACACGGACACACCGACGCACAAGTATGTGGGGCTCATGTCCATGTCAGCCCCTGCTGCGTAGGGGAGACGCAGAAGTATAAATCAGCCTTAAGCGCTTTGAGTGGTCATACAGACTAAAAAGAAAAATTTACCATTTACTGTTCAGGACGTCTACGGCAACAACTCAGAGGAACCTACGAGACAAAGGAGCTCAGGGACTCCAGAAAGGTCTATGGTTAGTAACTTTAATGAGACAGGGAGAGTTAAAGTAAGTATTTTCCCCAGCATAGCTAAGAGCTGGTCCAAGCCAGAGCAAGTCCTAACTATAAGCCTTATCAAAAAGGAAAGTTTGAAGCCTACTCCTAAAAAAACAGACCCAAGGCACTTCAACTATGGCTACGTCCTTTTTCTTACAGAGTAAATGAACTTTATTCAATTTTCAACATTAAGTTTGTGCGTATTCTGATGAAATATACTCATTGTTAGGAGTTACATTACCATGCAGCTACATTTACATCTCTCACATTATTTAGGGCTTCCTGTAGGGGATATTATCTTAAGGCTCTTAAATTGCTTTGGAGGGCCTTGAGACATTTTATCAGTGGTACATATCAGCTGGATGTGCCTAATGTTAGAGAGAAGTATAATACAAAAAGTTATGATGCATCCCCTCTGGTGATTTTTGAGTGTCCTTATTTGACTCACGCTTGCAAACTTGGTATTTAGTGCTCTGCAGAATTGGTAACACTCAAATGGTAGAATCTTTGTTATAGTCACACAAAGGCTTGAGACTCCATTTCAGTTTATCTAAAACACAAATGCATTACAAACCTGCAGGTTTTCTACACAAAATAAATGCTCCTCTCATACCCAGCTGTGCTAACTTGAGAAAAGAAAGAGGAGGAAGAGGAGGGGTGATATTAAAGTGGAAGAAAATTTGCAGCTTGGTGCAGAAAAAAGGAGAAAAAACAGCCCAGGAGAAAACAATAAAGAAGAAGGGAAGCAAAAGTGGAGAGGAAGAGAGAAGCAGAGGTGAGAGATGGAGTGGAGGAGGAGAGAGACATGTGGCGAAAGGCTGCAGAGAGGCATTTAACAGTCAGATGTGAGCCAGCATGTGAACAGACGTGTCATTGCTTAGTCATCTCGGGGCGCACAGGGGAAGGAAAACAGTGCACACACACGTGCACACACACACACACACACGTGCACACACACACACACGTGCACACACACACACACACGATTCCCTGTCACCTCTGGCACTCATGTGACTTCATCTGATTTCACAGTGACAAACACTGAGTCCAAGTAAAATAGCACAGTGTGAGATAATTTCAAGAGGTGACACTCCGGTTTGTCTGTTTGCTTCTTTGACTGTTTTAGTCTGGCTTAAAGTCCCAAAATGCAATTCTCTTTCCCCTTGTTACCCTTCACAAAAACACATAGTACCTGTCTAGAAAGGCTTCCACACAGCGTTATGAACAAAGGACGTGTTGGACATGACACTTTCAAATCCATTCACCCTCTTAGAAAGAACATGGTTTTAGAGGCTTTAAAATATGAAACACAGTTGATGTTAAATGTTGCATGAACCCATGACACATCACAGCGGTGACTTCATCCTCTGTGCCTCTTTGTCTCCCAGAACTAAGGCTACAGATGTCTTATTTAAAAATGCAGACTAATGATTAAATGATAGGACTTGAAAATGGGCCGGTTTGATTTCAGAGCTCCTCCAGACAGACCGGTAACCTTTTCACCCAATCGCTTCTCAAAGTCTTCAGCCACTGAGCTGTGAAAGCCTCAGAGTAAACCAGCCTGGTTTAGCAGACATTAACAGTTACCACAGATTGTGCACTGTGGGATGCTGTGGTGTGGATCACTGTGCACCAGTAACAGGTTTTGTGACCTTTTGAGTCAATGCTTAAATGAGCTTGTATTTCTCTGATAACTGTTCTCCTGATATCAAAACCACAGAACACAAGTATAGTTTGTTTTGCCTCCCTTAAACACAATACATGGCCCAGGGGCAGAGCCATGCATCAACAAAGCACATGGCTTTAGAGATGGTGCACATTCTTGAAAAGCAAGCAAAACCATACCCAAAGTAAGTTGATTGTATCAAAACCCTTCCCTTACCCCAACATTACTGCCCAACGGAACTCCCATGGGAAACACCTGATTGTGCATTCAAGTAAGGATGATATGATCTAACTAAAATCTAGGAATAATTAATACACATTCATGATGTTTGCTGTAACTTTACTTTCGACCAAGCGGCAACCTCCGGTCTCAAAATATGAAGCCCATGTGTGTTATAGTGTTATAAACTACAATTCATCAAGCATCCCCTTGAGGCTGGCTGCATAAACACCGGAAACCACATACACACCAATTCAAAAAAGACGATCTTTACAGAAGAAATAAACATGTTTACAGCCTGGTTCAAAAAACGGCTTGGGTCTAGCTACTTTCGTTATCGGCACACACTGTACGGAGGTGAATTTTTTTCTAACAGGATAGTTCAGAAGATTTTAAGATTACGAGTTTTCCCATTTAAGGACATGACTGACAGGTGGGAACACTGTAGCTGTTGGCTAGGAGGCTCAAACCCAGCTCTTTACCTCACACTAAGTTTAGTTGATTTCAGCATTTCAAATATGGCTCCGCCGACGATTGGCTTCAAAACGCCGAATGGCTCATGGGACAATTGAAAGGTAACTTTTCAACAACATCATGTAAATATCACAAGTCTTTGCAATACGAGCTACAAAGAATACATCACTTGCATAAAATTGCATGCTGTTATATAATGTGTGGTACATTTCAGGTCTCTCAACAAACTTACGAGGACGGCTTCTAACAGGTGGGACACTTTCCTGCAAGCCACCATGTTTGGCCTCAGAACTAAAAAACATTTTACAAAGAACTACAGTCCGTATTTCCTATTATTTGGCAGGGAGGCCAGATACTCAGAGGTGCCAGTCGGCTACACAGTAGGTGACTTCTTTTTTGAAGTTAGGGTTAGCTATTGCTGTCCTATTCCTTCAACAATGCAACATCACTGTGTTTTTTCACATCAACACAACAGAGAGGGCAGAAGAACTTGTGCAGAGGGAAGAGCCATTCAATGGACTTGAAGACCGAGAGAAAGTGTACCAGCAGGTCAAACAGAACGTTAAAAAATGTCAAATGAAAATAAGGGAGAGGAAACGGCGGGAGGGGCTCGAGGAGCATTTTATCGTTGGTGACCTTGTGTAAAAAAAGAACATAAGGGAGGAGCAGCCAAAAGGAGGGAAGATGGCTCCAGATATGCTCGGCCCCTTCAGGATCTCCAGCATCGACAACAAAGTTGTAACCCTAGAACTGGAGGGGAATCTGGACCAGCTCTGCAGGTTTGTTGTGCAGGAGGACAGAGTAACGGGGAAGCTGCAGAAATGCACAGAAACATTCATGTCCCCGACAGAACCTTGCTGCTCCAGACCCGGTATTTTCAAAACCTGCGTGTCATCTGACCCTCCAGCCTTGCCTTGAGGAGAGAGTCGCCCTGGCCATAAAAGTACACAACCGTCAAACATTTTCTTTCACATGTAAACCTTAAGTGACTAAAATGTTTTCAATTTGCAGTTCCAGAAGACATTTGGGCCATGACGAGGGAGGTCCTGTGGTCCAAGGTGAGGGCATATAAAATGTTGACTTCCGACATAAAGGGCCTTGCACCTGGGCAGGAACTTGAGAGCGAGGTTATTCTGGATTTAAGTTGTTTCAGATTTTAAAGGCAATTTAAATTGATTCCATATTTGTCTGTGTGTAGATTGGAAATGCATACCTCACAGTGGCTGCAAAAGGAGCACCAGGATGTGTGCATATAATCGACTCCTTTCAGATGACTGCCATTTGGGCCATACCATACTTTAACATACATCATACCCAACCATGCCATACCATACCATACCCAACACCGCACAGCACCATGCCATACCATACTGTGGCAGTTTCCCCTGCCACTGGTAACACACCACACCATCACTCATTCCACATGCCACATGTTAGCCAGGTAGCATGCTACTGAACTACATTTAACATCTTAGTAAGTTTCCTGTGTTATTTTCCCCATAAAGTTTTACAGAAACACATACACACACATGGTTATGGTTTTGAGTTAACTCTTAATTATTTAACGATTGTATATTATGAGTTGTTTGTATCCAATAATGTTTCTCTTCTCTTACCTCAGTGCTTCCTAGTGCTGGGCAGTGACAAAGGACCCGAGCATGGTTTCAGGCTGTCTTTTATAGTGCCTGAGTAACAAGTAGGGAGCATGCTCAGTCCATCTTACTGCACCATACCAACTGATGGGGGTGTTAAATGGGGTTGAAAAATTCATTCCTAGCTTGGGTATTAGGTGAATGCTTTGATGACTCCCTTAATGTTTGGTAAATAAATGTAAATAGACTTTGTAATGGTTTTTGATAAGGAAAATAACCTGTGTGGTTGAACTGATTACTTTTGATTCCAATTAAAGATGGTATGGTCCAGTGGGAGGGGCTTAGCCTTCTTTAAATCGAGGGGATCTACACTGCCTAAGCAGTCAGAGAAGGGCTGTGGTGCTGCACAGAGGTAATGGTGGTTCTGGCCAGTGTCTTGTAAATATTTTTCTGCTGCATTTTTGCCTTATTTGCTCACATATCCCTGGACTGTCTTTAAAGAGCAATAAAACATTTTACTTCTTTGCATCAAATGGACTTTGTCTTACTATTTTTTTTTGTTTTGTTTACATTTTGAGGTTAAACTACACCTTTTTCAGTCAGCCTTTCAACCTACTACCCTCACATACCATACCATACCATACCATACCATACCAAACTAACCCAATTTGACCATACCATACACAACTGCTGCAAGTGATCACCAAACTTGATAGATAGATTATGATATATGATATGATTCCAAATCATATCACAAAAATTCGTCTCAGGGCTTAGTAAAAACCTTAGGATTGTAGCTTATTACGTACATTTTAAAATGATATGACATGATACAGTACAAGAGGGGATAAGACAGAATAAGACAAGACTATACAATGTACTTTATTGTCAACTTGGGGAAATGTATCTTGCACTCAAGTGTTGCCGATGCTCTACTTCCTTCACAATAGCACTGATAAATAATGTGACTACCTGCAGGGGGGAGGAATGATGAACAAGCAGCAGAAAGCTGAGCTTTACTGTAGAAACACTCTACTGTAGGCCATGTTTACTTATATGTGAGGTTGTGAGAGAGAACGGTTCATGGCTGTCTGCGTGATGTGGTTTTAGATTTCATCTAGGTGAACTGTGATTCAGCAAAGTTAGTGTTTGTGTGGGGATACCTGTGTAAGTCACGTACATGTGCGTTCCTGGCAATGATTAAATAGCAGTGCTTGTTTATGTATGTGTGTTTGAGGGTGAGGGTGCGCTCCTGTGTGTTAGCAATGATTAAATCATGACCACATTGAAGGGTTCTTTATAAATGTCAGAATATATAAGAGTCAGTATTTCCACTCGGGGGTTTTGCCTGTCTGATGGTGCATTCATCTTCTTCAGCAATGCTGTGAGGTTGTGTGAGTGTATTGGTGTTTGCATTTGTGTGTGTAATAATCAAGGGGGGGTGGGTGGGTGGGCGGGGGGCTTAGTGCCTGAATGCTTATGTGAATTGTATTCTGCTAAAATCTTAGCTGAGTTAAATATGCTCAGTGTGTTATTAATTCAAATGAATAATAGAGAGAATGTTTCCTAATCTGATGTGTGAGAAACAGATGAACTGAGATGACGTTTGTGTCAGTGCAGGGAAAGCATGAGCAGTTGCTATCACCTTGCAGACATATTTCATAATGCAGCACTCAATTATTATTCAATTGGAAGCAACAGGCTGAACAGAGAAGAAAAAAAAGTACCAGAGTTACTGTACCAGAGACAAGAAGTATAAATGAGCAGTTTAACACACTACATCTGGTCATTGATTGAACTGAAGCTTCTTTAGATTCTTCTTCATGTATCTAGAGTATGTCCTCTGAACACCCTCTGGCACACCGGTGGAAAACAAAGAAGGAATAGATAGCCCAGGGTGACTCCCACAGCCCATTCTTGATTTAACTCATATTTTGAGGCTACAGTCCACTGACCAAGCTGCTGTATTTTATAACAGTACAGGTACTGTGTTGTGTAGGATACAGTACTCTGGCTTTTTGTTTTCGTATACATTTAGAAGCAGTACCACGGTGTCATCCAGGAGAACAGTGTTTTCTCTACAAGCTCAGTAATCTATTTACAGATTCTACATAAAAAAATGTAGAGTCTGTGCTTCAAGTGGGCCAGTATGCTCCTTCCCTATGTTACTGTACCAGGACTTCTAACCAGCTGCCAGTACCCTTTCCTGTCCTCTCTACAATATAGTTTCTCTTGGCAAGTCGGGACAGCACCTAAAATATACCACCCATGGTGCACCCCGTAACACTCACATCCTTTCACAGGTGTCACATGATGTTTCCGCAAGAAGTAACGTCAAATTAATGCAAATTTACACATCTGTATACTTTTGGATTAACAAGGAAAATCTGAGAAGGAGAAAAGCAAAGTTGGTCTGACTCCAAAAAGGGCACAAATATTACATCAACTAATGCAGAGCTGGATGAAGACACAGGTCTGTAGAGATTCAGAATGTAATATTGCCACTGGCTTCACTGTACACACCCCCAACCAATGAATAAGGGGAGTATCTACAATTATTTTTGTGCTCACAAGACTAAACTCTAGTAGGAGAGATGATCTGTTTTCAGTTTTTAGTACGTTTGTTGTTGTAGGACTGGCCAAACATGTCTCAGCATGCAGGCTTAGCTGTGTGCAAGAATAACAAAAAGCATGGAGAGCAAAAGCTGGCAGGTCCTGGCTCCCGTCAGCGCTAATCTGATTAAGATGTGCTCATCTATATGAACACATCTGCGTGCAAGGGCAGCTAGCAATCAAATCACATGAAAAGGTTTCAACTCTGCAATGAAAGACAATTAAATTTGACTTCCAAACTTGCTGAAATTCTTCAGAAAGGAATTATTCAGCTTTCATTCATTCTAAAGGTTGTTTTATTCTCTCTTATTGTATTTAATATTATTTCTGAAAATAAAAAACCTTTTAATAACAAGTCAATTTTTTTTAAAGTTCATTTTTTTAGGTTCATGTTGCTGAAGTATACAGCTTCAGGGGCCTCCGTCTTACTTACTTTTTACAGTGAAACCGAGACTCTTCAGAAACAGATGAATGTGCACTCTTTCAAGGAATGTTATGAACCGAGGAATTCTTTTTTTGTTGCGGATATATCAGGAGGAAAAAAAAGGCTTCACTTTTGATCTGAACACATGGTTTCTTTTCAATCTGCTGACTGGACTCTTAACATTGCAGCTCATGAAAAGACTCATTCTTGGCTTAATGTCATATATTAAGATTAGATAACCCATGTCCATTAGTTATATAACTGTGTTTATCTGAGTCATGAACAAAACCAAGTTTCTGTCCTACAGCATTACAGAATTGTGGCTGCTATGAAACATTCTATGCACTAATAATTTTACCTGGCAAAGTATCATAAAATGTAATGGCCAACGTGACCCCTGGAGTCCTGCAAATGCAAAACTAATGCTTCAGAGATACCTACATCATTATATTTTAAGGCGCACAGCCGCTGACCAGGCTGCTGCATTTGATGAGATGGGATTGAGAAGATGTTGACGAAGCAAACTGTGGGTAATACCACTCATTTGTCATGAGCCATGACACTGCACAAGGTTAGAGGAAATTAATTAGAAGTCATGGACTTTACTTTCCCCAACACAAATATCATCTCTGATAATCTCCTGGACACTTTGTCACTGCAGAAACCTCACAAGCTGGACTCGTGTTTCAGATGTTTAGATTGTTGAGGTATTTTTTGCCCTCTTCAGTTTTGTGTAATAGAAAAAGTTCAGCAGCAGAGCCACTCAGATACAAACATATACAGTAAGTTAACAATACAGGATTGAAAATACCAATATATGTTGGCCCTGAAAATGTTTATTTGGTTATAAATGCATTAACAACTCAAGGATATGTACAACGTGCTACGAAACAGTGAATGGAAATATTATTTTTTCAGGGCAAAGTATAAAATGTCTCCACAATCACATAATAACCACAGTGCAGGAGAAAGATACTCACCCCACTCATGTGAATCAGGTTTTGCATTTCTTCTCATCAGGTTATTATGTCTGTGCATTAAAACACCAAATTTTACATTAATTTCGAGACACAAACAATTTATACATTAAATGCTTCTAAATTTCTCATATAATGTAAAGAAACTACATTTTAACTTAATTCATGTTAACAGGAACAGAGAAGCGACTTACCACAGCATAAAACAATTTCTAAGGTTAGTGTCGTAGTAAAGCCAACAGCCACTTCCTGTGGCTATAACGCTAGTTTTGGTCAGCATGCTAATGCGGCAGGCTAAACAGCATGGATATTTACATCGTGGACCCTGTCCAGCAATATTAGCAACGAGCGGAGCAGGTGAGAGCAACTTTGAATTACCGATCTCTACAAAGAAACTTAAACCATGAGCGGTGGTGATGATAGCAGCAGGGGTAAAGGTTGTGATATTTGCCTTGTTTATTTTTAAAGGTGTGTGAACCGCAGAGCTCAGAGAAGAAGGAGAGCTGAATGAGGACAGTTTCATGAAATGCTAACTAGCGTGGAATCACTGGGACTATTTTTTAAAAACTGTAAACATAAATCATTTTAGATCAATAAAAAAAAATTTTAACTAAGTTTTTTGCCAACGTGTTTCTACTTTAAGTTAGTAGCTGGGTAATAATACTACAACCTTGCAGATGTTAAACGCTCACAGAAAAAAAATTAAAACTTTAAAAGAACTAAGTTGCATCACTTCTATGGGCAGACTTCATGGCTGGACTTTTGTGGCCAGATGTGTTTCTCCACTCCACTCAGTGGGACTGGATTCTAATCACTGTCAACACACACACTGCATAGACTGCACCACATGCAAGATGTTTAGCCACCACTCTCTATTTGAATAAAACAAGTTTCTTTAAAACTCTTATAAGCTGTTGTTTTTCTACATAGTGTTTCTTTGCACATACGGGAGGGAAGAGAAGAGGAAAACTAGATCTCCAGGTGACATTTGTGGTTAAATATAACTTGTTTTCACCGAGTATCAAGTTTCCAAGAAAAAGAAAACAGTTTTTTTTATTTGTTTGCAGCACAGTTAAATTATTCAGACATGTTACACGTGTGATGTTCCTGCACGCTGAAAAAATCTTCAGAGAAGGAGGAAAAGCAAAATCAACGTCTGACTTGTAGGCTGCACAAATGAGCTTGTTTTAACGATTCACTTCATCCTAATTCATGAAACAATCACAAGGCGTTTTTCTCTCAGCTCGCAGTATTTAATGAAAGGTCCAGACTACTGATTAAGTTTAGCTGAAGCGTAGTAAAGAGGGAGGACAGGCGCCGGGCTCTGAGCTGCTAATTTCCATTAAACCAAATTCTCAAACACTGCTCGCCCCGCATTAAACTTATTGTCAAATGAAGCGTTTTTCTGTGTTAGAGCCAAGTGCTGAGACACAAACACAAGAATAAACACACAAAGGTGCACACCAAAAGAAGCACACAGCAAATCCGTCCCACCTACGCACCATCAGACATAGATTAAGATTCAGACTGAGGTTGATAAATACGTAAGGCCGTTTAAATTGTTCCTTTTATTGACTGACTAACCAGGTTGCTAATTTGGTGTGACATAATTAATTACAGCCAATTAGGTAAACAGATGGGACAGAGAGGAAATGAGTGCGAGGATCATTAACTTGTGTGGGTGGGTGGATCGGGCTTCACAATAGGGCCACCAAGAAACCATGAAGAGGCTTAGAATAATGGGAGGCGGGAGGAAATGGAGACATAAACAGATGAAGACACAGACAAAGATTAGATCATTGTGACACTGAGCAGATAATATTGGCTTTAAAGTAATAATCTGCTACATTTGATAAATATGAATGTCCATTTTGCTGCTACGCTGAAGCATGGGAGGCTCTTCATCAACCTGTCAGCACTTTGTAAATATTTTTTTGAAAAGCCTCTCTAAAACTAAAAAGTGATATTTGGAGGAAAAGCTCCAGTTTTTTCCAACGCTGATCTCTTTTTTCGGTTAAGGACATGTCTGCTGAAAGATCTCAAAGCAGTGTAGCATACACCCATTAAAACCAGACGAGTGGCCTGTTGTGGTAGATAAGAGGTATGTTCTAGTGAGGTGACTGGTTTCCTGTACTTTTAAATATAAATGTAAACCCTTTCATGAGCAGAACACAGATATGCCATCAGAACTGGAAGTATAAACTACCCTTTGGCCAGACATTATCTTGATTCAAAAAACTGAACCAAAGAGAAGCTTTCTGGATTTATAGATGAAAGGCTACTGAAATGGTATTTATATATATTCTTGTGTAAATGGGTTTATATACAATGGCCCATTCTCAATGTCCACACTCACTGACTTTGAGGCGAGTTCCTGCTAAGTCAGTGAGGGCTTAGGGCTGTCCCACTGTCAAATTTTGAAGTGCGTGAGGGATCTCTCTCAGACTTTTTTGAGCACTTTATGCCCCCTTCCCGTAAGTGGGCATTATTGCAGACTTAGCATAAGGGAATTACCCATAGTTCATTGCATTGTGATGTGAAATGAGCATGGAAGGGTAAACAAACGACGTAACATGAAATTTAAAAAAGTGCAACGGTAAACAAGAAGCATGAAGGTACAACCAAAGTTGGAGTGACAAAAAAGTTTGCCTGTAAGTATTAATGTAGAAAACAACCGTAATCAGCCAAAGCACATATTTATCTTCACACATATACAGTATAATTTGTATATCTATATTTATATTATTATATACTTTAAATGTTGTGGTTAAGCAGTCTGTACGGTAAGAGCTTGGATCACATGGCAGTCAGTCTGTTCTTTGAGAGCCTTGAATTTGAGGAAGGTCAAAATTTTGCAATAAAGATTCCTAATACACATATCAGGAACAAACTCCCTGAAAGCTGTAGGTCTGCTCCAACTCTCACCTCTTTTAAATCAAAGACTAAGACTTTTTTATTTGCCACTGCCTTCCTATCTTAGCTTATTTTAACCCTCTTTAAATTAAAATTTTAATGTAATTTTTAATATATTTCTAATTTTCCTTTTCTTTTCTGTTTTATCATATTTGTCATTTTAATTGTGTTATTTTATGCCTGTCTGAATGTCTCCAATGCTTTTAATGTTTCAATGTAAAGCACATTGAGTTGCCCTCGTGTATGAAATGTGCTATACAAATAAAGCTGCCTTGCCTTGCCTAATGCCACTAAGTTGAGCTTCATGACGTCATGCAGGTTACGTGAGAAGTCCCAAAGAGCTGTCCCATTCCCAGTTCTACAGTTTTGAGCCCTTACAGCCTCCTGCCATCAATCATTTCCCAGATGACGTCAATTAAGTCAAGAAGGGCTCAGGGTTCAGAGGGTACATTACGATTGGGCCATCAACCCAATGGCCTAAATGACGCCATTTAATGGAGGTTTTTAATTTCTAAATGCCACCTACAGGCCATACTCTCTGCCCAGGTGGACCATTCCTTTTGGTGGAAAACCATTTCAAAAGGGTCTACTGCCTCCTCATATCTGTTTGACTTCCTGATAAAGACTTGATGCCGAAAATGCTTCAAAGTGTTTTTAAGGTCAACATGACCATGCTATGAAAATAAAGGGATTTTAACTACTCTAAAGAGAGAGTCTTGAATTGTTTTTTGGTTTTCTAACGATGCATGTATCCCTGTTCAAAGAGCACCTCCAATTTACAACTTTTATGAGTCCAGGAAGTGCTCTATCCTCCACCCACTTTTTTTTAAATTTAAATTCTGACTCATCTAAAGGTATGAAAACAATCAACGTTAGCACAAGTTATCTAGCATGGCTAGAAACAGGATCCCAGAGTCTATGGGTGAACAATGTGAAATCGATTTAAAGGGTGTGACTCATTGGTTGCACCACCAGCCTTTCTGGTTACACATTGCTGCGGTCAAGTGGTTATATGCCAGTTTAACCAGACAGCCGACACACAACATTATCTCAACTTGTTTCAGATCATTCTGATAAACCATGTCAATGCCATGAGATGCCCTTTTGCATTTGCCCAAGTTTAAATCAGAGTGGTAGAGCATTGTAGAATTATGGCAGTAGCCTGCCACAGCAGCAACAGCTCCACAGCCAGAGCAGCCAAATATATATACCTTATCAAATACTAAGTACAAGACACTGCCTGAACAAGTGTGATAGTGATCCTTCTGCCATGCCACATCTATCACACATAGGAGAGACGGCTTCATATATCTTACTTAGCTTTGTTTTAGAATAAAGCAGTCTGTGTAAAACTTTAAATTAATCTATATCTGTAATTGATAGAGCAACTCTTAATGCTGGACAGTGTAAATAGTTTTGACTGTGTGTTTTAATTGTTTGTTATTCCCTGTCCACCAAGAGCTAGAACACATTTATAAAGTCGAGAGTATTAATAATGGTTTATTGAGTGTTTGGAATACAAACTTGTGAAACTCAATTTCTGTTTAAGATTTGATTTTGTTTTAATTGTCTTACAACTACTTCCACATTCCCTGATCTTCAGAGGGCCACATCCCAGTCCTTGTATGGTCAGAGAGTGAAATGATCATCTGGGTCACTGGAGAGACACTTGTTTCCTTCAGGGATGACAAATTAACATTTTAGACAAAATTGCGTCTTGGGACTTGAAAAATAGATGGCCAGGATCTTTGATCTGTGATATCTCCAGTGTTTACCATGATCACCAGGACATAGAAGAACACATTTAGGAAGCCAAATGTCTCAGTTCTTGCTTTACATTTTATTTCAACACATTTCGATAACATTTCACTTTCATTTCTATTTTGTACTCATGGTGCAATGTGTAATGTACTATTCAGGACTTCATCTGGAGTCCTTGGTGAATAGATATTCTAAAACCTCAAGTTGTCCGGAAAAAAACCAAATAACAAATAAAACAACATTGTGTATTGCCTTTTTACACAAGGAGACCATACGTTAAAAATATGCAGAAAGCTTTTGTTTTGTTAGTCATGTGTTTTTTTCTTTTTTTCTTTTTTTCTTCCTTGTTTTGTCTGTTTGGGGACAATCCACACGCTTGGGGTCATGTGGACTTTCACTCTTGGGTGTGGAGGAGGGCATGGCCCTCTCTTTTGCCCAGGCCCAGCTGAACTGGAGCGGAAGTTCTGTGGATTCAGAGGTTTGGGAGAATGTTCTGTCACGTGTTGTCTCCTGCACTGTGTGATGGGACAAAATAAATCAAAAAATGTATATTAAAAAAAAAAAGAAAAGAAAAATTGAGAAATATGCCTTGGACCTCAGAGGGTTTCTGACTTACTCAGTTATTTATTCATTGGGTCATTTATTCATTTATTTTACATGACTTTTTGATATGCCTTATAGATAGAGAATCCAGTACCCCAAATTAAATGTTAAACACCAGCCTCATGTTCCATCAAAAAAATATAACAAATATCATAAATGTAAAGAAATATATATTTTTAAATGCATTATAGAATAGCAGAGAAGACAGGAGCTTTGACAGGAGTGTACTGAGTCTTATGGAGGTCATGCAATATAGAATGTGCTGCTATATCAAGCTCTTGAAATGCTAATTGTCTGTCAGGAAACTACATCTTGTTCCCAGATAGAAGATTTAAGAAAAAAAGATATTTGGTCCGGGGAAGAACATGGTTTGCGTTTAAATAATGTGTTTTATTTTTGTCTTATAAGTGACTGGAGCCTTTGTCCCGTTTGTGATTCATTTTACAAGGTGCTCCATGTTCCGTTATTTAGTTCAGGCGGCTGCAGGCTGCTCTTTTGATCTGTCCCTTCAAAATAACATGTAGATTAAACATTGACTAAAATGTAGACTTAATACTTTGCAGCAATATTAACATGTTTACAGCCTGGTTCAAAAAACGTTTTAGGTCTGAGCAGCTAATTTCTCTATCGGCACACACTGTACGGGGGGGCAGTATTTTCAAGGAGATATTAAACTTAAGATGCCCAAATAAGGACATGGCTTACTTGATTGACAGGCGGCACCCTGTAGCCTCTTTACCTCACTCTAGCTCGGACAAAGCTTGGTTGTGTTCTGCATTACCAATATGGCACCCGCCCAACAGATGGGTGACGTCACGGATACTACAATCATTTTTTATAGTCTATGGTCCCGACTGAAAACAGGACGTGTATACCTCCCAGCTCTATCAGCTGAGTGTCTGAAATTCACTGCAGTATATTTGTAATATTCATAATCAAATGATTGAAAGGGAGAATTCAGTGATGGCTGGATATAGGTCTGCCCTGAACTCTTCATTAGAGCCATTTAAAGCCTGATGAAGACACTAATGTGTACCTTGTGTCTCTGTGAAGCCGAGAGCTGTGACTGACTGCTGATATTTCTTGACTGAAATGAAAATAGACTGGCAGGCAAAAGCACATCAAGATCTCTATGCAGTTAAACTTGACCTTGATACATATTTTTTTGCTCTTAATGGCAACAGAAGGACTCTGCAGCTCTGTGACTGAAACTCCAAGCTCTTGTGTAAGACGGTAACTTGAATGAAGCATGGAAAGCATCTGGAAACATGTTGACGCTGATAAATCCTGACAAACCAATGACTAAAATATCAAGTGTCCCTGCTTTCTAAAATCGTTCCTGGTGCTCCTCTCATCCAGTCGCTGTTCCACATTCTGGCTGAAGCTATGCATGACTCCAATGCAACTGAGAGTCCATGTTAGCCGGCTGATGCATAATCAATAGGACAAGCACTCTCCAAATAGGGTTTTAACTTTTATTGAGCTCACTGAAGAATTAGTGCCCTGCTTTGTATACATGCACTGCTCGGCTCGCTCAGATCTAACTGCACGCTGTTTGAGATTCAGGTATTTTTAACTGCTGACTTCTGCTCGCTGCGATGAAAGCAGTTGGTTAGAGAGTGTAGCGAGCCTCAATCAATACATGACAGAGGTCTTAAAACAGAGAAATCAGTCTTATGTGCCTCTAAACTGAACTGGCAGCTTCAAGGAGAAATGAAAGATTCTGATTAAAAATGTACCCAAGAGTGGCCGTTTCTAATTCTCTTTCATTTATTCGTTGTTAAAAATGTGACACCCATCATTTTGGAACTTCTGATCTAATATTATTTCTATCTAGACACTTAATGTGCTGATTGTCACATTTAAGAAAATAACAGGCAGCAGGCCCTCACACTGACTAGTAAATGTTGAAAGGAGAAACCAAGAGTGCTGTCATGAAGATCACTCATGGACAGAGTGAGATGAGAGGATTGCTGTTTCTCTCACAACTGTAAATACGTAAACGGATGAAACAGCCAGCAGCAATCCCTTCATCTTCAGGTACATGAGTCATACATGAATTCAACACTGTATGACTGCATTGTGTTTAACATGTCAAGCACACAACCTGCTGAAGATGATTGCGAGCGCTACTTCATGCTTGAAGCCGCAGCTTAATTCAGTGACATCTCAGAAGTGGCTCTCCACTCGTCTCTGCTGATCAGATCCAGTCTACAACTGCCTCAAGTCTTTCAGAGCAGGTAACAGGGACCATAACTGGATCATCATTTGACCTCACTGGCTGCTTGGTCTCAAGGTCCAATTGACAAAGCAAATTCAGCTAATGATATTCAAGCACAGAGTTACCCATAAAGCTTCACAGCTCCGTGCAGTTTGCTCTTGTTTTGTATCTGATTGGAGAAGTAGGCTGTCAGCATCTCCACAAAGCTAGGCTGTGCATACACGTCTGCCAGAGACTAAAAGCTGTAAAGACATGGATGGTGGGCCATATCGGGGACCCTTAGTCACTTCATGAAAGCTGATGCAGATTTCACTTTTTCAAGAAAGGTTCTTTCCTGGAATAAACAAGCAAGATGAAATTATTGGAATAAAAAAGTGTGACAGGTTGAAAAGTAATACATTAGTTAAAAACTGTTTTCTAATGTCATTGTTTATTAAAATGCTTAAAACTACATTGGGGATAAAAAATAATGATTTCCCAAGTTTCATAGAATGATTAAAATAATCTAAAATCATTGTCATTTTAAATGCTTTTAATCAGTTAATAGTTAAAGACAAACCCTAAAGACGCTAAGGGTGTTTAAAATATACTGCTTAACTACTGTATATTCTGTATTTTTAAAAGTAAGATGTATCTATGTTGATCTGTTATCTACTAAGTAGTCTGAGTCAGATATTCATCAGTGATCGATTGCTTCGGTCTCCACCTGTATAGCTGGCTTCTTCACTTTTTCAAGGGTGTAACAAAAGCATGTTGCGTTTCAAACAGGGATAAGTGTGCCTGTGTGTGCTGGGATTGAGACTCATGTAGCCACCACCAACTGATTTAATCACTGATCATTAAAATAACAGTTATAATGCCGCACTGATATAAACATGGAATATACAGATATGTAATTTTCAAGTCATTCAGCAGGGCAATTGTTTTCATGATACTGGAAAGTTTGAGGGTTACATAACTGAAAAATACTGTGGCACAGTTACCACTTATTTATATTTTTTATTTCTCCTTCATTTTAGCTGTTAGAAACCCCTAAGACCAAGGTCTGTCTTTCAGGGGTGCCCTGCAGCAATACAATTAACAAAACAAAAACACATATAAACAGTTTAAAATAGCTGCAGATACATTAACAACCCATTCATACTTGCAAACCCAGTTCAAAATGCTTTCATGTTTTAAAACAATTGCAAGTGCTTATTTTAAGTAGCTCAGACAAAAAAATAACTTTAAAAAACATGATAAGAGATCAGAGAGTGTTATTCCACACTAGGGGAGCAGCCCTAGTGCCTTGGTGTTTTTAAAGTAATCCTGTTGTGAGATCTGGTTGTGTGATTTGAAGTGTTTGGAGACAAGAGAATATGGAGGGAGTTTACCAATGAGTGTTCTATAAATAAACAAAATACAGTGCTTTTTTATACGAGGACCAGCCCACTGTATGATATAGGTCACAATGTTGTGTTCAAATCAAGCAGCAACCTCCTGCCACGAGAATTGAAGCCAAAGTGGAAGTGTTACAAACTGCAGTTTCTCGAGTGTTCGCTTGAGGCTGGCTCCGGAAGTACCTGAAACCACATACACGCCTTTTCAAAAAGCCGATCTTTACAGCAGAAAAAAAAAAATACTTTAGTTTGAATAGCTCATTTCTCTATTGGTACACACTGTACTGGGTGGTGAATTTGTTCATAACGCAGCAATTTGGAAGATATTAAGATTACAAGTTTTCCATTATGAGAGGCACAGCTGACTTGATTGACAGGCGGGAACACTGTAGCTGTTGGCTAGGAGGCTCAAAGCCCGCCTCTTTACCGCAACAGAAGTTAGGTTGAGTTCAGCATATCCAATATGGCTCCAGCTGACGATTGGCTTCAAAACAACGCTTTGGAAACAGATGGGTGACATCACGGATACTTTGTCCATTATTTATAGAGTCTATGGTTCGACTTTGGTGACCTGCAATAAGACGAAGAGCGCAGTGATTTATCGCATCCAATGGTTTCAATGCAGAAGCAGGTGCATGCATATAAAGTGCGTCTCCACAGTACAGAACTGGCCGTATGGTAGCCAGCACAATCACTTTCCTATTCCTTTCTGTTAGGCAGGACTTATTTCTATTAAGAAAACTCAGTTGAGGCCTTAGTTTAACAACTAAGTTTAAAATGTGGGACCTAAGAGAGAGACCCTGATACAGCAAAACACCAAAGTATGTCAATGTTTGCATCGTTCAATGTGGACAAAGTAGCATAAATGCTTTCAATGTTCAGTCTGGAGAAAAACGAGTTAACACTTGCTCTCAGAAGACAATTCAATTTCACTCTGTATATGTGTGGCTGTCAGTGGTGGAGTTTTTTGTGTTTATTTTTAGTGATGAGGTTCACTTGCATAGAAAGGGGTCGATTCTGCCCCAAATTAATGCATAATGGCTCATTTAAATACAGATAAACAACACCAGAGCACATAGACGCTATTTGTTATGCAGTGCAGTTTCAGGTTTATTTAACCCTTTGCATGCTCTTCGTAAATGACATGGTGTATTTTTCTTGTTTGCACAGATTTGGTGGCTACAAAGCTGTACAGACTTTTTGTGACTCAGGCTCTAATCATTTAAAGCCGCATGGAGGAGGAAGCAAATCCCTCTCACTTTGACAGAATTGATTTTCACTCTGAAACACTACATAAAAAGCAGAAGGAAACTATTCTTATCGAAGCTTGATCCCAGGTACACTGTCTTTGTTAAGCCTTGTCTTTGGAGTAGACTGCATCAACGCTTACCAAACATATGCATACCAGTAGTTTCAATGATGCCCTGTCTAAGGGATGTGAATTACAATGTGACTATGAAAACAGCTAGCATACATTTTAAACAATGCTTTCTGCCTTATTTGTGATGGATAATAAGATACTGGGATTAAAGCACACTGCCTTGTTTGAAAGCCAACAAAAGGAGAAGACCTTAATGCAGAAAAAAATAAAGGTTTGATAAAGACAAGCCAAGAGATAAACAAAAGTGTACTGATAGCAAAGTCTGACTAAATCCATAATCATAATCCGCTAGAAAACATTGAGGAAAGAGCCAGGGAGGACACAAACAAGACTCAATGAAGTGACAAAAGGAGAGGGGAAACAGACTAAATACACTCAGGGTAATCAGCCCAGGTGTGACAGAAGACACAGGTGAAACTAATTAGAGTAATCAAACAAGCAGGAAGCACACAAGGGCAGGAAGTGAAATTAACCAGACACACAGGGAACAAATGACCCGAAATAAAACAGGAAAAACACAAAGGGTGTAATGCACTGGAAATGACAACTGATATACGCAACATGAAAAATACAAAATAAAACCAGAGTAATGATGAACAAGGCAATGCAAAACTAAACAAAGGAAACTCATGACACAAGCAGCCTGTAGAACATCAACTACTAAGGTAGGTTGAACCAAAACATATTTGGTTCTTGGTGAGTTTCCTATGTGGTGTAATGTTGTCACTGTCAGGCAGAGAAAAGCTAACAGCACACAATATTTCCAAACTAGCAAACTGCAAACCAAATTGGTAATGATATATTCAGAACCACAACTCTAACCCAGGGCTTCCACCAGATCCGTGTTCAATCCGTCTCCGTGCTCTCTCATTCGTCAACATCCATCAGTTGCGTTTTCAGAACGTAGCACGGAGCAGCACCGCCGGACAGCTGGAGTCATGTGACCAAGTTTTTCCCGCATTAATTACTGCATTAAGGATTCTCCTCCTCCTCTCCTCATCCATGTTGTCTTTCTGGTCCTCTGAAAACCTCTGACCTGTTGACTCCAGGCCTGGCTCCGCTCATCATGACTGTTTGTTGTTGTAGTTAAGTGAAATACGATCTGGTGATAACATAGAGTTTTATTCTGATAATTAACAGGATGTTTTCATTTTGTTTTGGTGCCTGACTTCCTGTCCCGCTCAATCTTCTCTGTTGAGATTGATGCATCGTGCTCCGGCATTTGGCAAAAAGAGGAGTCTTGTGTATCTGATCCGAAGGGCTCCGTCGTGCCGGACCAGAGTCACAGTCGGAACGCAATAGAGCGGATCCAGTGGAAGTTAACACATTGACTAGAGTAGAAACCTATCATCTCTGGTGCTCTGATGACTCAGAGACGGACCAGACACGGATCTGGTGGAATTTGGCCGTTAGTGGTAGCGGATAATTTCAGTGTTCTAACAGTAAGTGTTCAGTATTCAACCCCTCATTGCTGGGAATGCCTATATTTCCTATACATGAAAATGCTCCACATTGCAGTCTAGCATGGCATAGAAAAGGCTGACATGCTAGAGTGATTATTCTTCTATTCTCAAATAATTTTTGACTCTTTTCATCACATTACTTAAGTCTGGGTCCAGACAGCTAAATGAGAAAAGGTTAAATTTCACCTTCAAGTAATTGTAAGAATAAGAAGCTTTATAAAAATGAGAGCACCATGCTTTTTTAACATGGAGCCTCACTAATTAGAACAAAGTTCTGGAAGAAAAGGTTGCAAGGCGATTACAAACTACCATGCTAATTGTGGTTTTAATAATAACTTAGTATTTTCATTTGTAAAGCTGTCTCTGAAACAGAGTGTATTAAAGATGTTTTTGTGTGGAAGACACAGTGTGGCTGTGCACTTCCTGGCTCCGAATGCAGTTTCTATTAAAGAGACTTCAGCACTGGATCCTGCTGAACTAATAATGTAGATAGGGGACTAATTATATGCCTCCACTGAGGGAAAAATTAAACAGAGATCAGATTGGGATTTTTTTTTTTCATAACAACTGCAGCTACAACATTTAGTGTTACTGCCACGTGGATGAAGGATGCTTTCAGAAGATTTAAACAGTTTAAAGACTTCCTGTCTACCACTTGGTTACCATATGTTTGGTCAAAGGTGTAGTGTTTAGTAATTATTGGCATTGAGTCTAACAGACTTTGGAAAAATTGAACGTAATATTCTTGAGTGTGTTTAAAGTAGTGTATAACCACCAACATGTTGGTGTTTGTATTTAGTGAGTGCAAAATGCAGCATTTTGGAAGAGGAAGAAGAAGCAGAAGAGAGTGGTGGTTGTGCATGATATAATTTGTATTAATTAACAAACATTTTTGATAGTGTAAAAAAATAAATAAATGGAGGATCTTTGGAGCAATAATAAACATGTTTACAGACTGGTTCAAAAAATGGTTTACGTCTGAGTTGCTAATTTCTCTATCGACCCACACTGTACGGGGGGTGAATTTTTTTATAACTCGTTATTTTTGAAGATATTAAACTTACAAAATTTTGCTTAAATATGGTCATGGCTGACTTGATTGAAAGGCCCGCCTCTTTACCTCACACTTGCTTGGATGAAGTTAGGTTGTGTTCAGTAGTGATGGGCAAATGAAGCTTCATGAACCAGTAGTTGTATTTTTTGACTCCTCTAGATGGCGCTCTTGGTTTAAAAATAAAGGCTCAATGAATGGCAATTCAGTGTGCTTTCAACCTTTGAACAGAGAGCGCCATCTAGAGGAGTCAAAAATACAACTACTGGTTCATGAATCTTCATTTGCCCATCACTACTGTTCAGCATTTCCAGTATGACACCCGCCGACGATTGGCTTCAAAACTCTTCAGGAACCAATCGATGTCACGGACACTGTGTCAATTTATAATACAGTCTATGGCATCACAGCAGCTTCTTATCCTTGAGGGACCCCGGGCTTCACCTTTGGGAGGGTTGAGTAAGTCAACGTCTAATAAACCCACCTCTACACACTGTGCCTTTAAGTCTGGGTACATTAAGCAACATGGTTAAGATGGGGAAATTCATACAGATGATATAAAATATTCCAGATGCTAAAGGCAACTTTTGCATTATTATCAGACAAGAATTGGCATTTTAAGGGCTTGGGAACAGCAAGTGGCTAGTGTGAGGCACTGTTAGCTGGTGAGGATGTATCTGGATGGAGCTGTAGGCAATGTTAGTTTCTCCTTTCCTTGATATGTCACTTTTATTTCTTGACTATAGTGATATGTTGTGCATGAACACGTCTGCTGAATTTTCCATCTACTGCACACAGTACACCCCAGCCCTTTAAGGTTTGTCTCAGGCTCAAAAGCTCTCACTCACCACTGTACCCAAAATGCCATTGGTCTTTAATTTTCAATGCTTGCCCACAGTTATACGTCTATATATACAATCATTTTTGCTCTGCACCCTCTTGCCTTTGTGGGTGCATATCACTCAAAAACTAGTAATTACTGTTTGCACTTAATGACACTTTTACTAACAGTCCTCAGGCTTTGCTCTGGATCTAGAAATGAGTCATTAATGCTTTCTAGTCTTGCAGCTTGGAACCACTCGCAGATACATTTGTAACTAGATGAGTTGATTTTGATAAGGGTGTTTAAAAACACTGTGAGGGGTTTGGAGGCAGATTCAGTGGGAACCTGTAATTGCTTCTTCAGTCAGATCTGTTTCCTCTGGGTTTACTTTTTTCAGCCTCACATACACAAAACTGATGTTTCCATCTTTTCATGCCGTTTCTGTCTTTTAATGCTGTGTTGGAGAACTATACAGCTATAGGGTTTGCCTAGATTTCTGATTCAGAGTAAGACTTGCTTGGTTAACAAGTTTTAAATTATCTTTCACAATGATGCAAGTTTGGCTTCCAGTCCAACTTTAGACCATCATCTGTCAAACTACTCACTGTTACTCAACCATCCTAACAGTTAAAGACACTTTGAATCAACTTGTGTTGATTTTGGTGAACCCTTTGGATGCAATTGGTAGTCTGAATTACTGACTACATTTCCCATGAGCATCGTCACCCAAACAGACATGGCTCTTGAGAACATTTGTTGTGTACGCTGAAATACAGATCTTCTTTTAAAAACTACTGTTCTTTGTTCAAGACATCTTTTTGCAGAATTCAGAGTGATGAGGTAACTTATCATAAGTTTACATACCCTGGTAGAATTTATGATTTCTTGGACAGTTTCTGTTGTCATTATGATATAAAAAGAGTAAACACAGTTGTTTGATAAAACTTTTGCAGTATGAATATCACTAGGATTTTTCGGTATGTTTTGCTGAACATTTTTCTTGTTAATGGTAATTGTTCACCTTATACCTTATCAATGTTCACAGGAAGTAGAAGCTCTAACACAGTAACAGATTTCAGTTTATATAGCCAGTTAGTCATTTGAACAATCATGTAGGTTAGTTGTATTTGTAAATTGCAATTATTGGTTAACAATGTCATAAACATTTCATATTTACTAAACAAACCTATGTTTCAATAAACCTATACATGTTTGCATTGATTCTGTGGATTAATGAACCCCAATGAGCATTGTTGCAATATCAGTGTAACATGTCTCAATCCAGTGAGTAAAAATGTGCCTGTTTAATGAGTTAGATGTGTCAAGTGTCTTAAAAGAATAATTCACTTTGGATGAAGTTTCAAGTCTCGGGAAGCCCGGAGATGCCAAGTTGACTTGAAAACCTCATGTATACCATGTTTTTAGCCAAAAATGTCACTATAGCTGGTGCTCTTTACTTTCATGTTAAGCTCAATGGGGAAAGTGAAGATGCAGGCTAAAAACATGGTGTGAATAAGGTCTTTTCAAGTCAGCTTGGCATCGTTGGGCTTCCTAAGACTTGGACTCTCAGCCAAAGTGAACTACTCCTTTAGTTCCTGCTGTAAAACTTGAATTAGTTAAAAAATGAGAAGGTAAAATACATTTCATATCCCACAACAAGAATCTGTAGAAAAAACCTGATTGTCATGTGAAGCTTATTGAACTCCTTAATTTTAAAAATATATAACTGCCATAGAATTAAAGACTGCTCTAACATATGGTGGTAAGATTTACAAGTTATTATTGTTCAGTTTTGCAGCTGCATTTTAACTTGTGTTTACAAATGCTTTTATACAGCCAGAGTTTAAATGTTACGGTGCTTTTTAATGTAATTGATATCTAATATTTTATTTGAGTTTTTCCACTGTGAGTACTTTAAGTTTGAGAGATTTTCTTGTTTAGTTGCAGAGTATTTTAAGTTCATATGAAGAGTTATTTTGATAAACACGGTTTTATACAGAGGTTGCTTCCTTTTAATAAATACACGTTTAAGTACATGTGTTGTGTCTGTTTCCTTATTCTGTTGAATCAATATCTGTGACTTTTAAGGTGCTGCTGGTCTTAAATCTCATTAATGAATTCTTTGTAAAGCATAAAAAGTACTCACTTTAGATCAGCTCACAAAACAATGAACAAACAGCTTACAAGTCATTTGTGACTACCTTAATTAATCATAATTTGCTATGTAATAAAGTGTTCACTAACCCTTACTAAATGTTAGAATCATAACCTGTAAATGTGTTTATCACTGATTTATAATGACCATAATAGCTCATTTGTAATTGGTGAATCCATCATTTATAAAGTATGAACAAAGAGTTAGTTAACACATTATAGAGTCATATTCATGAATAATAAAACATTTATAACTGTTTGTACATGATATACAAATGAGTATTATTGTATGAACAATGCTTTACAGATGATGAGTCAAGTATTAACTAATACTTAATTAATGCTTAACTAATGCTTAAAAGTGTGTGGTTAATATAAAGTGTTACCCCTTTATCTTTTATGACATAGCCTACTTGAAATGGCACACACATGTTGCCATCAGTCACATATGCAGATTTTAGCCATTGTGATGATGTGGAACTGTCAATATGTTATTTAATGAAACAGCATTCAACCTCACCACCTGTGTTGCCAATTTCCCCAGCCTTGAAAATGTATGTATGCATTGGTCAGAGTTTGCTCACTGGTGCTCACATTTTCACGTCAAGTTAGTTTTTTATAGATCACAAACTGAGCATGAAAAGTGGTTTATGCCAGTTTCAGGCCCTGTTTGTGCGCACGCAACATTTATAAATGAGACCCCTGCTCCTTCATTTTTCTCCAAAATGTCCAGCATCTATCAATAAACATACTGTACTTTTTGTTCCATGTATCTTTCATAATGTGTATGCCAAGCATGACTATAGAGTGGGAATTGCAATGAAGTGTTATCAAAATTGATATTTTCTGAACCAATGATTTTGTAGCCACCTCAGATGTACCCGAACCCAGTGGGACTTGATGGAAATGCTCCAGGAATCAATATTTTTAGCCTAGCAATATCCTGTACAATATTTCATCACTTTCTATCACTCTGCTGCTGGTATTGGCAGAAACCCATCAGGGATTGGCCAAATCAACAAACTCAACACAAAGACACCTATATGGAAAACCTTGGAAACATACACATCGATGCACATATGATGATAAAACAGCTGTTTTCAGTACGCTGACAAATAGAACCTGGATCTTTCTGCTACAATACTGGAGCATTATGAACCAATCACATCTTTGCTTTGTGTGTAGATGCAGTACATGAGGTTCTGTGTGAATGAGCAAGGATGAGTGACAGCCAGTAAGACTCTTGATAAGAATCACTTCTTGCAGCATACTATCTACCTTCAGACCGTTTTATAAAATAAGCTCATAGCTTTTTTAAAAGGCTTCACTCACAGAAGCCAGCTTGTGTTTTTATGACTTGTAGTGTATCTGGGTTAGGCCTGGGATTTTCATAATAATGTATGAAAATGAGACCCTTTGGCTCTCTTAGAGGCTATTACAGCATATTATAGCTGCATATCTTGTCATGAGGATTAGTTTATGTTAGAATACATCCTGCTGCCTGCTTGTGGCCTTGACAGCTGTTCTAAGATAAGGCAGACAATGGTATTTTTAAATATGACAGTCACATGCCAAAAATAAAGACTCATACTGTATGACGACAGCACTTATGCAGTTATTTTTAATGTCACAAGGAAAACAGACAATTTGACATTCACTTTTTAAATTCCCTTTAAACACTCGTCAGAATTACTGTATAAATAAGAGGATTCATGAGTATGCATCTCTTTTATATTCAAAGACAGAAATGTGAAATGTGTTCAGATGACATGCTCATCGTAAAGGAGTTGCAGACAGAAAAGTGTTCTCAACAAAGACTAGTCACAGCTTAAAGGATTATTCAAATGTTATGAGTCTGGCTTGTTTTCCACTTTTGTACCCACCCTGTGTCGAACAGACTGACGCACAGATTAGCAGTATGGCAGGTACAGCACCAGCTCCAAAAGAGAATGTACTTTAGGCTGATTTACAGCAGGTGTGTTCAGAAGGAATGATTTTTCCAACATGGTAGGTTTCAATATTAGCATGCTATCAATAACTAATTAGCGCTTAACACACTGTAAACTGATGGGGATAGTATTGGTTTTGAAGCTATTTGGTCATAAACTGAACTGAACTAAAACAAAAAGGATCAATAAAGACATTACTATAACACCTGAGAGGGGGCATTAATATCTGAGCCCGAGTCCCCTGCAGTCTTTGAAGGAGCAATCACGCCTTTGCCAAACTCATAACTGAATTATCTTGGTCCCTAGAAGTTTATCATTATACATTTAAATCAAAGACTGTATAAATAATGGAAGTAGTATCCGCGATGTCACCTACTGTATCTGTTTCTGAAGCGCTGTTTTGAGGCCAATCATCGGCAGGAGCCATATTGGATATGCTGAAGTCAACCTAACTTCTGTTTAGCTAGTGTGAGGTAAAGAGGCGAGATTTGAGCCTCCTTGCCAACAGCTACAGTGTTCCCGGCTGTCAGTCAAGTCAGCTGTGTATCTCATAATGGAAAACAAGTAATCTTAATATCTTCGAAAATTGCTGCTTTTCTAAAAATTCCCCCCCCCCCCCCCCCCCCCCCCCATATGCGAACGGGAAATGAGCTATCCAGAGCACACTCGTCTTTTGTACCAGGCTGTAAAAATGTTTATTTCTTCTGAAAAGATCAGCTTTTTGAATTGGTGTGTACGTGTGTTTTCCGGTACTTCAGGAGCCAGCCTCAAGCGGACACTTGAGAAACTGCAGTTTTTAACACTTCCACATTGGCTTCAATTCTCGCAGCCGAAGGTTACCGCTTGATTTTAATAGGTGTTTTTTTTCTATTTGGTTTAATGTAAAATGTGTTAAGTTTCTGCTAAATGAGAACCTGAAGGACAGAAGTCGCAGTTTGGAAAACTTTTTGAAGCAAAATCACTGTTCTTAAAGGTACAGTGTGTAGAAATGGTAATATTTAGGGGTACCTAGCGGTCAGATTCTTGTTTGAAACGCTCTCTTGCTCACCCCTCCCATTAGTAATTTGATTCTGGCCTTTGAGGACATATGATCCAGAATAAAGTTGAGAGTTAATCTCCCACCATCTTATAGGGGAGTGCTTTCTATGAAATTAACTGTGAATATAGTAGTTGTAAGTTTTACTTCAGCAACAAAAGCATATGTTACTCTGTTAAATCACTTCAGGGCCAAAGTCAAAGGCTTGTATCGGTCATCAAAAATCAAAGTTTAGTTTTGATAGTAATCTTTTACACAGAGTTACTTCTGTTTAAGTTGTGACAGTTTGGTCAAGCTCTGCAGGACATCTTGTTAATAATTCTGGGACATAATTTAGGTACAATACAATGAGGTCTGTCAGCTTGTGCGTCAGCAGCAGGAGCTTTCCTTTGGTACTTTTGCTCTTTTTGGCTTTCCAACCATGTGTTCAAGTACCCTAAACTGACTTCAATGACTCAACGGGAAATTGACACCTCAGCACTTTCCAATGTGGCTCACCACTGCTTGGCTCAGAATGGTTTGCTCCTGTCAGAAAGAACCTGTCCCCATCATTAATGCCTCTGGGGTTCAGCTTCATTAGAGCTGTTCCGGTCTAATTTCATTCCTTATGGGGTTCTGGTTAGAGTGAGCAGAGGTGTCAGCTCGGGTGAGGAATAATACCTGACAATCCATTCTCTCAGATGAGCCAGATGGACTGAACCAGGCCATAAGTTCTCTTTAATAATCCAAGTCACAACAGCTGAAGCCGAGATGTCTTATTCTGGCCACCTGGCTGCACATTACTGGGTCAGACCGGGCAGCTCTAAAAGGCTGTCACCTACAGGAGGAGAAGACACAGGGAGGGAAGAGAAAGATGAGGAAGAGACAGCCACCCATTCTAATTTGATTTTCAAACTGATCAGAAATCCAAAGTGGTAAGATTTTATATATGTGTTTCAATGTATTTCCTTTTAGACAAACATGTTTGAGGTGACTAGTGGTTGTTCAGGAGAAAAAAACAACCTGGTTCTAAAGCCAATGACAGCTGATGATGATAATGTGCTCAAACCAGAAAACATGAAGTGGTATGCTGGTGTTTTCTTTCTCCCTTTTCTAATAAGTGAATGAGGACCACCTGAACGCACCTTTGATGAGTGTGTTGGTCAGAGTCTGTCAAAATAAGTTAAATTACCTGGCACAATCGGCCCCGTCTGCCTTAAAACTGTAGCCTTGCTTGTGTGCTGTTTCCCCTGCAGTTTCTCATGACAGGGGCCGAGCTGAGCGGCATTCATTGTGGCTACTACAATTACTAGCAAAACTAGTAATATGGGTAATAGTAATACTAGTAATATGAGTAATAAAACCCATATAACCCCACTTCAAAAACACTGAAATATCCTTTAAGTCAACAACTTGGAATATCCCTTTATTCTCCAGTTCCCCAGATCTCAACCAACTCAAGCATCAGTGGGATGTGATGTGGGAACTGATGGAGGCCTCCCCTCAGAACTTCCAAGACATTAGGTCTTAGGGGCAAATACCACAGCCAGGTCTCATCAGGTCAGGACTGTTTTGCTCCTGAACTGATGAGAAGGAGGCACACACAGGATTAGGCAACTGGCCATGAGCAGAAATACAATGTTTGATCGAAAAGCCTGTCATGTATACGGGGACAACATATTGTACCAACTAGAGACACCTGCATATGACCTCCTCCTCTGGCTTTCAAGCTGAAAACAGACCTTTTCTGACTCATGGAAGAACACACAAAAACCACAAGACCCTCTGTCATTTGATGCACACCAGAAACAGCATTCAGGCAGAGGACGTGGTCTGAGTGCAGCAGAGTGACAGATGGAAAAGTGTAAAAAAAAAGAAAGAGCTGCCTTTCTGAGTAGGTGGTGATGTTGATAAATTGGACCCTGGCTTGTATAAATGTGATGACGCATGTCATCACAGGTTAAACGTGTTGTCACATCAGGATACTGCAGGTTTGTGGACTTTTACAACTGTAATGATTGTGGGTGTGTTGATGTGTCACGAGCTGCTGAAGTAAGCTAACAACACCCTGAGTGATCACAGGCGTCAGCAGAGCGATGAAATGACAGCTCACCAAAAAGATTCAGAGAAGATTGAGAACATGAGGGAAAGATGGGAGATGAGACAAAGACTCAGACATGACACAAGGCAGAGGAGAGGAGCACAAAGAGGACAAATGGAAAGAGAAGTGTCCTCCTGTTAGAGTTTTGTTCTCAGGTGAAAGTGGGTCACAAAGGGCCTGAGGTAAGAACTGTGACAACAGCACTCTGCTTGTTTCTGTAAGACCTGTTCCTCTTTTCCAAAAAGAATTGTGCAAAATTGATTTTTTTGAGGAGAAAGTGAGTGTCAGAGTCGAAGATGAAGAAAATAGAGCACTGAGAGGGAGAGTGCAGGAGAGAGAGTGCGAGCATCAGAAAGAAGTCAAACAGCGAGGGAGAGAGAGAGAGGAAGTGTATGCATTATGTAAATGAAATAGTTTCAGTTTGTGAAATAAATTGAATGAATTATTCTTTGCCTCACCCTGGGGCACTCTGTAACCCCCTCCCCTCCCCCCTCACTTCCTCTCTGGAATCATTAAGTATGTTTGTATAACTTTCTCTTTGTGCAGGTGTGGGTCAAATAAGCCCGCTGAAGCACCTGGATATTCTGCTTTTTGAAAACTTGGCGTTAATGCTCACAGTAATCATGTGCAGTACAGAAAATAGCCTTGGAGGCAGCGTACGTTAAATGAGAAGCGATTTTTCTATAGAATCCTCATTACCTTTGAAATAATTGAGCTAAGGGGATAAAAACACTGAGCAGCAACAATATAGGTGCTGAACACGCTGCAGGAAGCTTCCTGGGAAGAAAAAGCAACTTGGCAAGAGGTGATGATAATAAGGTGACTCTTAAAGGATTGTTTTTTTCACAACACTTTTAAAAAAATAAATATTTATGAGGTCATATGCTGGGCTTACATCCAGGACCAGCTTTAAAGATGAATTAAATTGAGTGTTATGTGCTCTGCATTTAGGACCACCGATGGTTATAAAACCTCAGGGTGTAAACTCTCAACATTCAAGCTCCAAGTCTCATCAAAAACACTCATTGTGTCTCCCTCTCCCCATTCTCCATAAATCTCTTTAAGGCCTGAGTAAACTGATACAACTGACCCATAACTGTCTAATGAAGGACATCATAAGGAAGGTTTTTATCAAAATTTAACTTAAGCCTTAAGCTTATGACTGCAAGCATTATATGATGTGTTCCCCAGTGTAGGTATGGTGAAATGCTGGTAAAACTTGGGCCGTATCCGTCACATGTACGTGGTTGAATTCCCCTGCAACCATGTAAAATGCCTCTGGGTGCTTGTTTTGGAGCGAGGTGATGGTGTCGTGTAGCTCCTTTAGCGCCTTCTTAGCGTTAGCATCCGGCGGGATATAAACAGCCATGACGAACACTGCTGTGTGAGGCAGACGATGTGGCCGACATTTAAGAGTCAGATTTTCTATTGCTTTGGAGCAGTGGCTGCTCACCAGAGTACAGTCTGTGCACCAACCTTTGTTAATGTAAGCACAAATTCCGCCTTCGCGAGTTTTTCCCAAAAGGTGGTTTCGGTATGCTCGGAAGAGTAGCAGGCTGTCGATCTGGAAGGCTGAGTCTGGCATGTTGTTGTTTAACCAAGTTTCTGTCAGACGGAGAACTGAAAAGTTCCTCATCTCCCGGTAAACGCCCAGCCTCAGACAAATTAGGTCCACCTTGTTGTCCAGGGAGTTGACATTGGCCAGGAAGAGTGACGCATTGGTGGTCTGCTAGCTTTTAACCTAGCTAGCAGACCGTCCTGCTTGCCCCTCTTCTGCTTGGGCTCACACTGCTTCCTCTTGTCTCATAGCCACTTCACTCTGCTACGCCAGTCCAATGTCCTCAGGAGTCGCAGTCTGCCTAGCATAGTTTTGGATTGGATAATATTTCTCTTTCATTTAATACAAAAAGTTAACAGGTTCCATGATTTATTTTGCAAAAAATGAAAATGATATATTGGAATTTACATTTTTTGTGCTATCCGATTTCTTAAATGTCAAGTTTGCTCTTAAAACTTAATAGAATACATGTTTTTACATTTTATTTCAGCATTCATTGTTCAAAAATAATCATTAAAACATGGTATAGCTGTTTTTAAATCTATTTAAAACATTACTATACATGAAATTATTCACTTTATGTGTGTCCGAGTAATCATTGTCAACTGTGTTACCCACTGACAAAAGCCCCATAAATCAGCAATGGTTTGCTCCAAAGTCACATGACTCACATTGCTGGAGGGCACATCCTTTTTGGTGGGAACCTTGAAGACAGTGTGGTAAGTGTCAACTCCTCCTTGTCAATATTTCATCAAAATGATTGTCTACACATGGAGTGGATTAATTGTTCATCAACTTAATTATCAACATTTTCTTGTGTACTTACTTTAGGTGTTTTAATGACAAAAATGTAAAGAAAGCACACAGAAATATGAGTTGATCATAGTCATGTGGTGACATCTTCAAAGTCTGTAGCTAGCACAAAGGCCAAAAATGGAGGAAATGTCAACTGTGTTACATGTCAACTGTGTTACCCATCAAGTGTAACACAGGGTTTATTTTCATAGTACATGCTTATTGAGCGTAGTTGGTTAAAACACATTAACTTGATTAAATTGTTATTACACAGAAACTGCATGATGAAATATGTACAAGTGTAATAAGGTAGTAATTACAAAAATGCATGATTTGAATGATACATATCAGGGAATAACTCAACTGATCTGAAACTATTAATTAACTATTTCTATTACATAGAAATGACATGATGAATACACCTTTGTAGGTGTAATTACTTAGTAATTAGACTACATAAACCATGATTTGAATGATACAGGGATAATCAAAATTATCTATACACTGAATACATTATTACACTCTAACTAGACTTTACTACATTATTAAAGAGCATTCCTTAGATATATTCCATTCCATAGCCTAAATCATTAATTTAGGGATGCATATTTAAAGAAACACAGAGAAAAGTGGCATGAGGACAGGCGACTAGGGAAGGTGAAGACAGTTCAAGACTTGAGTGAGAGGGAGAAGAGACACAAGAGATGCCATTGGAGAAGAGCCCAACACCAGGCCAGAGAAAGAAAGAAAATGATACAGAACCAGGTTACTCCACCCCAGAGTCCTGAAGAAGTTGCGCCTCAGATGTCAAGGTAGAAATGTATTTAACAAAGAAGTTTTAGAAAAAAGAATTAACCAACAAGCATGGTGAAAAGAGTAAAGAGTAAGAGTAAAGTGTAGTGTATTTTACTCCATGTACATTACCTGTACAGACATAAGGCATTTCATGGCTTCAGTGCCAGCTAGGCGTGAGCTAGGCAAGGAAGGTGGGGAATGGGGTGGTCAGGGGTGGAGACATAGTTGTGTGATATTAAGTTAAAGATCTCTATAATTTTCTTTGTTTGTATATCATTTCAGACAGCGTACTGCTGGAAGAAAATCAAGAGGAGAGGTTCAAAACTGTGTAGGGAAATCCAGGATCTGAAGGCAAAACTCAAACTAGAGAAGAGAAAAAAACGACAAATTCAGAAAAAGACTTTAAAGAAAACAGCAAGATTCAGAATCACCCAGATCAAAAAACCACTTGTTAGGAAGGTTGCCTGGGCCTAGAGAAGTGTACAAAATGTAAATTTCCCAGCATGCTCTGCAGGGCAACATACGCACAAAGTTCACTTTGACCAAAAACAAAAACCATAGACAGGTAGTTTCAGGAAAGATTTTGAAAAAATATCAGTTCAAGAAAATAATTCAGGAGACCCTTGCAATTTCCAGAAAGCAACAAAAACACAGTGAGTCCTCCATCATCAACAAGGTGAAGTACAAATCCCGGTGCTATAAACTGTGCAATAAGTTGCAAGAGGTGAATGAAACTCATGTTTAGGAGAGCCCCAACCCCTCAGCCAGGTGGAAGACTGGTTGGATGAAGGGCAGAAGCTTGAAGCCTGTTGGTTCCAGGACTGCTCTGTGAGAGTAGAAGATCAGAGGTCAGCCTGACGTCAGACTCTCTTCAACTATCTGCCTGCCTGACAGGAGCTGCTGCTGTGAACAAGGAAGAAAGCATTTAAAAACTCTCAGAGGTGAGTACTGTGATGTGTGAGTAACTCTGCTCGGTCTGTTTGAAAGTGAATGCTAACGCTGCTTCTGTTTCTTTCACTCTGTGCAGGATGGAGTACAGGAAGGCTCTCAGTAAGAGGAACCACGTAGAGGAGGAGAAGGAGCAGCAACAGCCAGGTGTGTGAAACAGACTGCAGACATTTAATAATTAACTTCCACAGACAGACCCAAATCAGTCACCTTATGAGTACTGAAATGTTTGTGTCATGTTCTCTCACAGACTGGAGTTCTGACTCCTTGTCAGAGGGCTCAAATAACCAGGATGAGGACTTTGTCCCTGCATCTGGGGACAGCAACAGCAGCCCAAGCAGTGGAGACTAGACCTCCACCTTTACTGCCGCCAGGCACTCCAAGCCTGCGGCCTGGACCCATCAGATTTCATTAATTTTGAAAATGGAGGATAAGCAGATCGTGGCGGTATGCGGCTACCCGGAACTTTATGACACTTTGTCTTACTCTTATAAAAACTGGAAATGCTTGGAGGAAAGTGAGCAAGAACGTCAGATTGTCTGGTTAGTTGTGTAAACTTTTGCCTTGAACTAGCTAGTTAGCACTGCCACAGTTAGCATAAACGCAGGCATTGTAGTATTGTCTTCACTACTTCATGTTCACGTGTGCCTTCAGAGGAGCAGTGCAGAAGGAAGTGGAAGAGTTTGAGGGATACCAATTTGAAGGAGAGAAAGGAGACAAGGAGGAGAAGTGGGTCAGCAGCAGGAGTAGGGAAGATATGGAAGTACTCTGCGGTCCTGTCTTTTCTCCATCTCTTCGTCACCTCGAGGGAGACAGGTAGGAATATGATACCGCAGAGTATGACACCAGACAGAAGCAGCAGCAGGGCATTTGGAGAATGAGGAAGGAGGTTCACTCCTGCTTCACCCATCCTGCTCCTGAAGATGAAGCTCATTCCACATCGGCTGCTGTCCCCAGAGGTATGTACATGACTAGATACAGCTGCAACTATTTGTCACTAATCAATTATTCAATTGATCGTCCCATTTTTTTTTATATTACACTGATCCGTTTCAGCAATTCCTACATAAAAAGGCAAAAAGTAAGTTATCTCAGATGTTTGTTGTATATATTTCACGATGATAATCATGAATCATGGTTTTCAACTGCCTTTTTTTTAATCTTTTTTTGTTTCTTGACTTTAGTTTTTAAAGTACTGCAATACTACTACTACTAATAATAATAATAATAAAAAGTATCAAAAAATATGTTCTTTCCTTTTCATACAGTGACCCAGAGGAGGAGACCCCAGAAGAGGTGCTCCAGAACGGTCCAGCTACACCCGCTCCACCTCCCCCCTCAACTGTTCCTCCAGAGTCTGCTTCCTTCCCTGCAGAGATCGCTGCCTCAGACAAAGTAATTCGCCAAATTTCAAGTGAATAAATTAATCTATGACACAAGCAATGTTTCAACATATAAGATATAGGATTAGGATTAGGAATAGCATTTTACCTTGTCCTGTTTATTTGTGATTAAAAGTAAATCTGACTCCAATGAATCCTTACCTATTTCCGTGCGATCGTTGATGGGGAAGGATGAGGCAGGAGTCAAGCTGGCCTCAGTTGAGTTGACAATTTATTACAGACGCCGACAAGAGTTTTGCAGTTACAGGGTCTCTGGGTTCGTACTTCGCGTCCCTGACTGCAGACATGCGCTGGGGTCAGTTCACAAAGTCTGAACCCCGATCTATCTTTCCCCGAACCATTTATAGTCTGACATTGATTATCTGCGTTGGGTTGGGTCTCCTTGGGGTGATGTCTCAGTCACATTTGCTGTTAATCTGCCATGCGTCACTCTTCTGTTGTCACTGGGCAGGCACGCGCACATATTGAACTTTCCCCTGCTTTTTCACCTTCAGTCGAAAGAGCATGAACTTTCCACATCCTGTTTCACCGTCTGTAAAAAAGGGCATCAACCACAAGCAGCCTATGTTTTGCTATTACTGAAACTGCTTCTTCCTGTTTTCGGATGTGCTGATGTTACACGGTTACACTTTGCAAGCTTGACAGGTTATAGAATAGAGCATATTTTATTACAGACTCTTATGACCGTATTTTCCTATTTACAGGGTGTGCACCTAGGCCCACCATTCCTTCACTGTCTGCTGAATGCTAGTTTTGAATTGTTGTACCTTACATAACAAACTGCCTGGAATAAAGTCCGTAGGTTAATAATTTGTAATTCAGAAGCCAAATGTCTTTACCTTATCTTTCTTATTAGGAATGGAACTTGGAAGCAAAGGTTGCAGGTTTGAGATTATTCAGTTTTCTCTGGTGAATTTCCAGTTTCTGTTTAATTCACCAACAATATTTCCTGAAAAGATTTTATTGTACAAATGGGGGTGTTAATTACTGAAAGCAGTCTCTCTTCATTTAAAAGTAAATCAACAAAGAAAACACGCATTTATTCTACGAACAAAATCAGCTCACAGCCCGCGGTGCTCTACGTAATTTCAGAAGCAGTGTATTTTACAGGGATTGAAATAGGTAGAATGAAATGTTAAATATATTCTAGGTGTCTTATCTAATTTAACTATCTAAATATTAATCAGTGAGCCTCAGTTTGTCTGTCTCAAAATGCACTGAATTAGTCTTACGTATTCTGCGACACAGGCAGATTTACTTTGCTTTACTGCACTCCACTCTGACTTGAAAACTTGCAGACACGAATTGAGACCTGGTTTGGGATTTAAGCAGATCCTCCACCCACGTCTAGATTGTTACTGCCGATCTTTGCATGGCAACTATCGTACATCCTGTTTTCGTTCATATGCATGTTTGATAAATGAGGGCCACTGTAGCTTACTGTACTTATACCACTATTCTATTACTTTTTCCACAACAACTGTTACTCAAACTACTACATCCCAAGCTATCACAACTTGCACAAACATAGGCTGAACAAATTTACCTCAGTCTATCCCTTGGGGCACTTAATATGATATGAACAAATCTTGTATTGAACATTTTACACACACTGCTCATTTTAATCAAATTTTGTTTACATTTAACAAAGAAAATCTGCATTCCTCATCCTGTAGTGTTTGTGCATGTGAAGATAAGCAGCAAGCAGGCATCCACAGAGCCTGCCTGCTGAAACACGTTAACACCAAGATAAATATTATCTAATATTATAGTGTAATAAGGATAACAGAGATACAACAATACTGTAAGGACTTTGGAAAGGAAAGCATGAGCTGGATGCAATTCTGCATAGTAAACAAATATTGTACCAGGACTGCTGGAAGACTTAATGAAATACAGTATTTGAATGGATACAGGATGGATTTTAGTCAGTTCACAGTATCTGACTCATACACGGGCATATTAAGTAAGTATTTTGTTCAATTGTGTTTTTTTTAAACATTTAGTTAACAAACAGCTGAGTACAAAATAGATATAGCGTCAGAGGAGATCTTTGCTTTGAAAATTTGCAGCTGACGAGAGGGCATGGAACGAGAGATTCCAGGATGCAGACCAGATGTGAGCTTTTATGTAGACAGTCAGAAGCTGGAGGATGTGGCTTCAGGGCAACATGGCCAGGCCAGAGGGCATGAGACGAGAGGCTTTATGTGTACAGTCCAAACGGCAACCTCCAGTCTAAAAATATGAGTCAATGCGGAAGTGTTAAAAGCTACAGTTCATCAAAGATCCGCTTAAGGCTGGCTCTGGAAGTACCGGAAGTCACATAAACATGTTTACAGCCTGGTACAAAAGACGAGTGTGGTCTGGATAGCTCATTTCTCGATGTGCTCTCACTGTGAGGGGGGTGAATTTTTTTCTAACGCAGCAATAAGATATTGAGATTACTAGTCTTCCAAGAAGAGGCACAGCTGCCTGCGGGAACACTGCAGCTGTTGGCTAGGAGGCTCAAACTCCACCTCTTTACGTCACACTGGCTCGACAGAAGCAATATGGTTGCTGCCGACGATTGGTCTGAAAACAGCTCTTCAGAAAAACTGATGGGTGACGTCACGGATACTACGTCCATATTTGATACAGTCTATGGTACAGTCTTGGGATCGCATTTATAAAAGAGTGTCCATAATCTATATTAAAGAATTCGTACGCCAAAATCCAAGAAATGGCGTTCGTCAAAAAGTAACTCAAAGTTATAAAATTGTGCGCACATCAACTTTTACATGTCTCCTGTACAGATTACGAACCACTTACGAATATGTGGTTCAGCCTTGTATTCTGCCCTTTTCACGCCCACATTCGGCCATATATGGTCAATGCAAAACACCTTATGAATGATAATGCATATGAACGAGCAGGCACATCAGAGTTTCTCATGGTTAATCACGAAACAACAGAGAGGACGATGGAGAACGTTAAGTTTCTGACACAGAAATCTTGGTCCTCGTGATTAAGTGGAGGTCAGAGTATTTATTGTCCGTTTCTAACAGGAGGGTCATATGAACAAAAATCAGTGAGTGACACAGCATTCACATATCCTTCCGCAGTGCCAGTGAAACCATCATAAAACATTATGCACGGGTGTCACTGATGTGTTTTATGTTTACAAGACCCACACATTCCATTTTACACTACTACGTACATACTGCTCAAGTCAGTCAGCAATCTACCTTCTCCCTGATATTATCTGGCAGAAGTTTGACCCGTGAATAAAAGTTTTACTTGTTGGTTTTAGCACAGGCAGCTTGGACTGCACTTTGATTAAATGGAGATGTAGGATAATAACTGTGTGAGAACAGTTTGTGGCATTACTCCCACACTTTGCTCATTAAACACAGTAAATAAGTGCAGTTGATGAAGTCACGAGAGTGTGTGAGGCAGTCGTCCTCGTGTCTCTGCACTCTGTACAGCAGTCTTCATTAAAAGTATAATTAAACTTAGTGACACTGCACAGCATTCGAAAATATCGAAAAGCTTACAGTCACTGTGCTCTGTGGTTGTTTTATGTCTTATGATGATACTTTGGCTTTTACCTCCCAACAAACACGTGAGGATACGGTCTGTTTTTTTTCTTTTCTTTACACTTTAAATAATGTGAAATCAAAACAAAGCTGATTCAATATTTGGGGAACTTGATGACAGACGTTTTTCCTTTAATAACATAGCTTATTGGTAACTGTTCACCACAGTCACATGTTCAAATAGAATATGATGATTTAGGTGATTATTATGACCAGGGTCTATGAATCTTTTGATATTTAATTAAATAAAATGCCTAAAGGGTATCAAAAGGTAATCTCAGGTCTGACCATAGGCTGTATAAATAATGGACATAGTATCAGTGACGTCACCCATCTGTTCCTGAGCGCTGTTTTGAAGCCAATCGTCAGAACGAGTAGGCTACATGCTGCGTTTAAATTTAGTATGTAGTATGACTGATCTGTTCGATCTGTGTTACAGTGTGCTGGGCCAGATGTCACTGGATTTCCTGTTTCGGAAAGCTGAAGTAAATAACGGCCAAGCTGATAGTGAAACTGCTTTGTTAGCATCCACTTATGATTTAAAAAGTTAAGAAGTAGTTTATATGGAATACAATTTTCACAGCACCTAAAAACGGAGTTCCCCCTCAAAAAAATTAGAGAAAAGAAAAAGTGGAACGAGCGCTGTGCATTGTAAGAAACAGTACCTGAGGGAGACTGGTCCAATGCATACTGCATACGAATCAATAGACCTCCAGGGAGTTTTGACATACTGCAGATTTAGCTCTTGTTCACGTACTACATACTGAATTTTGGCCAAACCAGTACGTACTGCTAGTATAGTAGGCGGTTTCGAAAACAACCATATGTGTTCCCGCCTGTCAGTCAAATCAGTCATGTCCTTAAATGGGCAAAACTTGTAATCTTAATATCTTCTAAACCGTCACCTTTGAAAAAAAAAAAATTAGCTCCTGTACAGTGTGTGCCGATAGAGAAATTAGCTGCGTAGACCCAAGCCGTTTTTTGAATGGGTGTGTATGTGGTTTCTGGTGTTTCTGCAGCCTCAAGCAGAGGCTCAATGAAATGCAGTCTGATGCTCGCTTGCTGTTAGAAGAACACAGTGTAAGAACACACATGACCTAACATCTCACTGGCTGAGAAACAAGTTTACCTACGGGTACAAATAAAGTAACCTGAACCTGATCATTTTGCTATCACTAAACTGATATGTAATTTCTTCATATTTACAGAATCATGTCTCAAAACATAAACAGAATTGCATAATTTTGACAAAAAATGTAGAAATCAAATGTGTCTTATAGAAAGGTTAAAGGTTACTGCTCAGCTCCAATCTGCAATGATGAAATGTTCAAACCAAGCCAGAAACCTTGGTGTAATCATAGACTCAGACCTTAATTTCAGCAGCCACATTAAGACAATTACAAAGTCAGCCTATTATCACCTTAAGAATATATCAAGGATTAAAGGACTTATGTCTCAGCAGGATGCAGAACAACTCGTCCATGCATTTATCTTTAGCAGACTAGACTACTGTAACGGGGTCTTTACAGGACTCCCTAAAAAGTCCATCAGACGGCTGCAGCTCATACAGAATGCTGCTGCTCGAGTCCTAACAAGGACCAGAAAAGTAGACTACATCACTCCAGTTCTTAGATCCCTACACTGGCTTCCTGTCTGTCAGAGAATAGACTTTAAAATCCTGCTGATGGTTTATAAAGCACTGAATGGTTTAGGCCCAAAATACATTGCTGATCTGCTACTACTTTATGAACCACCTCAACCTCCGAGGTCATCAGATACTGGTCTGCTTTCAGTCCCAAGAGTCAGAACGAAACATGGTGAAGCAGCGTTTAGTCATTATTCACCACATATCTGGAACACACTCCCTGAAAGCTGTAGGTCTGCTCCAACTCTCACCTCTGCCTTCCTATCTTAGCTCATTTTAACCCACTTTAAATTAAAATTTTAATGTAATTTTTAATATATTTCTAATTTTCCTTATCTTTTCTGTTTTATTATATTTGTCATTTTAATTGTGTTCTTTTATGCTTGTCTGAATGTTTCCAATGCTTTTAATGTTTTAATGTAAAGCACATTGAGTTGCCCTCGTGTATGAAATGCGCTATACAAATAAAGCTGCCTTGCCTTGCCTTGCCTTGCCTTGCCTTGCCTTATAAAATCAAAGCGTGCTTTTATAAACACATTACTTTGTTCTTATTTCTAACTTGGTGTTTTTACATCAGACTTCCACCAGTGGTGATTTGTACGAAAGGTCCCCCCTGTAGAGTTGTCATGAATGATTAAAGTAGATTTACACCATGAGCTGAGAGAATACTTAATTGCATGCAGGGAGTCAATTAACTCCTGAGAATTGGACACCTGTGAAGTAGTTCTGATGAAACTGTCTGTTCACTGTCTTCTCAGTTTATGCAACTTGTCAATTAGCTAGCATCTAATTACAATACGTCGATGAGGAGTTGCTTCTAACACTGGTTTCAACATTTTTAGGGACAATAAAATCTTAATGAAAGGGATGAAAACGAAAGAAAGGCCACCTCCTCTTTGTGTTGAATCACAAGGGCTGCAAGCAGTACACTGCCCTGCTGAGTTCAGTGACAGTGTCAATCACATCAGAGAGCTCTCACATGCTAATTGCAGTTAAATTTGTACTTCAGGCTGCAGCTGAAAGTAAACATGGTTTGATCATTTGTGTCTGAAAATCTCAGTGTTGATTTACATAAAATGACTTTGCTGGTTAAGTAGTCAAAAAAAAATACAAAGATGTAAAGTGATTTTGTCTAAGTTTCATTCCAATTTTTTCCAAACAAGATAGCAAAGATTGTAAATTTCACATTTAGCACTATGGGGATTGAATCTGGTTTAGAGCCAGCCTCCAAGGATTAGTACCAGTTCAAAGAGTGAAGTTTCATACACTTCAGTACATGCCTTGTTTCTCAACTCTAGAAGTTGCCAGTTAGGAAGAGAAAAGGCAGAGAGGGCTAAATTCTGATGCCAGCATGCTCATGTTGCTACAGCAACACTGTCCTGTTGTTTTTACTGCAGGGCTGTCAAACTAAATGGTCGCAGGACTCTCAGGACACATGGCTAATGGCTGATGAGACGAGGGAGTCGTGGTCTTGATAAGCTGGGGAAAGACACCTGTGCTGGGTGAGCACAGCAGCAGCACAGCTTTGTGAGGAGTTGTTTGGAGTCCACAAAAAATAGGGCTATCGCAAAATACCAGTTTTGATGATAGCTGTCTTTAAAAAAAAAGAAATAGAGATATGTTGCTAAAAGTAAGAAAATGTTAATACTGCGTAACTAATTGGCAAATAGGGGGTGGTAGTATTTCTGTATGATTGTAACCGACCACCACAACAAGGAGGGAAAATGAAGAATCGGCAGCAACAGGACAAGAACAAGCACTAGCTAGCTAGCCTTCACAGCAGTGTGTGGCTACTAGGAGGAGATGACAGATGAAAGTGAGATACTCTACCAACAACAGAAAAAGGTTTATTCACCTGTCCGGCCACAAACACAAAGGCTGTTTTTCGAAATGGCCAGCTACATACTACCTATGAATGCAGTAGGCAGTAGGTACTGCCTACTGCATTTGGAGGTGGTAGGTAGTATGACTGTTCTGTTCGATCTGTTATGCAACATGCTGAGCCAGACATCACTGGATTTCTGGCTTCGGAAAGCGGAAGTAAACAACAGCCAAGCTGATAGAGAAACTGCTTCTTTTTTTTTTTTTTTTTTTTTCAGTGTGATGTATCTGTACACATGATTTTAATCTGTATAAAATAAACTTTATCAGAGAGTTGGTAAAAACAATATTGTAAGAACACATCATTGATATCACTGTGTGAGGTTAAGGTAAAACAGTGAACATTATACTGTTAAATATGACCCACACACAGCGCGTGCGTGCACACACATACACACATAAACATACACAGACACATACACAAACAAAAATGTACAATAATCAAAAAAAGAAAAGGCAGGGGGTGTTGCTGAGTCTGTCTGCTCACCTGCTCAGTCCTGATGTCTTTACGAATCAATCATATTTTTAAGTGAACTTTCATAGAGTATATGTATTTATCATTTTTAATGTTGTTTTGTCAGGGTTTTTTGTGTTTAAAAGATTTCATTTCCTCCAGTTATTCCTTTTTTCTTTATAATCTGACTGAAGTTATCCAATATTCTTACACTCATTAAAGCAGGAGCTCCAAGCTGGTCACATGACACACACACAGCTGATATATAGTTTTTGATACATGTTGAAATATATAAACAAAACATCAGGTGAATCATCTCAATGACAGATTCTGGTCCATTCAGAAATCAGTTAAGGTCGGGGGGGAGACACTGATGTGGGGGTGGAGGGAGCAGCATCAGAGAGAGAAGTGTACTGTCTGAAGCTGCTTCTCTGTCTGAAGAGGAGGAAGCAAACGGAGGAGGAGATCACCATCTGAGCCAACGTGAAGAGGAGGAGGGACGTCTTCACCCCTCTGCTCATATTCATGGTGTAGTACTTCGAAACTGCTTCTTTAGCATCACTAATGATTAAAAAAGTTAAGAAGTGGTTTAAATGGAATTTAATGATTTTCACAGCACCTAAAAATGGAGTTCCCCCTGTCAAAAAAGAAGAAAAAAGGAAAAGCGAAATGAGCTCACTACATCCGGGTGTTTTTGGCACACTGCAGATTTTGCTCTTGTTCACTGCACACTACATACTGAATTTTGGCCAAATCAGTATGTACTACTAGTGTAGTAGGCAGTTTCGAAAACAGACCGTCTTCTTTATTAAAAAGTGTAACCCAGTTCTGTTTTGTTCTTTTATAAGTTTCTGTCCCAAGGCTGTTGACACTGATAAAACATAACTTTGAGCATTTTTGGAGATGGATGAAGACATCTAAGTAAGTCAGCTGTGTTTGTCAGTAAAGTTTATGAAGTAACATGTCCCTTGCCTTACTTTGACTTACTGTCGCCCCTCCCAACATCCCGATAATTTCATTGAAGGACGAAGTGCTCTTCCCTGTTTCTTTTTTTTTCCTGAGTGTGTGGAGTTATTTTTCCACGGCCATGTTACAAATGAACTGTTATCCAAAGAACTGAGGAGAACACTCCAGTAATAATGAGCACAAGCTGATAGAGGTCAGGGGACAAACCATTGTGGCTGTGACAGGGGAGGTCCACCTCCCTTACCTTTAGCTTTGACAGACACCTGGAAGCCCTGGACGTGTATGAGTATTCACGGTGTGTGTTGTCATGATAGTGTGCTCATAATGGGCAAAGCTAGCATACAATTAGGAGGTACATCCTCCTGGATAAGTTTGTTAGCATGCTAATGGTTGCTTTTTGAAATCCTCAGACAGAGTCATCAGTTATGTGTCGTTGCTGTTGTTAAAATGTTCCTACCAAATCTTCTGCCCACCAAAAAATCCAATATATTCCCTGATAAAAAGAGAAATAACGTTCAACTTACCCAGAGATTGAAAACTACTAAATTTGCCGTCATGCTCAGAGTTTTGAGACGCTAGCCGAGCACTCTTCCTTGGCTTCTTTTTGTTGTCAGTTCTACAAATGGGATTTAAACCCTTAAACTCTGATTTAGGAGCAAAAGCCTTACCCATGAAACCTGTGGGCTTCAGTGTCCCAAGTACTTCTGTTGTTGAGATCTTGGAATGCATTTTAAATGGATTTGGCTTGGTTTTATGGGCGTCAAAAAGCCTTAGCTTGGGGCAGGTAAAAACATCAGTTCTCAACAGACGGAAAAATGGAAATGTGATACCTGTAGGAAATAGAAAAAAAAAAGGAAAGCAGGAGGATGTTAGGGCATAAAAACGCTGCATCCAGAATGTAAATGATTGTGTTTACCATGCATGAGTCTCTGTCGGGCTTGTTAGCCACTGACAAATGCTGTGGATGACATTCACAGCCTCAGGTAATCAATGGCTGGCTCTCTCATTAGAATCACAGTGGACAATTATAACATACACACAAGTCCTTAAAGGCAGACCCACCAACCTGTGACAACAGACGCACACCCACACTTGCTGGGCGGCCACTGTAATTATATGGAGTGTAATCATTCACGGTGGCCCAGCTAGAGCTAAACCTTCACCCACTTAATTCAAAAACAATTTTAATTAAGGTGATAAACATTTAAATTGCTTCTGGGAGATTTGTATTGTATGTGAGCCTGACTTACGTCTCTGCCATCCCCGACTTTCATCTCTGTATCCCCCCCTAGCTGTTCTTTCCCTCCCCAATCGTCTTCATCTGTCTTTCTCAGCCCTTGCCTATCTTCCTTGCTCTTGCCCATCTTTATTTCATGTCTCTGTCTCTGTGTCATCTGGGGATGAGGATTACCTCCTTACCAGCCCTGCACAGTATTTCCCTTGTGAAAAGTGACTCATTCAGCGCTGGCCCACTCTTGTTGCTCCAAATTTTTTAAGTCCCTTTCCATTCAGTCCCTCCACTGTGGCAGGCCCTTACTGGGCTCCTGCCCAAACACACACTATGAGCTAGCAAATGCTGCGTATGTCCTCCTGTGCTGGAGCATTAGAGAGAAGATTGCATTTGTGTCGAGTGGGATGATCCGTCTGAGGCTCTGTTGTTCCTCTCCCTATTCATGAAATACATCACCATTGATTACCAGTGTGTTTACTGTAAGGCCAATTGCACTGGCACTCCAATGCTTCCAGTAATAAGCAGGAATGTGTCCCATTATGTTGCCCCTTTTAGACACTAGATGCTAAAAAGCCTGGCTGCTATTTTGAAATCAGAATGACAGATGAGAGGGCCGTTTTACCATCCAAGGCTGTAACAATGTTACAGCTCCACCCTGTCTACCAAAGTCACAGAAAGCCTTTTGAAATGAACCCAAGAAAAGTTCATTTGGAATTTGATGTGCACATAAACATTCAGTGATTGAGGTACATGGTCAACAAGCTGAGTGTTTTAAAATACATATCTTTGTTATTCCCCTCAGTATGACAGTGCACAGACAAAAAAATACAAGCAGAGCATTTGTTCCTGATGGATAAACTAGATGTTCTGCTGATGGACTTTTTGATCCGACTGTTTTTCTGGTTGACCCTGACAAAAAGATAGAAAAATGAATTTCCCTCTGCCATGTTTATAGTATTTCACTTTACTGCATATTTACAGAAACATACCCAAGCGACTTATGATTATGATAATAATAATGGTAATAATGATGATGATGATAATGATAATAATACATTTTATTGAAAGGCGCCTTTCTGAGCACCTAAGATTGCCATACAGGGTAGAGTTTAAAAAATAACAATATAAAAATGTAGATGATAAAATCGACAAGGCATGATATAATGTAAATAATAAATAAAAATAGAATTAACCATGACATAAATGAGATCATATGAGTTCATACATTTTCTACTATTGACTACAACACAGAGGTGGTAAAAAAAAGTAATAGAAGTAAAATTGTTCCTCCAATCACAAAAAACAACACTGGCTAATTGTGTTAGACCAAACAAGAACAGCAAAGTCACTAGTTACTGTGTTCCCAAACTGTGTTCTACTGTCCACAAAACTGAAAAGGAGAACCAAGAGAAGCATTGTGATCCATAACAAATGTATGGAGAAGCTAACAGAGCATACAGCCCAATAAACAATCAATGTGGTTTAATTAGCTCATTTAAAATGGATTATCAGGTCAATGTAGAATATGTCAAAGCCATGATCACCCTCCAAATCCAAATCACTAGCTCAGGAGTATATGATTGAAAACATCAACTAAATGGAAAAATAAACTCACTGGTTGATGTTGGGTGGAGGTAGGACTTCTGAAACGTATCATACTGGTGAAGCCTTTCCACAGCTTGTGAACACAGATGTATTGATTAATATTAAACAGCTTCTTTTCAGTCAGATGTTTGTGAGACAAAAGACTAAAAAATTAATGCTTCCAAGGAACTCAAAAATTGAGACCCTTCGAAAAGTATACAAACTTTTTCCTACATTTCTTTTTGCTATCTGGAGAGGGCTCTAATTACCGTTTGGACCACCACTGACTATATATTTAAATGTGCCTTCTTTACTGCACATTGTAACATATGAAGCCAAAAGACATATTACACTGGTGCAGTCAAGGCATGCACTGAGGCAGCTGAGGCTATCTGGTAGAATGATGCGACATCCTTTCCACTAACCAAGACACACATGAAACCTAACGATCTAACATCGAAGATCCCTCAGGTGGGTACAGTCCACAGCAGAACAGATTATTGTGTTGGTTTCAGGCAGACACTCATGACTATGGCAGTTCAGTAACTCTTGAGTGAGGGTTTGATATATTATCTCACACTATTCCTCCTCCACTTAACTAACCCAGGTCAGAACGCTACAGGAGCCTGCATTTGTTAACCATAGACCTTTCTGGAATCTCTGAGCTCTCTTTAACACACAGTATTCAAAGATCTCCAAAAGTTACCTTTCTGAAAACAAGCCATTTTTTTCCTATGTGAAGAAAACTATTAACGCTACATAGAAGAAGTGTAAAAAGTATCAGGGTGGATACAGAGTACCTTGTATGTGTTAAGCTTTTAGCACAGTTTATAACCGGACCCAAAGACAACGTAGGAGAGGGAAACTAAGGTTTTATTTTCCATAAAAAAACTGGAGTTAGTACGCCCAGGTTGACGCTGGTTGACAGTGGAAGGTAGAGGCTGGGGCAGAGGCACCCATGAGGGAAAGGTGAGGTGAAGGCCCTGGTAGGACTGGTAGTGGAGCTTACAGCTTAGGTGGTGAGAGACTGGAGACACTGGAAAGCAAAACACAAAAAAAACTAGGCCACTCCTGGGGACCAACTATAGCACATGAAGGCAGAAATCACCTGGCAGTGAGGAGGCGAAGAGCCAGGGTCTAAATACTGCAGCAGGTGATTAATGATGAGAACCAGGTGTGCCTGTTGGGAGCTCCAGCACCTGGAAGCCACGCCCAGCCTCTGGAAGAAAAGACACTAGACAAAGAACAAAAAACTTGTTAAAAATCCCTGCTCCCCACAGTATGAACATCATTTCAAGACCTGGGGAGTTCTATGCTAATTGCAACACATCTGATTGTATACAAGTCAACAGGAAACATGGCATAATTCATACTTGATACGTTAACCTGAGAGCTTACGGTGTCAGTCACTACATGTCCGTCTTCCTCAACAAGTATGATGTCCATTTTGTAAATTATGATTAGGAGTATTGCTAGTGGTGGAGAAGGCTGGGTATGATTTGTAGTGATGCCTCAAGTTAATATTACAAAACTCGGTCCATAGTGTTTTGTCTTCAAGGACTGAGAAGAGCAATGTGTTTCCATCATTATGTCATATACGGTCACTTGTAGCTTCAAATTATCAACAATGTGATTTCATGTCAGCTCTACTAACATTACATACCATTGAACATGTGTGATGCTGAGTAATTTGTTGCCTCTACTGTCATTTATTTTCCACCTAAGCATCATCATCTAAAGAATCCAGGTCCCTCCTGAGTACAGGCTGTGGGACTTTCTGCATCTTCATCATGCTGCCAGCCGTCCAGTTGATCTGCACTGATGGATATCTGAGAGCTAAAGTGAAGCTGCCAAAAGATCACACAGCCCCTTACTTACCACCATCCCTCTCTGCACTATACGAAGGGTAACATCTATCATTCATGTCATGATAACAGGGCCTCTCAAGGTCTTCCTCTTATCCATAGAATCACTTCTACCTGTTTGGCTGGAAAAGTCTCTGAGCATGACTTCATACATGATGTTATTCAGCTGGTTACCTTTCTGGTTACGTTACTGTACGGGAGACTTCATTTTAAATCTCTAAAGTTTTACATCTTTGGCTGCTTTTTGAACCAAAGAAAATGGTAGAGGTGGAAAACATTACCTCTGGTGAGTTTTAAGCTAGAAAGACCTTATTCCAAGTAACTGATCCAAAATATTGAATGCAATTTTGGTTTCAGGCAACAGACAAAGTTGTTGGCATCTACAGATTGCCTTGGCTGTCTTTTTTGTCCGTAAGTAGAGAATACATGCAAATTAAAGGCTTGTTTCATCAGGGCCTATGTTGGGGTTGTTGGGTTTTTTGTTTGTGTGTGGCATAGACCATTCTGTTTTGTTGATGTGTTGCCTGATGATATACTGGAAGTAATTGGCAACTTCACATTGTTTGGTTTTGTTGTAAGCTTAGAAGTTTTGAAGCTTCGTATATATATATTTCCATGAAACATTATGTGTGTTTTAGCAGGGGTGTGAACTACAAAACAGGATTTGCAGTCAGTGAGATAAGTCAGTCCTACAAAGGTGGTTTACTTTTTGTGGTGGTAGATCAACATGGTAACTAATGCTGAGCATCAGAGACCAGCAGAGGAGGGCACAGTTGATCAAAAAATTCAACTTTGTTAACTGTTTAGTGGACCACCTCATAATGTAATCCCGCCAATCACAGCTTGATCTGAACCGTACATTTGAAATTTGAAAAAAATAGCTTTCCACTATTAGTCTGAAGTAAATGACTCAGTCGAATCTGAGATTCTTTGTTCATAATCTCTGATGAAGATATCCAGGATTATCACTATTCTTTTTAAATTGTGTTAGGCTTTTATTTTGAAAGGACATATCCGAATGACCTGTGATTGACAGGACAGTCCGTTTCTCTCGCCAAAACAAATCGCTCTTTCGATCACTTCCGGTATTTGGTACATTCCTTTTCTGTCAGAATCTACAGTTTGTACATTTGTTTGCAGACTGGCAAAAATATTCAGTCGCTTGTAAAATTGTCTCACTGCTTGTAAAGATGTTTCTGATTTTGTAAATGTGTTTTGGCCTTAGTAAAAGTGTTTTGCTAAATTTATTCTTATTTTGAAATGTAAGAATGTTTTCCAAAAGGTAAATTTGTCTCCAACTTTGTAAAAGTGTTTCACCCTTTATTGATTTGCATTACATTAATTCTTATTCTCCTCTATCCCTCTTTCAACCCAACTCAGTCGAGGCATGATGGCTGTCTAACATGAGTCTGGTTCTGCTCAAGGTTTCTGCCTGTTAAAGGAAGTTTTTCCTCACCACTGTAACTAGCTAAATATTGCAATGTGCAATGCTCATGACGGATTAAGGTGGGGTAAGACTGAGTCTTACCTGTCTTGAAGTTGGGTCTCTGTTCATAATTTGACATAGAGTGGTCTAGACCTGCTATGTTTGTAAAAGCGTCTTGAGATAACGTTTGTTGTGATTTGGCACTATACAAATAAAGATTGATTGATTGATTGATTGATTGATTGATTGATTGATTGATTGATTGATTGATTGATTGATCGATCGATTGATTGCACTTCCCAGCCACCGTAGAAATCTAAAGCCAACACGCTGCATTCCTGCAGTGAAGTCAGGTAACATAGAAATTACCAAGTTAAAGGAAACTGAATTTAACAAAAGTTAAAGGTTTCAATAAATGTTTATCAAATTAACGTCCACTTTAAAAGTTAATTAATCAAAAATTAACACTGATAATTCATGATTAATGGATTATCGGATTAATGGACATGTGCACAGCTCACAACAATCTGCTTGATCAAGAGAGACCGACAGTGCACTTTGACCCTGAGACAAGATTTGTAATTCTCACACATTGCAGTACAGCCAATACATGTACTAAGTTTGATGACGAAATGACTGGCCGGTCTGTTTGTTGAGGTGTTTCTGTTATAAATGCAAGAAAGAAAGCAAAACAGTGATTCTGCAATGAGGATCTCCATCCCTCTGTAGCACCTATTAAAATACCAAGCTTCCTCTTACCGTGCAGGCTCTGGTGTCCAATCTATATGCATATGTGTTTATTTGGATGAGTGTGTGTCAGTTGTGAATCATTAACTGCAGCAGTGCTTCCCCCCACCTCTCTGAAGGTCTGAGCAGCCCTCTCCAGGCTACCACAGACAGAACCAGCTTTGAGCTAGCGTGATCAAACTTTAATTGTTCATTGCCAGAGTCTCAGTCCTGAGGGGAGAGCAGGGAAGAGCAATTTATATTTCCCAACAAGGCAAGCCCAGTCACTGCCAGTGCTTTATCCTGGCTCTGAAAGGTTACTTGTGGTTGTCACTTGGGCACGCCAAAGGGTAAAACTGCCTTTGTCTTTGTTGCACTCTTGTCTCTTTTCTGTGTGGAGGGCGATGTGGGACAATGGGAAAACTGATTTGTCTTGATATCTGCAGAAAGCTGAAAGGATCACACACATCACTTCACACAGGGAGGAGTTATTTTTAAAGATTATTGTAGCATAATTTAAAGGATATTAAATTAGCCAGATGTTGGAGAGAACCAATGAATCTGTGTTGTATGGTTTGATTTATAACTTCAAGGGATGTTACTTGAGGCAGCGTAGGTTAGGTTTAAAACAGAGTATCTGGAGGTTTGGTTAAAAAAAGAAGAGGCAAGCATACCGGACTATCTGCTGCCTGGTGGAGGCCTTTATGTTACATTAGCCACAGCACTTCAATCTAAGACTGAACTGCCATCAGTCGAGTGGCATTGTGAAAAAGAATAGAGGCACCTAGTTTTAGATCACAAAAACATTGTATAGAGTAAAAGAAGATACCTCTATTTAAAATTGTGTTATCTTTTGTTAGCAGTCCATTGTGAGATTGACAGTGTGATAGAAGTCACTGGCATGTTTAGTCAGTGTAGTACTATTTAACGACACCAAGAGTGATGTAGTCAAGTCACATGTCACAGTCCTTGCTGCCAAAGAAGAATCCAAATTGAGTTTGGTCCTAATTTCACAAATCAAACTATGGCCCCTGGAATTCAGGGCAGGATGATGCTCAACACTTACTATCAGAGATGGTTTTGGTCCAGTGGTGGTTTCTAATTAAAATGACAAACTATTGAGTGATACATGGATCCCCTGAAATGTGACATCACAGCCCCATTCGCAAAGGTTTATTATGTTCCCAGCCCCAGTTCCTCCAGTTACAGACTGCTGAATTTATTAACACCTCTCCAGACAAAGGGAACAATTTTTGAGTGTGTTCACCACAGTCTTCATGTTTATTTGCACTTGCTGCTCTGTTAAACACTTTCCTTCAGTGAAAAGTCAAAGACATTGAAGAGAAACATTGACCTTCTGTGAATCAGTCTGTTGAGCTTTGCTTACATTTAAACACTTGATTCTGATTGGTCAAAATCCTGTAACAGTTATTAACTCTGAATAGCAAAAATGATGCCATGGACAACTTGATAACAAACGTCATATCAAATCAACCCGAGGAAAGGAGTCAGCACATTTAAACTCTGCCATTTGACACTGTGGCAAAAACACACAGCAACTTAAAGCTGGGGTTGGTAGTCTCGGAAAACCAGCATGAATTTGAATGTAGCATTTCCTCAGGACTCCGTCTAACCCCTCCCCTCCTCCCTCAGAGCTCCTCCAAAACGCCCCCCCCCCCCCCCCCCCCGCTCACATGCACGAGCGCCGCTGACTTGCGACCATATGATGGTGACTGATTCAAAACCGGTCCTCACCAAAACATTCTCATAGTGAAAGTTAAAAACACAAACAAACATGGCTGCTGTTAGTACTCACAACTGTCATGCTAGCATTATCCAGTTGTACCAGTGACACGATATCAGGAGAAAAGTTATAACACATATAATACCGTAACAACTCTACTGTTTGTTAAACGTGTTCAGTGTAGATGCTCTTAATTCCTACAGTGTTGACGGTTAGTGAAGGCATCAGGAGAGGTGTAGAGTGTGTGAGCTGGAGAGAGGAGAGACAAGAGGAGAATATTTTCATTCATTCAAACGTTGATTGTTGTTTTGTTGGTTGTCGTGATCACGGCCAACAGTGACCGGTTATTAAAGATCAAAGTGTTCACGAATCGGCTTGTCATCCCTACAGCGTCCGGACGGACGCTACAATACATATACATTTTCCGTAGGACTTAGTAAATGTCATTCATTCTTCTGCTTGTCAGAGCCCCCGTGGTGAGAGCTGTTTAGACTCTGATCCGGACTACTGTCCTGAGCAAAGCACCTCATCTGGTCAGAGGGGACAGGCCCAAGGTTGAGCGAGAGGGGCAGTCAGTAGAGTCAGGGGAAGCAGAGGCAGGAGACGGGGACGAGGAGTACACGCCGGGGAGGCGGGCAGAACGGCAGGGCGGGATTTGAATGGTTTAAAATTTGGTTTAAAATTTTGGCACCCAAAAAAGGCTGATTGGTTGGTGTTTTCCCAGGTTTACTCCGGCTGTAGATAGCAGCCTTTCTTCCTTCTTTTTTAAGAACACATTAAGTATTGATTGCCATCAGGACGTAAAGATCATTTTAACCAGTATAACAAAAAGTGTATCTAAATCTGATTACCAACCCCAGCTTTAAAGTGGTAAACATTGTGGTAAATTTCCATCTTAGAGATAATGACAGTCACAGGCACAAATGTGAGAGTAACCTGAGGAGATATTGTTGAGATGAAATCATTTAGAGTATGTATCATATATTTATTGTTGAATCTGTAGGCCATCACAGGTGAAGAGTTTTAGTTATGTAAAGGTTGCGTGACTAAGGGAACTAATCAGTATCAGATGAAAAAAAAAATCTGCATTCACATGACAGTGCAAAAAGAACTGTAAACACGGGAGTCTGCATCCTAGACCAGTTTGCAGTTGTTCTGTGTGGTTAACATGGTAATGAAAGATTACCGACTGCAAATATAGCCGTTCTTTAAACAGTATTAAGTCTGGTTATTTTACACCATTTTAAAATAACTCATAGAACCAAATTAAAAGACAGGTAGTATGTGTTGTACAAACTATCATAAACTTACGTTCAATATTAAAGCCTTGGAATGCTCAATGATGAGAAATAATAACAAGCAAAGTAAAATAATTGGGATGAATTGAAAATGTTCATTGAATGGGGACAGTAATTATGTGAACATGTTGTATTCAAACAGATTTAATTAAAATAATCAAGTTTTAATTTTCAGTGATGAGATGAAGTAGAATCAGATGGTTTCATGGTGGTAACACTGAAAAGAAATGGAAGCATCTTGCCGCCTGGATAACTGTTGTGATATTGAAGGAAGCATTTGAAAATGATGCGTAATGAAGATACTTTAAAGTAAATGTTGTGTTTTAAGTGGCGTGGACATGCAGTGAAGAACTTTCTTTGTTTTGCATCTTCCTCCCCTGCAGTCCTGCTCGGCTCTTCTTGCTGTCACAGTCCAGAATCATGTAAGTTGGTTCTGACGTGGCTCTGACTACAAGTGTGCTTGAGCGTGTGTGTGAGCGTGATGGTCGTCTCTCTCTATTTGTCAGCCCTGTGATTGACTGGCGACCTGTCCAGGGTGTGCCTCACCTCTTGACCCATGTCAGCTGTGATTGACTCCACATTGCCTCCTCCCTCTAAGTGGTATAGATTACTGAAGGCTGGCTGGATGGATGTTACATTTTGCCTGACTCTTGTCGGCTATAGTAGATTGTTAACAAAAATGGATAACTCCAAATTATAGCTGAAAGAGTTTCCTTTTCATGGCATCGAACAGCTCAAGATGAGTGTTTAAGGCTTAAAAATACAGTGTATGGTAGATATACCTCTAATGAAACTATAACACAAGGGTTTATGTTGAATAATAGCCTTTTTGTCTGTCTTCATAGGAGGGTCCACAAATATGAGATCAGAATTAGGACAAAACAGAACTTTCCTAAAATCTTGAGTTTATCAATTGACCGAAAAAAAAACAATTTTGTGCATGCAATATATCAACATGATTTTAACTTATGTGTCAAATTCATAAAGACGAAGAGAGTGCTTTTAGAACCGAATAAAATCAGAACTGATAACTTATATTACCTTCAAAAGACAGCATCAACAAATAAGACCATCAGCAACAAGATGGATTATCCCTGTGTGGTAATATCTAATGTCTAAACATCCTGCCACAGGGGATGGGGAAGGAAAGGTGAGGTAGAGGAGGTGATTAACTACCAGCTGCCAAAAGTGTCATTGTTTTACATTTTCCATGACGAATATGCTCGGTGAGGGATACATTCAACCAAAAGATCCTCATAGGAGCTTCAAAAAGATAGGAATATGCTCTTCATGAGGTCCACAATCAAATCTTTAATGGTTCTCTGGGAGTTGCCGTTCAGGAAAACATGGTAATGCATAGCTCTACAGGTAATAACTACTTTAAAAATGATCTCTATATTGTAAAACTGAGGAAACTGATCAAATATCAAATAATTATATCTCTTTGACGGCTGCATTAACAATAGTGCAGATAAGGTACTTAACCGAGCACAGATTATTTACACAGGATGAGCCGCATCAGGTTATGTCAGGGCTGGGCACTGCGATGCCGATACGTTCCCATTCTAGTCAATGCTCATGTGTACCCAGGGTGCGCCACAGCGCACGCTCCCTGAATAGATTGGGGGTAATGGTTAAATTGTGCGCCCATATAACAGGTGGCCTGAGTTCGATACCAGCCTGCGGCCCCTCTCCCACATGTACAGTGCCCCTCTCTCCTGGTTTCCTACCCTATTCACCATCCTCTTGTCTGTAAATAAAGGTATAAAAGCCCCAAAATATATCTTAAAAAAAGAAATTAGGTATTTAACCTATGGCTTTGGATTTTTTTTAAGGTACCTGGAATACATCGACTGTTCTGCAAAAGTTGGATGGAGGTGGGGTGCCGGTTTGGCCTAGTGGTTAGGTTGTGCGCCCCATGTACAGAGGCTATAGTCCTTAAGAGGGTGGATGGGTTCAAGTATGACATCCATTCCCTTTCCGGCATGCCATTCCCCACTCTCTTTCCCTTCTCTATCCTCTCTGAATAAAGGCATAAAAGCCTAAAAATACAACTTCAAAAAAAGTTGGAACGTGGTCAAATTGAGCAAACATAAAATAAAGTTGTATTCTTGTTATTTGTGGCGACAATATGAGAAGGAATGTGAGAGAGCAGCTGTTTCAAAGTTTTGTCTGTAGATAAATAATACAGGATATACTGTAGTCCAGGCTGTGCAGTAGCGTGTTGACGCAGGGAGGGCAGGTGGAAGACAAAGGCATTCAGCTGCAGGCATTATTTAAATGATATTTTGCTCTCAGTTTGATTTTGCATGTATAGGACATAAACAGCCAAACCTCACGCTGTGAAACTTTTCCACAGAGTCCAAATGATCTCAGGGAGCAGAATACAAATGTGCCTCTTAACACTTCTCCAGCCTTTTTCTTTATCTGTTCTGTCTATCCTCAGATAGAGCATCCTGCTAAGAGGCCCCCGGGCTAAACTGAGCTGGAGATTTGGGCCACTATTGTTTGACATTTGAGAAATAGGCTTTCTTGCTATCTTGCGGAGAGTTAAATAAGGAGATCAATAACGCTCTCATGCTTGTGTGTGAGCTAGGAGGCGATTAGCTTAACTTAGTGCAAGAGTCTGGAAGCAAAGGAAACAGTTGACTTGGCTCTATCTGAAGATGCTATGATCCACAGAGAACATCTTTAATTCTCCCTCTGCAGCACAGTTTAACCCTTTCACAAACTGAAGAGGGAAAATGATAAGCAATGAACAAACTTTTCTGATAAGACTATTTCCTGTAGAGGTGGAAGGGTTTGCTTTATCCCACAGTTTACAGAAAGTAAAACTATGTGGAAGTGCAACTTTAGTTTTGCATTTTGCTTTGTTTTTGACATGGAAAACATTTAGGTTTTTTTAAATGATTAATCGATAATTGATCGTTAACATTTCCAAAGATCGATCACGGAAAATACTTGAAATTTACATCCCTAGTGCCTATATTTATTAGAATCGGTTTTGGAAATATGCCTGCATGTTCCTGCGTCACTCTTGATCTCGGACTTCAGCTCAGCAGGTGTTAGGTCAGGGTTTCCCCTTGGGATGGGATGTGAGGTCACAGCAGCGGCACGGGAATCGACTGGCCTTGTTCCCATTTTGTTCTCAGCAGAGGTTTATTTTTACATCCTTCATATTCTAATGGGGCAGATTGAGAATCGAGAAATGGCCAAACTGTTCACGATACTGAGCACCCTGATGCGGAAAAGAAAATGCCGGAGCTCGCATGTTTGGATTCAGAAGACATCTCAACCAGCTGTGGAGGTGTTCCACTCTTTTTGAGACATTGTATTCATTGTGTCAGCCATGGATCCTAACACTGATGTTTAACTGACGTGTTTAACGGATCTCGGACCTTATGTGTCATCTCCTGAGGTATTGTAGACTGCCTTTGAAATTGCGTTTAAACCGCTGTGTCTAGTTCATGTTAAATACACTTTACTGTGTAGGAGACTGCTGTGTCTATTTTATGTTTATGTTATTCCTGAGAAAGACAGTACTGGATGATGCACCTGCCTGTCACTGTCCATCGGCGTCGGTGCTGAACAATTCATTAATCACTGCAGTAGAGTGCTGTGTGCTGTCCTCGGTGCAGCTGAAACATTTGAACTCGACAAGCAACCTGTGGCCTTTTATGGGCTGTCTTGGATGAATAAGTGAGAACTTGTGTTTTTATTGATAAGTAGGGGAGAAAATATATCAGCTGTTTTACAGTTGTGAATTTGACTATCAGAAGGGCCCCTTGAGTATGCTCTGCCCCCTTTGCACTGAGAGTCTCCCCTGCAGCCTGGTGATTAGAAAGATAGCAGATAAATAACTTGATTTAAGTTAAGACAGAGATGGAAAACAAATGCCATTCTGACTTCTGTGAGTGCAAACATGGCTGATGCAACCACTGCTTATAAATATTGTCCAGGTATGAAGAGGGGTGTCAAAGATGCAGTGTGTACATTTGTTTTTAACCAATCATAGACTGTAGACCATAAGCTGTTAGAAAGCAATGGTGCAGATTGAAGGTGGAACGAGACCCCCAATTCACAGAAATATAACACACCTCAGGAACACCAGCGGGTAATATTTTTTCTCTGTCACCAACTCCCACTAGGACTCAAGGATGAACTGATTAGATCTGGTGGTCTGAGGTCAAAGGTTAAGGTCTCAATGAATTCACGTCAGTCCAAATCTCGCTAATGCAATATCAAAGCAATGCCAGGGGGTGATTTTATTACATCTGGGTGATTAAATATTTCATACATCCAAGAGGATGATAGCATCCTAGACCTAAGTGGACCATCTCTCCTGGCTTCACCCCTCCTTTGTTTCTGTGCTAGAGAGAGGGGTCTACTGTCACTCACAGAGAGACAGAGGGAGAGAGAGTGAGGAGAGATAGACCTGTGGTTGTAGATAATGACTGTAACTGATTGTAGTGCGATCTCACCGGTCTATTTTTTCTTACTATACTGAGTATACAGAAAGGTTTTAATAGTTCTACATGTTTCTTTACTTTTTGGGTTTTATTTTGACTCTTTCTACTTTTAGTATAGTTTTTTGGGCATTTTGCATTTTTTTGGATGGGTCAGCGAAAGAGAGACAGGAAATATGGGGAGCAGAGAGTGGGAGAAGATATGCTGCAGATGGTGGACTGGGAGTTGAGCCTGTGACCACTGCAACCATGACCATAGCCTCTATATATGTAGTGTTCTTGTGCAGTGTGTCCAAATTTTAAGCTAAACCAGTCAATAAAGACAATGTCGAAGTAGTTTTGCATCCTTTACTCAACCCATCTTCAATAACATTAGGTGAAAACTGCAAACAAGGTACATCAAACATTTAGTTTCCTCGTTTGACACATGGAACATTTGCATTGCACAGAAACAGTCAAATTTCACACAAATATAGACATATTACAAACGCTATAATAATAACTACAACTTACAGTACTGTCTCTTTGCTGCTTCTGAATGGATGGCTATGGATTGATCCTCCAGCACTTCACAGCACCCAACACTGCCTGCCTCGATGCAGCAGAGTTTAAGGAACCGCCCCCACCGAAAATGATGTCATCACAGCAATAAAAATTAGCTAACATCACCCAGTAAACTCAAATTATTGAAGAACTAAAACAAATGCCTCAAAGGCAACACAGTATATGGGATGCTCGCTTAAACTGCTAGGCCAACAGTTTTAGTTACAGACTGCTATGTTAGTTTTCTTTTGTCTATAGTTTTTGAAGGTACTTAAGTTCACATTACTTTTAATGGTAGTTTTAGTTTTGTTGTAAAGTAGGATGCTCGTCAGGTGTTAGACCCAGAGGGGCCAAGAACGCAATCTCTAATAAAAGTTAAAACCATCATACCATTCTATAACTGTGTTCAACAATAACAACCATCCTCTACTTCGATAAGAACAAACTGTAATACATGTGTCAGACAGAAAAGGAACAAAACAAAAGAAGAAAAAAAATAAATTTCATTATTAATAATAATAATAATAATAATAATTTATAGAATTTATATTGCGCTTTTCTTAGTACTCAAAGACGCTTTACATAAGATGAAAACTAAAAAAATAAATAAAACATACACATTTTCATTAGATTTTTGTAAACACCATACAGTTTCATTTTTGTTTGTCGTTTTTTTTAAAAACAGGCATTTAAAAAAATGCCTGTTTTTGTTCCTCTTTCAGCTTTCAGAACAGTTTTTGATGATTCTGTTGTCCCTGTTTTATGAGTAAATGGTAAATGGACTGTGTTTATATAGCACTTTCTCTCGTCATCTGACCTTTTAAACGCTTTTACATTACACATCACATTCACCCTGTCACACCAGATTCACACATGGCACAAGATGGCACAAGCTGCTATGTAAAGAGCATATCAGTATCAAATAATCCCAATCTCACATCACTTTCACAGCCACTAGGGGCACGGCATGCATGTGGACAACAGGACTTGGGATCAAACCTCCAACCTTCCAATGTAAGATGACCACTCTACCACCAAACCATGGCTGTCCCTGTGGCTTTTCTTCATAATAACCAAGTGGCAACCTCTGGTCTTAAAATATGAAGCCAATGTGAAAGTGCTAAAAACTGCAGTTCATCGAGCGTCCACTTGAGGCTGGCTGCAGAAACCACATACACACCCATTCAACAAAGATGATCTTTACAGCAGAAATAAACATGTTTACAGCCTGGTTAAAAAACGGTAAAGGTCTGTTTAGCTTATTCCACTATTGGCACACACTGTACGGCAGTGATTTTTTTTATAACTCAGGATTTACGAAGGTATTAAAGTTGTGTGTTTTGCCCAAATAAGGACATGGCTGACTTGATTTACAGGCAGGCACCCTAGCTGTTATCGAAAAGGCTAAAGGCCCGCCTCTTTACCTCAAACTAGCTCAGACAAAGTTTGGTTGTGTTTAGAATTTCTAATTTGGCACCCGCTGACGATTGGCTTCAAAACACGAGTCAGGAACAGATGGGTGATGTCACAGATACTAAGTCTATTTTGTATACAGTCTATGATTGTTAAATCACAAGTCTCCACTCCACCTGCATGTTAATGCACCAGGCCATACCTGATCACCTAAGCCACACTCCCAACACTATAAAAGCCTGCACCCAAGCCTTTGTTCCCCCTTTTCCCTCCAAACCTGCCATGTGCCAGTGACTCCTTTGTTAAAATGTTTGTACCATGTGGTTTTGAACTATTACCTGGAGTGGATGCATTACTGATGTAAGTAACGCCTTATTTCCGTATTATCTTTATCAGTATTATGCAACATTGTTTATTTAGATATTTAATATCTCCTTTTTTGTCCCTTTTGTTTGATAGCACAAATCATCCACATCCACATCCAAACTCACTCCTTTGTCTGCACTGAGCTGATCCTTTCTGTTGAGAAATAAACCTTTGTAACCTGCCCTGGACCCGGCGTGTTTGACTTCACACCACACATTGTTCAGTGAACCAGCATCAGGATAAAACAGACTTTTTACAATGATAATAACCAAATAAGCAATTGATAAAGATTTCCTCCATCAGGCCACAGCTGCATGGTGCAAAGACTGAATGACAGAGGCAAACAATCCTGGGCATACATTCTCCTGTACACCATTCTTATGAGACTTCTCATATAAGATAGTGTACATAATATCAGAATATAAGAGGATTCTTTTAAGACTTTGCGTTCACGTTGGTGTGTTTTGTATTGTGATATTTGACCTTGAAATTAAGAATCCATCATAGTGTAGATCTAGCCCAAATAAGGCACTCCAGATAAACCAGTTGATAATCTACGTCTATATTTCACCTCTCACTTATAGTCATGAGCTTTATATAGCTACTTAATGAATGAGATTGCAGATGCATCAGTCAAAGTGACCCCCCTCCCCCACTGTAGGGGGAGTCTATAGGCCCAGCTTTGGAGATAGGGTAAGGAGCTCAGAGATCCAGAGGGAGCTCAGAGTAGAACACACTCTTCTTCTCATAAAAGGAGCCTGCGCAGGAGGTACAGGCGTCTGATAAGGATGCCTCCTGGGCACCGTCCTTTAGAGGTTGTCTTGGCTTGAAGACCAGAGCTTGTTTGTCTTCTGGCTTTTATTCACCGAGGAGGAGCTGGAGTACGCTCTTTGGGAGAGGAGCATCGTGGCTAAAATTAGCCTGCTGCCAGTGCAAACAGACACTGGATAATCAGTTTAAGATGTTTGGATAGATAGACGAGCAAATGGATGTTAAATTATTCTTTAACTGACCTTTAATGTGTCCAACTCCTTGGTTACTCAGAATCTTATCATCCAAATCCCCTTCCCCTCTGTCTTATATCTGCTTTACTTCTCCCTCTTTTCTCTCTTCATGCGTCCCTCGCCTTGTTCATGGGTCAGGTTGGTTGCTTAAAGGATTTTTAACCCCTCTCTAATCTGCTTTTCCCTTTGATTCCTCTTCCTCTTTCTGATTCTTTGATTTACTGCCTATGAGTCAGTCAGCAGGGGGAAAATCAGAAGGCGACTGAAAGATTCCACCTCGAGCATGACAAGAACAAACTGTGTGTGTGAAATGGTTCACGAGAAGAGCAAGCACAGAGGAAGACCTGAATCCAAAGTGCATCTAACTTTTGTACAAGATTCTATACATGTCTTCTTGTATATGTCTTCTTGTGTGTGTGTGTGTGTGTGTGTGTGTGTGTGTGTGTGTGTGTGTGTGTGTGTGTGTGTGTGTACATACAAAACAGAGTCACAGATATAAAAGCTGGTGGAAAACAAACAAAGAGCAGAGAGAGGAGAAGAATCCAGGACTTCGAGTGCTGTTCTGACACGCATACTGCAGTGGTAAGAGTTTCTCTGGCTGTGGGTCTAGATGAGCTCAGTCTGTACTGGATGTTCATCTCATACCAGTAAGCCTTTGAAAATGTACAAAGAATCAAATCTCTGAGCTCTGCATGTATTCAAATAATTCTGGAAGTCTGAAAAACACAACAAGAACATTAAGGGCTGCACACCTGGCATGGATTTTTGTCATTTTGAAAGAGATTTGGCTGTTTGACATGAAGTTCCCGTCTATGAGGTTCCTTTTTTTTTAGATCAGCTCGGTGCTAATTTCTTTAATGAAATTAGGACCATAAATATTTGTCACAACCTTTTTCTCCATGATGAAGACGGACAATGACGAGTAAAACACATCTCTAATAACAGAAACAGAAATGTGGTTGTTGTTGTTGTTGAAGCAGAAGAAGAGAACAGTTGTGGTTGTTGTTTTACGCAGAATAATTTGTATTGATATAATTTTATGATAGCAGAAAATGGACAAATGGGGAATCATGAATAATATAAATCACATGAAGGTGCTTTTGTTGTGAAAAATAAAATAAACCATAAAGAAATGAAGCGAAATCCAGTCAGACAACCAAAAAACAGAAACATGGGTGTTGCTTTTCCAAGTCGGAAGCCGTTAATGACAGAGTAATGTTTAAAGGACGCAGAAGTTGCATGTTTTCTGCTTGACAGGTAAGAGTACAACCTGCTGTAATATAACGTTTTCATAACAAAACACCGCCTGCTCACAGAAACACAAATGGTTATGCTAACGGTTTATAACGGTTTATAACTTCTTTTAGACTTTTGTCTGTTGGTAACACGACACATTGTCTGTAAACTAATTGCCATTTTCGGGAGAGCTACTGGTCCTCCACGGCCACCGTGAGATGATTAAAAGGGTTAGGAACGGAGGGGTTCATCTTAGAATCTGTGCACTAGATGTCGCTAATATACCCATTTCTACACACTGCATCTTCAACAAGACGAGATGAGACTGAACTGTTAGTGGTCCGTGTTTTGGCAGCAACAGGATAACAAGTCAGGTCAGTGTATCACTGTTATATTACTTCCCATCCTGACCACATGGTTGCTTCAGTATTTCTTTAAACTAGTCATTTGATTCAAAGAAAGTCACCAGCAGTAATAACCTGCCCAACGGGAGGTCTCTGTACTTCACTGAATTCATCTTATTTTGTGTTTATATCTGGTTGTTCTGGCTTGCAGCGTTGTACCTAAGGGCACAAGTAAATAATAACAAATGGTTTGGTTATACACCGCAGAGAAACAGCAGACACACCAGAAACTTACACGATAACACCATGATATGCCCAGAATCAGAATCAGAATCAGCTTTATTGGCCAGGTGTGGAATTTGACTTAGGTAAACTGTGCTCTCTTTGTACAAGGCATAGGAATAAGACCTACAAATAAAAATAAAATAAAAATGCCAACATATCATGAGCTTTACTTCACAGTACTCTGTATGTTGGGGGTAAATGTGTGTGTTAATCTGTCTGCTAATGTGAACCACTGTCCTTTAATGATGTTTGGGGTTTGTTAAATGAGTCTGCTGCCTGTAGAATCTCACTGGGTTAGTCGTGTTTAGGAGGGATAGAGACATTTCCAGCACTCAGAGAGGGTGACAAGACCTCAGTGTTTTATTTCGAATCAAACAGGCTCAAGCTCCCCTCCAACCTGAGCTGGAGAGGCAGATCAGACAAAGAATGGAAATGAGGCTGAACATAGCATGCTTTGTGACATGATGAAATGGGGGCATGGTGAGATGTTAAGAGTGTGGGGATGCCATCCGTGATGTTGGCTAAGACTTCTCAACAGATATGCATTGGACCAAGAAAGCCCTGCTGGAGAGGAATCCTGTCGTCAGACAGGATTTACTGGAAAGCTGCACAGCTGGAAGGATAACACACTTCATTATCCTCCCAGGGAACCTTTCAAGAACTGCTGAGGGGCCCAGAACCCACTTTATGAGGCACTGATTTGAAGAATATTGCCAAATAGATGAAGCGATCATGGCTTGTTGCTCTCGCTCTGTATGTGCAGAATTTCTCCGTCGAGCTCTGCTGAAACATTGCACTATGGTGAAAAACAATTTTACCAGCTGCGTTCACACAAGCTCACACAGAGTAAATGGATCTCTTCCAGTGACAGAGAGCCCACCAAACGTGTTGTTAATATTCTCTTCTGCAAAGGAGCACAACATATCTTATTAATTGATTTTCATTATGAGCTGGCCTTTCACCATCATACAGACAGAGACGCTCCTTATGTGTTCTCTGTGTTTGCCAGACAGACTCTAAAAAATAATAAGTGGTAAGAACATTATTCAGTCTATCATGTGTAACACTGCAGAAGAACATTGTTGGCATTTGTGTTGAGCACCTTTTTGCATGGTAATTGTAAAAAAGCGTTTTTTAGTACAGAGTGACGAATGAACTACTGAGTGGGATGTATTTTTTCACTCTCACGCCGCTGTATAATGATGAAAAGCCATGTTTCCTTCTAACCAATTGAACCTAACAATACAGAGCAGACGGAAACAAAATGGCATCTTGGTGAAAAAACCTAAAAATATGACAAAAAGTTTCCCAAAAAGTAACTTTTTGATATTCACATGAAAATAACAAAACAACATTTTCAGAAATCTACAAATCTTGGAAAGCTTTTTTGAAAACCTTTCTTTTCAATGAGCTAAAACCAAGCGGTAACCTTCAGTCTCAAAATATGAAGCCCATGCAGAAGTGTTATAAATCGCAGTTCATCGAGCATTCACTGGAGGCTGGCTGCAGCCATTTCTACAGCCTGGTGGAATTTTTTTATTTAGACCGAATATTAGCTATTGTCGTTTTTTTTTATTATTAGTACAAGAATAACAATTATAATATAAGGATGGAGTTGAAGACTGACAGGTGATGGCTGCTGTTAGTATTCATGGGGTTAAAATTATATGTCATCCTAGAACAGCAGTATGTTTAGATTAGCATCTATCGGTTTGCAAAATCAAATTGAAAAAGGAGATTCAATTAAAAAAAACATGTAACCTCAAACCACATGACCATCATTCCACAACCAACGCTTGATACTGGAGTCTCCGTGGACCTCACTGTAAAATAAGGCCAAAATAATGAGTTCTATGTATTCTATGTAAAGCATTGAATCCCAAACAGCATGAAAACAGCATTATAAGTAAGACTTGCGTCACCTGAACTAAAAAAAAAAAAAAAACACGGTACAGATATGTAAATCCTTGTGACATTGTTCCCTGAAATGGTCTAGCTCCTTTAAATTCCCCTCATTGGATTGCTTGATGGACTTTGGAGCACCTGCAAGGTTAAGGCCGATTTTATCACCCAATAATCTACAGAGCCATGGAGAAATCTCCCATCAGCCACTGCTCTGTCTTGTTGACATTGTTGTTGTTGTCTAGTGCTGTGGTATTTTTGGCCACAGCGGCAGTGCTGTCATTGTCATCCTGACAGTCTGGGGGGAGATAGACGGCAGTTGTTCAGGTGAGAGCACAGATAAAGAGCTCAGCCAGGCGTGAACCTCCTCCTCCTCCCTCCTCCACGTTATTGTCTCTATCTCAGTCACTCCTTTTCTAATTCTTATTGCTCTGTCGTGTTCCCTCCCTGTCCGTCTCCTCTCTTTTGTTGGTCTTTTTCCATTATGAGCGTGCATCCTCTGCAGCCTTGCCTCATTAATACTGAACAAGAGAGTGCCGCGTGGCTCCACATGCAAAGGAACAGTTTTAAATAAAGAAAGCTTGCTGACAAAGATTTTGGAATTGTGGACAAGTTTGATTTTTCTCAGGTTTTCTTCTTCCCTAATTCTTGCTTTGCTCAGTGTCTTGATTTTCATTGTGAGCTTTAAAGGCTCAATCATTTTTGAAACAGCATGATAAAAAGTTTTCAGGAGCATGGTCAGAAATAATCATGCAAATGTGTCTCTGAGCCCCTGGTATAAGATGGTGCACATGTCACATTATGCTTTACTTCATTATGTTTGCATTGTTGTTGTAAGCCTCTTGGCATGCTGGCTTTAAAAGTTGGCTCAAAAAGCTACTAGCATCTTCTCGATTTGAACTGTCCTTGAATAGAGGATCCAGATTTTAATTGTTTTTAAAGCTCTTACCAGCCTTGCTCCTCGATACATCACAGATCTCTAGTCATTTAATGATCCAGCTCTTCCCTTTTAAAAGTTCCTCATTTGTCCCTCACAAAGTAAGAGATCTTTCTGTTTGGATGCCCATAAACTGTGGAAACGTTCCCCTCCGGACATTAAAATGGCGAGCTCTCTGAGTGATTTTAAAAGTAAACTAAAGACTTACCTTTTTAATCTGGCTTTTAACTTGGATAGTCACAGTGGGAAGAATGGTGGAAGGAGGACCTAAGTGCAGATCGAAAACAAAAGGTTTAATAAACAAAAGAACAAAAAGGTACAGACAAATCTTACTTAAAATGTCCAAAAACTAAATCCAAAAGGAAACACAAGTAGAAAGAGACACACAGTGAACACAAGGAAGACTTCTAATAATTCAAACCAGGACAGGAGAAAATAAAAACACAGAATAATTAACATAGGTTTGAACACAGGACAGAGGTGAAACTAATCAGGTTGATCAAAAAACACACAAGGACAGGAAGTCAAACTAAACTGGAAACACAGTGATCAAGAACTACAAAATAAAGCAGGAAACGCAAGACTAGACTAAAACACATGAAAATACAACAAAAGACATGGATCACTGAATAAAGGGAGGAAACAAAGTAAGAAACACAAGGAAAACACAAAACAATAATATTAGTATATTAACATTGTTACTGTTTTTACCATTGTTTTACCATTATTTTAATTTGTTTTATTTTATTTTATTTTTATAGTATTTATCTGATGTTATTCTTAAGTATTTCATTGAACTATCCTCTATTCTATTTTATTCTTGTATTATTTTACCTGTTGTTATTTTCTGTCTGTTATTTTGTGAAGCACTTTGGGCTGCATGCTTGAATGTACGAGAGGTGCTATATAAATAACGATGAGTTGAGTTGTCCCCTCTGTTCCGTCCTCCTCTTTGGTATGCAAGACCTATCACTGATAGCTAACATATCTAATGAGCAACTGGTGCCACTGGGTGACTGAGTACGAATGTCTGAAGCCCTTCTTCCATACACACCACTGTGCTTCAACAGGCAATTATTCAAAGAAAGGCCAGTGGATGGGCCACCAACACTTTGCCCTTGCTGGGTGTAATTAATTCTAAGTGTCAGCTCTGCAAATGATCCTCTTCCTGTGCACACTCTCTCACATGCATGCTCAAATAAAGCCATATGGATGGAGAGCAAATTCTCCAAAGGCCCCCATTCTTCCTGGTTTATAATGGATTAGAGCTATCCGTCATAACGCTGATTAAGAGGAATGGATTTCAACTGGTGGAATGAGGTTTCTTTGGTAATAAATCCCATCCTTTGGTGGATCTGAAGCTCCCACCTGCTTTAATTTTCCGTTTTATCCCTCATTTGTGAAAAAATGCTTTGTTGTTCTGAGCTGGCTCCTCATTAGCATTCACAAACACCTCCTCCCTTAATGATATCCATGGTAGATTTACTAGAAACACTGCAGGTAGGGACTCATTGGCATTTAGTGCTTCTAGATCTATGTAATGCTGTATTAAATGCCGGGTAGGCCATTTTGTGATGCTTCTTTTGGAAGTAATTGAAAAAGTTTTAGTCTTGGGATATCATTCACCGGGGAGTAAAATGTAACACTGTGGAGTTTGAAAGAATGATCATTGATGGAAATATAAGAGCTGTTCAGGAATCTCTTACTAAACATACAGATGGTAATACACAAGTCTGAGTCACATCATTGAACACCCACAGTGAAAACAGACAGTTGAAGTTATCACTGTACAGTTGCTGGGACGGGCTGAATCAGACAGTGGGAATAGTGTTTAAATTATTCAGTATGTAGTATTGCAATGCCCTAGTGTATGTGGTCTGTAAGGGAGCATGAAGGTTCTAGTTTACAACATTAACCATGTTTTACCCTGTATCAGATCCCTGTTTGGAGCCACTGTGTGCCTTCTTCAACTACAAGAACATAACACTGTGTAAACTACCTGTTGCCAAACTCCCGCATAATGTCACACATTTCCACATAACATCATCCGTTGGTTTCTGACAAGGTAATCAAAAGCAAAAAATGGTGGTTGCCTTATTGAAAACCCTGACTCCAACAGGATGTAGTTGAGGCCATAGCCTAGCCACCTGGCAAACATATACAACTCACCCACCTGTCAGTCCCTTTAGCCACACCCCCAATTTTACCTGATAATGCACAGCTTTTAGCTAAAAACAATCACACCCTGCACTGTCATTCAGATTAATATTGGCTCTAATGGGGATTCATTGCTGTTTTGGAGCCAGCTTCAAGTTGACACTTGAGGAACTGCACATCTGCATTCATTTTTCAACACTAGATATTGGCAGGTGGTGTAAACAACACCCTCCAACACTCACTTAGAGCTGCGCTAACAGTAACACTAGCTGCATGGCTGACTGACCTACCACAACCATGCCTAGCAGCAGCAGTTACTTGAACAAAGCGGGCTGTCCATCAGGCACCATTCCTCCATTAATTATGATCCTGGGAGGTCCCTAGTCCCCTTCCGTCCCTTTTCTTCTGTTTCCCTGTGTGTTTTTCTTGTTTGTCTGCTCACCAGGAGATGGGGGTGGAGTCAACTCACCTTGCTGCAATCAAGTCTGCTCACCTGTTGCTAATCTACAATCAAGCCACCAAATCTGTCTGCAATACTAAAGACCAGCTCAGCCTTCCACACATTGCCTGATTGTCCATTTACCAAGCATGGTACGCAGCTCAGGCCCTCTTGAATTGTGTTTTTGAAATAATGTTTCTCTTGAAAGAAACTAACTTTTTCTCTCCCTGTGACCAGATCTCCAAGCAACTTTTCTTCAACCAAATGGCCAGCTCCAGAACCACAGCCAGCCACTCACCATTCATAACGCACCCTGGAAAAGTGAACTCTACCTGCAAGTCCTCATTAAAACCATGTTTTCAAAACTTCAAACTTGCCTCCATTTTGTGTCTGTACTGTGTGTCCTAAACTGGATTTGTTGCAACAGATCCAACTCAATATAAATATGATACTCTGATTTAGTGTTTGTTTGATTATTTTACGTCATTCTTTTTTATGCACTCATCACAGATGTGTTTCTGCACAGCTCTGGTGGAGTCTGATAACTGGTAAATCTGGTTTCCCTCTTGGTGCCCCCTGCAGTAGAAAATTAAGCTTCTCCGCTTGGTGCCCCCTGAAGGCCTGGAGCATTTCAGTTGTCGTGGATGGATAATGCAGCATAATACTGTTGTGTTTGTTTTCTGGATTTGTTTGTTTCTGGTTTCTTGCATCATTTGTTCATTTGCAACCAATGATGAATTGTTGAAGCTCTTTGAAGCAGCTTTTGTCCTTCTCAGCCCCACTCCTGTTTCCCTTTGTTTGAACTATTATTCATAGCAGAGCATCATTGCTAGTGATGATATTAGTCTTCCTCACTTTGATAAGGGACTAGACCTTATCTTCAAAACAGAGAGTAAAACATTTCATCACATCTACGTCAGTCTATCCCTCCATTTCATTTTCTAGTCTTGTCCTCTATCTTAACTCTTTCCCCTGGATTCCTGCTATCCCGCCTTAGTCATTCATTACATATGTGTAGGACCTTGGATGCAGGAACCATCTGTCCATATATAACACTTGCTGGAGAGTATAGATTTGTTCTCCCACAAGTAGCATCCTCAGTACAAGTCTGCTGCAAGCAAAGAGATCTTCTTGAAACATTTATTCAACATAGAACTTTAATGAGAGGGAGGCTTGGTGAGAGGTGACCACAGTGTTCACAGAGGGACACTGTGTGTGTGTGTGTGTGTGTGTGTGTGTGTGTGTGTGTGTGTGTGTGTGTGTGTGTGTGTGTGTGTGTGACTGTGTGTGTGTGTGCGTGTGTGTTTATGCAAGAACGTGAGAGGGAAAAAAGAGGGAGACAGGAGAAGTGAGTCTTCCAGCTGAATGGATGAACAATCATGCAAAATTCATGGCCATGGGGAAATCTGACACTGCTGTCGAGGGACAGGAGGTGAGGAGGGATGAGAGAGCCCTGGAGTGAAGTGTGGGACAGATGAAGAAGGATGGATGGAGGATAATGTAAGGAAAGGAGTGGGTGAGGGAGAAAAAGCAATAGAAATTGTGTGAAAATGCATGCAAAGCAGAAGAGAAGTTAAGAGCAGAGGTCAGTGTGTTGGGGAGAGAAAAGGAGTGACTGAGGGAAACTTAGAAATCCGTTGCAGTAGGACACCACAGTGCTTAAATACAATAACCACGGCGTTGTTTAGATAAAACAACGCGCAGTGACTTATATAACTCACCTGAGGAGGAGAGATTAACAAATGTCTGAAACACAGGGCAGTTGTTTTCTCTCATATTGATGCTTCTAATCAACCCTGCGTTCATGTGGCATTAAAATACCACACCATATATTTCCTGTCAAAGCCCTCGAAAATCAAGTTTGCCGCCAAGTGTGAAGCGGCAAGGATGAGGTTCACCTCCAAGTCTAAGGCCATGGCTCTCAGCAGGAAAAGGGTTGCTTGCCCTTTCCGGGTCAGAGGGGAGTCTTTGCCCCAAGCGGAGGAGTGCGAGATTGACAGATGGATGGCAGACACTGTACTGGTTTGTTGTGTTGAAGAGAGAGCTGAGCCAGAAGGCAAAGCTCTCAATTTACCGATCAATCTATGTTCCAGCCCTCACCTATGGTCATGAGCTGTGGGTTGTGATCGAAATAACAATATCGTGAATACAAGAGGCCGAAATGAGCTTTCTCCACAGGGTGTCTGGGATCAGCCTTAGAGAGAGAGTCAGGAGCTCAGACATCCGGGAGAGGCTAAAGTAGAGCCGCTGCTCCTCCGCATCGAGAGGAGCCAGATGAGGTGGTTCGGGCATTTAGTAAGGATGCCTCCCATACGTCTCCCTTGGGAGGTGTTTCGGGGATATGCTTCTGGGAGGAGGCCACAGGGTAGACCCAGGACACGCTGGCGAGATTATATCTCTCAGGGAGTGTCTAGGCTTCTCTGCTGAGACTGCTGCCCCCCGTGATCCGGACCCAGATAAGCGGAGGAAGATGGATGTATGGATGGTATCAAGTTGTAAAAGTGACTTTGTGTCTATGAAGAGAATTGTTCTCAAAGTAGTACCTTCTACACACATTTCTTCTCTTCTTTCTGTTCTTATGCACCAAAATTGTGGAACACTCTGCCTCAGGACATCAAAACAGCGAGCTCTCTGGGTGTTTTTAAAATAAACTAACATTTATTCATCTCATTTTTAATTTTTTTATTTACTGTATTTTTCTGATCTTTTTAACTTTAACTAACTTTTAATTTTGGTTTATACTCTTACTTATTTTATTAATTTTACTGTATTGATTTAATTTTTAAGTGTTTTATTTATGTTTGTCTTTTATTATTTTACCACTTTTGTGAAGCACTTTGGGCTGCATGCTTGTATGTATGAAAAGGTGCCATATAAATAATAAATAAAGTTTCCTCTTTCTCAGATGGATATTTATTAGACGTAACTTGCTAATGCACATGTTTTTATATTCATTTGATTCTCAGGAAATGGCTGTAAGGAAATGATAATGCTGAATGTGAATGCGCTGCTGTTGCTCTTGGTTCATAGAATAGAGTAGACCATGATTTGTGCTCCCAAGTGGTCATCTTGCTGTGCTGTAATGTGTGTGCTAAAAGCCTCCTCATCTTCTGTGTGTTGACTAGAGAGTAAAAATGACACTACTCAAGAGCACTCTCTGTGAAGTGTTTAAATCCATCCACACATTTCTGCTTTGATTGTATCTTTTATTTGATCTCTTTTGACCTCCTTATTCCAGTACAACATGTACCCTACGTTATCGTATACTGTAGATAATCAAGCCAGACTTTGACACCCTTAATTTAATACAGGACTAGTTTTCTGCTCTTCTTGACGCCTTAAGACACAGACCACATGTTAACAAAGACACATTTTCTAATCATAGAATTAATTATCTAATAATCTCATTAGTGCTACTTGCCATGTTGAAAATGTCACAGCGATTATGGATATGAGGCAGCTTGTGTGCCTCGCAGTGGAAAATGAAGCGCTCTCTTATATGATGATGGTATTAGGAATTTTTCCTTTTAAATGAGGAAACAGAAATCACTGAAATGAAATAATGAACCAGATAAGCAAAATATGAACAAAATGAAACACACAATGATTGATTTTGTGTTTTCACATGGACCATGTAAAAGGAAAAAGCAGCCCTCGTCTGTTGCCATCTATCACTAAGTGTGCACATTTTCCTCTCTGTCTTTTGAAATTGTTTTGTGTAACAACACCTGCGCAATAGCTTTTGTTAAGGTAGGAGAGCAGCCCAGGGTAGCTTGAAAGAAGGCAGTAGCAGGAGTCCTGGCAGCTACACAGGATTGGTCGCTCCCAGTAGACCCGGAGAAGCAGCTGAGATTTCCCCAGCACATCATCAGCACCACCCTAAGACCAGATATCCTCCTGGTCTCAGATACCCCTTGTCCACCGAGGTAGTTTCAGGATCGGTTCAGAGCTGGTGCTCAATTGAGAACCAGATTTTTGTTGTTTCGACTGCGAGAGAACTGGCTCCCGGCCAGGAAAACAAGTTACAGAGCAGCACCAACTCTTTGTTGGTCTAGAACTGCAAACTGCTTATGTCAGGGGCACGGGATGAGGGGCGAGGTTGATGTAACCAAAATGGCAAACTAAAGGAGTTCCATGTAAGGTACGACGAGTAGAAGAGAGGTGTTGGTAAAGTTGGATACGTTCTCTTTCGGACGTCATGTGATTAAAGTCAGGTGCAATACTAGTAAGCATGCTGTCTGCCATTGTTGTTATTGTTAGGGACAGTTCACACTAGCACTGCTCGGAAAAGCGGTCATGTAGAAGTGACGTCATGACATGGCTCTTCCACGGGCTCGAGCGGGTGGGAAGACAAACTGGTGCTGAGTTGGTTCGCAAGTGGAACCGGATCCGAACCGGCGTGAGCACCAGCCCGGAACTCGAACCAAGTTTGTGTTGGTTGAAAAGGGGTAAGAGAGCATCAAGATCATCATCATCATGGAGCTGATAGTGCCATGGGAGGACCCTTTGGGGAAAGCCCATGACAGGAAGAGGACCAAAAATGAGCACCTTGTCATCGACTGTCGGTTGTAGGGCTGGAAGGCAAGATGTATGCCTATCAAGGTTGGCAGCGGGGGATTTGTGGGGCACTCACTCCACAAAGCCCTAAGTGCTCTGGGCATTAGGGGAACAGCAAGGGGCAGAGCCATCAAGAACACCACTGAAGAAACTGAGAAAGCCTCAAGATGGCTCTGGACCTGGAGTGCATGAACCATGGGGAGGAGTGAATGCCCCCTGATCACTATCACAGTCTGATCCAACGGTGGCTGGGTCACATGGGCAAGGGTGTCAGATGTTGAAAGACTTGAAACACCCAATGACCCCATGTTACATCACTGATGATGTGTTCAGGTGCATCAGAAGATGCATTCAAGAACTTATTTTTCTTTTATTTTTTGTCGTTGTTTGTTTTAGATTTGCAGTTTAAACTATTTGAACAATTTGAGCCAAGTTACAGATACTGCTGGAGGAAAACTAATTTTTTTTGCCAGACCACTTCCGGGCCTTATATATCTTGTGTTGAAAGGTCCAGGTTATGCAACCCCTCAACTTAAATCAACGGTTTAGAGAGTAAAAACTAGACAAAAGTAGAGAAATTCAGACAATTATTCAACATCTCAGATAAAGTCCTGTCAGATAAAGCGCTGAAAAGACAAGATTTTTTTACCCAAAAGGTCAAAAGTCGGACATTTTATAAGAGTCTTCTCCTCTAGCACAAACACTTGAAGTAAAGGATGAGGATATGTTGTTGGTTAGAGGGATAGGTGTCTCCTGTGAATACCATATCCCAACAACACCTGGAGGCAGTTGTGTTTATTTGTGTTTTCATCATTCGAAGAGAACCAGGCCATCTGTGATTTATTAGTTTACCCCTCCCTCCATTCCTCACATACATGTTCAATCAGCTGTCATGAAAAAAGTCTATTTCCAATCACATGCTTCACAGATGGAGGCAGGAATGACTTTTTCACACTCAGCTTGCTTCTTCCATTCCAAGAAATGGCAGTTTGATGATTACATGTGAAGTGCATTGAGCATAAAGCCCTTATATACAGCTTTAGATGTGTATTAGCTTGGGTTATTATAGTATCTTTATGCTGAATCAGAACGAGGCAAACGCTTTGATAACAACAAAGAGTTAAACTTGAGTGGTTTCAGTGCATCAGGTCAAAGTAAAAGCTGATTTATACTTCTGTGTCGCCCGTACGCAGCAGGGGCTGACGCGGACATGAGCCCCACATACTTGTGCGTCGATGTGTCTGTGTCGCGCAGCAATTCTCCTCCAAAACGCTTGAGGGCAGTGTGGTCTCTCTGATAGCCGGTCGCCTGCTTCCGGTCCTGCTACGATCTCTGTTTACTTTTCCACAGCGATTCAGAGCGTGTTCTGTTAATCTACAGCTGATACATGTTGCTGTTTATCATACAGACATGATTAAATGAAGAATAGAGAGGAGGAGATGAAATACACGGCCGATGTGTGGCCGATGTCCGGGATCCCGGAAGTGCTGTGAATGCGGGAAAGACAAAGCCGTCGAGCGGACCAATCACAGAGCTTGCGGTCCGCGTCGGCTCTACGGGGAGTTACATTTTGGAGGAGGTGCACGTCAGCTACGTGCGTAGGCCTCTGCGTAGGTACGGGAGCTACGCGGACCTAAGGCGTAGGCTACGCCGTCAATTCGACGCAGAAGTATAAATCAGCCTTAAGCTCAGGACACAGGCTGCCTTTATGGCATGAACATTTCAGCACCATGGACAGCACCATCTCTCTGACAGAGAAAAGGAGCCAATAGAAAGACATATACTGCTCACTCTACTGTATTATTATTACTTTTTTTAACCAAAGAAAAAAAATTGGACACTTTCAGTATAAAACTTTATTCAATATTTTCTTAAAGACAAACTGACCTGAATGTAAGCCTTTCTTAAGAGTACAGGACAGTGGGTAGAGCAGGCAATTGGAAAGAGAGAGTTGGGAGTGAGCACTGATTGTTTAGAACGTGGACGTAGGCTCAGTGACGTCACCCATCTGTTTCTGCAGAGTTGAGGCGGACCTTTACTCATGCCCTTATATGGACACAACTCGCAAGTTTAAAATCTTCAAAATTAAGAAGTTCTAAAAAAAAAACACCCCGAGTACAGAGTGTGATGATAGAAATCAGTGATCATGACGTTATGGCTCGTTGATTAATATTTGATTTATTGTGAGTAGAAGTGATGCATATACATGGTCTGCTTCGTTATCTGTATAACCTTTTCTTTCTTCAGCTAGTTATTCACCTCATACATATATCTATGTAGTTTATATTTTTTATTTAGATGCATTAGATTTTCATTTAAAAGAAAGTGACAGCTGTGGAGAGACAGATGGAGGGGAAGACATGCAGCAAATGGCTTAAGCTAGAATAAACCTGAGGCTGCTGCAGGCAGGATTTAGTTTTTATAAATGTTACTGTCTGCCAGGTGAGCTAACATAATATCTCTGCCGTGTACTTGTTTTAACCTGAGTCTTTATGAAAGCAGTGCAACTGTTCCTGCTCTGCGAGATCATTAAAAGCTGAAAAGAACCTTAAGATAGAGGAAAAGTATAAGTGGAATTTATAAAGGGTTATATTATGAAAAGGTAGTATTGTATTTCACCTCACTGGTCTTTAAACCATTGCAGTAGATACAGTCAAACGTTGACATTCATACAGTGATTACTTCAATACATGGCTCACTGTCAACGAAAGGATTCTGTATATACCGTACAGTATTAATTATTGCCCTCATTACTCGGCTACTAACTGAAGCTATAAACATGTTTAGATCAAATATTGATTTAAACTTTATTTTATTGATTTAAAAATGATTTTACAGCTAAAATAATAGCCCATCTGATTCCAAGCTGTTACAGTTTCTCATTGTAACACATCTGTTTAGGTTTGAGTTTGTCTCTGTTTTCTCCTTGATAGTTATTTTATATATATCTAACATATTGCTCTTGACTTGTTTGCAATTACTGTAAAATCTTTTGAAGTAAAATGTACGATTTGTAGCATCTCTTAATCCTGGCAGGAACTGTAGCTGAAGAAGATGGGAAACCCCAGAAAAAAGAATCCCAAAAATGATATAACATTTAGATAAAACATTTTAGAAAAAATCTCCCATAATCACCAAAAACAGTCTATATCAATGTGTAAGTACATATAAGTCTGAGTCCTCCACTCTATCTTCTGAGTCCTAATGCAGTCAATGCTTGAGTCTGAGTACAAGTCTGAGTCATCAGAGCTTGAGTCCAAGTTGAGTAATGAGTCCTGAAAATCAGGACTTGAGTTAGTCTCAAATCTAAGTCCTGAACTTGAGTACTGCAACACTGGCTCTGTGTTGCTGCTGTACTGTTCTATCTTTGAGCATTTTTTCTGTTCTTTAAATTAATTATTATTAGTAGTAGTATTTTTAAAATCTGTTCTCTAAGTAAATCAAACTGTAAACTGATATACAGTATGTGGTAGCTGTAGTTTACCTATTTAGAAATCTAACAAAAACATACTTTTTGCCAGTATCAGCAGGCAGACTGAAAATGTGCCAGACTCCTTTCTGAGGATTTGATTTGTCCGGTGGGATCAAATTGTGTCTGGCCACACTTTGCTGTGAAGGAGTAACACACCGCTGCTATCGAGTATTGACCAATCAGAATCAAACATGTAATACAGCCAGATATTAAAATTAAAAGGGGGTTTTCTCTTAGCAAGCAATTTGGGATTCAAAAGCTTTCCAAGCGACATTTTTGATTCCAGATGTGTGGATGAAAAAAAGAGTCAAAAGCAGAGAGAAATTCTAAAAAATAAAGCGTAAGCTAAGTGATCATAATTGTTCACTGGGCTGTTTATCAGATCGTATTTCAACATACACAGACCAATCAAGTCACCTGTGTATGAGCTCTGCTAAAAATGGTTCACTCATTGAAAATAAATATGACTTTAAGTGAAAATTCGTACACCTTGTCTTGTTTCCCCAGTGACCGACTTCCAGCTGTAAACTTTGAGACAGTTTTTAGAGGAAGACACTGGAGCAGGTAGGTGTTCTGTCTGAAAGTGACAGAGATTGGCTGGGTAAAACATTGTTCTGAAGGCTGCAAATTCTGAATGTCAAAATCTAAATGTCAGCCGAAATTAAAGTCATCATTAGACTGACACTTAAGGATGAAAATGTGTTCTGCTTGTTCCAAAAATGCTCTACAACATGAGTTTTAGTACAATAAAGAAAAGGTTGTTTGTATGATATTACAGACACAGAATCCCCCTCATACTTTTCCTGAATACTCAGACTGATATTTAAAGGTAGATATAAAGCTAAGTTATTAAGCTTAGTCTGGAAACTTTAATTTTCTGGAGCCCTTTTGTGCCCCCATACAGGACAGAGGACCAACACACGGATTTAAACTGAGTACTCAGGCAGAATAATGATTTCACTTGATATCCAGAGACAAGGCATGAATTTTTTATCAACTTCTTGGAAAGAAAGATTATTAAACATGAGGCAGAGTTAGAGGAAATGCCTGTATAAGTAATTGGTTTTCAGTAAAAAGGAGAGAATTTAACTTGTTTTGATCCGCTTTCTGCATTAATACTTGCTGTTTGAAGTGATGCTGCAAACTTTAGGGTGTTAGAAGAAAATGTTCCTCTTCTACTCAAACATTAGGTTTGTATAGCAATGGGAACACAACATGACAAACATTGTTCAAGTCTTTATTTGTGCGGCTTTTTATAGTTGGTTCCAGACGGATCCGTCCAGACATCTTTGAGATTGTCATTCCTATCAGACATTTCTATTCAAAGTTTCTGGACGATAATCAGTCTGACAGATTGACAAAAGTGGGCCCACTGGCTTCCATTCACAAAAAGGGTTTAAGTGAAAAAACAGCCAAATCAAAGAAATGCATTTTGTAGGACAGAGCTGTGAGCGAGCCTGGGAACCACAGAAATCTGCGATTCCAGGTTGCATTTGCTCTGGCAGATATGTCTGGCCACCATCGTGTTCAGACAGATTTCCTGTCAGCCTGATTCAGGTTGAGGACAATCAATGGACTGTATAAATAATGACATCACATACTGCGTTGGGCTTTTGGCTGCTGCCATGTTGGTTTTTATAGCCAGGAGCTCCCATATTTAGCTGCATGTGTGGTGCTGGAGAGGAGCGAGGGGTTGGCAAAGTAAATAAAGCTATATGCAGTCTGTGCCTGTGGGTAATTTATTCCTTGGTTGAGCTAAATAATAACAGTGTTCCCAACAGTTCCCAATCTGTGGTGTGAGGTGCCAGAGATATTTTTCAATATGACTAAAGAAGCTCAGACAGCATGTGGAGCATAGCTGTCTCGCCTTCACTTGAGTCACATTCAAGATATCAAGGGCCCGGTGAACCGCAGTAGCATCCGGTCTTCTCATCACTACGGTCCATCATCTTTTTTGGAGGGAATAATGAACGTCCTAAGCCTATGTAAAGGCAAATACATCATTGCCTGGTGTATTGAGCACAGGCACAGACATCCGCTAATTGGTGCTAACATATTACAATAAAAGAGTGGATGTTCAGTCACCAAAACACTGCTGAAAATACTCATTGGACAGGCTGTGAGTGCATAAACCACTCTGCAAGCCTTATAATTTGTTCAGAACATTCCATAAAAAACAGCACCTTATACATGGCTACTTTATTTTTTGTTTTTAATTATAATGCTGTCTCAACTTAACTTTTCAAAAGCCTCGCAAGAGGAGGTGTCTAGACAGGCCTTAGACTCAAGGCAAACAGCTGCAATTGTTACATTTAGGCAAAAACAAAAGAGGATCCAGAATGCAGACCAAAATAAAACTTATTTAATTAACAAAAGTGAGACAAAACAAAACTTTCTTCAAACAAATCCACAGAGGAAAAAACAAGAGCACTGAGAACACAGGAAGACACGGTAACACTCGGGTAAGACTGGACAATGAACTGACACAGAAGGGAGGAAACAGAGACTGAGTACTGACAGGGCCAATCAGACACAGGTGAGACAACGAGACACAGGTGGAACTAATGCGGGTGCAAATTAAACAGGAGGGAGACATGATGGCAGGAAGTAAAACTAAACAAGATACACAGGGGGCAGGAACTACAAAATAAAACAGGATATATAATTGACTTAACTAGAAACACAAGGAAATACTTACAATGAATAAAGAACACAAGACATGAAGCACAGAGAGGAAGACTACACTTAACAAAGAAAGAACCATACACAAATCTTAACAAAAACAATTCATGACAATAATGTGTCTGTCTGTTAGTCAAGGCAGCCACTCCCCTTGTTATGCTAATCCCATGACAGGTTTGACATGATAGTATGGGTTCAGTAGTGACTGAGTTGCTTTTGTAGCCAGCCCCAAGTGGTCACTCCAGGAACTGCAGTTATTTGCACTTCCTCATTGGCTGTCTTTCAGCTTCGATAAGCTAAAAAACTGAAATAAGGCCAATCAGAGGTGTTCTAAGAGATATTTTTGATGCTTTTGGTACACACCCAAGATGGCTGCCACTTTTGTGGAATATTATTTTGTTACAACATAAGTCTGTATTTGAATTCAAGCCAGAGGCAACAATATTTAATGCTGTGGTTTGGTGTATCGTTCAGAATGCCCTTTGCTAACAGACCTTATTCAAAAAGTTTTGAATCACTAGACTGCTAGTTTTTACAGCACAAAGCTTGATGCCAGAGTGTCTTGATTTGTGTGACTGTATCCAGAACAGTTGATAGTAAGTATGATTACTCTGCTGTCATTTGCAGAGGCTGACATTGACCTTGAATACTTCATCTACGCCCCAGAACTGTGTATCCACTTATACAGTCCAGGCTTAAGACTTTTACCCTCAAGACTCTGTTAGCTTGTGAGAGAAACCAATCACTGTCAACTCAAATTAGGAGGACGCTCTGTATGATGAAAATGCTGGAAGCGTTTCAAACTGAGTTAATAAAGTGGAGACATTTCTCACAGTTGGTTGGTTTATTTTTGGTAAACTAGAAATGTATCTCATGTCAGATCTTTATGACAGGCTGTCTGTTCTGCTATATGCGAGTCATCAAATTGAATTTGTACGTCCAAATTTAGTCAAGCTATCTGCAAGAGTTGCTGTGGTAACGATGAAGATGTCAGTACCTACGCACACTCATGACGCAGCTATCTCATGTAATAGCATGAGAAGTAGAGTTCCATCAGCTCACCAAACAACTTTTCAGACTCAGATATGGAGTCCTCATTTCACCGGGCAGACTGAACCCTGGTAGGGGCAGACATTCATGCTGCCGTGATAAAGCAGAAGGGAGTCTTTTTGGCTCCTTTATGCAGTGCTGTGGGATTGAATTCGTCTAGAGTGTGAAAATGATTTAAGCATATCTAAATTAAGATGCATCTGTAGGTATCTAGTTTTTTAAATGTTGCAGAGATGCAAGAACTGATTCCATGTGTTGGTAAGACTTTCTAAAACCAACCTGGGTGCTGTAACAAAACTGATTTTGACTGCCAACCTGAATAAAAAGCATCTCTTCCCAAACCTCTCTGGAATTTTCCATCTTGTAGCTGGGGAACAAGTGAAGGAAAACTTTGAGTTCAGTCCAGGTTTACTGTCCTCACATCTGTATTTTAATTCTAATTTGCATTTGTGCTCTGGTGCCTGCTGTTCACAATGTTACATATCCACATAAATAGACACACGAAAGCACCCTCATGCAAAACATCTGTGGAGCCCTAAAGTGTGAATCAAGAACTATTTTTGGAATGTAGGAAGTATGAAAAATGCTGCTGTGACTCTACAAACCCAAAACAGCCTGTTATATGCTATTGTTATGGAAATCTGAAGCTTTTAGGAAGATATCCAAGACTCCCATGTGGGAAAACTGAAAACAACACTGTTGGCACTGTTGATGTTCCACTGTGAGTATTTTCTACCTAAGACTACAGTAGTCTCACCTCATCTAAATTCTTTACCTGAGATGACTTCTTTCTGTACAGTTCATGCATGAACTGAAAGGAGGAGAGAATACCTGATTAAAACAAGGACAGGGTCACTTCACAAAGCATGGCCTCACATAACCAGCATGTTACCATTTTAATGGTAACTATAGTATGTGTTTGGCAGAGGAAAAATAAGTATAAACATGTTTAATTAATCTTTTAATGCAAGACTGTATTGTACATTTCTGCACATTGTTAAACATCTTCTTTTATTTCTACTTGACAATATTCTGTCCCCACTCTTGAATTCTTGCCATAGCTGTAATTTTATTTCAAAGCATGGGAATGTAAATAATCATTGAGAAAAGTATAAATCATTAATAATTTACAAAACTCACTTATATGGAGTAAAACAGAAATACTGTGACTGCTCTTTATGGCACTAATTGAAGGCAGAGAGCCAGTAAGACACGACAGGATCAAACTTCAATGAATCACTAGGTCTTTTTTGCTTCTGAAGCAAAATATTTCCCTTTTTTCACGTTTTGATTATATGTAATTTGACTAGTCTTTGTACTCCAATTACATGTAATCTGAAAAAACCTAGAGAGACAAGCAGAGGCAAAATGGACAGGCCTGCTGCTTTTCAACTCAAGGGTCCTTGGTTCAAATTTACAAGGCTGTCAAAGTGGCCCTTGCCAAAGTCGTGTTGTCTTTCAGAAACACTATAAAGTGAACAGTTTATTACAATTCTAAATGATCACTTTCAGCGTGCCACCAACCATCAAGCCCATGGGTATTAATAAAAACTAAACAGAATGCTATCCACTGCGCACGCAGCACGTAATACAGCCATGTGATCCAGCAGCAAAACGACAAGTAAATAAAGATGAACAGCCTACCTTTATTTAATGTACACAGGACCTTAGTTATCTTTAGATAGTCTGATACTGTTGGGGCATCCTAAGTTTTAAATCATTAATGAAGGTACGCTGTTGTACCTTGCGGTGTGAATGACAGAGTGGAAGATGATTTGCACTTATTGATGGGGAGGGAGCAACATCCTCCTCAGGTGTAGGCCTTGTGTCCAGGTGGCCATCAAGTACAAAGTTGTTTGAATATATTTAGGGAGGTCTGTTTCATTTTGGTAAACTAGCAAGCGTTGCATTCTTAAAATGTGGCTAACTTCTTCTGAGATGTCAGGGTCACAGCCAGGTGAGCTGATTGGTTGGCAGCCCTTGCTTGTCGGCAGATGTTGTTTTATGATGAACATGATTTAAATTATATTTAAAATGGACAAATGTTATAATTAGACAACAATAGGCTCAGCCTCTGAAAAGCGCCTAGTGCTTCCAGCACACAAGGCCTCAAAATCACTAGCTCGACTCTTCTCTTCTGTTGCCCCTAAATGAATTGTCCAGCTCCATTTGATCTGCAGAGTCCCTCTCTACTTTCAAAAGACAGCTTAAGACCCAGCTCTTTAAGAATCACTTTGCACTTAGCTAGACTGTTCTCCACTGTTGTCCCCAGTGGCAGACCATGTTGTCCAGCTACAATTGACTCGCACTGTCCTGCTCTATTCTGGGAATCTGTGTTCAGCTCTTGAGTGACCCAGCACTTGGTACTTTGGTCATTAGTTTGGTGATGTTAATTGTTGATGATGATAACGGAAAATCTTAAATGGTTTGGTTGCTTCATTTTAGATGTTCCTTATTTTATAAAAAAAATCCTTATTTACTTTGTGCATTGCCTTCGCACTGCTTGGCAGTACCTGCACCCAAATGGACTTGAAGCACTTTGTTACCCGTACTGATCTTGTTTTATCTTGTCTAGATCTTTGCTTGTGTTGTTCTTATTCTCGTATGTACGTCGCTTTGGATAAAAGCGCCTGCTAAATGACATTGTAACATTGTAACATTTTAACAATAGCTGAAGTCTAAAAAGTAAATTCTGCAACAGATTTTGGCGTGCCAGCTGCCACTGTGTGTGGCACAGGCCCTGAGGCTACACCATAGAGTCAAACTCACGGTTCGTAGCGCATCTCGAAGCATCCTGGCAGGAACTGTTGCTGAACAACACAACATGTAGATACACATGCTGGTGAACACAGATTCCAGGCCATGCTCTGACTGAATAAATGATGAGGGTCTCATACTGAAAAAAGGAAAGCACAACAATAAACCAGTTTTTCCTCTCCATCGTCCAAGTTAAAATTCAGTTCTCGTTTGAGTCCAAGTAGAGTCCCAGGTCCTTGAAATCAGGACATAAATCAGATTCAATTATACATAATGGTCTCATGGGGATTTTCCATTGTCGTGTTTTTTGACACCCCTGGACTGGTGCATACTTGTACCCAGCATGCTTTGCTTCTATGAGCTCCATCTTCTGTGTAAAGTAGCCTTCATAAAATACCACTCTGCATTTATACTGGTACATTCTACAGGTATATTGATAGCACCGGTGTACAGGACACAGCTCACGTTTTAGATGCGCTTTATATAACATCTTATGCACCAAGTGTTACTGTCAGGCTAACACATTTACCTTCAACATCAACGGACATTAAGGGAAGTGACAAGCACTTGAATTCATCTGCAGCTATATCACAAACAAAGTCCTTAAAGGCCAATAATTACTCTCAACACAGTCTCAGTCGGCTTTGACATGGAAAGACAACTAAGCTTTTGATTACTGACAATCTCTACTTAATGATAGGTTTTAAATAAGAGCTAAAAACATTCCCTCTATCAAACACAACACATCAGTAGTAATTATAGGAACATATAGTGAGGAAACCTTTACAGATATGAGAAGGATATATATTTAAATGCAGAGCACCTTGCATTCAGTCTTGGAATGTTGTTTGTTGATGTGAGACATCTCTACCTTGAAGTCATGCTCTGCTCTTCTTTCATCTCTCTGAAAGTTGTAATACTTCCTTTCTTGTTCCTGTTGTAAAGCAAATAACAGGCATACAGATTACACATCTTCTGTGACCTCACCAGCAGGAGCAGAGAAAAACAAAGGTGCTCTTCAAATCAAAATAAGGTACAGCAAACGTTTGGTCACAGCAGGAAGGAGGGATGTAATAAAACACGACATCTGTTTCCTTTCCTCTGGAGCTCCAGCTGTTATTCTTTAGTCTTTCTTAATAGATGACGTGCTTTAGAGAGCCAGATTAACTCTGGATTTAGTTGGGATAATACATCAAACATGTTTGTTCATTTGTATCTCATCATTCATTCACAGTAGGGATGTGTAGCTAAACATGATTGTGGACATCAGCAAGAAGCTCTTTGAAGACCAGTAGTTGAACCATTCAGAGCTGAGGTCTCCTCTATAATACTATCTTAGGCCACTTTCCACACTCATAGTTTGTGATGTATGAAAACAAGCATGATGGGAAAATGAGCATACAGGTAATCAAACTCTGTTCATTTTGGAGGCAGTGGGAACTGATGAACCTAGATGGTCAGGTGGTGAATCAAAGCCAGGTCACATATTAATGCCTTTCATACATTTAATTCCATGAAATGTCAATATACTTCATACAGCTGCAGGTAACAGCGTCAATAGTTGTTTTATATATTCAAAAACTTTGCATATCACTGAGTGTAGTCCCTTGTTTTTAATTAAGGTAACTCTGCAAGCCGCATTGAGCACACAGAGACACATTGGCAGCTGCTGCACACACTCTGCCTCCTCCACTCAGCACATCTTCATCACCTGCATGTTTTTTGTTGTGTTAATGTGCAATGTTCATAAATCAAGCCATGGGTGGCTCTCACATAATTATTACATCTCCTCATAATCAGTCGAGGTGCAGGCCAAGTTTTCCACGTTGATAAACAAGCTCATCAAAACTTACATTTACCATCAAGTAATGTCTTACAGAGGGGAGAGGCCGCTGATTGACGTGAACAAATCAGTGTTCGTCCTGTAAACATATACACACTGCAGTGAAACTTGTGTGTTATGATGAATAGCAGATGTTTTGTCACCCCTGAAGGACTACATGAATGCTGCAGCGACTCGGTGTCACTGCTTTGTATTTTATTTGTGACCCTCCTGCTCTAAGAAACATTTTATGCTCCCTAACCTCCGCTTCATTCACAGTCACCTTGATTCCTGTGTCAGAAACTTTACCTCCTCCATCTCTCTCTCGCTTTGTTGTTGCCGTGATTCACAGTGAGGGACCTTTGATCTGACGGCTCATAGGTTTACATTTTCATTCATGAGCTGCTGGCGTTTATGGACCGATGTGGCCGCGCAGATGTTGGAGTGTGAGGCTGATCCACGGATGCATAGCAGGGCAATTGCAATGTTTAATGGAACGTTTTGTGCAAGTGCGTGTGCGCCCAGTTTGATAAATCTTAAAGCCTCTGGAAACATAAATGGAATATTTGAAATCCATATAGAATATTAAAATGTAATGTTTAATCAAGCTTCAATAAAATCTGAGTGAAAATAAACATCCATAACTATAAAAATACACTGTCCAAAAACAGCTTATTTTCCATTTCAGAGCATTTGTCAGGACTGTGTGGGCACGGCTGCTAACGCTTGAGAGAGTTCACAGCCTGCATGTTTGAAATAAACAAATTGTTCATTTAAAATGGTCTCTGAGTGCTGAGTTACAAAATACTTCAGAATCAGAACTTATATCATTTATTATTCTATCACTTCGTAGTCTCTGGGGCATCAGGACCACGGGACGCCTGGAGCAGTTGAGGCTGAAGTGTAGTATGTGCATGCAGAGGAGCTCGTTTCCGGGTGTCAGATGGAGCTGTTTGGCTAAACTCTGAGCTGTTTGGGGAAAGTTTGTGAAGCTGTCCTGGGAAAAGGAGCGGAGCATATGTGGGACCATTTTAGCCACTCGGCCGCGGCTCAACTCAACAGTGTCCCAAAGTTTCCCCAAATCCAACGCAGTTAGGAAAATAAAAGAATGACAACAAGCTGTTAGGGACACGCAGTCACAGCGGTGCAAAGAGCAGGGAGACAGCTATACAGACAGATTACAGGCAGTACGTGATTAGCAAACATTTAAGGCAACACTGAGGGGAGCTAGCTGAGACGTCAGGAAACGGACTGAGGAGGAGGGGAGTAGTTTTGTTGAACATGTGTGCTCATGACTCAGTGTTTCCTTTCTGATTGGTTGGGTTATTTATTTCATCATAAATATCCAAGTTAACCCCGCCTTCTTTATCCTAGCATTAGAACAGTTTCAAAAACTTTCAAAAATTGATTCATGTTGTAACAAATCCAGGTTAGGACCCACAGTTCAGATACAAATGGAGGCAGGGATGAAGTCATGACAGGGTTTTAATGAGAGGAAGTGCAGGTAGAGTTCAGGTGTCCAGGGTGCGTTGCAGAATGTGAGTGGTTGGCTGGCTGTGGTTGTGGAGCTGGGCGTTTGGTTGAAGTAAGTTGCTTGAAGATCAGCAGCCTGTTGCACCAGCTGAGCGCAAGTTCAAACGTAGCCTAGTTTGAACGTAAAGTTTACACTCTACTAACGTGTTGGGCGTTGCACCAGCTGAGATAGTGCCAACGTAAGCCTAAGTTACATCCTAATTCTTACACTTAGCTACTAGTAGGTGTAAAGTCCTCTGCAGAGTACCGGTTGACATGGCACATCGTTTTGAAAGGTGGGACGATTTGGAGGATGAGGAGATACAGGGGGTTCCCCCAGCTAGATAATGTCGGCAATGCGGGAATTGCAGCATGACACAGATAGAAACGGAACCCTTAGTCCTTCGCTGCAGGTGTGTATTGCTTTGAGGTATTTTGCCACTGGACCGTTTCAGAACTTGGTTGGTGACTCAATGCAAGTTCATAAATCCACTGCATGTAGAGCAATACGAGCTGTGGCAGTATCGTTGTGTCGACGCTTCAATCATTATGTAATGTTTCCATCCCGGCCTGAGAAACAGAACATAAACCGAGGGGGAGTCCTCTCCAACAATGTCAAGTATCAGGGATGAAAATGGCCCCATGTCTGGTTTGGGTCCACCTCCTGATGGGACATTTCGGGAAAAGTCCTCAATTGCATGAATTTTAAAGTCACTCCACTTCTTCCGGACATCCTTTACATCCCTGTGCTCCACTCCTTTGGCATTGACTGCTTCTGTGATGTTCTCCCATATTTCTTGTTTCCTTGTATTAGTTATTAAATTTGTATGAAGTCCCTGTGAACAGTCCCTGTTTATAAAGTATTATTAAGTCATTAAATGTTGATTCCAATGTCTCTTTGTTTTGTTTGTTTTGTTCCGTATGCGAATCAACATATTTAAAGCTTTTATTTATTTTGATTTTGCTGATTAGGACTTGCAGCATCAGAAAACCTCAAATTCAAAAACTCAGAAAATTTGAATATTGTTTGAAATCAATAAAAAAAAGGATTTTAAATACAAAAATGTCAGGCCTCTAAAAGTAAAATCTTGCATCTGTACTTAGTACTTGGTTGGGGCCCCTTTTGCACGAATGACTGCCTTAATCCGGCATGGCATGGATGTTACCAGCTTGTGGCATATCTCAGGTGTTATGGAAGACCAACATGCTTCAATCGCGGCCTTGAGCTCTTCTTTATTGTTTGGTCTCTTCCCGTTCAGCTTTCTCTTGGCAATGCCCCACCAGGATTTTGTACTTTTGGCAGTGTGGGCAGGTGCCAAGTCCTGCTGGAAGATGAAGTCCGCATCCCCATAAAGCTGGTCCGCTGAAGCAAGCATGAAGTGCTCTAAAATGTCCTGGTAGACCGCTGCGTTTATGCTGGACTTGATAAAGCACAGAGGACCAACACCAGCAGCTGACATGGATCCCCAAGCCATCACAGACTGGGGAAACTTGACACTGGACTTCATGCATCTTCTATTGTGCGCCTCTCCGGTCTTCCTCCAGACTCTGGGACCTTTGTTGCCAAATGAGATGCAAAATGTGCTCTCATCAGATAAGAGGACTTTGGACCACTGGGGAACAGTCCAGTCTTTCTTTTCTCTAGCCCAGCTAAGGCGCCTCTGGCGTTGCTTGCTCGTGAGGAGCGGCTTGACAAGAAGAATTCAACATTTGAAGCCCATGTCCAGCATTCGCCTGCGTGTCGTTTCTCTTGAAGCAGCAACTCCAGCCTGAGTCCACTCCTTATGAAGTTCCCCCACACTTTCGAATGGCCCTTTCCTGACCATCTTCTGCAGGCGGTCATCCCTCCGGCTTGTACACCGTTTTCTTCCACACTTCTGCCTTCCACTTAACTGTCCATTAATGTGCTTTGAGACAGCACTCTAAGAACACCCAGCTTCTTTTGCTATCACTTTTTGTGTCTTACCCACCTTGCGCAGGGAGTCAATGATGGTTTTCTGCACAACTGTCAGATAAGCAGTCTCCCCATGATTGTGAATTCTTCTAAACCAAACAAGACACAGACTTTTTAAAGGCTCAGGACCCTTTTGCAGGTGTTTTGGATTACTTACCTGATTAGTGTGTGACACTTTGAGCCTGCAATACTGAAGCTTTTCACAGTATTCTAATTTTCTGAGTTTTTGGGTTTGAGGTTTTAATTAGGTGTAAATCATTTATGTTGAATTGCCTGGATATAACAACTTTTACACGATATTCTAATTTTCCGAGTAGTACCTGTATATATAATAGCATGTAAATGTGAATATACATATCATAGGTAGAACGTTTTTGTTGATTTGAGTTACCAGAGGCTTTAATACTTTTTGGTGCATGCTGTATGAAAGAGAACCCTGGTTGTGCAATGTGATGGTATATCCTGGTCCATATGTGAGAAATTGGGCCAGAACTCATATTAATTGTTATTTTTTATTTAACCTTTATTTAACCAGGTAAGTCATTAAGAACAAATTCTTATTTCCAGTAACGACCTGGGAAAAGGCACAGCCTTTTGAGGGGTAATGGGTCAGTGATAACAGTAATGATAAAAACAAACACAAGGGTAAAAACTTAAAAGACAAGTTAAAGGTGACAGGACAGAACAGAGCAAATAATGAACAGCGACAGCAGGAGTCCAGGATTAAAAAGGACTGCTGACCTCTATCATGACTGTGTATTTTGGTTTTGTTACAGCCCCTCCTAGACAAAAAAATCCTCATCTGACTTTCATTCAAAGTTGCCGTTAATCCAAGGTGTAAAAATCAAATGGCTTGCACTTTGTAAATGAGTGACTTTACTGCAGACACTTGATGAGGCACTTGAGTCTGAGTATTCAACCCAGGCTCCAGCTTTCAACACAAGACTGTTTCAGTGAATATCAATCATTTCTCCGTGACACTTGACACCTGATGTTGAATATGATTCATTATGTATCAAACTATGACACATCCATTTTCATGTTGGCATGCAATGCAGCTTAATGACTGCTACAACACTTTTAATCAAGATTAATTAACAGTGGACTACTTTAGAATTCACTGCAGAACACCCAGAGGATTAAAGATGTTAATGAACCTGGAGACAATCACGTTCCTGTAGCATACTCTCTTTTACACAGTGTTCATTTGCATTTAATTGATTGTATCTATTGTTTTACATCTGTTAACCTTCCATCTATTAAAGGGGACTACGTCATCCCTTCAAGGGAAGTAAAAAGTTGGGACAGCAATGAGCTTTAAAAACAGGATACAGGACAGAGTTAAGCAAAGGTGAGGGGAGCAGGATGCAGAAGATAATACGATAAGGAGACTAATGGTGGAGGAGGGGAAGTAGTTATATAATAGCAAGCTGAACATCCGTGTTTACTTAAATTAAATTTACTTTGAATCAACCCTGAGGACAAATTCATCATAGCAGTTTCAGTTTTGAGAATGGCACAACTATTAATTTTCACAAAGTCTGCTGTTTCAGTTTTTATAATGGCAATTTGCATATACTCCAGAATGTTATGAGGAGTGATCAGCTCAACTGCAATTAATTGCAAAGTCCCTCTTTGCCTTGAAAATTAACTTTATCACCAAAAACACATTTCCACTGCATTTCAGCCCTGCCACAAAAGGACCAGCTAACATAATTTCAATGACACACAGGTGTCACACACATTAACACAGGTGTAGGTGTTGATGAGGACAAGGCTGGCGATCAATCTGTCATGATTGAGTGACTGGACACTTTAAAAGGAAGATGGTGCATGACACCGTTGTTCCTCATCTGTTAGCCATGGTTACCTGCAAGGAAACACGTGCAGCCATCATTGCATTGCACAAAAAGGGCCTAACAGGGAAGTTTATAGCAGCGAGTAAGATTGCACCTCAGTCAACCGTCTATCGAATTATCAAGAACTTCAAGGAGAGAGGTTCAATTGTTGCCAAACAGGCTCCAGGGCGCCCAAGAAAGTCCAGCAAGCGCCAGGACCATCTCCTGAAGGTGTTACAGCTGCGGGATCGGGCCACCACCAGTGCAGAGCTTGCTCAGGAATGGCAGCAGGCAGGTGTGAGTGCATCTGCACGCACAGTGAGGCGAAGACTTTTGGAGGAAGGCCTGGTGTCAAGGAGGGCAGCAAAGAAGCCACTTCTCTCCAGTAAAAACATCAGGGACAGACTGATATTCTGCAGAAGGTACAGGGACTGGACTGCTGAGGACTGGGGTAAAGTCATTTTCTCTGATGAATCCCCTTTCCGATTGTTTGGGGCATCTGGAGGAAGGCTTGTTCTGAGAAGACGAGGTAAGCGCTACCATCAGTCCTGTCTCTTGCCAACAGTGAAGCATCCTGAGACCATTCATGTGTGGGGTTGCTTTTCGGTCAAGGGAGTGGGCTCTCTCATAATCTTGCCTAAAAACACAGCCATGAATAAAGAATGGTACCAGAACGTCCTCCGAGAGCAACTCCTCCCAACCATCCAAGGGCAGTTTGGTGATGAAGAATGCCTTTTCCAGCATGATGGAGCACCTTGCCATAAAGCAAAAGTCATAACAAAATGGCTCGGAGAACAAAACATTAAGATTTTGGGCCCCTGGCCAGGAAACTCCCCAGATCTTAATCCCATTGAGAACTTGTGGTCAATCCTCAAGAGGCGGGTGGACAATCAAAATCCAACAAATTCTGACAAACTCCAAGCATTGATTATGCAAGAATGGACTGCCATCAGTCAGGATTTGGTCCAGAAGTTGATTGACAGCATGCCAGGGAGAATTGCAGAGGTCTTGAAAAAGAAGGGTCAACACTGCAAATATTGACTTATTGCATGAATTCTGTGTAGTTCTCAATAAAAGCTTTTGATTCTTATGAAATGCTTCTAATTGTATTTCATTATACCATAGAAACATCTGACAAAAACATCTAAAAACCCTGAAGCAGCAGACTTTGTGAAAATGTAATATTTGTGTCATTCTCAAAACTTTTGGCCATGACTGTACATCTAAAACGTTCATCAGCAGGCTTTATTTTTGAATTTCATCTAGAAATGTCATTATAGTTATCACTACTTATCTTCTTATAATCTGAAAGTATGACCTGTGGTGCTTACAATGTTTGCTTCTGATTTTTGAACCTTACATGAACAAAACTGACAAGAAAAGGTCAGCAATATATCTCAAAGCTTTAGGCCTGATATCAAACTCCCATATATGTCGAGCTGCAACTTTTGTATACCTGTGGCCAAAGGTTTTGAACATCTGGAGAGCAGAGAGCTGAGAATACATTCAATGTGAGGAGTTTGTAAAATGAAAGAGAAGAAATGGCAGGAAGCTCCATGTAACGAACACATGCAGCGTGACATCAGCACTGCATAGCAGCAGCATTAATCTTCCCAGTTTTCTACCTTTCTCTAGTGACTTCTCTGTTTCTCACTCATGACCCCTCATTTCCTCTCCCTCTCTTCCCTCTTAGTCCGCCCATCACTCCCACGCTCAGACGTCAGCCCACAGGGAAATTATGGGATGTCAGCGGGCTTGTATAGGGGGGGATGAGGGAAGAGGAAGAGAAAACTGGGCACAAGAATAATAGGAAATAAGACAGGCAGGGACAAAAAGAAGTCATCTGTCTCCAATAACCGTAGCTTCAATTTGTTGTTTGTTGAAAAAACAAGATGTGATAACTGAAAGATGACAGACAAATAGATGCAGCTTCCTGTGCTCCCTTCTGAATCTGAGGCTTTGAGGATAAAGGGCAGATACCTGGATGTCCTGCTTCGCAGCCTTTGTTGGATTTTAGGAGCCAATTAGATTTTCGATCATGAAACAAACATGTACTTTATCATTACATAGAATTTTTTTTTTATTTCAAACCACTTTCACAAAAACATAACACTTTAATATCATGGCAACATAGTATTTCGGATCTATATGATCTTTTAAACGATCAGGAGTCCGGGTGTGCCGGCTGTGGGCTCTGTCGAAAATAGACTCGACTGGTGCAGACGTAACAGCGCATCCTGTATAAATTGGGGGTTACAACTGGAGCAGTGTGTGCTTGGTGGTCATTACAGTAAATGTTCAACATACTTAATATGTATCATTTAAAACTATGCAGCCACACGTCCTCCTGAATAGATCAAGGTAGGTAAAATAAATCTCATGCCACAAGATAATCTGACAAGAAAATTTGTCAAAATCTCTGGACTTGTCTTTACTTTAATCAGAAAGGGGTGATTAGGCCAAAAATCAGTTTGAGTGTGTACCCCACCTAAAGCTACCCTTAGACCGGAAGCATGACAGCAATCATGGCATTCACACAGAATGCATGTTGGCTGATGGGCTCGACTCTCCCACAGGTTTTACCCAAAATAAGGCCGTAAACTATTGATTACTAAAATGTCAGAAGTCATCGGGATCAACTCTTAACATGAAAGGATGACAAGGCATATGATCTCCTGTAGATCATAATTCATACACATAAAGGAAATCTGAATACTTACCCCTCTTCACTTAATAAGCTGTTTGAAGTGGTTTTCAAAAACGATCTCATTTACATTAAAGATGCTTAATTTACATCTAAATAAGAGTAGCTGTGTGCATAGACACACACAGTGACGCAGAGAGGATAAAGGGGGAATGTACTGGAATATATGTCCTGAAGCCAGTTATTTGCTTTGTACAATTATGTACAATTATATACTTAAGCCTAAACAGATTATGACTCCATTTATGATTGTTTTCCATAGCAGGGAATGCTTTTGGGTGTTGCACAAGTGTTCTCTTCAGGAAACCATCTTCTCTTTACATGAAAAATGGGTTCTTAAATTACTCACAGAAACCAGCTGAGCAGAGAGATGGGCTCAGAGAAGGATGCAGAGGGGAGAGGGAGATCACACAAGAGGGACATTTTCCCATAATCTGATGTTATTTTATTATAAACATAGATTACCTGTGGCCAATATGATTTATAACTACTTTACTAAACAGAACTCTGCAGAGACTCAAATATAGAGCTGTGCAAGTGTCTTTTTTTTAACCAAATAACTCTGGACACAACTTCAAAATAAAAGTGTTGTTTCTCCACAAAAAAAAAAAAGATAGGGCATTTGCTTTGAAAAGCATTCAAGGAGTGCTACCAAACTATACTCTTCATGCCTGGAACATAAGTATAGCTGAAGCAAGGCTCAAGGTTTTTTTTTATGTCACACGTATTTTAATGAATTCAACTAGTGGACCCAGGAGCAACACTCTTAACATAAGAGATTTGTTACGATTTAATGTCCAAAAGGTCGAAGCAGCAGTTGAAGGAACCGGTAGAGGAGGTGGTGGTAGGCAGGCAGGAGGGTGGTGAAACACTGGACAAAAGAAAACACAAAATGAGTCTACAGAAATCTTTAGCCAATATATTAACTGTTGAAAGGCCAACTCTAAAATACCACTGGAGATAAGCAGACAATCTGGCGAGGAGTGGATGAAAGGCTGGTGTTCTTGTACTGGAGGCTTGATTGTAGATTGGAGGCAGGTGTGTAGCAGGGAGGGGGGAATGGAGAGATTTGACCAGGTAATGAGGAGGCGGGACTGGGGAATGATGGGCTACGCCTGCCACACACACAACAAAGAGAGACAGGCGTGGGCTGTTTTCGAAACGGCCTAATAAATACTGCCTACGACTGTAGTAAATAAAATTATAAGTCAAGCTGTTTTGCAGACGTCAAGCAGCCATGCAGGCTTTGGAGTTTCATTATGCATTTATAAAATTTACAAATAAAATAGGATTAATGCCACAAGGACACTGAATCAAGTAAAGAAGATAATTAAAGTATTTAGTCCATTTCTCAAGACTGTGAATGCCGCCAGAAAACACTGATTGACCCGTCTCTGCCTCGTCATTCAAAACTGGCACATGATAATTGGAGTGCTGCATCCATTTAAACAAACTGCCTGGAGTGAAGGAACTTCTAGATATAATCAAGTCGTGTAGCTTTCGGTCAGAAGTAGACAGAGCGAAAGTCAGCTTGTCAGTTATATTATGAAGTTGCATGACATCCTCACTTTTGAAATTCTTGAAAAGAAATAAATCATTCATATCAGCCCGGTCATTGATGTTGAAACACAGTCGCTGGCCCTCGATGTGGGGATGCTTTCAAGAATTATTTCCTCACCATTTGATCTGGCACATGTACCTTCATCCTTGATCCTGTTGTGACATGTGCCGTATCTGTTAGCCATTTGGCTCCTTGTGATAACAGCAGTGAAGACAGAGCTGAGACGTTCTTCTGTGCTTTGAACGGGGGCTGGATCTCTCTGGTACACAGCACCGCGTAAAGGGACTTCTAATCAGCTGCCAGTATTCTTCCTTGTCTTCTTGATATTACAGTTTCCCTTGGTGATTCATAGTAGCACCTAAAATACATTATCCATGGCGCACTACATGGCGCTCACACCCTTTTGTGGGTGTTACATGACATTCGCTCGTCTGTTTTCACTGGAGAGCGAACTCACAAGTCTCCACAGTGTGGATTAACAATGAAACCCTGAGTAAAAGAAGACGACAGTAATGTTGGCCTGACTCAAAGAGCATGAAGAGAACATGAACTGAAGTAGAGCTGGATGTCAAAGGTCTGAATTAATTTACCTTGTTACGTGATTTCCTCTGAATTTATCACCACATGCACAGCGAACTCCTTTCCTGCCTTTACTTTTCGTTCTCTTACAGACACTGTCCTCTCTGTCTGTCTCTGTCTGTCTGTCTGTTCCTGTTGTGTGACGGCCTGACACACCAAAGCTGAACCGAAGATGAACAGGAGCATGTTGGTGCAGAGATGCAGAGGCTCTTTGTCTGTGTGACACACTGTGTTCTCAATAAAGCTAAGTTGTGGCAATCAACATGATCTTCTAGTATCTTTTATTAACTATAGAAATAAGGAATGTAATGCTAATGATGATTTGCTGATGCTGGCCACAGGATTCAGATATACTTTATTAGGGGAAATTATTTTGTTCCAGGAGCTTACAACATAGGACAGGGAATACAACAATTGTACTTACATAGTCAAAAATATAATAATAATAATGATAATAATAATAATAATAATAATAATAATAATAATAATAATAATAATAATAATAACAGTCATAATAATAATAATAGTAATAATAATAATAATAATAATAATAATAATAATAATAGTAATAATAATAATAATAATAATAATAATAATAATAATAGTAATAGTAATAATGATAATAATAATAATAAAAAAATATATATTGCAGATATATATACACACTATATACACTTCTTTCTTATGAATAAATAGTAAGGTAAGTTATTACACAGTTAAAATTGCACCAGGATTATTAAAAACATACACAGTATGAAAAACAATGTGAGATGGTTACAATAGTTTGTGGGTGTGAATCATAAAATTAACACCAAAAAGTAAACTAGGGAAGTACTGGGACTTAAAGCACGGCTTTGGACTAATTAAATGATAGCACTTTTTTTAGCATCTCTATAGTGATCAGAAAATGTGTAACTTTGTCAACCAGACCTATTATCTTGGTCTGAGCCATGACCAGTTTAAGGTAACTAAAAAAGCTGTCAGTGCTGATGCGTTTCGGTTCCCCTGGTCTGATCCATCCATTTCGACAGCACACCGTCTGCCCGTCTATGATCTTGCCTTGTTTTTGGCCATGCATGATGGTACTTTGCATATATTTAATAGAGATGGAACTTCAGTCTGAGTTATTGACTTTTAGAGGGCTGCTCATTCACAGTCTTTTTGGCACTGAGCTCGTAGCAGTGCTGTTTTAGATATATCTTCCTGTAAACTCTAGTCAGAATAAGAGTAGTCGAGTCCTTACAGGCTCTTTTCAAAACTCAAGGTTCAAATCATTTCCTCGAGTTTGTTGCAGAATCTAGTTTCCTTGAAATGAGCCCCAGTTAGCTAAATGGTAAATTTATTTCTACATATACAGATTTTCCAACCCCTCAGAGTGCTTTCACACTACTCTTCACATTCAACCATTTACTGCATAGTCACATACTGACAGCATAATTCCATTCCAGTAGTTACACAGCTGACTATGTCTTTCGGAGCAATTTGGGTTCAGTGGCCCAATCTCAATGTCCTCCCTGAACCCTAAGCCCTGAGCCCTTCTTGACTTAATTGACATCACCTGGAAAGTGATTGAGGGCAGGAGGCTGTAAGGACTCAAACTTTAGAACTGGGAATGAGTACAACTTTATGACTTCTGATGTAACCTGCATGATGTCATGTAGCTCACCTTAGCTGCATTAGGAATCTTTATTGCACAGTTTTTACTTCTCTCAAATTCAAGGCGCTCAAGGGGACGACTGACTGCCATGTGATCCAGACTCTTACCGTACAGACTGCTTAACCACAAAATTAAAAATATATAACTACAAATATATAAATTATACTGTATGTGAAGAATTTGGGCTGATTAAGGCTGTTTTCTATATTTATACTTACAGGCAAACCTTTTTGTAACGCCAACATTGATTGTACTTCCATGCGTCTTGTTATCGTCACACTTTTGTTATGTAATGTTATGGCGTTTGTTTACCCTTCAATTCTCAAAGGCTTCCCCTGGGAATCCGGTGTTTCACATCACAGTGCAATGAACAATGGGTAATTCCCATTTACTAAATCTGCATAAATGCTCATTTATGGAAAGGGGGCATAAAATGCTCAAAAAGTCTGTGAGAGATCCCTCATTCACTTGAAGATTTGACAGTGGGACAGCCCTAAGCCCTCATGGACTTAACGGGATCGCGCCTCAAATTCAGTGAGTGTGTGAGTGTGGACATTGAGATTGGGCCATTGTCTTGCGAAAGGACACTTTGGCATGTGACTATGCGAGCCGGGATCGAACCGCCAGCCTTCCGATTTAGAGACGACCCAATCTACAACTGAGCCACAGCTCACCAAAGTGTCACAGACTGGTAAACTACCGTTATTTCCAATGCTGCACTTCACATGGGCAGTATGTCCTTTCAGCTTGACCTTGTCCTCTTGCTGAGACGCAGCAGTCGCAGCTAATGATCACAGATGTCACCATGTTGGTGAATATTAGCCTAATTAGAGTAGAAGTAATAATCTGCTCATAAGTGTCAGACTGATGTACTTTGGACAATAGCAGATGGAATGACAGCAGATGCCATATTTGAATTGTCCAGTCTGCTCTTTATGGAGGGGAATTATCCCTGATCTGCCTCAGAGCCAGAGTCACATGAGTCCTTAAGAGACCAAGAAAGATATCTAACTGAACCTTCTCCTCCATCTCATTCAGTTTCATCACGGCTCAAGGCTTGATTAAAATCTCTGGGGCCATCATTTTCCTTGCAGGCATGCATGTCTCCCTGAAATTATATTCGTCTTTAATAAGATGTCATCATAGGGTATTCTGATTGTTTTCAGTGTCGTTGTTTCTTACATTCAGACACATTGTCTTACTTTTCCTCCTGACTGATTAAATATGCGTTACTGTCTTGACAAATCAGAGACTACCATTATGTTAGATGAAAGGATCAGCATTAACAGATGATCAGCACATTCCAGACATAAATTTAGATTTCAACGTAATCAGTCACTCAGAATATCCATACAAAGTTTTTCTCTTGGTGTATAGGACAAGTTCAGTGGAACTTACTCTGCAGCTAATGTAGGTTGAGGATTTGTTCTCCTTACATAGAGCAGTTTCTGTGGATGTGAGGGTTGAGCTGTTAGTTTACATTTAGTTCCTTTCATGCTTCTACAGTACACTGCTTTAATGCTGTGTAAAATCCAGGCGGCAACCTCCTCTCTTGAGTAATGAAGCCAATGCAGAAGTGCTAAAAACGGCAGTTCCTCAAGTGTCCACACCCATTCTCAAGAGTCCATCTTTACAGAGAAGATAGACATGATTACAGCCTGGTACAAAAAAACTACTTTGGTCTGAAATGCTCATTCCTCTATCTGCACACACACATGGGAAGGTGAGTTTTTAAATTACTCAGGAGGATATTAAGGTTTAAAGTTTTGCAGAGATAGAGGCATGGCTCACTTGACTGTTACAATGTTACAATGTTACAATGTTACAATGTCATTTAGCAGATGCTTTTATCCAAAGTGACGTACATACGAGAACAAGAACAACACAAGCAAAGATCTAGACAAGAGGAAACAAGATCAGTACGGGTAACAAAGTGCTTCAAGTCAATTTGGGTGCAGGTACTGCCAAGCAGTGTAAAGGCAATGCACAAAGTAAATAAGGATTTAAAAAAAATTTTTTTATGATAAAATAAGGAACATCTACAATGAAGCAACCAAACCATTTAAGACCCTCCATTATCTTCATCAAAAATGAACACCACCACAATAATGACCAAAGTACCAAGTGCTGGGTCACTCAAGAGCTGAACACAGATTCCCAGAGTAGAGCAGGACAGTGCGAGTCAACTGTAGCTGGAAGACATGATCTGCCACTGGGGACAACAGTGGAGAACAGTCTAGCTAAGTGCATAGTGCTTCCTAAAGAGCTGGGTCTTTAGCTGTCTTTTGAAAGACAGGCGCGCACACTGTAGCTGTTCGCCAGGAGGCTTAAGGCGTGCCTCAACTCCACCTCTTTGCAAAAGTTAGGTTGAGTCAATAGGCTTCAGAACTTTGATTCAGGGACCAATGGGTGATGTCACGGAAACTACATCCATGTTTTATACAGTCCATAGTTAAATCCCACTGGTATTTATGGTAGTGAGTGTTAATCTCATGATCAAACAGGTGGGATCTGTCGTGGAATTTTCATATATATATATGTATGTAAGAATGTTTAACTATTGTATTCTTTCAGTCTAAATGTCATGTTTAGAGTAACTTGTTTCCTATGTCGTCTGTGACGGGCGAGATAGTGTCAGGGTAGTAGTCAAGGTCTCTCCCCCTGCTCCTGTCTTTATCTATGTGTTATGGCAAACTTACTGTCTCCAGAACTAGAGCACAGGTCTTCTTCCTACTTGTTGTGTTCCTATAGTCCAAACATGGTTATCTAACTTTAGTGTCGTCTTCAGAGGGAATAAATACCATGCCAAGGGTTTTGTCTGGCAGAACTGACTCGGCATTGCACTGCACTCTCCTGCCTGTGTACTGTTATGTTATTTCTCCTTGATCAAGTTCTACATAAACTATTTCAACGTAAGCCGTTCGAGTCTCCTGAGTCTTCTGTGTCCAGTGTCCAGTTTGTTGCTGAATTCCATCACAATGGGTGATGTCACGGAAACTACATCCATGTTTTATACAGTCCATAGTTAAATCCCACTGGGACCCCAACATGACACTTAAGGGTCGTTACGGGGGTACATTGGGTTCTCAGTGTAAAAAAAGGCTCAGAATCATCACCTTAGAACAAATTATTGTGGACGATTAAACAGTCCTGTCTCTAAATCTGTCATGATGAGAACTAGGGATGGGATTTACGGCTCTTTGAAGGGAGCTGGATCTTGAGGATCTGTTTCTTTCAAAGAGCTGTTCAAAAGACTGGCTCCTTTTTATATTTATTTATGTATTTATTTATTTATTTATTTGACAGCCTGGGGTTGACACATTTTATCTGGGAAATAATCATTGGGAAGATGATAGGGTAAGATTTAGATCAGAATCATTCAAACTTAGACATCCTGTTTCATTATGTAAGAGCTGTTTTAAATTCATGCTTTGTGCATTTTTGATCATGGTATGATGTATGATTGATGCCTAGATTGTGGAAGAGATAAAACATCTAGTGCACGTTTGACACTGTAATAACATCATTTCATTCAAAGATTTAAACTGGATTACATCTCCTGTCTATAAAAAAAAAAAACGGCTCGCAACTACAAACCAGTTCCCATCGTTCGTGTTAAAGAGCCAGTCAATAGATTTGATTCGTTCGTGAGCGTCACAACTGGAAGACATGGTACGCGACACAAATCTCAACACCTCAAAATACATAAAACACAAAGTTTGCTGTAGATTAGTTTAAAAGTTGCAGAAAGCGTCTTTGATATAGTTTGATTTTCAGCCTGAATAGAAAATAGTCCTGGAATACGGTTCAGTATTAAGTAGTTATTGATATCCCCAGGCCTCCGGCTAAAAAAGCAGGAAAGGCACCCAGCAGCCGAGCAATAACAATGTGTGTGTGTGTGTGTGTGTGTGTGTGTGTGTGTCACAACACAGGGGTGAAATCATGGAAAGAATAATTAAAGTTAATGTCAGGTGACTTGTCTGCAGCATGACACATCCTAATTAGCTGCATATGCACTACCCAGCCACCCACACACATTCAAACACACGTACACACACCTTGTGGCTGAGTCTTCTAGCCCTTATCCCCAGGTTGAAAAGGAGCTTCATTATTATGCTAATAAAAAACGGTACTTCTTATTTTTGGGGTTGGATTTAACTCTTTTCTTCTTTCCCACTCAAGCTGAATGCATCTCTGTAGTTAAATGATTTCCAATAGTCTGCAGCACAAATGCCCGGTGATGGTAAAAAGGGCAGAGTGTATTTCTCCAGCAAACATATTGATAGCATTGAGCATTATTCGCACCCTTTTTCTTCATAATGCTTCTATTAAAAGGCTCAGTGTTAAAAGTGCAATACTTCAGAGATGGATTTGGGTATGAAAAAATAACAAAACAAAGAAAATCTAAAGTGAAAATAATTTCTTTGTTTGTGCTGTGTACATCTAAATGCACCAAACCTCTTGAAACCTGCTCAATAAAGCAACACACAAACTATGAGACCTTTATTTAGTGAGCAGATGGTGTGTGGGAGTTAGCAGTGGTGTAGATTAGGGTAAATTATGTGTATATTACACACAGTGTGCTTGCCAATATCAGGGAGGCAGATTCCTGAAGAGAACAGAGCCTCACCAACGATCTGACCTGGTGGATTTTAACAAAATGATCTCAGTTCTAAGTTTCTGCTACATCGATTATTGTCGGATGGCCTGTCAGCGCCCTCTGTGTGACACCAAGGTGAGCTCCTGTAGTGGAGACACAGAGGAGAGCTGGCAGGTCAAGGTAGGGGGGGGGATTCTGATAGCTGGAGAAGCATTTGATCCAGAGATATAGTCTCTGCAGGAGACTTGAGGGCAGCAAAGCATAGCATAGCATGTGGGTTTAACCTTTATGCCTGTGGGTCTGTATCGGTTGCAAAATAGGTCACTTTTCGGTGGATAATTTCATAATCGTCCTTAGTTTCTGGTAGTGAAGCAGCAGAGTTTAAGTGATTCATAAAAAATACTGCTAATTATGGAGCGAACTTACAGCCCCATTAGTCTCACATGTTGTAATCGAACCCATAAAAAAGTTTGGTACCCAAGTACAAAAATCATATCTAGTGAATATGAGGACTGAATGAACAACATGTTCTGATATATTTGGAGCCTTGGAGTCTGTTCTTAAAATGTTTCATATATATTGGTCTCAAAGGTCTTAAAGTATTGGTCATTGTTGACTTTGGAGTCAGTATTTGCTCTAAGCAATCTAAACCATCAGATGTCTTCACCAAAAGTTTTCCAGCTTTGGTCAGATTTGTGTCATGTCTCGTCAGTTATGTTAAGTTTGCACCTTTTACTTCAGTCTTGTCTTTCATGTTTGTCATATTCACATTTATTTTGTAGCCATGTCTCTCCTCTCGTTTCAGGCAACTTCACTTCCTGTCGTGGTGATCTCTCGCTGTTGTGATTTTCGCCCCTGCCGCTCATTGTTTCCACCTGTGCCCCATTACCTCCTGTATAAAAGTCTGCGTCTTCTCCTGTCCTGCACCAGATTGTGGTGTCTCGTCTGTCGTGTATGTGTCTCCAGAGCCAAGTACCAAGTTTGTTTCTTTTGTTTTTCACCAGGTAGAGTCTGAGTTTTGTTACTTTGTTGTAGTTTTCCAGCCTTCATGCTGTGATTTTTTGTTAGTACTTTGTTTTATTACTTACTCGGAGAAAGAGCCTCCTTTTGTTTCAAACTTTAAAACTTGTGCCTTTGGGTCCTTATTGCCAATCCATGTCAAATTGTAGTAAGAACCATCATGTACAAACCATCTATGTACACAATTAACTCAGGAAACATAATAATATATCAGTGGTATAAGAGGATAATCAGGGATCACCTAAACCATCAAAGCTTATATTTTCCAGCCATTTATATCCTAACTAAATCTTATGCTAATAGAGCCAGTAGTTGTGGAGACTCATTAGTGAAGTGGTTTCCTCCTTTTGGTAGTGGAACAGAAGTAAAGGACCAAAAAATCATAAAGCATCATACGCTGAAAACCATGAACCTTGGTACTAAATGTCATTGCAGTTCATCCAATACTTGTTGACAGTAGATCAAAGTGATAGACCAGCAGATGGATGATTTGACAGATACTCTCCCAATAGCACGGCTGAAGATCACCCTAAGGCACCTCAAGGAGGAGTGATATTGGGTTTTCAAACTTGGTGTAAATCCTCTTCTGAGCGCCATGATCCACAGTACATGTATAACCTTGATCCTGTTGTGCAGTGAAGATATTTTGAAAATGTGAATAGGTTATCCTTAAAAAACAGTTTTGTACCTTCCACTCAAAGCGTATCCCATAGCTGATGGGTTTAGTCACAAAAGGTTAAGTTTTCTGCTTTACCAAACTCCAGGTGTAAAACGTTCCACCTTTACAAAATGCCACTGATAGAATATTAATGCAAACTAGAAAGCTACACCCAGGTTGACCTCATCTTATGTGCCCTAAATGCAAGCCACACTAAGTGCCTCTACCCATGTATAAATCATTACACAGGCTGGCAGCATCGTATTCAACCAACCTCATCATCTCTTATGTATCCCCTTAAGCTCTTTGCTGGCAGGATGCCGCGTGCTTTACTCTTCCAAGAGTGTTTTCCTTCCGTGTCTCTGATCAGTTGCATAACTCTCCTTCTTCAATCATGGAAGCTGCCCCGCCATAAGCTATTGAATTGAAACCTTGCAAATCAAAATGAGTTTAAATGTCATTTGACCATCCTAACATTATTTAGTTGAGTCTATTTTCCTTCTAATTTAGTTCAGGCAAACCTGATGTGAGGCTGCCCTCTGCCTGTTTCTATCCTGTCACTGTCAGTTGTCAGATTGAGTATCCACAGGGATGAAAGGTGTGTGTGTAGGTCATGAAAGTCTGTGGGTGGGTGGCTGTCTCATGGTCATTCCCCTGTTCATGGACCTGTCTCACACAGTGACTTCACCTGGCAGCTGAAACCTTTACACCCTGCCAATTTCCCATCCTCCTGCCTCATCGTGTCCCGCGCTCTATATTGCCTTGTAATCTCAATTATGCTTTGTCCACCACCTAACGCATGCTAAGCGGATTCTCCTTTGGGATATGCTGGCTGCCCACATTTATCAAGCCGTGTTTTCCACTGCACTGTTTTAGCAATAGTGCCGTTCATATCATTTAATGCAGAGAACATTGGCTCATGAATCAAGTAGGACCATTAAAGATGATATGCTGACTCTGTTTTTTTTAAAGCATGATTACCCAGGAACACAAGGTAAGAAACTTGAGTTAATTTTCAGACCTGCCACCGGTAATTGCTGATTCAGGTCCTATTATATCAAATTATTAGCAAATTTCGTTAGGCTGTGGTATCCAGAAAACACTGAGGTAGTTTTCAGCCAAGTTTGAAAGGGTAGTGATGAGAGTCAGCTCTTCCCAGTCTGAGGCCATGACTCTCTGCCAGAGAATGGTGGATTGCGCCTTGAGGTTTGGACTGAGTTAGTGTTTCAAGCTAAGGACTTCCAGTATCCCGGTGTAGTGTTTAGTCTTAAGGCAAAATAGGTCACGAGATGGACGAGCTTATTGGTGCAGCATCAACATTAGTAGTGTGGGCCTTACATCCTGGTAAATGTCAACAGGAAGCTGATCTCAAGGCTGCTGTTTTCCTGACTTTTTTCAAGAGTCTAATGAGTTGGTTTTTTTTTTTTTATGGGTTACCGGGATTTTTTTATACAGCAGACGTGAGTCTTTGGTGACTTGGGTCTCAAATTTGGTACATTTTCAAGGCATCAAGGCATCATCATCACCTTATGCAAAGCCAACATGACATGGAGGAGAAAACAAAGTATCATCAATAAATCCAAATATTAGTTGTTTACAGTCATGTGACCAGCGCATAATACAATGTTGGCTTCCATTGAATGCTCTGGAGCTGCAGCACAGACTTGTTAATTGTCCAATTGTAAATTTCGTGCCAGGATGAAATCCCATAAAAGTACAGACAACTCAGTAATGCTGCAGTTTGAGGGGTGGAGGGTAGTGATGGGCAAATGAAGCTTCATGAACCAGTAGTTGTATTGTTTGACTCCTCTAGATGGCGCTCTTGGTTTAAAAATAAAGGCTCAATGAATGGCAATTCAGTGTGCTTTCAACTCTTAGTTGAACAGAGAGCGCCATCTAGAGGAGTCAAAAAATACAACTACTGGTTTGTGAAGCTTCATTTGCCCATCACTAGTGGAGGATGAGAAATTATTTGTCATCAGAGCAAAGGTGACTGATATCATTCACGTATAAAACCGCCTCTCCATCCCAAAAGTTCACTGTCAAGCCTCAACACTAAATATTACTTTTCCTCAACAACAACAGGATTAGAGTGTCCAGCTGTGAAAACAGAAATGTCATTACTAAGCTAGCGTTAGCTGTTTTGCTAGCGGTGTCAACACATTACTGCTGGAGTTGTTTACATTGGTCCACGCACACCGACCATGTCAGAACGAGTACTACATTGACTAAACTTACATTAATTACAATACTCAGTGTTTACATCAATTTACCATGAATGAAATGTTTTCTCAAAGACGTGTGGACTTTGATCGTTGTTGTTGTTTTGTTCCTTCACTAGGGACAGCAAAGCCTCTAAATTAATCCACATCCCCACCTCTCAGGATTTTCTTTCTCAGTTGGGATTTTTCAGATTCATAACTTGGTTTATCTCCTCATCATATAATAATATAATTGAACAACAACTTTCAGGCATTTTCAAAAAGTTGTCATCATGTAGTTGGCAGCAAAGTCGGGTCAGTTCCTCCATAGCCTATTGTTCCAGGAAGCCTTATTTGCCCTCCAGTGTGGCGGTTCCTTCAGTGTGTGACATCACGTTAAAATTATGAATTGGCTACAAGTATGCAATATGGGAACCCTCTCAGTATAACCCATGTAGCCAAGGTTAGCTATGAAGAAGTTCTAGACAAGCCTTTTCTTTCTCCAGGAATGTTTACGGTCCAGATAATGGCTTGAAGAGCAACCACCCACCAACTACCCCCACCCCTAGACACGTCTGCAACATAAATACTATCATTTCTCTGTCCATTACACTCCCTGTATAGCGCTGTTTCTGGTAAATCTGAGTATATAGCAAATAGCACAGAGGCATTGTTTTGGGAGTATAAATAGCAATTTGCTTTGGTGACACAACATCAAGCAGGTTTGTCGTCTGTGTTAACATTTTCATTGTAAGCCATGTTAGGATGCTGACACTAGCTTTTAGCTTAACATGCTACATAACAAAGTATGGCTTACAGAGCTGCTGACATCACTGTGTTTTATATCTTTATTTAATCTGTTTTTATGAATGTGTGTGAGTCATTTTAACTCAGGGCTTACCTGAGCTCAATAACAGCCTTTTGTGGGCGTGTAGAGGTGACATTTTCCATCTTGTTATTGGCAGCATCTTTCCTTGACCCCCCCGGCTTTTCACCACTTGATTTGGTTACCTCTCCTAAATCAAGGATATGCTGTGTCATGGCTCCATTTCACTGCAGATCAACAGAAAAACAGCAGTTTCATTAAATAATATAGCACGCTGTAACAGAAGGGAATAGATTTGATATAATTGTGTTGGAATAACTGTGAAGATGCTCATTTCGGTGTCATTGCTCAGTTCTGGTTTAGCTCACGGTTACAATGCTGTTTGTAATGGCTTGTTAATGTCAGAAGGATTCTGAATCTGCACTGAAATGAGTGCAATGAGCCTCTGTGTTTGGTTCTTGGACTGCTTTCAGCTTAGTTTCTGCTTTTCAGTTGTTTTTCATCTCAATTCAACCCCGTTCAGAGACGCTTTTATTGCTGTGACAGTAAAAATCGACTGTGTATCAAAGCAGGTTACAGGCCCCCTGTCGCCAAGAAATGAGACACATGATAATCACATCAAAGGAGGAAGCCATACTATTAGGATTTGTTTTTACTAATCAGTGGTGTGGCTGTGAAGAATTATTGAATCATGAATCAAAGCAGAAGTATTTTTAATATTCTCTTGAGAAGAAGGGCCTGTAGGTCCTTTTTGTAACAGGTAAAGTCAGGATTTTAAAACTGAGGAGCGCTCAGAACAGCTGACTGGAGACAGATCTGAGTACATTTGTTTCAATACTCCATATCTTAGCTTCCAGTTGTATTTTTACCATAAAACAATTAAATAGATGAATGGATGGCAGGACAAATTCTTCTCAGAGTTTTGCTTTACCTGAATGAACAGGGTGGCCGACCATCCATTTTCTCCCTCTTATTTGGGGCTGGTTGTGGTGGCAGCAGGCTAATCATTGTACTCTGCTCTGCCCCAGGGTCTCCTACCAAATTTACCCAGAATACCTCCAATAAAAGGCTCCGAGGAGGCATCCTAGTCCACCTCAACTGGCTCTTTTCAATGAGGAGTGGCGGCTCTACTCTGTGCATGCGGATCGAAACAATGTTCAAAACTACTGATGTTCTTGATAAAATTCATGAGGCTAAACCATCCCTAAGGATGGGAATTGATAAGAATTTAGCGATTCCAATTCCATTATTGATACTGCTTAACGATCCTTCCTTATTGATTCTCTTGTCGATTCTCATTGGATGAGAGAATGAAATAATACAAATGGGTTTTGTGTGTTTGGAGCACTAGTTGCAGCTGTGAGTGAGCCTAGTGTCACAGCACCACACCCACCAGCATGCACACAGGTGAAAGAAAGAAACAGAAAGACCGACAAGGAAAAGAGTAACTGGAAACACCAAAAATACCCACACAAAACTCAACCATGACAGGTCCACACACATGACACAATTTGTTTTTGCGACTTAAACTTTTATGTAATCAATAATAACTGTATCTCTAACATCTTCTCGCTGTGGGCCAGGAGCTTGAGATCCCTCGTCACAAATAAAGTCATCTACCTTGATTGAAGTTGTGACAGTTGAGTGTCTAATATCTGAAACAGATTGAGATTAAGATACTCTATTCAGACACATCGCTGAGTGATGCAACACTGGCACAGAGGATGTTTCAGACTGCCAGGTGCCATCTGCAACTCTTTTTGGAATGTAGAAAGCATTTTAAGTACTACAAAGGCTTCTCTGCTGTGTTAGGAGTAAAACCCTGAGCTGCGTTGTGTTGGTGGAGAGTAAAGTCTAAGAGGCCCTGCATTAGAGGGTACCTCATCAGTGATTCTTTGCACAAAGTTCAGGGGAGGTGAGGATTTTGGAAATTTCCAGCCATGTTTTTATCTGAGCCAATGGGCAACAACAAGCAACACATGCAGCACCACATAATCAATATCATTAGCTCAGCCGTAGATCAATGAAGCACAGCAGACGAGCACCTTGATCTGTTTTGAATTAATGACTTATTCATCAGTTCACTCGTTCATTTCTCCCAACTCCAATTAGCAGAGACTCAACGTAGAGCCCTGGGGACTCTGATTAGAGTGTAATTGGACTACATGTACCTTTGTAGGTGTAACCACCTGTGTGTTGCTGGATGTGCTGATGATCCCTTGGTGAAGACACCCCCTGCTGTCACTGTGGCTCCATTAACCGTCATGAGACTGATGGAAACACAAACTCCAAGAAACTACACTTATAACCTTGATAAATATGCTATCAATAACTTTTGTGATCTATTGGTGGGCTTTAGTCGTAGTATGTCAAAACATTTTACATACTCTGTATTGATACATCAGTTGAAAATACCTCAACAAAAGGAGCGGTTGAATAGTTTTTTATAGGGGGGCAGAGGTATCATGGATGTTTGGTGGTAAATATCTGAAACCTGGTAAAACTGACTCCATTGTTTAAGAGTGTCATAGATCTATCAGTATTTTCGTGTTAACATTTGCTTGGGTAAACTAAAATCTGGTCTGTGAATCACCACGTTTTTTATGTAAATGCATGGACAAGAGGTGAGGTAAGGCCCAGGACCAATACCTTTTAGCTCTTATTATTAGTAACTCTTACATTACATTTATCAAAAGCTTATTCTAGTGAATTTTCTTGGATTAAATAGTGAAAGGTGAAAACATTTGTCTTAAAGGGCGCTCTGTTTCTCATTTTCTCTTTGTTTTTCCCCTTTAGTAGATGTTATCTGTTTCCCTTCACGTTTCATGCAAAGTTTATCCTAACGCTACTATCCACTCTGAGTGATCTGAATACTCCAGCTGTGCCTCGGATGACTCTCCTGACTTGGAGCGCTGCCTCGGGTAAATGTATTCCTTCGAGGGCAAAATATGTATTCTTTATCCAAGGCCTGATTCCTTCATTTTCTTTTTGTCCCGAGTGTAATAAATCATTATTTAAAAAAGTGTCATCCTGGAAACTGGTGATGCCAGAGAGATAGGAGAGAGAGAGAGGGAGAGGGAGAGAGAGAGAGAGAGAGAGAGAGAGAGAGAGAGAGAGAGAGAGAGAGAGAGAGAGTGTTGAGTGAGTGGGTGTTAGAGTGTTTACAGGCTCTCGATTTTTTAATGTATGGGAATGTAATTGTGTGTGTGTGTGTACGTGCGTGCGTGCGTGCGTGCGTGCGTGCGTGCGTGCGTGCGTGCGTGCGTGCGTGCGTGCGTGTGTGTGTGTGTGTGTGTGTGTGTGTGTGAAGCCCCTGACTTGTATGTCTTCAGAGGCAGCCCTGCCAGCACTCAGAGGGTTGCTGGCCCAATTCCCAGAGACCCTGAGGGAAAGGCACCTATTGATGGATTAAGAACTCCCACAGTGCTTTGCTTCCTGTGTTCACAGAGCCCACTGAGTCTGAAACCTCTCTGAGCCCACACGCTGGTGTGGAAGCAGTGTTGTCTCTCTTTGCTTTGTACACCTCCCATGACTTTATCTGTCGTGTAGTTTTAAATAGAGTTTCTCACCACAAGAAATACCTACAGTTTTCTTCTTCTCCTGTTTTCTGCTGGTGTTGTTCTGCAGGATTTGGCGCTCTCGCTGCAGCTATCTGACTTCAGCGATAACAAATGGTTAGTTATTAAAGGTCCTGTATTTTCAATCTTTGATAGCCTCAAGAAATACATACATACTGCTATTCAGTAAATACTGAATACAATTACACAACATAGCAGCATGGTCAATTTCAAATTCTACCAAGATGTGCAAAGAGGTCATTTTAAAATGCCTGATAAGAAACAACCTGATGAATCTTTGAGATCGCTAACAGAGCCTTTAATTGGTGAATATACAGGAACATTGTAAAGCCCAGCTATCTGCTCCACACAGTTATAAAAGAAAGTTTATGGGTGTAGACAGAAAGCAATAATAGACTCCAATGTTAACAGCAACCATGAAATGAAAACCCTGAATTGCAAGGAGATGAGTTGAGTTACGTTTAAGACGAGGTGAATGCACGGTAACCTGGGTGATTGGTTGAGTGATCATAAAAACTGATGTGCTTTGAAAATGAATGCAAGGTTAGGCAAATGTCACTGCTTGTTAAATTTGTGTTGAATTATGTGAATGCTACAGTTTGACTTCCTGAAGGGACTTAATGTTACCTGACATCATTTATGTAGTCACACAAGCAGCACAGGCAGCACTTCTGAACTGAACATTGAACATTTCTGAATTTCATGGATGGCTGCTAATTTCCTTCAACTGAATGACAATAAAACAGAAGTGATTGTATTAGGACCACCTCATCTGATCAGTGGTATATCTCCTCATCTTGACTCACTGGCCCCCTCCATAAATCCTCATGCAAAAAACCTATGTTATATTCAATTCAGGATTAAAATTTGACAAACAAATAAATCAGGTAGTATCAATCAATCAATCAATCAATCAATCAATCAATCAATCAATCAATCAATCAATCAATCAATCAATCAATCAATCTTTATTTGTTTAGCGCCAAATCACAACAAACATTATCTCATGACACTTTTACAAACAGAGCAGGTCTAGATCACTCTATGTCAAATTATGAACAGAGACCGAACACCAAACAGGTTAAGACTCAGTCTTACCCCACCTTAATCCACCATGAGCATTGCACCTCACAGCATTTAGCAAGTTACAGTGGCAAGGACAAACTTCCTTTAACAGGCAGAAACCTCCAGCAGGACCAGACTCATGTTAGACAGACATCTGTCTCAACCAAGTTGGGTCTGGAAAGAGGGATAGTATGAATAGGTTTCATGCAGCTCTGCACCATCTCCAATCTCCAATCAATTTTAAGCACTTCAGACCTGGAAAAAGTCATCCACACATTCATATCATTACGCATTGATTACTGCAACTCCTTGTACTTTGGTATCACCCAGCCTTCATTATCTTGTCCAAAATGCAGCAGCTAGAATTCTGTGAGGGTCAAAAATTCTTGCCTCCCTACATTGGCTTCCTGTCAGCTACAGACAAGAATTTTAAAATCCACCATTTTAAATTCCTTGTGTTCGTTTATAAGGCACTTGGTTTGGCCTCCTCTTTAACAGGCAGAAACCTGGAGCAGAACTAGACTCATGTTAGACACATATCTGCTGATCACGCACAATCAATCAATCCACAGAAAGGAGCTCAAGCATATTTCACAGCAGCCTGTTGACACTGTGGCAAATTGCTAGTGTCTGTTAGCATGGTGAGTTAGGCACAGATGTGAGAGCAGCCTGAGGAGCTACTGTATCTAAACCAGAGAAAAGTGGAGCAACATCCTGTTCTGTAATCCAGACACACAGCAGCAGAGCTGGTGAGAGCATCTCCAAGCTGCTGATCTCTACAAAGTCACTGAAACCAGAAGAGGTTGTGATAACAGCAACTATGTTCAAAATTGTAAGATTTGCCTCATTTATGTTTAAAGGTGTGTCAACGTCAAAGCTCTGAGAAGAAGGAGAGCTGAATGAGGAAAGAGATGTCAACAGGAATATTCCTGAAGAAGTCCTGCTTACCTCGTCCAACGTTACCTACAATTGAAATGTTCTCTTTAAATTGAATTTGTTACCGTGGAAGCAGATACCACAATACTGGAGGGACTATTTTTAGAGCTGTATTACTTTCAAATCGATAAAAATAAATATTTAAATTCAATATTTTGTGTCAACTTGTTTTGTGTGTCATTGGTAGCTGAATAATAAACAGGATTATGTATGATTAACTGGTGGTTATGCAAATTAGAATCCTGACATTATCCATTACATCAACAATGAAAAACAGAGGAAACTTCAAGATCAAACAACACTTCTCAAGGTTATTCTTTAACATTTACCTGTAGGGATTACAAAAAAAGAGGGCTTTGAAATAACTGCATCAAAGACAAACAAATCTGAATAATTTTCTGATAGTTTAAGGAGTAGAGCAGCACTCCAGAGCAACAGTCAAAATAAAACAACACTCAATTAGACAGATCCACAGGCTTACAGGCTGCCAAGGCGGACCAACAGAACTCTATAGATGTATAACTGGAGCGTACAGATGTTGAAGTATGCCGTGTTATTTAAATATTTATAAAGGGAAAGCAGAGAGAGTAAAACGGGTGTCGAGGCCATGTTGAATAAAAGAATATTTGATTGCAGATCGATAGAGTAAGTGGACAGTAAGAGGATAGAATCACAGACTCATGAAAAGATTGAGTGGGAGTGTGGAGGAGAAAATAGCTATGCAGGGCGAGGAATGTATTAATACATGTTGAGGTACCTGGGGAGACATTTTTAGAGGTTGCTTTCTTGAGATGCTGTGAGATGGAAGGAAGCTGATTGCACATTTAACTGTGAGTGAATTCAAGATATGTGTAGGTCAAACTCTCTAACCTGAAACTAAAAATGTTTTCTTGCATATTGGAGAACATGTTACAAAGGTTTCAAGGGAAAACAGCTTCAACGTATGAATTCTACAAGAGTCAAATAGTTGTCCTTGCCGTCAATGGAGACATCAGTTGTTGTTTAGTCCTTTGTTTTGATATGATTATTTCTCAGTACAGCATAAAAATGAATTCCTCTCCTGTGAGGGACATTCAGTTTGTGTTGATTTTGACGCCCCCTGTGGACCAATAAGTAACTTTCGTCTCTTTGCTGATTTAACTCAGTCAAAGTGACTTTCAACAAAGTTCCCATCCTGCTTTCTTGAACAGTCAAATGTTCGACTCATCCAAATCTTTGCTGCTTTGGCAGCATACAGTTAATGACTGTCTCTGGCATCAGTTGTAGAAATTAAAGTTAACTTATTATTATTATTTATTTTTTAAAGAGACAGTGCATATAAATGAACATTTCAGCGTAGTATCCATGTAAATATGTCAAAGTTAGCCATAAGACTAATTTTCACCCTTAGTCCCCGGCAGGTCAAAACAGAGTTATAACAAACAATAAAGATAAATAACAGATATAAACAGTACATCATGATAGCATGACAATGAAAACAATAATATATCACATAAGCATATATAAGTTATACAAAAGGTGCAAGTAAGCGCATTAAAGTGCCGTTCAGCATAATAGAGATATGTCTGGAGTTGGGCAAACAATCTTCATGCTGATCTTCTTGTTTGCTGTTGTAGGTTATAAAAGGACATCAGTTAGCATTCAGTTCACGCAGTGTGTTTCACAAGCAGATAGAAACTCCTCACAGGAGCTTTCAGTAAGAGAACATCATCCCCCTTAAGAAACTACCACAGTGAAAATGAAAATCGACTTAAAAAAAAAAGAGTATTTCAAGAATTGAAAAAGGCTTGTTAACAGTTAATTACAAATTTCAGTTACATTCATAACAATAATCCTTGGTATGAGTAGGCCAGTGGAAAAAAAATGACTTTAATAAATCAATCAAACTAACTACCTATCATTCAATCAATCTTTATTTATATAGCGCTAACTAACAACAAATTTACAAAAAGAGCAGGTCTGGTCTGTACTCTGTTTCTATTATTAATGACTTGTTACAACTCAATATACTTATTACTTCAAGATTTAATCTTATCCTATATCATTCGACCATGAGCAGAGCACTTCACTAAAGTAAACCTGAAACAAGAGCAACATGGAGCTCCCGTCTCAAGACTCGTTGTTGAGATCCGTCTGTTAATGCTGAACAGATCCCAGTACAACTCTCTTTGGATCCAAGGTCAAATCAAGTAAAATCTGACAGTTTTTTTCCTTCTTTATACTTAGATTATTATTTTTTCTTAAGTTAGATTTTTCATTTTTTAGTCAATGTTTTAATATTACATACATACAAGTCCATGCAGTTGTCTGTCTTTGATTGTCACAGTTCAGATAAGACCCACGTGCAGAAAAAAATGACCTAAGCAGAATTAAGGCAAACAGTAATTCAATCAATCAGCAGGCAGAGAAGTGTATAGTGCGTTCCAAAGTTCAAACCCAAGTCCAACCAGATAGAGGTACAGAGTCAGCAGGCAACAAATTCAAAACGGGGGAACTGGCAGAGGTCAAAATCCAAGGAAGCAAAAACATAGAGCCAGGATATGAAGCAGGCAGGAGCACAAGGGACAATCCTATGCAAACTACATTTGAATTGACTGGCTTAAATACTCAGGGGTGATTAACAAGAGGTTGCAGGTGTGTGTGAGCAGGAGAGCACAGAGTGGGTGGGGCTGAGAGGAGCAGGCTGATCCAGCAGTGTCCATGACAGTTTGAAAATGATTTGGAGAAACTTGCTGGATTAAAAACAAACCTTTCTCTTCATATATTTTTTCTGGTTATGGTCTCGTGTTTATAAGGACATCTTCTAACCATGTATTGGAAAGAGTTTATCATCACTGCATTGCAAAATTAAATCAGTACTGTTCATACATCTCCTCTAAATAAAGCATATATTCTTTATTTGAAAGTACTCTCCTTTAGATTAAAGAAAAAGCTTCATTTACATTTTGTGAGGGAAAAGAAACTCTTCATGAAACTTCAGACATTGTGAACTTTCAATTGATCTTCAGCTGAGGCCCATTTTCAAAGGTTTTGTCTTCACATCGTTCCGTTTTCTTGTGAAGTTGAGCCTAGAACAACTGAAATATCTATCACAAGCTGCAAACGCAGGTAGAGCAGTGTTTGTCTGTTTGGAGAGTTTTTGATCTCAGGGAAGGTGTGCAGCGAGTCCATGTTCTCTGAGGAGCCAGATTGCCTTCTAGTTTTTCTCTGTTTTTCGGCTTCATGGTCAAAAATAAGTTGTGTGTATCCCAGGTTACTTCACCTTAAACTACCTCAGTGTTGATGTAAGCCAGTTTTATAAAACATCTCATACATATTTACTTTTAAAATTTGATCATTTGATTTATTTTTTCATGTTTTTTCATAATAAATAATAAAGTCCATTACTCCCAGAGGAAAGAGAGATGGCAGTGACTGAAACATAGGAGGAGGGCAGTGCTAGCCTCTAGAGATATGAAAAAAAAAGGGTTCTCCACGGCCATCACACATTTTCAAACAGCTTATATTTGCTTAATCTGATTCCCTGAGGAAAACTAGCCAGTCGTTATGTTGCTTTTTGGGGGGTTTTAAAACTTTGAAAGCAGCAAACATGTCTACAGGAAAGAGCTCCAGGCTTTTCTTTATTTTCTGTATACCTCATGGTGGGAGGCAAACTTTGACTGATGTGTCCATCTTCGCCAACTTAACTCGGAGAACATGGACTGTGAAGTGAACCCATGCCAGAGTTGGTCTCTGCCTGGAGAACGTTCAGAGCTGCTGCCATGAGCCTCATCTCTGCAATGTTCTGCTCAAGAAATGACAGGTCTGCAGCCCTGGCAGCAAAATGTTAAAAATAAGAAGAAAGGGTTGAAAAAGTAAGAAGTTAAGAGAAATATTTTTGTACGTGTTCTTTTAGGCAAGAATCTAGTATTTGTACTGTGAAGTTAGAGAGGTCATTTTGGGGTTAACTCTGGGGTTTCTACACAGGTGGTTCACTTCTCACTGGGATAGATCCCCATGATTGCTTATGCCGGTCACTAAGGATGACAATATTATCTTTAGTGACATCTAGAATCAGAATCAGAATCAGAATCAGCTTTATTCGCCAAGTATGCTTGAACACACAAGGAATTTGACTTTAGTAAACTGTGCTCTCTTTGTACAAGGCATAAGAATAAGAATAAGAACAATAAAAAATAAAATTAAAATATAATAACAATAACATTAGCTATAAATACAAAGAAGCAACAAATAGGCTTGACTAATATGTACATCTATGTTATAAAGCGCCTTTAGTGCATGACAGGGGATGGGAATTCACTCAATCATTCAATCAGTCTTTATTTGTATAGCACCAAATCACAATAAATGTTATCCCAAGACACTTTTACAAACAGAGCCGGTTTAGACCCTACTCTATGTTCTATTATGAACAAAGACCCAACATCAAGACAGGGTAAGATCAAATCCCATATTACAGACAGGACTCAGTCTGATTTCATCTTAATTCACCTTGAGCAGAGCACTTTTTTTTAGCAAGCAAGTTACAGCGGCAAGGACAAACTTCCTTTAACAGGTAGAACCCCTTGAGCAGAACCAGACTCATGTTAGACAGACACCTGCTGAGACCGATTGATTCTGCTTATTGATCCGGTTTTCTAATGATTCCCATCCCTGTGGATCTTCCGTGTGAAAAATGTAAGCCTGTGCAGAAGAGGTGGGGGATATGACCTAAAATATTATCTTTGTGTTTTGTGGTGACAGTATTTTATCAGGCTGTTACTTAATGAAAAGCGACCCTCAAACAAGTTTGCTCCTTAGACTAGAGAACGTTGCTCACATAAGTCACTATGTTTACTTCTCAGTTTGTTTTATTTCTGAACTGAATCTGTGTGATCTAAATTTTAGTTTCTTACCTGCTTCACTGTTTGTATTTTACGACATCTACCAAGTTTAACTGTTTGGTTTCTACAGCTGAAAACATTTCCTGGCATAGTTGGTTTAGAATTAAGGTGTATATTTTAATCAAGTGTATCTTAACCCAGCTTTAGCAGCGCTATCGTCAGGAGTTTCAGTGGCTACTCTGACTACGAGTGACAGCCACAGTCTGCTTCTTTAAATCATCTTGGACTTCAAACAACCAAGTCATCAGTTGAGACCAAGCGGCAACAATATGAAGCCCATGCAGAAGTGTTATAAACTGCAGTTCATTGAGCATCCGCTTGAGGCTGGCTGCAGAAACACCAGAATCCACATACAGACCAATTCAAAAAAGACGATCTTTACAACAGAAATAAACATGTTTGCAGCCTGGTTCAAAAAAATGGCTTCGGTCTGAAGAGCTAATTTATCTATCAGCACACACTGTACAGGGGGGTGATTTTTTTCTAATGTGACAGTTCAGAAGATATTAAGATTACGAGTTTTGCCCAAATAAGGACATGATTAGATTGACAGGCGGGAACACATAGCTTTTGGTAGGAGGCTCAGAGCCCGCCTCTTTACCTCACAGTAGCTCGACAGCAGTTAGGTTGAGTTCAGCATTATCAATATGGCTCCCGCGACAATTGGCTTCAAAACAACGCTTCAGAAACAGATGGATGACATCACAGATATTATGTCTATTATTTATACAGTCTATGATTGAGACAGACCTTCAGACAGGTAGAGCTGTTGTAACAGAGATGCAAATCCTGGAATCGCTGTTTCTCTCCGGCATCAAATTTGGCAAGGAAAGAGCACAAGCTTAGCTGAATGCTGTGCCACAATTCAGACCAATTCACACCGGTCACAGATCAGTCCATCACACCTTTTTTTTCTTCCTTTTTTTATTAGGGGAAGTAAATCTCCATTGAGTGTGCTTTCAAGTCAAGGCACACAGATCTAAGTGGACTAAGGCATTGATGAGGGAATTGTTAAGCATAAAGGAAAATGATGTTGATTGGTCAAACTACTTAGAACTGGTTCTAAATCCCCACCTCTACTGTTCCCTTAACCTGCTTAAGAGAAGGTTATGTTCATGACAAGAGATCATATTGTACTGACCAATCACACTCTGGATCAGAGAGCTTTTTGATCTGAGAGGACAGGAAGTGACTGACAAACACTTTTTCATATTTCAATAAAATACTTTCATTATTATTTTGTAGTTCCGTCCTATGACACTGATAAAAAGCAGTACTTGTATTTTGCGTTCTACCACCAACCTTTTACTTAGTATTTTCCCCACAAGTCAAAGGGGAAAAATCAGTCAGAGAAAAAGAAGTTGCTGGAAACATCCTTCTAAAGGCGTGTTTGCACGCTACATTAAGCAAATGTCCCTAGAAAGACAGGAAATCAAATTCAAAAACAAGTCTTGACGTTTCTAAGATTGGCTTAAGGGATTAAAAAACTTTCAGTTTTTCAAGAGACATGTGAGTTCCTGAGTGTGAAGCTGTGTGTGTGCATGTTATTACAGCAGACATGGACAGTCTACCATTCAGCGGCTGTTATGTACCTCTTTCAACTCGTTTGTCATTGTCTGTTTCCTTCCTTTTTGATGGTCTTTACTTTGACTCTTTTTTCATTTTCAATCCTAAAAACTGTCAGATATTGATATTTGATCTGGCTAGATTACAGATTGAGAGGTTAAAAACCTTTAATCTCACTTCTGTCTACTGTCTGTGTAAAAGATCAGGACTGAGCTAGGTATAAGGGTGTTTAAATTTGCTGCTGAAGCTAAATGAGCTGGTGTCACTGGGTGGTTTTAAAGTGATGCTGAAAAATGTGGAGACAGACACATCAGGCTGTCGGTGTTCTGTTGATTTTGGTTAATTTGGAAAAACATTTCCCATTTTATTCTCTTATCTTAAAAAAATAAGAACTATTGTCCCAGTGACTGTATACTGATGCAGTCTAACCCTACCTTTTTACTCCATATCCTCAAATGAAGGGAACAAAACACATTATGGGTGACGTGTTCACCATGAAGCTCCTGGATGCCTTGCCATTCTGGAAAGTGCCAGAGTCACAGGGGGCAGAGGATTGCTTGGGAACACCTCTACAGAAGGTGGTCTGGGTGAAGCAGTGTTAACAGCAGCTGGTAATGAGCCCAGCATTGTTGTAACTCAGCTGGAGGTGAGTGGAGTTCCCTGCAGTGGAAAACTCTAAGAGCTTCTTTGACGCCAGTGCTAATGCTGCTAACGCTGTGAGTCAGACCCAAAGCAGAAACCTCTTTTTTTAAAAATGGAGTTCACCAGGAGTCCAATTGAAGCAGGCCTGACTGAAGCCCATATTAAGATGTCAGTTTTTACAGCAGAATTAAAGATGTCCTCAGCCTAGTACAAACTTTAGTGTTGCTCTTTAGTCCGTAGCTCTTTTCGTAACAACTGTATGCATTTTTAAACCCATCTGCTTTGATTATTTTAAGGCCAATGATTCATAATAAGTAGTTAGCTAGAGTCAGCATTTCTAAAATGACAATGGCCGTGGGCTTCATAAGACCTCTTCAGAAACCATTGGGAGATGTCACATCCGCTACATCTATATTATATGATATGTATACAGCCCTTCGTCAAACCTTTGCAAACTAAAGAATGCAACTGGTCCCCTCCTTTAAGCTCTTTGCTCATCTTTCACATATTTTAGATAAGTCCACAGCACACCATATTCAAAAACCCAAAGAATAAAAGGCAGGATATTCAAAAGCCTCTTTGCACACTCTGTCAGACGAACAGATATTTCAGTAATATTGAAAGCTAACAAATTCCTAGATTTGGCAGCACCAAACCTGATCACAAGGCCTCTAGTCATCTTGTTCTTGTTGTTCTAGTAAATGTCAGGATGCGAGCACAGGAATCTGATCTAATTTTCTAAAAGCGATTTAAGATCAATTACTTGAAAAGTATAAATGTTGTCATGTTGAGTCCACAAGAGATGAAATGACCCTCTGTTTTAAAGTATACAAGTGGTATTTACTTGATTCAAATTGAAGTGTTATCTGTTTATCACTATGGTACAGGTCTGAAGTATTTACATTGATACGTTTTACAATACAAATAGTTCCAAGGGCAGCTAAGAGTGCAAATGGTAGTAAGCATGTCCTTTAGTGATGGGAAGTTCGGCTCTTTTCAAAGAGCCGGCTCTCTTAACTCGGCTCCCAAAGAAGAGCCGGCTCTTTTAACTCCTGAACGGCTCTTAATTTAGGATCTTTTGTAGCCTTATATTTGACCTTAACTTTGCAAAAAATAATGGTTTGTCTTGAAAAACCCTTTTATGTACAGTGTTTTTATGAGAAGACTTAAAATTGCCCGATTTTGTGCATTTATTCTGTTACAAAATCATTCTCACCCTGACCCTAGGGTTAGGATTAGGGTTAGGGTTGTGATTAGGGTTAGGGTTAGGATAATGGTTAGGATTATGGTTAGGGTTGTGATCATGGTTAGGGTTAGGATTACGGTTAGGGTTGGGATTAGGGTTATGATTAGGATTAGGGCTAGGGTTAGGGTTATGATTAGGGTTAGGGTTGTGGTTAGGATTAGGATTAGGGTTAGGGTTAGGGTTGTGATTAGGGTTAGGGTTATGATTAGGGTTAGGGTCAGGATTAGGGTTAGGATTAGGGTTAGGGTTGTGATTAGGGTTAGGATTAGGGTTAGGGTTGTGATTAGGGTTAGGGTTAGGATTAGGGTTAGGGTTAGGTTGTGATTAGGGTTAGGGTTGTGATTAGGGTTAGGGTTAGGATTAGGGTTAGGGTTAGGTTGTGATTATGGTTAGGGTTGTGATCATGGTTAGGGTTAGGATTAGGATTAGGGTTAGGATAAGGGTTAGGGTTAGGATTAGGGTTAGGGTTAGGGTTAGGGTTAGGGTTAGGGTTAGGATTAGGGTTAGGGTTAGGGTTGTGATCATGGTTAGGGTTAGGATTACGGTCAGGGTTAGGGTTGGGATTAGGGTTGTGATTAGGGCTAGGGTTAGAACCAGAACTAAATTTAAACAAACAGAACAAGAACCAAACTCATGCAGACTGAACCAGAACCAAACCCAAGCAAACCCAACCAGACCCGAACCAGAACCAAACCAGAAACATACCAGAACTGAACCCGAACCGAATCAGAACCAGAACCTTCCAGAACCGAACAAGAACCGGACCAGAACCGTACCAGAACAGAACTGAACCAGAACCGGACCAGAACCGTACCAGAACCGAACCGAACCAGAACCGATCTCAAGCAAAAAGAACCAGACCCAGAACCAAACTCAAGCAAACGGAACCAGAACCAAACTCAAGCAAACAGAACCAGAACCAAACTCATGCAAACAGAACCAGAACCAAACCCAAACAAACCGAACCAGAACCGAACCAGAACCGAACCAGAACCGAACCAGAACCGAACCAGAACCAAACTGAATCAGAACCGAACAAGAACCGTGACAGACCGGAACCAGGACCGTACCAGAACCTTACCAGAACTGTACCATAACCGAATCGAACCAGAAATAAACTCAAGCAAACAGAACCGGAACATAACTCAGGCAAAAAGAACCAGAACCAACTCAAGTAAACTGAAACAGAACCAACTCAACCAAACAGAACCAGAACCAACTCAAGTAAACAGAAACAGTAGCAACTCAAGCAAACAGAACCAGAACCAAACTCATGCAAACATAACCAGAACCAAACCCAACCAGAACCGAACCAGAACCGTACCAGAACTGTACCCGTACCGAATCAGAACCATACCAGAACCGTACCAGAACCTAACTAGAACCGTACCAGAACCGAACCAGAACCGTACCAGAACCTTACCAATACTGTACCAGAAACAAACCGAACCAGAACCGAACCAGAACCGAACCAGAACCGAACCACAACTGAACCGAAGCAGAACCGGTCTCAAGCAAACAGAACCAGAACCAGAACCAGAACCAAACTCAAGCAAACAGAACCAGAACCAAACTCAAGTAAACAGAACCAGAACCAAACTCAAGCAAACAGAACCAGAACCAACTCAAGTAAACAGAAACAGCAAACTCAAGCAAACAGAACCAGAACCAAACTCATGCAAACAGAACCAGAACCAAACCCAAACAAACCCAACCAGAACCGAACCAGAACCAAACCAAAAAATGAATCAGAACCATACCAGACCCGTACCAGAACTGAACCAGAACCGTACCAGTACCGAACAAGAACCGTGACAGACCGGAACCAGAACTGTACCATAACCTAACCAGAACCGAAACAGAACCGAACCGAAACAGAACCGAACTCAAGCAAACAGAACCAGAACATAACTCAAGCAAACAGAACTGGAATCAAACTCAAGTAAACAGAAACAGAACCAACTCAAGCAAACAGAACCAGAACCAAACTCGAGCAAACAGAACCAGGACCAGAACCAAACTCAAGCAAACAGAACCAGAACCAAACTGGAGCAAACATTATTAATGTCCTCAGGTTGGCATTGAGAAAAATCCAATGCCTCAGCTTGAATGGGCCCATCTGATTTCTCCTCTCAGTGAGTATTTGCCCGGTCTTCAAGAAGACACTCTCTGAAGGAACAGATGAAGCCAGGATACACAGCCTCCCCTCCATCACCTGTATCCTCTACAGCGGCTGTGAATCAAAGGAAACCCGGAAGTAAAACCCCGTTTTTTAAACTCTAATAACTAACGAAAAAGAAACTTTTCAGGAGAAAGAGGCCTTGGACACAAAACAGTCAAATAATAACTACATATAACCACAACATACGGATGTGAGAAACATTCGTATGATGTGTATTTATTTTTTAAAGTTTGACTGCTCCCCCATTCAAATGAATGGGGGAGACGGATTTTTTGACCTATACTGCAGCCAGCCACCAGGGGGCAGTCACACTGCTGAAAGCCTCACCACCAGCCACCGGTACCTCTCCCTTGGTACAGACAGGAAGAAGCTTTGAAAGGGTTAAAGATACCTCAGATCCATAGTGTGCCTTACCTGCGAAATTGACTGGGAGTCCCATCACAGAAGTGAAAGAGTGACTTATTGTGTGTTAATCTTCTTTAATCACTGCTGTCCTTCAACATGTAAAAATATGATGCTTCTTAAAGGGAGGAAAGCACTTTTTAGAAGTGTAAATGGTTCCTCTATGCTGCCTGTGAAGCAGTTAGCGTGACCATGTGGATCTGAGTTAAGTGGGGTCAGGATTCTTCCTGCCACTCTGAAAAACTTTCGGGTGGAAACTGAACAGACAAGCTTTCAATCTTGAACTGAATGAAAAAAAAAAAACACAACATCTGGGGAATGTGTCAAGTGTCAGTGGGAGAGTTTTTATGGTGAGCAGATAGCTTTTCTGAAAGGATTAAGATTCCCTGGATTGCAGGTTTGCTTTGGTCCCACCTGGACACCTAATATCCATATCTTTGTGTGCTTCAAAGTAATCTTGGAAAGCAGATTCAGCAGCGACAGTACGCCTTATTTGCCATAGCATACATTTCCCTGAACCACCACATTACCTCTGGCTTCTTACAAACTCAGGTTGGCAATTGTACAGTAGAAATATGTGCTTCAAAAGAGCACTTTCCCAAAGTGAGGTCCAAGGAAGGCAGCAGGGGTTATTTTGCAGATTATGTATCACACAGAGACTGTTAAATACCACAAAAGATGCACCGCTCTACCAAATAAAAAAGCAACACCAATTTCTGCTTTGGAGGCAGAAAAGAAATGTGCTGCAGCTCTGTGCTGGGAGCAGTCATTGTGAGGAGGATTATATCTGCCATGTGCTTTCTTATGTTTAGGAGGTGTCGGTCTGTCAAGCTGAGAAAGCTACATTGAGTGTTTTGTTCTGCAGATATAACTGAGAACGATGCACCGAGCATCTGGATGTTGGTTTTGAAGCTGAAAGGATGCAGATGGAATGCCAGTTTGCTTCCTCTTAAATCTCAAACATGAGCACAAAGAGTCGTCTTAGTGTGGTGAAGGACTAGTGGATACTCTTCAAAGTAAACAGTTACTTGTGCACCTGTTGTTATTATAGTTTATCACCCGGCTCTCTTACTGAATTGATCTTCTGGCTATGTAAGAGGCTTGGTTCTGATTGGTCAAACCCCCTTGACAATGGTTATTAACTATCACTAATATGAGCAACACCAGAGGTAAACTGATCACACGTCATGTCAAAAGGACAAGGAAAAGGAGTTCCGGCACATTTTGCTTCTGCTTGTTGAAGCCGCTTCACGTCAGGGTATTATCTCACCCTGTCAGGATTCTATTTCCCATATCTGCTAACCATACATGATCCCTTACTCAACCTGTTTTATAAAAATAAACACTAGCATTTCAAAGCATAATCAAATGAATAAGAGATAATGCAGCTATCAATCATTCGGAAACATAAATACATACATCAAAATAAATTCTGGAAGACATCTCGCAACCCCCCATTGGTGGCTTGCAACCCCCACTTTGGGAACCCCTACTGTAGGTGAGGCAGAGAGAGAGCAGTGAGCCTTGTGTTTTCCTTTTGTTAAGTTAGCAGGTCTGTTTCCCTCGGGAGGGTGGAGAGAGAAAGAGACTGAGCCTTCAAAGTTCCAGAAACCCACATTGTGCATTATTTGGTCCCTTATTTGGTGAAGATCTTCTTACAAGCTGCTGGTGATTGTCCAAATGACAACTGCTTGACTCTGCGACACAAGCTTCTGCTTCAAACTTTCTCCCCATGCCGCTGGGTAGCTCCCTAAGTAACCTCTGCCTTGATTACCTTGGCTGCAGGTGAGTCCAGCGCCATGTGCCAAGTGGTGGCACACTCGCTCTATCACCTCCCACAGCCTGAGTTTGTGGGACTGCTCTCTGTGCTGGATTGGAGGGGCAGTTTCCCCTGGTTTGCCACACAGCCCAGACAATCAAAGTCTTTTTCTTTTGGACTTTTAACACAAAAACAGGATCCACACTGAATCCTTCATTATATGCATGAAAAATACTACAATTATTTAATATGATTATATGCTTACTGCATTCTTAAGCAAATCAGTCCAAATGAATGAGTCATGACAGCATTACGACACACCTTACACTTGGTAAGGTACAGCATGTCATTTACAAGATTGGCAAAATGGCCTGTGCAAAAATCATGTATCACAAACCTTACAGTTCAGTCTGTGGACATGAGTTATGAGAGCAGGACAACATCAGTAAAACCATGACACCATTACAGCTGTGTCATCACCATTGAACACCACACCTCAGACAATCATGGACACAGTTACAGCGAACGTTATTCTACTCTCACACGTCCATTACTAGACACTGACCCACTTTCATTTTCTAACACCAAATACTTTAACCATCTATGGGCTAGAAGCCTTTTTATGGAAATATTCAGAAAAAAAAAACTAATTTGACCAGTTTTTAGCAGTAAAATTTGCTTCTATAACATTTCACAAAACACAACATCATGTTGCCTATCCTCCACACCACAGGGCTGCTTCAATGAGCTCTCTTCTGGAAGTCTTTTTATTCTAACTTTTAGATATTATACTCCAAAAGCAAAGTTGTGAGGAATGTTTCACTTGAAATTAGGTCTTTTTTTTTTTTTTAGGTCTTTTCATTCCACCATTTGGACATTGCACTGTGCTTCAAAAGCACAGTTCTTATTACAATGTGAGGAAAGTGTTTTAATTCCATCTCCCACAGTGAGTCCATGTCAGGGTTTTGAAGCCAGGATCCTTGCATGGAAAGGCAGCAGTTATATCCACATCACCACAGAGCTGCCTGTGAGTGATTGCTTTTTCCGGTCTTTTTATTCCAACACTTTGTTGTAGTCGTTTAAAAGCACAGCTCAACCACATTGTGAGGAAAGTGTTTAATTGAAATCTCACATTAGAAGCCCTTAGTGGTATTTTAACCCAGAACCATCAGATTGAAATGAAGCAGGCCTTTCCTCAACTTCACTGGGCTGCTTCAATGAGCTCTCTTTTGTAGGTCTTACCACCTTATAACATATATTTAGGTCTTTTCATTCCACCGTTTGGACATTGTACTGCACTTCAAAGGAACATTTCTTATTACAGTGTGAGGAAAGTGTTTTAATTCCATCTCCCATGTACAGTCCATGTCAGGGATTTGATCCCACGATCCTTGCGTGGAAAGACAGCGGTCAAGTCATTGGAAGTGATTGCTTTTTTTGGTCTTTTCACTCCACCACTTTGTTGTAGTTGTTTAAAAGCACAGCTCAACCACAATGTGAGGTAACTGTTTCAATTCAACCTCACATTGGAAGCCCTTAGTGGGATGTGAACCCAGAATCATCCGATTGCAAGGTAGCAGACCTATCCTCAACACCACAGAGCTGCTTAGATGAGTTTAAATTTGTACTTAGTCAAGTATGTTTATTTAATTAATCTATTGCACATATAGAACAAAGAACAAAACAAACATTGCAAGTTCAATAACATGAGCCAAGATATAACAGATAAAATTCAATAATGAACTATTAACATATTATGTGTTATTATAAGTATGTACTGAAAAGTAAAAATTTTGCTTCCGAAGTGAAAAAGACCTGATTCTTTTTCATCTGAGGTCTGACACCTGACTCCGAGACATGAGGAAGTCCTAATATGTAGGCTACACCATAGGAGTATTAGGCAACATTACATGTGTATCCTTTCTTGAAATATTCCTTTATCATTTCCATCTCCTCTTCCATTCCTTCCAACTCAGTTTAAAATATGTGAAGGGACTCAGCTGATTAGTAGTTATAGAAACAGGAGATGATGATGAGCTGTCGGGTTCTGTCCAATCAGAAACAAGATGTGTTGTCCCTCCCCTTTCCGTTTTGTGAAATGTTATGTTTTCTGTAAAGTCGTTGTGTTTTCTGAAATGTTGTGTCTTGCCCTTCAGGGCCATCATACTTATACATGCAAATCTACAACAGTGCTAGAACCCAGTTCCACCATCACAACACCTTTGTACCTGAACTTTGCAGCTTGTATGACGCAATATTGATATTCCAGTGAGTGATTTCACATTGCATTACAGTGTTATGGAAGTGCGAGAGGCACAGCTTGTAAACACACAGCGGAGGCACCACATAAACACACAGACACGCACATATAATCACTGCTGTTCTGCCATTCAGCCTCTGTTAGTACCTCGGAGTGAGGATCAAAGGTAGACTAACTTGGTCCTGTCGTTACACCTCTGTGCATTACACACTGCAGACAAGAAGAAGCTGAAACATGGATATACACATAGTAGAGCTGAGTGTGGAATCAACTTTGCACAGTCAGTCATGAAGTTGTCACTTATCTATGAAAGTTAGGGCAAATTTGCAGAAATAGAATCAATATTTATAAAAGTTGATGCAAACGTTTGGCAAAGACAGGTTGTCAAAGACAGGTGGGTTTTTAAGATAAAAACAACTACAGAGCCCGGGGCAACAGCACACCAGATTAACTCCCAGTCACAGGGGTGATAATGAGGGATGTTACTTGTGTCAGGTTTGGTTGGGGGTTGTATAAACATGGAGAAAATCAATGAGAGTTTAAGCATTAAGCATACATCTCTAAAGTTTGACATGTAAGAGGACAAAGTTGATTGTATAAAACATGACATCACTTAATCTGCTATCAAGCTTCATTATTAGGATGCTCTTTGAGGAGTCCTGGAAAAAGAGCAATGCCTGTCTATCATCAGTGAGCATTTTATATTGAATCAAAGATAAAAATAAGTCAACAGCTGGTATTTCCTGACAGCCGAGCATCCAGGCAGGGAGTTTGAAGTTTCTTTGGGGATGGTGTTTGTTGTAGGCACAGAATGTCAAAGGGAATCATCTGCCTTTAAGGGAAAATGCCGTGTCGGGACAGTCATTTATCTGGAATTTAGGGTGCTGCTGACACAGTGGTTCCCTTTAACTCGTATGCTGAGGTAAACACATTTCTCAAATCAGGCTTAACTGCAGACATGATGATGAAAAAAAAACATGTGCTCTTGATCTCTGCAAGTCCTAATCGCACTTTCACCCTCTGTGCAGAATCTTTGGCAGCAGCTGGCCGTCTTTCCAGTAAATTCTCATTTTTTTGTGTTGGTCTTAAATGTTCAGCTCTCACACAGTGTTGACACGGTCTACCCAGTGAACTGTGTGGGTGGTTCTCTGAACTGTTTCCTGGGTAATTTGTGTTGATGAGGTTTCTATAAACAAGAACTCTGTCTGTCTTGAACGTTTTATTAAATCAGTATTCATTAAACCAGAGACTCACCGTTGACAGCTGTTTGTTTGTGTAACATTGTTTGTTTTATTCAGATGTAATGTCTTTCAGAGCCTCTGAATGAGGGAAAACTTCATTGTGAATACTTAGATTTTTTTGGAGACAAAATATTACAACAAAAAGAGTTTCATAAACACAGAAAGAAACTGCCATGTTCTTTTTTTGTACCACAATGACCAGTAATTCCACAGCCACAGGTCAACTACACAGGAGTGTTTGCTGCTTACCAGTGAACTGTTCACCTTAAGCACAGCTGTTGCTGTGGAGAGTGCTTGAAAAGTACAGCAGTTATCTGAAAGTGTCCTCCTTCTGCCACTTCAAAATCTTGTAGGCTGAGCACACAAACCACTTAAGAAATAAAGAGTTGGTGTAAACATTGTTTAATGCAGGAGTGTATAGATCAAAAAAGCTTTTCAGGAATTAACACTGCAAGAAGGTTACAAGTCAGAGGAGCAACTTAGCGAAGCATTTCCCTGAGCTGTTCACTGGAAGGGAGAGACTACAGATACTTCACAGGCTCTCTGCCTGGTCAAAATATTTACTTTAAGAATGATCATTATGTGCATGAACACAGAAAATGTATAACTCATTATTGGGCCGCTGTTGGCCTGGTGGTTTAAACGCAACCCACATACAGAGGGAATAGTCCTTCTTGCAGGGGTCGCAAATTAAACTCCCAGCTTTAACAATCTGCTGCATGTCTTCCCCCATCTCTCTGCTCCCCACATTCCCTGTCCCTCACAGTTATCCTGTCCAATAAAGGCAAAAATTCCCCAAAATATTATTTAAAAAAATGGTAAGTGAAAGAAACAAAAATGAGAGTGTTGTGAGTTCCTCTCTTCCCTGTTTCATTCGATAAGGGCTCAAAGAGGGACCCCCACAAACCCTTTGTGCCCTAATCAAAGCGTTTTTTGCAAATGCTAATACTACACGACTTGGCCCCACAATGGGGTTGTCAAGTGGGCAACTCCCCTTGCCAAATGTTTCAATGTAATGTCAAGTTGAGCACATAAAACCTTTGGGAGGCTCAACAGTTAATCACACTAACTATCCAACCATCCATTCTAGCACTCACTAACTGCCCTCCTTTTTCATGAGGGAGGAGAGGAGAGAAGAGTCTGAGAAGAGAGAGATCAGTCTGTGAAGAGATGGTAAATGGTAAATGGACTTGTACTTGTATAGCTCTTTTCTAGTCTTTCTGACCACTCAACGCGCTTTTACACTGCTCATCACATTCACTCATTCACACCACATTCACTCACTGATGGTAGAGGCTGCTATAGTAAGGGACCATCAGTATTAGCTAAGCTCAGTCATACACATTCACACACTGCTGGACATCAGCGGGAGCAACTTGGGGTTAAGTGTCTTGCCCAAGGACACTTCGGACTGAATGCCGGAGCTGGCCAACCTTCTTATTGATAGATGACCGACTCTACCCACTGAGCCACAGCTCTCCCATTTCTCAGCCTATATTATTTAAAAATAGTTTTCCCACCAAGGGCAGCTGGGCTCAGCCTTAGAGATACGGTCAGGAGCTGTGACATCTAGCTTGGAGTAGAGCTGCTGCTTCTTCATATCGAAAGGAGTCAGCTGAGGTGCATTCGATAAGGACGCCTCCCTTTGGAAATGTTCCATGTGCTCCCACCTGGGAGGAGGCCTCGGGGTAGACCCAGAGCACCCTGGTGGGATTCTATATCCCATCTGGAAACACCTCAGGATCCCCCAGGAAGAGCTAGAAAACATTGCTGGGGAGAGGGATGTGTGGGTTGACATGCTCCCATGACCTGATCTTGGATAAACTTATGAATATGTATGTGTGGTATAGATGGATGGATGGATGGATGTCCCTCTAGCTAAGCTTCCTCTTTGCTACATTTTCCAGTTCATCCACTTCTCCCTCTCAGCCTGAGCTTCAGCAGTTCAGAATCATTCATGTCTCACACTCACCCGGTATGGCCTTGTGGCATGTCACCGGCAAACTCTTTACGTAAGAGCTGACGTCTGTCCTTCCTTTGCTGCTTCTCTTGGGTTCCATTTCCTTCCTCTAGTTGGATTAGGGAGCACTTTACTAACATGTTGTTGCTCCCTGATGGAAACAACTCTGGCTTTTGCACATTTAAAATCTCTGTTAGAATGGTTATTGGTAGCTGGAGCGGGCTGTTCCCTAACAAATATTGTGTTCGACACTCAAGAGAAAATGTATACTATTCCTGAAACTTTAATCACTTCTAGTGAGTTATCTCAGTGTCATGGTACCAAAATTACAGTCAGGAGATTTTAGCTGAAGTACATTACAGTACTGACCAGAGTATAAAACATATTTATTGTTATTATTAGTATTTATTTTTATTCTAAATACATCTGAAAGAGGGATTGTCATATACTCAGGGTAAAGTATATGCATATTAATACAAATAAATAAAAATGACACCTTCTCTGTAAAGTGAGTGTACCTGTCATGTCTGTCACTCTTCAAGGGGAGGACCCAAACTTTCTTTTTTTTTTCATGCATTATTTTGCTCCTAATGTATCCTTTTCCATTTTCTATTTTCTCTGATGTGATGTCTTCTTATTCTTACATTTTTTTTAATGTCCTTTAAAGCTTTTATTTACTTACTTTTTAATTTTGAAAGACCTCTTCAACAATGATTTATTGGTCTACTGTCTCAACACTTTATTCTGTTTAATTTATGTTTATTCTTCTTAATCTTGTTTGTTGTATTTTGTCTTTGCATTGTTAGAATTCCTACACTCCTCTTAATCTGTTAAAGGATTATTTTGCCTTTCGAATCCTGCCATGCTTTGCTTGTTGAAGCACTTTGTAAACATTGTTTTAAAGGTGCTATATAATTAAAGTTATCATTATTATGAAGTGCAGACTAAAATTAAAGGTTTCATTACAGTATTTATCAAATGCTAAAACACTGAACCCTATTGTCTGAACCAAATTCCTTAGTGTCTGAACACATGCATTGAATCAGTCACTCTTTTGGCAGTACTTTTCACCTGCTAGACACAACTTCAAACATTCTCACTCACTAAAACACATGTTGCACTGTCATGCTCTTGTGTTGCATAACGGTAAGCACAGGTGTCAAAAGTTGAACACATTTAAAGCACAGGTGTCCCAGCTTAAACACAGCCACTCAAAACTGATCATACTTGTGGCTAATGATGTGAGGAAACCAATATAAGCCAGTTCAGAGAGCACTGGTTGTTGAAGGTTGAACAATGGACAGAAATAATCTGAGAGGCAGAGGAAGAGCGTGTAAGAGGTGGTCGAGGAGGGAGAGGAGGGGAGCAAAATCGAGAAAGACAAAGAACAGTAACTTCTGATGAAATCTGAGCTACTGTGATAGAGCACGTTCTTCTCATTTATATTTGTTTTGACTTTATTGTTACTGGATACAGGAGCTACATTCAAAGAGGATTTTACATTTTTTGCAAAATTAATTTAGCCTACTGTGAACAATAAACATTATTTCTACGGCTTTATGTCCTGAGCGTTGTGTTTTCAGTGTTTTGATGTATGTAATGACTGCTCAGTATTGTTTTTCATTTTGATTGACTTGGGGTTTGATCTGACAACATTGTTTGGTTTTGCAGGAAGAGTCAGAGGTTTGGTGAATGTAGTCTGAAAATTGGGGTTTGTGCTTATAGCGTTGAGAAAAGCATGGTGGATGTCAAGAAATGGGTCTTAGCAATTGAGAAATACTGTAACAAAAAGCAACAGGAGGAAAGAAAAACCTACGATCAACAAACCCAAAGAAAAACAAGAGCATTAGGAACACAGGAGCATGCAGTAACACTCATGGAAGAAGTTACAATGAACTGACACAGAAGTGGCGGAACACACTAACAGGGGTAACCAGACACAGGTGAGACAACGAGACACAGGTGGAACTAATGAGGGTGCAATCAAACTGGAGGAAGTAAAACTAAACCAGATACACAGGGGGCAAGAATTACAAAATAAAACAAGAAACATTACAGACTATAGGAATACACAGACATGAGGGGATACAAAAAGGAAAGGAGGACATAAAAAACACTCTCAGGAAATAACTGAAATATAACACCAAGAAAACTAACAGCAAGGCAGGAAACAAAAGGAACTACAAACTAAATAAACCTGAACTGAAGAAACTTAAAGAAAACTTAAAACAGACCAAAACATGACAGTACCTCTCATGACTGAGGCCAGCCGTGACTCCCTGCAGAGGGATGGAAGGTGAGAGACACTTAGTTTTTTGTGAACTTGTCCTACTCCTGTGCAACTTTTTTCAGAGTCAGAGTTATTATTATTTTTATTTCATAGAGGTGATGCAATTTACTACAGTCCAAGCACGGAGCATAAAACTGATGTGTTCACAGAGAGTTTACAGCTTAATGCTAAATTTAAACTCTGTCCCCGACTGGGCCTTTACAATCAGCACACTGCAGTTACATTAATCCTCAGATATTATGCAATGATAAAATGTGTAATACCATAATATAGCAGTATAAACATTTTGAACGCCAATATAAGGTGTTCATTTTAAATACAGGAACCTAAAAGTGAGTATAACCCTGTATGCTTCAGGCCAGCACTTAACCTTTATTATAATTATGAAGAAGAGGACTTACTTTATCAATCCCTAAAGAGGGATACAAGATGTTTTCACTGGGATGTGCCTCAGAGTAATCAGTCCTTTATTGAGAAAGCTGATCGCCTACATTACATTTGGATTTCACCGTGCTGATAGTTACTGATATATTGTCCGGTCCTGCTCATTTAACTCTCAGCAGATGGTAAAGATTCCACTCTTACAGCACGGGGCTGTTAGCACCAGTGTTTGTGAAGTAGTTCTTATTTGCAGTGCGGCTCTTTGCATTCTCCAGAGAGAGAGAGAGAGCAAATCCACAAACAGACACGGCCATACCAGTGGGTCAAGAGAGAGTAAGAACTGCTGCAGCTGTAGTGAGTGAACAAAGATATGCTTCTGTTATTTTGTATAACTTGCAACTTTGAAAAACACAGATTAGCAAGCAACAAACATGTCATCAAACACATTGCTCAGATCAGATTAAATACAGTACAAATGTATGAGACATGTCTTTGCCTAACAGCAATGTGAGGATGAAAGTAAAAAAAAAAAAGACGTTAAAAAAGGGACAAAAGAAAAAAAACACCCACAAGAGAGTCTTTGAAGAAATGACACAAAGTAGAAACTTCATGGCAGGGACAAGCAGAAAATCAAAATGAAAGCAGGAAGAGAGGCAGCCTGAGCCAGACACATGAACCCCAGGCCATGTTTCTGCAATCTGTGTGCTTACTTGCCAGCCTTAGCTGACATCAACGCATACACACACGCATACACACACACAAACACGTACTTACACATGAGGACACACACAGTGAAAATTCCCTCAGAGAAAAGAGCCACACCTCAGGCTAACTGTTTACACTCATCCCAAAAGAGAACAGCTTTGATGCAAAGCCTGAATGCATGCTTTTATCTTGCTCCACTGGGTCTGCATTCTGTGTGTGTGTGTGTGTGTGTGTGTGTGTGTGTGTGTGTGTGTGTGTGTGTGTGTGTGAGTGTGTGCGTGCGTGTGTGCGTGCGTGTGTGCGTGCGTGCGTGTGTATATGTGTGTGTGTTTGTGATAACACAACTTCCACCCAGGTGGAGGCTGTCAATAGTGTCAAAGTTAAAAGAGTTGACATGTTGCATTGGTTGAGGATGGAAGAAACAGAGGGAACCCCCTGATTGGACTCTGGAGAAACACGGCTTGTTGCCTGGATGAGTCTTTTTGTACACTTCAGCAAACTCTGAGGCCGTCACAGAGAAGCTGTTTCTCTTTCACTAAAGAGATCACTGAGTCTCCTCAGTCTCCTCCTTTCTTATCTGGAACTAATGTAAGAACACTCTTACGCACATTTGTGTGTTGATATGTCGGTATAGTTACTGGACACTATGTTTTTCTACATTTAGCACTTAAAAATAGAATATTTAAATGTAAACTGCTTTTAATTCATCATGCAATATTTTCACTTAGCTTTAAAATGTTGAATTATGAATTTTACCCTGAACTTGTATTAGCTAAAGATTAAAGAAAGATCAGATCGTACTGCTATTTTGGCAATATTTTGTAGGCCTACAAGCGTGAAAAAAATATGTATAAGTTTACAGAAGACAATATTATAGGCTTCAATTTAAGTTATACTAAATGTTGAAAACATAATTCATCAGGTGCCGTGTCCACTGCTGCTGGGGTTTTTTTGCGCTGTTTTCTAGTCAAACTCAGTGTGATTTAAAATTTCCAGCACTCAGTTCCTCGGCGCAAATACGCCTGATTTTTGTCGCAGTGCTCTCAGTTGAAAACTGGAACAACGCTGTCATCAATGTCACTGCTTGATCAACGACCAATCAGAATCAAGAAGGGACAGGACTTCTGAAACTAACTTTGTCAACAACAATGGAGGAGGTCCGTACAGAGGTGAAATGTTATCACACTCGTTCTTTCAAGGTATGATTTTCCGAGTTTAGAGCTGCTGCTAATGCTATGACAAGATTTCTATCAAAAAGTTGTTACAGTTTCTTGATGAAATGCCGTAGAATGGGAGCAAGTATGAGCATACAGAGCATTATAAAACAGACATAATGGTCACTTAGGGAAGCGGAAGTACTGCTGGACGACATCTGTAACTTAGTAACACTAAACACTGGTGAGAAGCGCTCTGAAATTGAGGTCGTGGGTGCTCCCAGTGCAAAAAAGGGCACAGCTCTTTACTCACTGCTATTAAATGACTCATCTGTCACATATTCACACGTTACAGCTTTTAGAACAAACGTTCTGTCAGCTCGTGTTACTTCTGAAAATAAAAGTTGGGATATGATCAGTCTGTCTCTTCCTCTCAGGCTTTTTTCCCCTCAGATTTTAGATCAATGTTTTTATTTGACTTCATCTGGTGTGCGTCCTCTTGTGATCACTGCGTGGTGTTTCTGATAATAGACTTCTGCAAACAAGTGATAGCATTGAATGAGCTTTTTAAATATTCAGCACTGAAGCTACAAAATCATTTAATATAGAAGCCTGTTTGTATCACTCCCAGAAACACTTCCTCCTTTTAAGAGCTACTTAAGTATTTTCTTACCTTGAGCCCAGTGCTTAATCCTTTTTATAATGTCATTTGCAACACAGGTTGGCCTTTAGGCTTATATGCTCATGAGTTTTAGTCACCTTTCAGTCATTTTTGCCCTTAGTTTAAGGCTAGATTCAGTCAATAAAATGTGATTACATTTTCTCTTTGTCAAAATGTTTTCTCTTGCCAATCAGAGATGAGTATCAAAGATGTGCCGAGTGTTTAAATCTGAAAAGCAACTTTTTTCTCTCTTTTTTTTGTGACTACCTGTTTTCATTTTTTAACAATCATTGCACGTAAGGCAATTCATACAGGAAGTCATACATTATGAGAAAAAAGAAAATAACATCATTACCTGCAAAAGAGCAATTTTCTCCTCCTTCCCTTCACTTCCCAATGAGTCTTTGTCTGAATCAAACATTACAAGCAACAATGTAAGTCAGGAAACTATATAGGCTTCTTAACACGTCATACACAGAATTGTACATAATGAAGTAGAATGAATTCAACAGAACTATAGAACTGTTGAAAAACAGGAAATCACACCATGGATGTCAGCGCTGAGTGCTCAAATTATGCTTTTTACTATAACTTGACCTGCCTGATTCATCCTGATATGGAAGTTTAAGACTCCAGCTGAAACGAACGTGCTGGATTCCAGTGGCAACAGCTTCTACTACTACTACTACTACTACAGTAGTCTCATCACTATCATCTCTCTCTCTGGCTTTCTCATTCTCCTTTACCACTCTTTCCAACCACAACTCGGTCAAAGCAATGTCTGTCTAACATGGGCTGGTTCTGCTTGAAGTTTCTGCCTGTTAAAGGTGACATATCACGCTTTTTTCATCAATATATATTGGTCTAAGAGGTCCCCAAAACATGTCTTTAAAGTTTATGCTCAAAAAAACACTTTGAAATCAGATTTTGGCATGCCTGAAAAGCCCTCTTCTTCAGTCCTCCTCAGAACAGTCTGTTTTCTCTCTGACCACGCCCCCTCAGGAAGTGGATGTGCCTCGGCTGTCCAGCACGTTGATCTAATGTTTACATGTTGGCTGAATATACACGGCTGCTCACAGATAGCGTTACTTCAACCCTCTGAATCTGATCCAGAATCTGATCCTGACGGAGAGGCGCCTGTAGCAGGACCTTTCGGAAGGATTGGTCACAGATTTAGTGTTTCTTGTTGTTTTATTTATTAGTATGTAGACGTGTGTCTTGGTACACAGCTACGAACATGTAGCTATGTGGCTATGCTAGCTAGCGCTAGCACTTATCCATGATAAATAAAAATCATCCACTAGATCTTCAAATCTGCAGACGTGGGGAGTAAAACCGACCTCTGCCAGAAAGGCAGCGGGACCTTTTCTGAAGGATTGGTCACAGATTCTGTGTTTCTTGTTGTTTTATTTGTCAGTATGTAGACGTGTGTCTTGCTACACAGCTACAGCTACGACTTGTAGCTATGTAGCTATGCTAACTAGCGCTAGCACTTTTCCATGATAAATAAAAATCATCCACTAGATCTTCAAATCTGCAGACGTGGGGAGTAAAACCGACCTTTGTGTTTATTAAGACAGCCTACAACTAGCATGCCTCCCTCCTAAGCTCCTTGTTACCACACATTTGTGCAGGTAATGAAAAACGGAGGGGGGATTCAGTATTATTTTATACAGTCTATGGGCTGAACAAGCTCTGAGCTCCGTGACAGACCGGATATTGTTGTTACGTAACAAAAACACGAAAGTCTGAAACGGCTCGTTTCACACACATTTACAGAAAGGTGGAGAAATCAAAACAGAGGCAGAATGGATTTTTTTTGTTCTCGGGGGGTTTGTAGACATGCCAGGGAAACATATTTCAGGTAGAGAACCATTAAAAAGTCCATTTTGCATGATATGTCACCTTTAAAAGAAGTTTGTCCTCGCTGCTGTAACTTGCTAAATACTGCAAGGTGCAATGCTCATGGTGGATTAAGATGAGATCAGACTGAGTCGTATCCTGTCTTGGTGTTGGGTCTTTGTTAATAATTCAACATGGACCAGGTCTAGACCTGCTCTGTTTGTAAAAGCATCTTGAGATAACCTTGTGATCTTTATAAAAATAAAGATTGATTGATCCTAGAAATGAAAGCTTCAATGTAAAATTTCCATTAATAAGTTAATCCAGTGATGTATATAAAGAATGTGCGGTGGCTGCCATCTCATTGATGACATCTTTGCAGCAGCAGTGTATGACCAAAACCTCAGCAGACTTTTGGTTTGGTTGAGACTGTGCCAGGAGTCATTATTCAAAAGAACAAGTTCAGGAGAGCAAAAATTTTCTCTCCAAGTTTTTCACTTGCAAAAAAAAACTTTGGACAGGTTGGCACTCTGACATGAAGTGTGGAAATGTCCTCACTTGGTTTGACTCACATAGGAAGCAGTTTTGAGAAGTTTTAGTATTCATCCTAAAGCGCTGTATAGGTGCTATGTAGGTCTGATAAACAAATACAGATTTGTTAACACTTTTACTTGTGAGATATCTGAAGTCCTCACTTTACATAGATGGCCTTGATTCTCCCTCAGTGTAATGCTGCTGTGCTGTCCTTGCTGAGGTCAGTAAAGAGCATTACACACATATAAAAGTGGTAATAAAGAGAAATGTTCCCTACTCCGAGTCAAGAAACAAACCACTCTGTCTTTGACCGCTATGGCTCAATGTATCGTCCTCCAATAAAAACACAATGAACACACATGTCCAAGAACAGAGCAACACATGATGGAGACATATAACTGACTGGATCTTGTCTGCCAACACAAGAATGAAAAGGGCAGAGTGTCCCAAAATGTGCCTGAGGTGACAGGTGAGTTGGACGCACATCTAGTCTTGTCAACAAAAACAGAACATACGTTTGTCAGTTATCAAAGATCTATTTTTAGCCTTCTGGCTTGACAAACTTCTCATCCTTTATCAAAGGTTAAGATGAGGGAATTAACGCTGATGTAGACTGAACTGAATGTTCTTTGTTTTTGATTATGCTCAGAGAATCAACATGAGTATGGATGAAAAAAAATATTTTCTATAAATCTGTTCAAGAATACATTTTACAACCATGCCTTGGTTATAATTATTTGTGTGTCACAAAACCAAGAAGCACATTGATTCATGAATGTGATCCAACAGAGGTCACTGATTAATATTAACGATATACAAAGTCTATAATGCCTATACTTTGGTTTTGGGATAAAGTAAACATCTGTTTAGAAGTTTTTACCCAAGTTGTGTTGATATAAAAACCCAATAAGGGTGGGTCCATCAGATTTGTGAACATTGGTGAAGTAAAAAAGCCACCATACAAGTTTTTTTTTTAAATTGGTGTAAATCAGCGTCTTACTTCAGAGCTGGCTTATCAAAAGGTGATGAGACAAGAACCTGCATCAGAAACAGTGTTTGACACAGGTGGTATGGCACCACCAATAAAAGCCTCTTGATGGCTTCACTGTTGCAACTTGAATACAGTTTTCCTTAAACAGGTTTGATTCTCTTGGTAGTATGTACATGTGAATGTCTGCAGTTTAAGTATTGTTATGACTCAGAGAGGCCATACTCTTTCAAAGAGAGCCCCTTGATACAGTTTGTGCTAGCTGTGACACTTTATGCTATAGAGAAAAAATCTGGACCTTGCATTTGCTCTACGATGAACTCGAGATTTACAGCGAGCTGGTGTTTCACAAACAGAGACAGAGGCGGACATAAACTGTCTTTACCAGCTGAACTGATCTTTGGGTCTTTGTTAAAACCAAATGGGCTACTGAGGTGTCTTTGCATTTAGATATTTGTAAAGTCATATAAATATATGTTTGGTTCTTTTGATCATGTAGTTTGTAATGTGTCTGTAGCGGTCCCAGCAAGAACGAGTGGTTTCACTCTCAACAGATGAGTTTTTTTAACTTTAATTTCCGTGCCGTCAATAAACAAACACACCGTAAGAGCTGAACAGGACGAGACAAAACCAAACAAAATGTAAACATCACCATAACCACGGAAACTGCAATATTTACAACATAAACACAAGACAAGTTCATTAAAAGTAGTGATGGGCAAATGAGGCTTCGTGAACCAGTAGTTGTATTTTTTGACTCCTCTAGATGGCGCTCTTGGTTTAAAAATAAAGGCTCAATGAATGGCAATTCAGTGTGCTTTCAACTCTTTGTTGAACAGAGAGCGCCATCTAGAGGAGTCAAAAAATACAACTAGTGGTTTGTGAAGCCTCATTTGCCCATCACTAGTTAAAAGTATTTAAATACGGAAACCATTGAGATGATCATTGAGCCAATTTAACTGTTAAAGGTGACATATCACACTTTTTTCATCAATATATAATGGCCTAAGAGGTCCCCAAAACATTTCTTTAAAGTTTATGCTCAAAAAAAACACTTTGAAATCAGATTTTGGCATGCCTGAAGAACCCTCTTCTTCAGCCCTCCTCAGAACACTCTGTTTTCTCTCTGACCACGCCCCCTCAGGAAGTGGATGTGCCCTCGGCTGTCCATCACGTTGATCTAATGTTTACATGTTGGCTGAATATACACGGCTGCTCACAGATAGCGTTACTTCAACCCTCTAAATCTGATCCTGACGGAGAGGCGTCTGTAGCAGGACCTTTCTGAAGGATTGGTCACAGATTTAGTGTTTCTTGTTGTTTTATTTATCAGTATGTCGACGTGTGTCTTGGTACACAGCTACGGACATGTAGCTATGTGGCTATGCTAACTAGCGCTAGCACTTATCCATGATAAATAAAAATCATCCACTAGATCTTCAAATCTGCAGACGTGGGGAGTAAAACCGACCTCTGTCAGAAAGGCAGTGGGACCTTTTCTGAAGGATTGGTCACAGATTTAGTGTTTCTTGTTGTTTTGTTTGTCTGTATGTAGACGTGTGTCTTGGTACACAGCTACAGCTACGGCATGTAGCTATGTAGCTATGCTAATTAGCGCTAGCACTTATCCATGACAAATAAAAATCATCCACTAGATCTTCAAATCTGCAGACGTGGGGAGTAAAACCGACCTTTGTGTTTATTAAGACAGCCTACAACTAGCATGCCTCCCTCCTAAGCTCCTTGTTAGCACACATGTGTGCAGGTAATGAAAAACGGAGGGGGGATTCAGTATTATTTTATACAGTCTATGGGCTGAACAAGCTCCGAGCTCTGACTCCGTGACAGACCGGATATTGTTGTTACGTAACAAAAACACGGAAGTCTGAAACGGCTCGTTTCACACACATTTACAGAAAGGTGTAGAAATAAGAACAGGGGCAGAATGGATTTTTTTCATTCTCGGGGGGTTTGTAGACATGCCAGGGAAACATATTTCAGGTAGAGAACCATTAGGAAGTCCATTTTGCATGATATGTCACCTTTAAGACTGTGCAAACATTTAGCTGCAAAAATGTACAGTGAACTTAATAAACCTAACATAATAGAAATAAACACTCAAAACACAAATAATCAGTGATACTATGAAGGCAGTTTAAGACAAAACACTCAAAACAAAGCAAACACAAATTGAGGCCAATCTAAAGGGCTAGGAAAGCCAGCTGTGAGTGACTACCACGATTACACCTTTTGACATTGAACAGGAATAAAGTATCACCACAAAACACCAGCACAGCATTAAACACCACCAAACCAAACCAAGACAATAAAAACGATATCTTATTCCCATATCCAAGTGGCACGCTAAACTGGACCTTCTCTGTAGTGCCTTCTCTACCCTCATTCATTCATTCATTGTGCCATTTGTTTATCCTTGTCAGCTGTTACCCAGCACATCAGCAGCAAACCCAGCCTTCAAACTAAAAGCCCTTTTTAAAGTGTCGTTTACAATGACAGTGTTTCACTTTTTATCAATCAGTGGGATTTTGTTTTCAAGAAAAATCAGTGAAAGAGAAGAGAGACCTGACATCAGCTTGGTCAATATCCTTTTACTTTTTGTATTTAAGCTCATGTTTTTTGTCCACTGTGGGCTTCATTTTCAGAGTATTTTATGTTGCACACTGTTTCACTGGTTAGAGCTAAACTTCAGGCACACCTGTTAAGAGTATTAAGTCTTGTAAAGACGGACTGAAAGGGCTTACATAAGACGAGCACAGACTGAAGATAGGGTGAATCGTTTCATTTAGAGAAGGAGACTATTGTGTGGAACACTGATGGACATCTAAAATGCTCAATTATGGTGTCAGAAATCGGGAACATTGTGGTTAGTACAGCATGTCCTGTGCAATTGCAGTGCCAATCCTCAGGTTATAAAAAGGAAACAGCATCATTAACCAAAACGGGAAACTAAAAGATTCGAGACCTCTTGTATGACGCCTTGTATGTACTTTTCACAGAAGGAGAAAAAAGCTCATTCTTGAAATGAAAGTAATTCCATGGGAAGTGGAGAGGACTGCAGATCAGCTGTTAGCCTACCAATCCCTGCTTCAATGCTTTACTGAATGAAATTTGGGGATGCTTTTGAAACACTACTCTTACTGATTTGTATGTTTGCATTCAGAGGTGTGTTGCATTCTGCACACATACACTTCAGTTGTTACGTGTGTGTGTAATGGTTTGTACCAAAGCTTTGTAACAGGACCCAAATGCAGAACCATAGACTGGGGTTAGAGGCTGTGAAAGGGGGATTTATCTTAAACACACTGAACCGAGTAGAACTAGGAACAGAGGCTGGATTGTGGAGGCGTAGATGAATGTAGCAGAACTGGCAGAGTTGAGGAAGTAGAGGCTACAGTCTGATGTGGCTGAGGCTGGGCAGCAAGTGATGAAGTGCTGACAGCTCGATGGAGGGAGGCACTGGAGACAGAGGAGCAGAAGTTAGGCACAGGACACATCCACAGGGCAAATTCCACGGGATCTGGGTCCGGTCCATCTCTGATCCATCACGGCATCGAATCTGATAGGTTTCTACTCTAGTCAGTGTGTTAACTTCCACAGGATCTGCTCCTTTACGTTCTGGCTGTGTCACTGATCCGGCAGGTCGGAGCCTTCTGGATCAGATACGCAAGACTTCTATTTCTGCCAGATGCAGGAGCACGACACATCAATCTGTACCAATCAGATTGAGCGGGACAGGAAGTCAGGCACCATAACAAAATGAAAACATCCGGTTAATTTTCAGAATAAAACACTCTGGGCCTGATCTACTAAAATCCCAAATAATGAGTGCCCTTTAATGAGTATTTTGCGTGTGCTATCGGCTGTCACTATGGAGAGTTTGAGAGAACAGAGTGGCCTTAGGCAATAAGTTTGAAGCCATGGAGTTGGAGGTCTTTGTGGAGGAGGGAAATAAACACATCAGTGAACTCCAGCAAAGGTGAATGCTGTGAGAAAAAACAGAAGATCTGCCGATGAAATAAACGCATCTACTCTACTCCAAAACGCAATCAGCGTTTTGATGGAGTTTAGAGAGCAATTTGATGAGGCCTGTCCCTGCTTTTATTTTTTACTCTTCCTGTCAATGTTTCACCTTCTAAGCGCTCATTCGCCAAGTTAAAACTAACTAAAAACCCTTTGATGAGCACGGTGGGACAGAGTGGACATGTCATGTTATCTATTGAGAATGAAAAAGCAAAGAAAATGGACATATAGCGCATCGTGGGCAAGTCCGCAGAGCTTAAGGCTCGTCCAAACAGTGGTGAGTAGGCCGAGTACTTCATATGGGTTTTTTGTTTGCATGTGAACATGTGGGCCGCTGTGCCAATTTGACTAAACTTTACATCTGTTGATACAGTGACCTACTGTGCTCTCATTAGTTGAAAAAGTTAAAGTGGGTGTTAGAATGATGCGGTCGCTATCCGTGGTGCTGAACTGCTTTGAATTTGTGTTGTTTTATTTATTTATTTTTGTTGTTCTCTTGGTTTGTTAGACTTCATGTCTGTTTGATCGACTTCAAAATGACATAACTGTGTGTAAAAACTGTAGTAATGCTTGTAAGCCCCGCTGTTGTGGGCATGTTGTGAAGTTATGATGAGCTTTACAGTGACTGCAGCCATTTATGCGTAACGCTGTGCCAGTTTGCACCTGCCTTTCAAACGTGCTAAATATAGATGCAAAAACACCACTCGCTATCTGCTTCAGGTTTGATAAATTACAATGCGTGTGCTAAATGATTACATTTGCATCTCCTCCTCCCAGTGTTTCACGCGTCCTGATGATCTACATGTATTCTGCGTATTCAGGAAGGCAAACACGCTAAATGGATAGTGAGTGCTATTTTGCTCGTTTGACAGATGCAATCCTCGGTGCTCCAGGTTAGTAAATCTGCTTTGCGCACTCTATCAAGTTTGCACCTGTTTTATACACGCAAACCTTTAGTAGATCAGGCCCTCTGTGTTATCACAAGATCGTAATTCACTTAACTACAACAACAAACCATGCCGATGAGCGGAGCCAGACCTTGAGTCATCAGGTCAGAGGTTTCCAGAGAACCAGAAAGACAACATGGATGAGGAGAGGAGGAGGAGAATCCTTGATTCAGTGATTACAGCGGGAAAACCTTGCTCACATGACTCCAGCTATCCTCCGATCCTGGGTGTTGACAGACATGAGAGCATGGAGATGGATTGGACACGGATCTGGTAGAAGTCTGATGTTAGGCGATAAAATTCCAGTTAAGGAGCCAACAACACTACTGGATGAGCGGAAACAATCTGGCAGCACGTAGGGAGAAGACAAGAGCTTATATGAGGCAGATAATCAGGAGCAGATGGATATAAATCATGGAGTGAATGAAGAGTCCAGCACCTTGTGACCAAGCCCGCCTCTGAGAATGAGTACAGGGAAAACAAACAAAAACCCAACACAGCAGCTAAATAGAAAACAAAAAATTAGGACAATTTGAGCTCTAAGTTGGCTAACCTCGGACATTTACGCAGCTACTGAGAGGATTTCATGTTTTCACGAAGGCAAGGCCATCAGTGTGTGTGTGTGTGTGTGTGTGTGTGTGTGTTGAAGAGGTTTGTTGTTAGTGTACACTTTAGTCTCCATTTTATATATTTTATTGTAACTATCAGGAGGCTGTAACAGACTCAAAACTCTTCTCCTTTAAAAAAAGAGAGACAGCAGTGTAAATAAAAACTATAAGACATGTTTATAACTCAACTCTGAGGCAGTTATTTGTTGAATTAAAACAAGAGACGTGAGTAAAAAGACAGTTTAGAAATCATATAATTGTTGTTACAAAGTCTGAGGCAGTGAAAGGTTTTATGACAGAGAAAGAATAGACCAGAATAAAGAGAGACAAAGAGGAAGAAGAGGGCTTCAAAGATGAATGGGCTGTAGGAGGGGGAGAAAAATGACAAGGAGGTAGAGGAGAAGAGGAAACAATGACAAATCCTGACAAATATGAGAGCCAACAGGATTCTAATACTTACTTTATCAACCCACCAGACTCCTCTGACAAATCACTTAATATGCAAATAGCTCGGTATTTATTCAAATGACAAATCACACCTCAGTAAACAGACGCGTGAAACACAGCGCAAACACACGCACATTAAAACACAGGTGGGAAAACACACACACACACACACGTGCACACAGGTGGTTTATTCATCTGTTGGACTTTTCAAATCCAGTAGCGTTTAATAACCGCTCTATTTGTCCCCGTGATAAATAGAAGTAAGAGCCGCTGCTGCTCTGCATAAAGAGGATGGATGCCACAGCTCCATCTGTATGTCGTGCGTGTGTGTGTGTGTGTGTGTGTGTGTGTGTGTGTGTGTGTGTGTGTGTGTTTGAGTTAAAGTGTTTGTCATTTTAATAGCTACTCTTTTTGCCTGCTAATTAGGTTTGGTAACTTATTATTTGTATCTTTTCTCACTTGTTAATTAAGCCTTTTAAGGAGCTCTGTCTTGCACTTTGGAACATGAATGAGAAATTCTTTAATGGGGTCAAAGATTGGAAATGTTTGCACAGGAAGAAAGGCTCCACCGAAACACTTACAGGAAGCAATAACTTGCTTTTGTTTACAGTGTTGACAGTTATCTTGGTGAGGAGGTTAAAGCCAGGAGAAGAAAGATACGTTGATGAAGAGTGTGTGCTTTCTATTAGGGTTTCAAGGTTATCGCCACCCCAGCGATTAAGGTCCAAAATGAACGAGTTACATTTTTCCAGCGTACCTGGTTAGGATGCCACTCCTTAAATAAACACCCAAATATTTGAGTTGAAGCTACCACCTACGAGCTAAGCAGACACATGCAGTCAATCAGACTAATGTCAAAGGGCAACCACGTCACAAAATCAATCAATTAATCTTTATTTGTGTAGCACCAAACCACAACAAACGTTATCTCAAGATGCTTTTACAGACAGAGCAGGTCTAGACCGTACTCCATGTTAAATTATTAACAAAGACCCAACATCAAGACAGGATAAGATCCAGTCCCCTCTTACTGACAGGACTCTGATCTCATCTTAATCCACCATGAGTAATGTACCTCGCAGTATTTAGCAAGTTAAAAACTTCCTTTAACAAGCAGAAACCTCAAGTAGAACCAGACTCATGTTAGACAGACATCTGCTTTGACTGAAAAGTGAGCAGAGCACTATTTCAGAGTGTATATTTTCACATACCTAAGTATGAAACTAAATCAAAGATGCCGTTTGCTAAATGGGTCAACACTGTGGTAGGCTGGGGTCTAAGGGACACCCTCAGATTAGTATGTTGTGACCAATCATATGCTTCACTCTCACAGGGAACAGTGTTTTCATGCATACAGGACCTGTAAGAAACAGAGAAAACAACCAAACTTGAACTCCTGAAAAGTGCAAAATGCTGTTGCCTTAACGTGGGATCACTGGACGTCAGTGAGTAATCAGATTATCTCAGAATAACTGCACACCATGCTGACACTGACTGGACATTTTGTACATGCACACCTGCATATTTCTTAATGTTTAACAGTGTTGTCCTTGAAAAGAAAACAGAAGTGTATTTCATAGAGTAAGCACTCTGTAGCTGTCTCCAACCTGAGTCATGGTTCAGACCACACTGGTGCAGCAATGCAGCATTTATTTGAATGCTACATCTAAAAGTCAAGATCATAAAGGACATTCAATTGCATCAATTTGATCCCCAGATGAAGACAGTCAAAATCGTTTTTGCAAAATAACGGAATTTTAAATGCCACCCAATGCAATTTTAGGATTAGTTGAAATCAAAAACAGATCATTGTTTGACAGCCCCACTTTCTGTTCTTACTCAAGTCCTAATCTTATCTAAAAGATTGATATCATGCCACTTTCAACTGATCTGTTTTGGTGGGCCTTGTGTGATCCTTTCTTTTGTGCCTACTCTCACAAAGGTGTCTTTACCCAAAGGCTTATACGTACAGAAATTCAACCTGTGCAACTGTTGTCTGTCACCTGCCATCCCTCCTCCACTCCACTGAGCTCCATGCATGTGAGAGCAGAAGCACAATGAATCACTCTATAAGCTACAGCAAAACGCAGCCTGAGAATATTCACAATGAATGTTTATACACCTGGGACCGACCCAAGACAACCACACTTATCTCAAGTGCACTACAAGTGCAACAAAAGCCCAGCAGGCATGAGTCAATGAGAGTAAGTTATAAGTGTAATCTGCACAGAAGAATGATGAAACTCCCCTGATACAGTGATGAGACCAGAAGATTGAAGACAAGGTTTGATATTTGGTAAAATGTACTTTTTTCCTCATTGGGTTTTGTCATTGTTCAGTGATCAAGTGTCCACAGTAGAACTTTGGTGTAGCACGTCCACAGATGTTAGATTGTTTTCTTTGAAAAGGTAACTGAAGTTCTGTCAGTTCTTTGCAGAAGGTGTGAGTATTTCTCTTCATCTGAATATCATCACCTCTTTCTGTATCTGGAAATGCGCTTGTTTATGAAGTTTCACCGTCTGTATTTATTAATATTTTCTGTGTTTGTGATGATGTATTAAGCTACAAATTTTCTCACAATTATGCAGACACTAGATGAGAAACAGCCGACAGCTGTGGTTTGATTTCAAATTACCTTTGATGGAAGCCACAGATTCTGAATATGTCATTCCAACACGTGCTTTATAATATCAAGTAAATACTGAAAATGTCAAAAGTGTCATCATCAGTCCGTGTCTCAATCAATAATAATAAGATATTATTATTATTATTATTATTATTATTATTATTATTATTATTATTATAGAGCATATGAACTATCTTGATCTAGCCACTAGAGCATTTTTCAGTTTTTTCACTGTCACATAAGAGCTTGTTTTAATTACCAGAAACAACTGTGACCAATGTTGAGCATCTGTGTCAACCATAATTATATTTCAAGAGATACTCATTACATTTTAAATTGCATTCATTTGGCAGACAGTTTGACAAAAGTGGCTTACAATAACTCCACAGGGGCAGGAGCTAGATATCATTTTAAATTGTGGTTGCATTAAACTCCAAACAGAGTGTGCTTGGTGCAACTGTCCGAGGGTGGGAAGAAACCCTTGTTTGTGTGGGTTGTTGGGGAGGTAGTGGGTTATAAAGTTTTGTTCTCAGGAGGCAGTGGGAGACAGAGAGTTAGTGCAAACAGTCAAAACTAATGTTTGTGACTTCCTGGTTCCCTGACAGTCACTGTAAACTCAGTGGTAACGAGTGTAAGAAGAGGAATCGACACTGGCATAGAGGTTGTTAAGTGCAGTTCTAGGGGCATGAATCTTCAGCTAGATTCCAGGGAATTCTGAGGCCAAGTGAGGTCAGCAGGGGGTTGGGAATTGGAGTTAAAGTAGCATTGCAAACCATGGATGGGTTACAGAACCTGCACTAAGTATCATGACCAAGGACAGGATTCTGTTCTCTGTGCCTGTTTGACTACCCAAACAAAAATGTAGTCTTTAAGTGTTCCTTAAAAAGCCTTCATTGGGTTGTTTTTTTAAATAGTAACAGTTAATCATTACAGTGGGTACATTTTATTGATAATCAGTAGTGTAACAAACAACTGTAATTGAATTTACCTGTTTCACACTAGGTACCTGATTTCTCCAAGGGCAGCTTCACTTCAGCTCTCAGCTTCACTTACCTGAGGACACCACTGATTATTTGAACCCAAAAAGTAACAAACATATACCACCAGCAAAGTGCACAAGGGTGGACCTTCTGACTTTGGTTGAATCTGAAGTTCTGGTTTAGATAATCCACAAATACTTAGAATACTAACTACTGACTGCTCTTGTACCTCAATAAACACAGACTCTAATGAACAGCTTGCAGAGCTTACGTATATGCAGGGAAATTTGCAACAAAAGGCCAAAATGGAGGGAAAAAGACCAGAGTTTTGGTGCCATACTGGATGAAGAGGCATGTAGTGTTGTAAAGCCTTTTGAGAAAGTGGATGTGGGCACATTTCAAATTGGGTTCACATATGACACAAATGATGCAGTAGGTAGTTTCATCAAGAGTCAATGCAATAGATTATTTTGCTTTTAGACAATATTTGCTAATATCACAAAGTATGCCGTCATATAATATTGATTCAGCTCTAGAGCCTGAATACATTTTAGACAATATTACTGTTTGTACTGATTTAACACAATCAGTTACATTTGACCTAATAAGGAAAAGCAATTTGATGACATCGTATAGTCACATATGCATCTGTCGTAGGGGATTTTAATCTGTAGCGAAAGTTACTCCTTCTGTGATTGTTTTATCTCACCTTTGACTTTGATCATACAGACCATGTGACCATTTGCACGTTTCACGTTAATGTTTGGGAACACAACAAACTCGTAACAAGATATAATACACAATTAGGGGATCATTAGGTTGTCAGCAGGGTTGACCCAGGAGTTGGAAACAACAGAGACAAGGGTAAGTACAAAATAAAACAGAAAATGTGAAACCAGAGATCTGCTGTTGTAACTGTGGCTGAAACACTTCCAACAGTTGCCCTTTCCTTCAAAGTTCTGATCATATGTGTGGTGTACAGAGTTGGGTTCTTTTGGACTGCTCGACATGTTTGTTTTGGTGTTTTTACGCCTCTGCACCTGTCACCTATTTGCACCCTCCCTCCTCAGGCAACATTCAGCCAGCCAATCAGTGCAGTGCCCAATCATCATAGCATCCTCTCCTTGTCAGATCCCTGTGTAGATGATGAGGTTACAAACTGAGAGGCTGTAGATCCTCCACAGAGGAGAAATGTGTGATCTTTTAGCTACTGAAATCAAAACCTTGCTCAAAAGACAACTTGGAAATTTTAACAGCTAATTCTCTGATTGTTGTGTCTTTTTGTTTCTTGTTTTTTTCTATGTTGTACGCATACTAACTTCAAATGACTATTCCCTTCAATCTTTTATTTGGTTCTGGTGTTCAAGAAATTTTTTTTGCATGGACGTCAACACGATTTGATGTTCATCTTACTTATTCCTCATTTATTGTTAATTTTTAAAATTCACCAATTAGTAGTGATGGGCAAATGAAGCTTCACGAACCAGTAGTTGTATTTTTTGACTCCTCTAGATGGCGCTCTTGGTTTAAAAATAAAGGCTCAATTAATGGCAATTCAGTGTGCTTTCAACTCTTTGTTGAACAGAGAGCGCCATCTAGAGGAGTCAAAAAATACAACTACTGGTTCATGAAGCTTAATTTGCCCATCACTACCAATTAGTGTATATACAGTTGTGTTCAAAATAATAGCAGTCCCACATCACTGGCAAGATAAATCACTGTTTTTGTTAAAATTTCAACTTCTACACTGCAAGTAAGTTTCTAGAAGGTTTAGTAAAGGTATAGAAAACCAACAGACCCAACAGGCATGGCGTGCATGCTGCTGATTCTGTGAAACTGAATCATTAACTGAAAGGGGCGTGTTCAAAAAAATAGCAGTGCTGAGTTCAATAAGTGATAATGTGAAAAAACTGGTGTTAAACAGGTGGCCCTCATTTAAGAATCAAGGCAACTGATGCTGCATATGCTGGCTGTGCATTTGTCCGTGAAAAACTGAGTAAAATGGGTCGTTCAAGACACTGTTCAGAAGAAGAGCGTTCTTTGATTAGGAAATTAATCAAAGAAGTGAAAACCTATAAAGAAGTGCAGAAAATGATAGGCTGTTCAGCTAAAATGATATCAAACGCTTTAAAATGGCAGCCAAAACCAGAAAAGCGAGGAAGAAAAAGAAAAACGACTATTCAAATGGATCGGAGAATAACCAGAATGGCAAAGGCTCAGCCAATGATCAGCTCCAGGAGGATCAAAGAAGATCTAAGGTTGCCTGTGAGTACTGTAACAATCAGACGACGTCTATGTGAAGCCAAGCTACCAGCAAGAAGCCCTCGCAAAGTCCCATTGTTAAAAAAAAAAGACATGTGCTGAAGCGGTTACAATTTGCCAAAGAACACATTGACTGGCCTAAAAAGAAATGGCGTAATATTTTGTAGACTGATGAGAGTAAGATTGTTCTTTTTGGGTCTAAGGGCCACAGACAGTTTGTCAGACGTCCTGCAAACACTGAATTCAAGCCACAGTACACAGTGAAGACGGTGAAGCATGGTGGTGCAAGCATCATGATATGGGGATGTTTCTCGTACTATGGTGTTGGTCCTATTTATCAGTTTGAGTACATCAGAATACTGGAAGAAGTCATGTTGCCGTATGCTGAAGAAGAAATGCCCTTGAAATGGGTGTTTCAACAAGACAATGACCCCAAACACACCAGCAAGTGAGCAAAATCATGGTTCCAGACAAACCGCATTCAAGTAATGGAGTGGCCAGCACAATCCCTGGACCTTAACCCCATAGAAGACGTGTGGGCTGAATGCTGTTCATGAGGCAAAACCAAGAAATTCAGAGGAATTGTGGAACGTAGTACAATTGTCCTGGACTGCAATACCTGTTGACTGGTGCCAGAAGTTGGTCGGCTCCATGCACCGCAGATGTGAAGCAGTTATCAGAAACCGTGGTTATGCAACCAAATATTAGTTTATGATTCTCAGGAAAGTTGAATCTTCAAGCATTTCTTAGTTTATACTGTACATTTTTGAGTTTGTAAAGACAGATGTCAACACTGCTATTTATTTGAACATTATATTTCTTGACTTTCTGTAAAAATTATCAAATTCAATTACTTTTTCCAATTTTCTTGCTTTGAAATAGAAAGTGCGGTGTCCCCAATGCATTTGTGTTCATTAAAATACAATTTATTTGAGGGATTTTGACGTTTACTCACCTTTTTACTCACACTGCTATTATTTTGAACACAACTGTACATGTAGTCGATACAGACATACTAACAAGCATACTAGCAATTCCTCATTTATAGGTCAATCATACATTTTTCCCCTTTCATTAGAGGGGTGCCAATTTTTAGCAAACTACAGAGGCTCTAGCAATTCCATTACATGACTAAAGAATGCTTCAATAAAAACAGGCATAAAGCTGCAGCCAAGCTACCCCAAAAGAGCGTGTTAAATCCTGTAAGAATTGCTTATTGTCAGATCTCACTTCAGAGGTGATGGACAGGTCTTACTCTCCTTGAAGGAACTCAGCTTTTTCTCGTGTGCCATGAGCTTTAGGTGGTGTCTTGACATCCACTCTGAGACACCTGCTCGGAAAGCAGTGATGCTTGACTGAGTGTCAGATGGAGGGGATAACTGAAGGTCTCAACAAAAAGATAGCAGGCTCTTAAATCCTTTTGATGGCTTTTCTGATATATACAACAATCTTTGAGAAAAACAGAGTGAAAGGATCAGGAGTGTCAGAGTGTCAGGGCAAGATTTGTGGGCGCTGAGGGGTTGTTTTGAAAATACAACAACACATCAGTGTTACAGATTTTGTATTCGACACATAGGTTCTTCCATATAAATTTCCCCCTGCAAACAGAGGGTTGTTTCCCCCTAGTGCCTAAGTGCAGTGAAATGACTTACTGCAAAGTTGTGCAGACTCAGATATTTGTCACTTTCTGAAATTTAAAGCCTCAAATGTTATAAATCCCTTTATCGGTTTAAAAACTGCTTATGTTGCAACAGGACTATGTTCATATTACTATAAAGGTTGTGTAAAAAAAGACAGACGGAGATCCAACAGCGAGGGCAGGACAACCAGATGCCACAAATAAAAGGGTCTGCTCCGCGCCAAATGGAACTTGGAAAACCAATCCCAGAGTGGAGCAGCTCTGCAGGAAGCCAGTCATTCAGAGGAAGCTAAAGCAACATCTGACTGTGTTCCACAGGAGGTAGAAAGCCTCGTATGGAGCCCCTGCAGAGGCATGACTGATATTATTTTTTCTCGCTTGCTGTACAGTCAGCACTGAAAGCAGAGCTCTTTATGTGAAGTTACACTATTTGTCGAGCTTTATGCCTCCTTTGAGGCTGAAAAATTTAGTATCAACAGCTTTAATATGTTGTAATCTTTGAAAAATATTGCTGCACATCTGGTGAAAAATGCTGGAGGGTACAAGCTTTTTGGTTCATGATTTTTGGTTTGAGTCGCTTTGACCACTCACATTTGGGTTGTCTTTGGGAAGCACATAAAGGCTGAGTCCATTGGCCACATTGCAATTTAGACTATGATTGGACTGCAAGCAAACGTTTTCTCATTTCAATGGACATGTATCCGTTTATGAGTACAGAAAACACTTCAGTCATAGACTTCATCTCTTGTCCACATGTCCATTTTCAGATCATTTTTGGAACTATTTACAATAACTTACAGTAACAGAAGGGAGTCTCAGACAATATTTTGGTGTTTCAGGTAAAGCCAGCAGAGAACTGATGTGGGATATCCAGGCTGCTGCCTCTGAGGCTTAGTTAATGTAAACCAAAGCGCAATGTGACATGCGATTGCATCTTTTCTTATGGTAAACATTGCAATTCCATCAAAGTGTTTAACCCTCTGGCAGACACTTCAACCTGATGGTCGCATGAATGAAAAAGTCTGATGATTACTAAAGCTATTAAGTAAAGGATAATGTATGGTTCTATTTCCCATAACTACCTGCTAACCATACATTATCTCACTTATTATCTGGCCACTAACTTAGAATAGGCAAGGCAAGGCAGCTTTATTTGTATAGCGCATTTCATACAGGAGCGCAACTCAATGTGCTTTACATTAAAACATTAAAAGCATTGGAGATATTCAGACAGGCATAAAAGAACACAATTAAAATGACAAATATGATAAAACAGAAAAGAAAAGGAAAATGAGAAATATATTAAAAATTACATTAAAATTTTAATTTAAAGTGGGTTAAAATGAGCTAAGATAGGAAGGCAGGCAAATAAAAAAGTCTTAGTCTTTGATTTAAAAGAGGTGAGAGTTGGAGCGGACCTGCAGCTTTCAGGGAGTGTGTTCCAGATATGTGGTGCATAATGACTAAACACTGCTTCACCATGTTTCGTTCTGACTCTTGGGACTGAAAGCAGACCAGTACCTGATGACCTCAGAGGTCGAGGTGGTTCATAAAGTAGTAGCAGATCAGTAATGTATTTTGGGCCTAAACCATTCAGTGCTTTATAAACCATCAGCAGGATTTTAAAGTCTATTCTCTGAATAGTGATTTGGCAAAACATATTGATTAAATAAGACTTTATTGATTTGATTTATGTATACAGTTTTTAAAAATGGTCCCAGTGATTCCATCCCAGTTAACGTTCCATGGTGATGGATTCTTATCTGGCTGTTTTGGTCGAATTAACACGAAACTGTCCTCATTCAGCTTTCCTTATTCTCTGAGCTCTGCAGTTCCGAAACAGAATCAAGCATCTTACACACCTGGAAATTCCAAAAGAAAACCGGGTAATAAGACATGTTAATTGGAAACCATGACGACCAAATGGGTGCTGACCTATTTTCTGCCTTAAGTCAAATTTTAACCAGAACACAAATCTAGGAGAAAAAGTCATACAAAGTTGAGTTCTCTTTGTGTTTGTTTTGTATGTACCCTGTTGCTTGCCAAGCACTTTGTAAACTGTCAATTTTAGAAGGTGCTATATATAAAGGTATTATTATTATTATTAAAATGATCTAACACAGGGCAGAGGAAACTGAGGAACTAAATACACAGAGTAATTAACACAGGTGTGGACACAGGACACAGGTGAAACTAATCAGGGTAATCAAAGTTTGCATGATTCATCCATTCAGAACCATGACTGTTTCAACTCAATTTAACAGTAATCCATGCAATAGTTGGTAAGAGATTTCAGCCGTGACCAAAGTAGTTGGGTCTTCTTTTTTCATCACTTTTTCTTTTCTCTAAAACACATCTTCTTAAACTTTAGAAGCTTTAGTTTAGCATGTGCTACACAGAAAAGGAAAAATCTTTGCTATTCTTCACTCTGAGTCAATCTCTGCAGCCAAACCTGGTTGGTAATCTGCCAGCTTTTTTCCAGCGTGATCCCACTTGTTCATGGTAATTACACTAAAGCTGAGAAATTACAGCTAATGTGATTTTTTTTATCTTAAGTCTTCTCCACACAAGACGGCACACTGTGGAGATGTGTTTGATTATTCTCATCACGCAGCACTTTCTCCAAAGAAAGAACTGCACAATGAAAATGCAATGCAGAAGAATGAAATGAAGCATAATGAGTATACATAAAGCAGCCACACAGAGTTACATCAGCAGGATGGACAGCGGCCATTGGGAATTATCTTGTAATCAAAACAACACTGTGGCGTTCTGATGCTCTTTTCTCTCTGCTGTCTTATTCTACAGAGACAAACACAACAACTCCACATCTCTCATTCACAATCAGCTTATACAACCACTCACTTTGTTTTCTTAATGTTTAGAGTGGACACATGAGGACACCAGTGGATGAATTATCTATGAGTTACAAAAGTCTTCAGTGTTTTTGCTGCCTCAAGTTCACAGAACTGAAGTGGATCACCAAAATTGAACAAAGTTTCAACTTTGCAAGAGTCATAAATCTTCAGGCATATTACAGTCAGAGTTGACCAGTAAAAACTTTCAAATCTAGGTAGTGGAGTCTGCCATTTGCAGGATGGACTCAGATCCCAACCACACAAAAACAAGTACCACTTCAGTGATACTATTTGTATTCTACATCAGGCATAATTGCAGTCCCAGCAAGTCCAAACCAATCGTTCAAACTGGCACTCACATTTACCTCACACTGAACTGAATAATTCATGCACTTTTGTTTGCACGACTTCCTGATTCAGTCATTTGCTAAACAGTTTAACTTAACTGATTTGTTTACCAGGTGCTTAAAAAATAAAGATAGGTTGATTGCTTTTCAGATTGAATTGTTGCATGCTCATTACATTAGTGTGCTTTCTATTTAGTTAAGAACAAACAGACCACAACTTTCTTTTTTCTGTATTGCTTATTAGCAGTTGTTATGATGCCAAAATGCTAAAGTTGGACAATGTGATGCACATTTTGTCAGCTAAAAAAAAGTAAAATCTGGCATGTCTCTGTCACGGTGAGGAAAATGGTGGAAGGAGGACAAAAGATACCAAGAAAACGTACATAAAACGTGCAAGAATTGAATCCAAATAAAACACAGAGAACACAAGAAAATAAACACAGGCTGTTGGCTGTTCCAAAGTCTAGGCTTAAATCTAAAGGGGACCGAGCATTTTAAATCAGGGCCCCTGGACTTTGAAACGACCTGCGTGAGGAGATAAGGCTGTCAGAATCTGTAATATCTTTTAAATCACAAAACTTACTTTTATAGACTTGCCTTTATGTGATGTCGTCTTCTTACTGCCTTTATTAACATTTTACTCTTTATCCCATCTCATTTTCCTTTAATTGTTTTACTCTCTTAATATCTTATTTACTGCCTTTGTAGCTTTTATTCATCTTGGTTTATTTATTTTACTGTTCTTATCTAGATATATGCCTTTATCTTTTGTTATCTTTTAGCTTCTTAGCTTTCATTTATTCAGTTTTAATGTATTTCATCACTTTTATCTTTAAATGCTTTATCTATATTGATGATTTTATCTCTGTATTGCTTTTATTTCACCTTATTGCTTTTACCCCTCTTTTAGTGCATTATTCCTTTTTATTGCTTGTAGCCCCTTTTTATAATTATTTATTTTCCTTTTATATTTTTAATTGTCTTACTTTCTTGGTCTCAGTTCATATTGTCAGGTTCTTGTGTTGACTGTGACATCAGGTCAAATCATTGTTTGGGTCTTTGGTGTTTGTTTTCTTGATGTCTGGTTTTAATTTTGTTAGAAGCTCTCTCCGCTGTTGATTTATTTTTGTGTTTGTTTTTTTTATGTGACCTGTTGCTTGCCAAGCCCTTTGTAAACCATAATAAAGAGGAACTAAATACATAGTAATGAACACAGGTGTGAACACAGGAAACAGGTGAAACTAATGAGGTTAATCAAAAAAGGAGGGAAAGACACAAGGGCATGACGTAAAACTAAACTGGAAACACAGGGATCAAAAATTACAAAATAACAAAGGAAACACAAGAAAACACAACAAGTGACATGGATCACTAACACACAAGGGAGACGAAGGATAACTAATACAGAATAAACACAGGGAGGGACCAAGGCAAGAAACACAGGGAAAAAACTAAACTAAACATCAACTCATGAGACTCTCCTCTTCAGCCCAACGTTTAACAGAGTAAATGCAAATGACCCAAATAGCCTGCTGTTATTGTTAACTTTACTTTGAAGGTGTCTTAAACTAAAGTTTTTTTTTTCTCCTAAGTAAAATTATAAAGATTAATGCTTTTATTTGGAAAGGTATACACCAGAAGTACAAAGTACCAAGACCATTCATGAGCTCTTATGTGGATAAAGCACCTGGTCGAGGCACAAGGTTTGTATGTATTTGGTATCTTGTGTAAATCAATATGAAGTGATTCTATGACCTCTTTGTGTACTTCTGTTAAGATTTGTGTGAAGCTAGCAAAGATGCTACACGTACAACTGTAACATCGGTGTCATGGCTGGAGCCACATAGTAGTAAAGTCTTCTCAGCCACACTCTCACCTCAGTTTTCCCAACATTAGTTTCAACACCTGTTAACAATTTGCAGTCAAACACACATTTAACACAATTGGTTCCATCTAGTAGATTTTTTTTCTTGTATTTAGTCTTACATTGTTTAAATTAAGCACACCTTTACACTGTAAGATTACAGAAACATTTCTGTTATGTTAATCATTGTTTCTTTTCTCTAAGTTACCTGGCTGTGGGGGAATGGCACTTCCTTGGTTGAAGAAAAGGCGTGGCCAAGGGTGGAAAGGACTTTTATGCTGAAGCTGGCTGAGTGGAGCAGACCATGGGCTCTGATGTCACGGGGGGAGTTTAAGCTTAGTTAGTATTACTTTGAATTCAGTTTAATTAAGTGTCCATTTTGTTTACCCCTTGAGTTAAACTTGGTTTGGCCCAACCACTATATAAGTTCCTTGATGTCTCATTGTTTCAAGTCTGTTTGTTTAGTTCACACCTTTCATTTTGTTGTGTTACATTGAGTTATGGTAAGTTGACCTCCTTTAAAGGCCTAGTTCTTATAATTTTGGTTTGTGAATTTGGTTTGCATAATTTGGGTTAAAATAAAAACTACTGATGGTGAGATGAAGCCTCATGAGGCATCGAACCACTTGAGCCAATTGGTTTGAGAAAGGGTTCATCTCTCGAAGCTTCATGTGCACACGAAACCACCTACTGGCCAGGTTTATCATCACAGGCAGCTGGATCTTAACCACATAATGTGTAAATGTGTGTGTAAATTTTTCCCAAAATGGTAGTATCATATGATATGGCAGGTTGTGTAAATATATTTTTTTGTCACTTTAGGAAAATGGAATTGGCTTAAGCAGGCAGAGGACAGTAAAAGTGACCAGGAAGTGGGCACTGAATATGCTTGTGTTATTAGGAGTTATTAAATAAAAATGTTACCACACAGGGGAAATCCTCCTCTTTCTTTTTTTTTAAAGTTATATTTTTGGGCTTTGACACCTTTTATTTATAGAGGAGAGGACAGTGTAGAAACTGGGAGAGTGGGAAAAAAATCTGGTAAAAACGCCACAGGCTGGACTCCAAACCTGGGCCAAATGTATCATGGGCGTGCACTTCACCATTAGGTCAAGACCACACCAACTTCACACTAGGACCTCACCTAATCCTCCTCTTTCTAGCTGGCTCTGTCTTACCTGTCCTCTCCTCATTCCTAAATCTTCAAACCATCTCTCTCTCTCTCTCTCTCTCTCTCTCTCTCTCTCTCTCTCTCTCTCTCTCTCTCTCTCTCTCTCTCTCTCTCTCTCTCTCCCTCTCCCTCTCCCTCCCTCCCCCTCCCTCCCCTATATACACGCTATCAAAACTCTATCTGAACTCTGAACTGACCGCAACTCTCCCACAAACACCCCCATTTTGAATGGAGCCTGAGGGGTTTACATTGCTGTCAAACCTCGCAGCAAAATCTGAACCACTTGCTGAAGCAGTCACGTGGTACAGCCGGGCAGCAAGGCTTCGGAGGTCATCATTTTCGGCTCCTCCCCTCAATGAAGCAAGCCTCGATACGCACTTCTCGGAAACACCCCCTCCATTACTTGACACACGCTTCGAAGCTTCGGCACATCTCTTATAATCACTAATAAAAACCCACTTTTCTTTAAAAATAACACCTGAGTCTTGTGCCTTACTGCTTTGTCCCTAACAGTCGGTCATGTTTGAAGAAACTATTGCCAATACAACTTTATGACCAATCAGTTGGACCGTCAAATCGTCAATCTACTGGGGATATTGTGGAAAACAAAAGTTGTTCTCATAATGTTGCAAAAGAAAAAAGCACGAAAAGTGTTGATCTATTAAAGACTTAGCAGCTTTGTAGTGATCGTCTATGACAGCTGTGTCCTAAGAGCTTCCTCCTGTGGAAATGTGCTTTGTGAGTTGAGTAGTGGAATGTTTAGTTGCGCCCACCATGCAGTTTTATGAGTAAAAATGTTCAGGAACTGGAGGCTTCAGTCTACTCGCTGTGAACCAAAGGTCACAGAGTCAGCTGAGTCATCCTTCACTTCCGTCTCCATAAATTCAAGGAAACACTGTGTGCACTGCATGCTAAAAGACATCCACACGCCTGAGGTCCCTGCGATGACGGTTTCTGGCAGCTTCATTCAGTGTGTGATGCATTTTTCTTGGCATGATTTTGCTGCGCTGAAACCCCCAGAGAGAAATGCAAGGGCCAGGAAATACAACACGTTCTCTGTCATTATGCTCCTGTTGTGATACTTTATTTTATAATCCAGAGGAAGGTAGGAAAAATAGATTTATAAAAAGGTTTATCAGCTTACTCCATACACAGGAGGGCAACTTGAACTTACTGAATCCATAATGATAGAAATACATAAAATTACCCTCAGGTTAATCAAGCCAAATGAACAGAGGAACTATGATGTGAAAACTAAAATAACATTCAGTTCAACATTAAACCAAAGCTGCTGATCCTGGCAGCCTGACCGTGTCCTCATTTTCTTTTCCCTCACACCAAGTGCAGCAGGAAGTTTGTTCATTGTCCCAGTTATTAGTGCTGATCTTTTTTTCATTAAACAAATATGAGCTCTTTGCACTGTAAACAGGTGAGATGGTCACATCCACACAGGACAGCAAAGTCCCCTGACACTGTCTCACCTGGTTTTCTCAGCATATGTTCATATTCATTCACAATCAATCACATACAAACACATAAACCTACTTTGCATAAGAAATAGTTTAATCTTGCATGTAGACTTATTTATGACCAAACACAGTTCTGCTATCAGTTCAAGCTTCAGAGCTTTTTTTACTTTAGTTAATCACATTATTTTCTGTACAGTGTGTTGGATCTCTTCTGAATAGAAGACAAGGAAAGTCATGTGCTTCAGGAAGTGCTTCTTTAGTTTGAGAGTTTAAAAGTTATTACAGCTGAGGCAGTGGTTGAGCTCAGTTGCCAGGATAGGCACCCCATGTACAGAGGCAACAGTCCTCGTCAAACTAATCACAGGCTTGACTCTTGTCACCTCCCACTCTCTGTCCCCACATTTCCTGCCTCTCTTTAGCTGTCCTATCACATTAAGGAAACAAAAGCACAAAAAGAATCTTCAGACAACAGAATAAAAAGCTAAGACAAATGCTATGCAATTGAAGGAAATATGAATGCGCCCAAGTACAGAGGTATCCTGGATGGAAACTTTTTCCAGAGTGCTCAGGACATCAAACTGGGCTAAGGTTCACCTTCCAACAAGACAATGACCCTAAGCACACAGCTAAAATAACGAAGGAGTCTCTTCGGAACAACTCCATGACTGTTCTTGAATGGCCCAGCCAGAGCCCTGGCTTGAACCCAATTGAGCATCTCTGGATAGACCTGAAAATGGCTGTCCACCAACGTTCACCATCCAACCTAACAGAACTGGAGAGGATCTGCAAGGAGGAATGGCAGAGGATCCCTAAATCCAGGTGTGAAAAACTTGTTGCATCATTCCCAAGAAGAGTCATGGCTGTATTAGCTTAAAAAGGTGCTTCTACTCAATACTGAGCAAAGGGTCTGAATACTTATGGCCATGTGATATTTCAGTTTTTCTTTTTTAATAAATCTGCAAAAATGTATACAATTCTGTGTTGTTCTGTCAATATGGGGTGCTGTGTGAACATTAATGGTAAAAACATTTACTTAGATGATCAAATGGCTACAATATGACAAAAAGTGAAAAATTTAAGCGGTTCTGAATGCTTTCTGTACCCACTGTAATTACTCCAGGCCCACATCATAGCAAATCAGAATGTATTTAAATTTTTTTTGAAGTGGGGTTGTATGAGTTTTAAATCACTAGTATTTGTAGTACAGTCCCTCCAGGATATCGCAGGATTTTTTTGTGATTGTTGCGGCCCAAAAAGCCTGATTTTGCGACAGCTTTTTGGAAAAATTGCGGTGAAAGTTGCGATTTTTTTTGCCCCCCCCCCCCCCCCCCCCCCCCCCAATAACATCTCAGGGGCAAGTAAATATGCTAAATTACAGTTGTTTTTAGAAAAGATTCTTCATGTGGCCACTGACTGTATTTTGATTCTCTTGATTCACAGAAAAATGCCATTAAAGGACTTTATTGCACATTTACGACGGTCCCTGAATGCACCCTGCAGTGACAGAGGCACTGGACAGACAGTCAGTTCACGGCACTCTGAAATGAATCTGCATCTTTGATGACTATGAGTTGATCAAAACTTACTAAATCTGTCTGATGTTTCACCAAACTGGATTAAATCCAGCTGTCGATGGGAGCCCTTTACGGTAATGGCGGCAACAACGTCAAACCTCAAATAGTAAACAGACATCCCCCGGTTGTGTCTTTGTCACTGACACACACACTGGGGGGTAAAAATCATCAATGAAGATGAGACAGATGCATGGAGGCGGGGAGAGCTGGTTCATAAAGCACACATGCTGCAGGTCGGAGACCAAGCGAACACTGTGCCCCTCAATCTACAAATAACCCGTTCTCTGTGCATGTTTTACTGTTGAAAAGTGCCGATCAAGTGAGGACTTACGTTTATGTTCCAAGGAAGTCAAATTGATGACAAAACCGATGACGCACAGGGGCTGAGATTAAGTTAATTGGTCAAATTTGCATGAATGTTGCTGTGATTGTATAAAATTGCAAGGCTGCTGATTGGTTGAATTTGCGTTGATAGTTGCGATCGCGAAATCGCAACTTCCTGGAGGGACTGGTAGTAGCAACAACAGATCCTGCTTAGCTGGGCCCCTGTAATGAGAAACTCCAGGGAGCAACAGCATTCAAGCTAGGCTACAGATTTCTTCAGATGGGGCCATTTCTGCTACGTAATATAGCTCATTTTGAAAGACTCTGACCCAAGCACTCATTTCGGTTTAGGTGTAAGCTCTACTGGGATTTATTTCGACACTTCACTTTACCACCAGATAGTCCCTTCATTTTTGCACTATTTTGCCACACAGACCTGCTCTTACGCTAGTAGAGCGTACACCTAAACCGAGATGAGTGCCTGTATTGAGTCTTTCAAAATTTGCTAAATTACGTGGCAGAAGTGGCCCAGTCTGCAGAAATCTATAGCCTAGGTTGCATGCTGTTGCTCCCTGGAGTTTCTCATTACAGGGGCTGAGCTGAGCGGCATCCATTGTGGCTAGTACAATTCATAGTGATTTAAAACTCATACAACCTCACTTCAAAAACACTGAAATATCCCTTTAAAGTAATCTGCCTGTTAATGAACTTTATCCTTTATATATACACATACTTAAAAACCTTACTTTGCAACTATGAGCTGGGACACAAATATGTTATAAGGACATACATCCAAATAAGTATTCACACAACTACATGACAGGTTAATTGATGTTTTGCATCTACAAAAATTATAACAAATTCATTATACTTTACAACCCCAATTCCAAAATAGTTGTTGATAAAAACTGATTTTGAAAGTTTTCAAATAATTTGAACCCCAAGTGTAATTGAAAATAGCGCAAAGACAACCGCAAAGCTGTTTTGTTGCATCATATTACACACCAGTATCTGGAGTTAATCTGGTACATCCATACAAAGGAGTGGTCTTTGGTTCATCATTAGGAGAGTGGCTGTAAGTTTTACAAGCCTCTAAATGCCACTCTGTTTACAGAGTCTGAAAATCAGAGCCTCAAATCTATTCTGCACAAACAGCCAGAAAGACCCAAAGCTTCATCTGCTGATCATCAATCATTTGTTCCTTTGTTTGAGCTACAGGCAGATTAGCCACTTCCTCATTTGTCAAAATATGAGGCTGACTGTTGAGGACACTTTTATGCAGGAGTCTGATCACTGGGAAATACCAAGTGCTCTTGTGTCATGAGGGGATATAGGTTTGGTTAGTTTTGCTCTACTCAAAATCCATTTAGTTTATCCCTTTATCTGCAGGACCGCTTAATACGTCCCTTTGTTTCTCATCGATTAGGTATGTTCAATCCACACCTTATTCATTGAGTAAAGCTACTTTAACTTGACTTCTTTTATGGGCCACAAAGCTTCCTAGAAGATAGAGTTGCTCCTGGTGATGAAATTCTAAGAAAAGTCCCCAAAAGTTAAGAGTAGATCTTTATTAAGATCAAAGTTCATCAAAGCATCTTAGCCCTTAAGACGGCTCCTACGGCGAAAAACTGTTAAGTGTAGTGAGAAGGACTTCTTAAGAAGCTTAAGAGTTTCTCAAGCAGAGGAGGAAATGGTGGAAAGACATTGAAATATAGGAGCAAAGCACTCCAAACAACGAATGCCAGTGAGTTAGTCAGATTAAATGCTATTGTTGATTCTGCAGTGGTCATGTTAGCGCTCACATCTACAAGCCAAAGCAACAACGCAATATCGCCATCACCATGGCCTGGCTTATTGGGAGACACACAGATGTGGCTGGATCACTGCAAGTGTTTATTAACCAACCTGCAACCCACCTGTTTAATAAGAATTTTAACTAGCAAAACAACCTGTTAGCTTGGTGCTAGCTAATAGTAACATTATCAACAGTACAAGTAACTCAAGCATCTCACTTTTCTGGGGGCTTCCTGGACAGTTTGAGTTATCCTCAGCAGTTCTTTAATATCTGCTCCTGCTTGAATTGGCTGTAAGATCTTTGAAAGTAAAACACATGACTTCATAGCACCTCTGTAAGCATCCTGGTAAGAACTGTTGCTGAATAAGACTGCATGTCAATGCTGCTAGCAGCCCATCATCAGATAAAGGCAATTATTCAGGCTCTATACAATAACTAAAGCTAAAACAATAAAGCAGTCTTTTCAGTAGTCCTACAGTCCACCATGCGTCCAAATGCAGTTAATATTCAAATTGTCCTTGTCCATTCAAGTTCAAATGCAAGTCATGGTTGCTTTAGTCCAAGTCGAGTCACAAGCTCTAAAAATCAGGACTTGTGTCGGACTCGAGACTGAGTCCTGGACTGGAGTAAAACACTGGCAGGAGCACATGTCGGTATATTGTCACAGAAGTCTTGATCAAAGGATAACATCCCAGATTTTCTTTCATAATTAAGTACTTGTTTAAAGCAATTGACAACATTCACAGAATAAAAATAGTTTTATCTGACACCCATTTCTTCTTGCATACCATCTCTTCAAGGCTTGTAAAGGCTGATGATTGAAGTTCAATGCTCCTGTTTCAAGCTAAGGTCTATGACTGATGGCACAGAAAATAGAGTATGCACAAAAGATTCTTGTTATAAATGATTGGTTTGAAATTAGATCTCAAGTGTCAAAAACAAAGAATTTCTCTTCTTGGAAGGGAACAGAGTGTTTGGTGGTCAGAGTGCTGTTCTAGAAGATTTTTAAAGGTAATGGAAAATAAGGAGGTTTGAGAAGGATGTACAACGTTCGCTTTGAAGTTAACAAAGAGCAGAAATAGCAGCTACACTGTAGTAAGACAGGAGGGAAGAGAACAGTAAACTGTAGGCTCTGAAGTTTTACAAATCACACCATTTTTACATCTGTATAGTAATGGTGATGTATATTTAGTTTTCCGGGTTTGAAATCTGAAGGTTTTAAAAATGCTTTGTAGCAGTGTCAGCCTTTTTTTATTGGGGCAACTCAATGAATGGTGGAAAGACAATACAAGCTCACATAAACTTATTCAACACAGATGAAAATGGTATTTTTTTTAAGTAAAACAACAAATAGTCCAATGGCATGACGAATATCCAAGAACAAGGTTGTGCATAGTGTATGATCATCTTTGTTTGTGTAAGAAAACAAAAGCTAAAGTGAAGTTTCAAACTCCCTCCATAGCTCAGTGACTGCTACAGCTGGAAAAAGAAACTGAAGTCCTTTCATTCGGAAGTCTTTCATCCTTGTGCAACAGCTGCACTTGGCAGTAAACTTAAAATCATTCAATTAAAGACAAGCTGCACTCAAACACTCAACTCATCGTGTTCCAAGACTTCTCTTGAATCAAGTGTCCTCCATCTTTAGAAACGGCAGCCATCTGGCTTACAGATATACGCTCCCAGTCCTGGTTGATTCAACAGCACTTGTTGCTGGTGGTCTACTAAGGTTGGAAGCACTAGTGTGAAGTTGTCACAGGCCTTGGGGAAATCATGACAAGCAGGGATCCTCTGTTTGGCCTTCAGTGTCTGAATGTAGAAGTGTGAAGGAGCTCATTAAATCCATCAGGAGATCATCATGAGCTGCTGTTGCACGGTTCTCCTTCATTCTACTGTGAGGATTTCTATTGGACACTTCTGTCACAGGTGATGTTACTTAATACAGTCTGGACTTATTTCTGTGTAAAAACCTACATAAGTCTGTACACGCAGGCCTTGGATTTCCAATGCAGGAAGTGTTCTGGTTTTGTTGTAGTCTGAGTAGTATTGACCATCAGGTATCAGAAGGTTTATGTGTATGCAGGACAAACAGTCTGTACGGAGAGCAAAAGCAGGCTTAAAGCATTCTGCAGTAATGATATCCTAACATTTTATCTGCAGTAATCTGATGACCATTTATGCATCTCTTTAAACAGATATCTGAATGTAAAAGCAGACCACAACAAATCCTTTATCAAAAATTTGAACTTGAACAATAATCTTCTCCAGGCTGTCCCAGAAGAAAATCAGCGTTGAGATTTCTCAACGTCCTGGAATGCATCATTTAAGACCGATCTGACCCCCTTTCAACAAGCAAGCATTTTGAAGGTATTGTTTCTTCTTATCTTGAGGATAGACAGACACAGCTTGTATTCACACTTTTAACTAACCTGAATCGTGGTGTAAGGTTATTTCAGCAGACTTAGGACCAGTTAATCAAATGTAAATCATAAAAGAAGAACTGGTTCTTTTGTAGGCTCATACTGCTGCATACTACTATTCTACAGAATAGAATGGCGTAGAATAGAATAATATGAAATGGAATTGAATGGACTAGAATAAAATAATATGGAAAAAAATAGAATAGAATAAAGTGTAATGGTATGGAACACGATATAATGACATGATCGAATGAAATGGAATTGAATTGAACTGAATAGAATAAAATACAATATGGAATAGGGTGGACTATAATAGAATACAATAGAATACTATGAAATAGAATATAATACAATGGAGTAGAATGAAATAAAACCAAATTATGTGGATTATAGAATTGAATAGAATGAAGTGGAATGGTGTTGGGCTAGAATTGAATAATTTTATAGAATGCACTGGAATTTAATGTAACAGAATAGAATAGAATACAATATGGAATGGAAAAGAATAGAACAATGTGAATAATATGATATATAATATAATATATTGTAATATAATATAGTATAATATAATATACAACATAGTATTATAGGGAATAGTGGACTATAATGATGCATTAGAATACTATGGAATAGAACATAACACAATGGAATAGAATAAAATAGAATATAAATATATTGGATAGAATAGAATGAAATATCACAGAATAGAAAATTATATCAAATTTATAATTTTGATGATGATAAAAACTTACTTTTCATCACCAAAACAATATTGATTTGATTCTGTTTTAAGCAAAAATACACACATTCAATGGGAATGCATCATATGGGTAAAAATGCAATTCAGAGATATCAATGAATAATCTCAAACTGATTCATTTATACTGGAGCAGTGGCAGCATGGTCAACGACAAAGGACGTACACTATATGCCGTAATCAGTGAATCTCTCCACTCACTGTTCTCAATGAGCTTCATACTTGAACAATTATTATATAAGAGAGCTTGTTTCTTCTGTTTATTGTCACTGCCACAAAACAGGGATCTAGCATGCTTACTGCAAGCTTGATCTATAGCTCCTGCTTTCTTCGTCCTCTGCCTGCCAGTGATTCACTCCATAAAGGAGCTGAGTATATAAGGTTCATAAAAACAAGTTGCATTTTAAAGGCCTGCAATCTATCTGTGTGTATTCCAGGCTATTCACAGCCCAGTCCATCAGCTGTGAGGAGAGTGCAGCGGGGTGAATGATCAACTGTTAACCACTACTGCTACTCCACTGATTACACTGCCAGGCCCTCCATCTGTCTCAACCCCTCTCTGACTCTGCCTCCACCCTCCCAGGATGCACAAATAATTCTCTCTCTGGGTATTTGTCTGGATTCCTCTCCCGGCCCGCCCACCTGTGTGCTATCTATCTCTCTCTGACCTACAAATCCCTTCACACATGCCGTCTCTCCAAGAGAAATACTCATGATTGCTACCTCTCCCCCTTGCTTGCAGAAAAGCACTTGCTAGGTGAGTGAAAAAAAGCAGCAAGGCTTTGGTGAGAAGACAGTAAGTTCTATTGTAGTTTAGAAGATTGAGGATTTCAACAAGCTTCTCTACAGTCATTCACTTGCTCCTTGAGACAGCCCTCATCGCACACGAGTACTCTTCTTGCAGAAATTGACCTGCACTCATTGATTTGTCTCCTGTTGCAGTCGTTGTCTTGTTCTGGGAGGAAGGGGGTGGTTGTTCGTCGACAGGGTGACATGGTCTCATGTCAGGCTGCTCCTGGTAATTGGTCCCTTTCTATTTAGGCGCCTTGTGGAGGGGCATGTGGCAAGACAAGTCTCAAGGGCTGGATTAAAGGCAAAAAGAGTCAGGTTTGGTTGGTAGGCTGTTCAGGGAGAAAGAAAAGTGCATATAACTCAAAGTTGGAGTGCTGAGGTTCCATTGTGATATGTTTGATGTGTTGGTCTGTCAGTTTGGATCCAGGGCATTATACTGAGGCTTTTCTTTGACACAGTTCAGTGGTGAAAGAAGACACGTGGCACAAACTGGGGTTCTAGAGTTGTATTAATTAGTCTGTCCCATTTAGGTTGTAACAGGATATATTTGTGATACATTAATAGGAAAAACACAATCCTACAAACTGTATCTGCTAGTTATACTGGGCTGCTTGATGTGTATCTAATAAATACCATAATTGGAATATTCTAGTATTATCTTTTATTCCAGTAAATAGTGTTATCCAATAAAACAAGTAACTTTCAACTTTAAAGGTGACATATCACGCTTTTTTCATCAATATATATTGGTCTAAGAGGTCCCCAAAACATGTCTTTAAAGTTTATGCTCAAAAAAAATACTTTGAAATCAGATTTTGGCATGCCTGAAGAACCCTCTTCTTCAGCCCTGTCCAGTCTGTTTTCCCTCTGACCACGCCCCTTCAGGAAGTGGATGTGCCCTCGGCTCTCCAGCATGTTGATCTAATGTTTACATGTTGGCTGAATATACACGGCTGCTCACAGATCGCGTTACTTCAACCCTCTAAATCTGATCCAGAATCTGATCCTGACGTAGAGGCGCCTGCAGCAGGACCTTTCTGAAGGATTGGTCACAGATTCTGTGTTTCTTGTTGTTTTATTTATCAGCATGTAGACGTGTGTCTTGGCACACAGCGACGAACATGTAGCTATGTGGCTATGCTAACTAGCGCTAGCACTTTTCCATGAAAGATACATATCATCCACTAGATCTTCAAATCTGCAGACGTGGGGAGTAAAACCGACCTCTGCCAGAAAGGCAGCAGGACCTTTCTGAATGATTGGTCCCAGATTCTGTGTTTCTTGTTGTTTTATTTGTCAGTATGTTGACGTGTGTCTTGGTACACAGCTACAGCTACAAACAAGTAGCTATGTGGCTATGCTAACTAGCGCTAGCACTTTTCCATGAAAAATAAAAATCATCCACTAGATCTTCAAATCTGCAGACGTGGGGAGTGAAACCGACCTTTGTGTTTATTAAGACAGCCTACAACTAGCATGCCTCCCTCCTCAGCTCCTTGTTAGTACACATGTGTGCAGGTAATGAAAAACGGAGGAGGAGTTGAGTTGTATTTTATACAGTCTATGGGCTGAACAAGCTCCGAGCTCTGACTCTGTGACAGACCGGATATTGTTGTGACGTATAAAAAAAAACGGAAGTCTGAAACGGCTCGTTTCACACACATTTACAGAAAGGTGGAGAAATCAGAACAGGGGCAGAATGGATTTTTTTCATTTTTGGGGGGGTTTGTAAACATGCCAGGGACACATATTTCAGGTAGAGAACCATTACAAAGTCGATTTTGCATGATATGTCACCTTTAAATAAGCCTACAGATAGGTTTAATAATCTCTGCTGCAAAAAGCTGACATTGTAGCTAATGCAGAAGTGTTAAAACTGCGGTTTCTCAAGTGTTCCCCTGAGGCTAGCTCTTGAAGTACCCCAAAACCACATACACACCCATTAAAAAAAGCCAATCTTTACAGCAGAAAAAAACAAGCGTATTCTGGATAGCTCATTTCTCGATCAGCACACTCTGTACGGACGGTGATTTTTTTTTCATAACGCGGCAATATCGAAATTATTCAGATTACGAGTTTCCCATTAGCTGACTTGATTACCTCACACTAGCTCGACAGAAGTTTGGTTGAGTTCAGCATTTGACTGCTTCCTCCATGATCTGGACTCAGATAAGCGGAGGAAGATGGATGGAGTTTAGCAGAGACAACTCAAAGCTTAAGTGATCAATGACAAGAACTGAACTTACAGGACGTGATGAAACACCTTTTTCCATGAAGGAAAAACCAGAGATTTCACCAGCTTCAGTCAATGCTGGCTACTTTGGACGACTGTCATTCTTACATAACATTCATTATTACCTGGCTTACTTACAGATAGTTGGGGTCTTGTCTCCCCCTGTCAGGATTGTATTTCCCATAACCACCTGCTAACCATACATTATCCCTTAATTAGCTCCATAACATATACAGTGCTGTGAAAAAGGATTTGCCCTCTTTCTGATTTCTCATAGTATGGCACATTTTTCTCACTTAAATGTTTCAGATCATCAAACAAATTTTAATATGAGACAAAGATAACCAGTGTAAACATTAAATGCAGTTTTTAAATGATGATTTTATTAATTAAGGGAAAAAAGTTATCCAAACTCACCTGACCCTGTGTGAAAAAGTATTTCCCCCCCCTTGTTAAATCACAAATTAACCGTGATTAACCTGATTTTTTGGAAAGCTGAGCTCAATTTAACAAGCAACACCCAGGCCTGATTACTGCCAGACCTGTTGAATCAAGAAATCACTTAAATAGAACCAGTCTGACAAAGTGAAGTAGGTGAAAAGATCTCAAAAAGCAACACATCATGCTGCAATCCAAATAAATTGCAGAACAGATGAGAAACAAAGTCATTGACGCTTATCAGTCTGGAAAGAGTTACAAAGCAATTTCTAAGGCTTTGGGACTCCAGAGAACCACAGTGAGAGCCATTATCTACAAATGGAGAAGGCTTGGAACAGTGGTGAACCTTCTCAGGAGTGGCCGGCATACAAAAATTACTCCAAGAGCACAGCGATGACTCATCCAGGAGGTCACAAAAGAACCCAGAACAACTTCTAAAGAACTGCAGGCCTCACTTGCCTCAGTTCAGGTCTGTGTTCATGATTCCACAATAAGAAAGAAATCAGGCGAAAATGGCATCCATGGGAGAGTTATGAGGCGGAAAACCACTGCTGACCAAAAAGAACACAATGGCTTGTCTCACATTCACTGAAAACCATCTTGATGATCCCCGAGACTTCTGGGAAAATATTCTGACGTGACAAAAGTTGAACTTTTTGGAAGGTGTGTGTCTCGTTACATCTGGCGTACAGCCAACACAGCATTTGATAAAAAGAACATTATACCAACAGTCAAACATGGGGGTGGTAGAGTGATGTTCTGGGGCTGCTTTGCTGGACCTGGATGACTTGCTGTAATTGATGGAATCATGAATTCTGCTCTCTACTGGAAAATCCTGAAGGAGAATGTCCGGCCATCAGTTCCAGACCTCAAGCTTAAGAGCACTTGGCTTATGCAGCAGGGCAATGATCCAAAACACACCAGCAAGTCCACCTCTGAATGGGTTAAATAAAACAGAATGAAGGTTTTGGAGTGGCCTAGTCAAAGTCCGGACTTGAATCCGATTGAGATGCTGTGGTATGACCTTAAACAGGCCGTTCATGCTCGAAAACCCTCCAGTGTGGCTGAATTTAAAAAATCCTGTGAAGAAGAGTGGGCCAAAATTCATCCAGAGTGATGATCGCCAGTAATCACAAACGCTTGATTGCAGTTATTGCCTCCAAGGGTGGATCAAACAGTTATTAGGTTTAGGGGGCAAATACTTTTTCACACAGGGTCAGGAGGGTTTGGATAACTTTTTTCCCTCAATAAATAAAATCATCATTTACAAACTGCATTTAGTGTTTACTCTGGTTATCTCTGTCTAATATTAAATGTCTTTTGATGATCTGAAACATTTAAGTGTGAAAAATGTGCAAAAATATAAGAAATCAGGAAGGGGGCAAATACTTTTTCACAGCACTGTATAAGCTTCATGGCTTTTGTTAAAAATGATCTCTCTCCAAGCATAAAAAAGCTGTTTCTGAGCCTAAAGATAACTAAAGTGCAACTTTTCTCACAATGTCAATGTCTTTTTCAGACACTTCTCAAAAGTTTTAAAATGTCAAAGATTTGTCTGCAAGCTTCACTTTGAAAATCTAGATAAGTGCCACATTTTTTATTTCAGCTACTTTGAAGGCAGAATAGTACCCCAAAACAAATATAGCTAGAGAGGAATCTTCAACTATCAATTCTCCTCATTTAAAGTTCAGGGACAGGCTGAGCCAGTGTGTTTGAAGAGTTAGGAATAGTATTATGTAGCACTCCAAATATCAAGTCAGTAAAATCTAAATGTTTTGTTAGCTGGATACAATTGGTCATTGAATGAGAACACTTGAGATCTTTAGTAACACCTCATGAGACTTTATTGTAGCAACACCCAGTAAATGATGGACGGTCAATAGAGGGTGCTGGTGCTCCCCCATTGTTCCTTAAAAGGACAATGATTGGCCTTCAGTAAATACGTTTTTTTAATACATCATATGGGTATTGAGTAAATTGTATTATCTATCATAAAATGTAGATAGAATACCTTCTGCTTGTGTAGAGTAACTTGTTGAGCCTTCATTCACTCCTGTTTTAAGCTACCTTGGTTCATTTGCTTTTAAAGGACGTTCTTGGGGCTCAGGATAAATGCGTCCCTGATTCATTACACACCAGTCGCCAATGGCAGTGGCACCAGTGGAATACATCCCATGAAAGTAGATATAAATAGCTGTGTTTGCAGTGTCTAAGTACATCCAGGTCTGTCAGTAAGAGATGAAAGAAGGAGCTCCTGACCCGTATTAAAGCTGTCTTTACTGTCACTTTACACTTTGACCACCTTACACAAAAACAAGTATTCATTCAGCTCATGAAATAGAATGTAAGTCCTTGTTATTTGATGAAACACTCATTGTAACACCTTTTATATGTCGTATGTTTTAGGTTTTGTTACAGCCCCCCAAAAGAATAAATTGACCAGCCGTCAGTGTATTGGACTAACCTGGGCACCAAACCAAAACTGCATAGAGAATTGGAACTTGCATTAAATGGCAGGTAGAGACATTGGTTCAGCTTTGTGTCAGAGAGAGCTGAGCTGAGCAGACAGAAGCACACACACTCAGCCAGAGCCATGCCTAACACTGCTCATGACACAGAGCAGATACACTGAGCAATGTTCACACTCCCATGGACAGCAGACAGAGAGGGTGGACACTCAGGATGCAGCTCTGACTGCAGCCAGCAGCAGCTTCCTGCTGTCTCAGCTCACAGAGCAGAGGAGACTGGGCTTCCGTCGTGTCAGACAGTGCTGGTGTCAGCAACGTGACAATCAGAGACAAAAAACAGGGTTTGATTTTGGATGTGAGGGAGTTCTTCAGAATATCTTTGCTAATCACCACAGGGAGTGACTTCCACAAAAGTCAAACAAGAAACCTTTTTTTGGCTGCTCAACTTCCCCGTCCAAGCCAGAGAGAAAGTAGCAGAAGAACTTTAAATCTCTATTTGGACTGCTTATAAGCAAATTTAAATGAGCAGCAGATAAATATATACATGGCACAGAGGATGCTGACCTTCCCCTTTTTGACTATTTAAAACAAACTCTTTCTTGGAGAAGCATGAGTCGTCATTTGCACTAACTGCATTTTTTGTTGCTAACTTTTTCTGTCAGTCTGCAGCAGCAGACTTGATTGACAGGCGGGCAACCTGTATGTGTGAGCAAAATGGCTAAAGGCCCGCCTCTTTTCCTCACACTAGCTTGGATGAAGTTTGGTTGTGTTCAGCATTTCCAATATGGCACCTGCCGACGCTACAAAACAGTGCTTAAGGGACAGACGGGTGACGTCCATTTTTACACAGTCTATGGTAATGACTAGTGATGGGCAAATGAAGCTTCCTGAACCAGTAGTTGTATTTTTTGACTCCTCTAGATGGCGCTCTTGGTTTAAAAATAAAGGCTCAATGAATGGCAATTCAGTGTGACTCAACACAGAGTCCACAAAACATGTTGATATGACTGAGCTATAATGACAAACTCTACAGACATTACTGTATCCGCTTGAGAGTCTGGGGCCTTTGGTGCTTCAAATTATGTGAAAGTGAGATGCAACAATATCAAAATTCACAATATAGAGTTAATATACTGCTGACTTGATGCTGCAGGTGGAAGAACACGTGTTTCGTCTGCCAATAGATAAAAAACAAATGGGCTCTCCGACACAGTAAAACAAGCACTACACATGACCACATAGTGTGCACTTACACTAAAACACAGAAAACAGTGCTTTGATTGGAGTTTGTTAAAATTAGCCAAATTACGAGGTAGACCTGGCTCTGTCTTTAGTGGTTGGCCATTTAGCTGAACAGCATCCCCTGTAGCCAACTTACTATTGACAAGAACCTTAAACAACCCCACTTAAAACAAAATCCAAACTATCCCTTTAAATGTGATATTAACAGAGTTTTGTCAAGACATCACTTTTAATTCTTCCCACGTGAAGAGTAAATGCGAGTGTAGTTTGTGGATTGTTGAATGTTATAGTTTGGCAGTTGCCGTCTTGTATTCTTGAGGCAGAAGTGACATTTTGACAAGACAGTGGATAGACATCACTCCATCTTTTACACTGGTGACAAGCAACCTTGTCACTGACTCGTACAATGAAATGCAACACAATGAAACCCCTTTTTGTAACCCGTAAGGAAAAAATGCATGCTTTAGTAAGTTCCTCAGCTTAAACCAAGAAGCTACGTCCACTTCAGATACACAGCCACTTTCCTTTACAGCTTACAGCTCCACCAGCCTCTTCTGTTCTTTCATGGTATTTGCCTGGAGCACAGGCAGACAGTCAAAGTAAGATATTCAAACTAAATTGGCATTCCCTTAATTAGAAAACATACAGCTGACAGGTGGGGGGATACACGACAAACATGAAAGAGCGACATGAGACATGGAGGAGGGAGTCTGCAGATTAAAGTCAGTGCAGTGTACGACAGAGAACAAACTGTGTCAGAGAGAAGTGGGAAGTCTCAGTATGGGAGAAGCAGAGATGGCCTGCTGTAAAGCATCAAGAACACCCACAATCAGACTGACTGATGAGACACAAAGCTGGCGTCAGTTGACTTCGCTTGGATTGGAACAGCTTTCAATTATTGAGAGTGTTGTGCTGGCTTTTGGCCTGCATGGCACCCTGCGGACCACAGGAGAATACCAGACTTTCCTGAGCCAAGCCTGCTGGATCCAGCCCGAGCCGCCGTCTTCTTTGTGTCATTACGAACAATGTTTGCTCGAGTCTAACAGGTTTGCAGTCTGAACAATGAAGCCAAGTGAAATGCTGTGTGAACTGGGGGCCCATCCTGTGGAGACGGATCCATACATCTGAAGCTCTGAATATCATTACACGCTCAAAGACTAAAAGTAAATGTTGACACACTTGTGGGTGTTCAGACAGAATATTTAATGTGCTCCAACTTATGAAAGAGTTTTTGAAGTCACAATGAGACGCTGATTTTGTTTTGGTGCTGTGTGTAAACACAACAATGGAGAAAGAGAAGAGGGCACTATGATCAAAACTTCACAACTTCTGTGCACTGTTAAGGAAAAAAATGCAATGTGAATTACATTTTCAATCACACACTGAAGTAATTTTATTTATTGGGATAAACCCCTTGAGAGGTGCCATCTCGTTTTAGAGGGGGTCCCAGACAGACAGTGACAAATAGAACACAATACAATACAAAATATACAACAAAACATGAATCCTTCAAAACACAAACAAAAACAAACAAACAAAATAAACATGAACAGTTAGACAATCAACAGACTTGAAGACAACACCAACAACAACAACAACAACAACAACAACTAAACATAGGTTGTACAACCTTAAACAAGGTACAATTGACAAGAGCAAAATAGAATACAATTCAAAAACTAAAGGAGCATTGATTAAACACACATAATAATAATAATAATAATAATAATAATCATAATAATAATACTAATAATACTAATAATACTAATAATAAGAATAATAATCGTCCTAAAAAATAAATGAATAAATAAGTCAAGGAGGTAGAGGAACAGTGAGGGCTTTACTGAAAACATTAAACAGTTTGTTTTGAGATGGGAAAACAAAGCATTTTTAAATAAGGGAAAAGAAGATAAAGAACAAATATTTACTCCTTAATGAATAACTTGAAGTAAAAGGTATTAAATAATACTTCAAACAATCAGGATAGTTAAAATGAAAGCATTTAAAAATAAATTGATACCAGTGAAAAAGTCGTCTTATGTCTGGAGGAAGACCACAGGAGACTGTCAAACATTATGCAATGGTGTGTGAAAAAAGAGCAACCTAATATAAATCTGCAGTCTATTGTGAATAACATCGAGAGGATGAAGAAACATCAATAATAGTTTATTGTTTGTTTGATCTCTTCTTTATCGTAGTATTATTCCAGGAAAATGAGAACACTGTAATTGTTTCCATTCACAGTGACCAACTCTCCCATTTTTCTTTAATACGGTTTAGTTTGTGTTGTTGATTTTTGGCACCCAAATGTCATCTCAGCGTTTTCATTTGTCACTGTTTTTGTTCAGTATTGGGCATTTTATGTTTTTAATGTTCTTTTCCCCAGCTTTCTTGCTAACCACCCGGCTGTTTTTGATACTTCGGATTCATAAAAAGCCCACAACTACGATTATTAAATCTGAATAGCAACAGCAACGTCAGAGACAGCCTGGTCACACACCTCATATTGGGTACACTAAAGGACTGCAATAGAAATAAATACAGAGATGGTAATATTGTGTTATTCTTGTGCTGACTTGTGCCTTGCATTCAGTAAGTTTCCAATAAGTTTCCTCACATTAAGGCTTTTTGTGCTTCCGTTGTTTTGATCGGCAAACAGCAAAGTAACTAGGAAGTGAAGGAAATAGACAATTAGGAGCTCAACGAAGTAGTAACACTCCTTTCTTCAAGAACGCAGTTTTATTCTTCTCTGAGCATGCTATAAATATGTTGTTCAACATTAATTCTGTGTCAGATGTGCAGACAGTCTCGATTGTCAGATCACTCTGATACATGACTGCTTTGCAAAGCTCACCGCCCAATAAAACTCAATGAGAAAACATTGTTGATGAATCCTTTATTTTAAGATTTCCATTTCATTTTAATTTTTAATTTGGTCGCTCAGACCATGATCACATAATATAGAGCCACAAACAGAACATAAATTACAAATAACAAAAAAATATAATGATGGCACACTGCTTGGCTGAAAATTGATATTTTGATATTGGATTCTGTTCTTCCTTCCAGGTAATAGCAGCAGAGCTGGTGAGAGCGTCTCTACAAAGTCCCTTAAACCATGAGAGGTTGTGATAACAGCAACAATGTTCAAAGTTGTGACATTTGCCTCATTTCTGTTTAAAGGTGAGTCAACATCAAAGCTCTGAGAAGAGGGAGAGCTGAATGAGGACAGAAATGTCAACATAAATGTTCCTGCATAAGTCCTGTTCACCATGTCAAACTGAAGGAAATGTTTAATTTAATTTGAATTATTACTTATTGTGTTATTATTACTGTACTCTCTGGTACTCAGTACTGCCTCCTCTAAATTCAACCCTGTGATGTACAAACTTCTCACCAGCTAGTACCCTTGTCTGAACTCTACAGTACCGTTTCTCTTGCCGATTCATAATAACACATAAAACACATTTCTCATGGCGCACAACGCAACACTTAAATCCTCTTGCAAGCGTTACATGAGGCACATAGTTCATATAGCCTGATGGTAAATTGTATAAGAGTAGCTTGAGAAATTAAGAGTGTAATTTTTACACCCCCCCGCCCCCCCGTATAAAACCCGTCCACCCAACCCACACCCCCCACCCTATGTCTTTATCAGTCTATATCAGTATCTAGTGAAGAGTGTAATATTGATGATTTGCTGATACTAGCCGCAGGACTCACACGCCAACAATTGAATAAGAGGAGGACAGGTCCTTTTTTTTCTTTTTTTTACAGTTAAAGCGATGAGTAAAACAAATGAGCAGTCTAATGGACTGTGAATTGAAATGTTCAGTTTATTGTTAATTTGTCCCACAAGGAGGATGATCAGAATCCGTTGCCATGAAAGTGTCACCAACTGTGAAATCAGAGGAGCTAAGTTAGAGGAGTTAAGCTGTATACAAAAATAATGTTTAAATCAATGTTTTGTGTCAATTTGTTCATAGCTTTAGTTGGTGGCCCTTCACAGTGATACCAAACCCCTCCTACTCACCCTGTCAGAAGTCTAAGTTGAAACATCACCTGCTCACTACTCATGATCCCTCACGCAGACAACTCTGCTCAGTTCTTGTTAGTGAGTGTCCGGTTATGTTGCTCTGACCAAGAATTCCATCGTACATTTTGAAGGGTTCCTTTTCAAATCTTTGCAAACTCAAACCTTTACTTTTCAAGTCAGCCTGTGACAGCTTATGTCATTCCAGTCTCAGTGGCGGCCCCTGTTCTCTAACAGTGTCTTCAGTTGTGGAAAAGCAGAGCCATTACAACACAGGGCTCCACAGTGTAATCCCATGCCTCTATAAAGGGCACAGTAGCTGCATCACTGACCCAGGACACTTTTAAAGCTTTGTTTTCTACATGCTTCACTGAGGGTTGTCTTATTAGTCATGACAATTGGGGTGAAGTCCCATTTATTGACACCCACTTCTTGTGTCCTCTGTCATTTTGAGGCTGAAGTTAAGAAAGGGGAAAATAGGCAACTAAGTGAAAAAAAACAAAACCACGTAAACATTATTATGAGGAGTTGTATAGTCTGCATGAAGCCGTCGTGCTTTCTCACAGGCTGAAATAACAACAATACATAATTACAGACAGAAGAACATGAGTCACTGCAAATTATACGCCTACATTTTTTATTTAGTTCTCTGCCAATCATTAAATTTAGCTTGTTAGTCGAGTCATATGTATTCGTATAGCACACTTCAAACAGCTTGGGCTGACCGTAGTATTTTCAAGCAATGGCGAATAAACAGAGCGGAAATACGTGATGAGACACAATGCTCACAGAGAAATATACAAACAATGAATACCGACAACATGCACACAGAAGAACAAATAAATAATATATTGGGCTGTCAGTGTTAATGATGATGCAATTATGGCCTAAAAGAAGGTGTTCATTATTTTTAATTGAATGCCATTGTATTTCCCTTTCAGCACAACATATTTAACCCTGGCTCAACCCTGTAATTAATGCTGAAGTGCAAGAAAATAACACCACTGTGCTTCTGAATGGCACACCTCACTTTATTTGTGATAAATCAGCTGACAGGTCAAAAGTAAAATGTTCTTTGTGTCAAACAGAAACCAAATGTCACAACGTACTTCACATTTGAGCTACCAGCTGCAAGCTAAGCATACAGGTGCAGCTAACCGTTTTGGAGTGAGTGAATAGTGTCACGGCAACACGACCCTCGCACAACTGTGGTCTCGGGCATCCAGGCATTGGCTGTCCATGCCATGATAAAAAGGAAAAAAAAAACAGGTGGCTGTCGAGCAAAGGCAAAGGAAAAGCCGGACCTTACCTGTAGCCACTTGTCTTCCCCGGCCACCATGCACGGTTCCTGGGACCGGCTCATGCTGCTTCCTTCTTATGACCCCTCAGGGTTTCAGATGACAGTTGATTTGTGATAATATATAAAGACACACAACAATAACTCAAACGTACTGGGGGAAAATGCTCCTGCACAGTTGTCTGCCAGAGCTAATCAAGACCACAGCGTCCCAGTCTCATTGGCCAATTGGTCGCGGTCACCAGGAAGGCCCGCCCACCTGTAGCTTGAGAGCCATAACACCTATACTCAGGACAGTGTTGCCGTAACAATAGCCACAGACTTGTGGATAACACTAGATGGAAAAAGTTAACGACAATGTTTGTTAAATTGGTAGCGACTGCCTGCAGGACATCACAGCAATAGTTTCACACACACAGGACCTGTATGAGAGACAAGCCCCCTTTTGTTATGCCCCATCCTAAGGCGGCTCTGTGGGGCTAACAACAATCCTGCACATCACCCATGTGAAAACACAAAAATACCTTAAAACAATTAAGAAAAGGGAATGAATATAAAATGACAGAAAAATTAACCATGCAACAAAGATCACGCGCAGATGGTCCAACGTCAGGTGAAGCTCATTGCCTTAATTAAGAGGAACCTGCAAGGAAGATGGTGACAGAGAGGGAGGGAAGACAGAACAAACATACAGCTGTGCCAGCAACCAAATTGGAACTCCTGACAAGTGCAAACGCTTTCGCATTAACCAGGAATCATGGGACGCCATTGAGCATCAGAGTTATAGCTGCACATTGCAAAAAGGGCACTCCTTTCAAATCCCTGATACTCACACTTTATGATGAATTCAAATGTATTGAGGCAGCATTAACAAGAGGGGGGGTCTGAGGTCCTCCCCCATAAAACTTTGAGCAGCTAACACTTAATTTATGCATTCTGGTGAATATTTATGAGGCTATTAGTGCTGGAAACTGAATTATGAAAAATCAAAACACAAAACTATTTATTTGTTTCTGTATTATTGATTTTATTACAATTAACCTAACATAATGAACTCCATTGGTATCCAGAGGGTACTTTTTCATTTTTTAAAAACATTTTTTATATAGGTGGGGCATCCAGAGGACACTTTTTCATGCATTTTCCTCTGAAAGGGCACCAGAGAAGGCACTGACACTGATTAACCATTTTGTTCAAGCACTCCTGTATATATATATTAGGGGTGCAACAATACATGTATCTGTATCGAACCGTTCGATACAGTGGTCACGGTTCGGTATGCCCTATGAACCGAACAATACGCAATTTTATATTTATATTAATTTGATCAACTTCTGACGAGGCGCTCTGTGCTGAAAGTTCAGCGGATCTGCACTCGACTCCTCCGGGCTGCATTGTCGAGCGCAGGTCCACTGAACTGTGCGCTCCTCCCACATTCATTCAGTCCAAGCTGGTCATGTTTGTTTTAACTGTGCTTCATCTGGAAATATATATTTCACCATACGATGGTCTGCTCGGTTCATATGTTCACATATGTGTGTGAGCGCGCCTGCACAAGAGGGAAGCGTGGATTTTGTGTATCGTTGCACCCCTAATATATATATATCCTGTGTAATGCAGTCCTTTGAAGTTTTTTGATAGAGACGTGATTATTAAAAATGGTCTTTTGACAGACACATTAAAACACTCCTAACTGATCCTGAAGACCAAAAAGACAGGCTTTGAGCTGTGCTGTTGAAAGAGTTAAGTTGTCATATCTGATGTGAGGAGGCAGACTGTTCCTGAAATGGGACCATCTTTCTTTTGTTCCTGCCAAACTGACCTGGAGAGACTGCTGAGTGAAGATGAGTGAAGGTGCTGATGTATAAGGGATTAAAAAGTCTGATAATTCAGAGGGAGCAAATCAGTGCAGTGTTGCAAAAAAGAGGATCAAAAATCAAAAGTTTTCACACATACTAACACTGGACCAAGTTTGTTACAAAACTCAGGTCAAACAGAAGAACCTAATGTTTTTATTTGTTAAATCTTGGGGCTGCTGAGTCTTGAATGTCCTAAAAGTGGTCAAGCACAGCTGAGAAAACCGGGTATATATCTTCTGCAAATCAGAGAAAATAGAAGCCCTGCTTCTTTATATATTTGTTAGATTGGCATGAGTGCAAGAATGCTCAACTGTAAAATTGCTTCCTGAGGTTCATACCACATTCCCCTCACGCTATATGGTATTGTTACCATGAATACAGACTAGAAGTAATTACTCTAAGTACACTTGGATTCAAGTCAGCTCCCCCGCTGGACTCCATTAAATTTCTAACTACAGTTAAATGAAGTTTAAAGTAACATTTAACATAAGCTGCTTATTGAGTAGAAGAGTGTTTATCCTCCTGAACTTCATTAGAATACTTGACTCCAGTTGAGTGAACTTTTTCATGCAGTTTTAACCCTGTGACACAACGAAGAAGAAGAAAACACCATTAGAATAATAGAAACCAACCAAGTTGTTATTCAACAACTGGAAGATCTCTGAGACCTCTGAGAAAAGAGGTGACTTCATTGTTGGCTCGCAGAAAATGGAGGTTAATGATAATTGAATACTTGAAGAGGTAGATGAATAATAACCAGCAATTGGAAAGTCAAGAGGGGACAGAGGCACAGAAATTACCTTTTTCTGTTAGATAATTACAGCAGAATAAAACACAAACAGATCCATTTTATCATGCACATACCCACGTTCTCCTGAGTTTATTTACAATGTCTACTGTTATTACTTTGCATAAATTTCCATCTGTATTGTCCCCCACGGATTCATATTGTCCTCCTGAATAATAGAGAATTGCATGAGTGGCATGACTATTCAATCACTCAAATATCTACTGAACAGAACTTAAGTCTGTTTGAACAAAACTTTGCTGCTATGAAAGGTAAATGTGAAGTCTACAGGTAAGAGTAAAACCTGGTCTAAGCTTGTCTACTCTTGAATCTACGCTGTAGGTTCGTGTACCCCTGCATCTACGCAGAAGCCTATGAATATAGTCTGATGTGTGTCTCCTCCAAAATTAAATCATGTATTGAAACAAGAGAGAGGATGTAGCAGAACAGGAAACTGGGAATATGACTAGCATATAAATTGCACTGCCAAGTAGTGTTTGGATGGAGTACTTCAGAGGCATGAAGACATTCCAACACACAAGTCTGTCAGCGTGTGTTCTCAGTTGTCACCAAATTGTTGGTTTGATAGGCTGGCCTGGTGAAAAAAACTGGTGTGATGAGAGATGGCTACACTTGAAAGAGAAAAAACACCTCAGATCATGCACATAAGAAAAAATCAGGACATAGACACATCTTCAGACAGTAACTTGATGCTTGTTGTGGTCACCAGTGGTGAAGAAATAATCCAGAATTTAAGTGGCAGGAGGACCAGGTATTAGTAGAAACACAGATTGAGATTGCTCACAGGTGTGTCCCCACACAGCAGCAGCAGCCACGCCTACACCTTACACACAGGAAGGAGGGGGCAAAGGCAGAGAGGAGGGGTGAAACCAAGTGGCAAAACACTGCCACAGCCTGAGCCGTGACAAAGTATGTTGTGCTCAGGATGCTGTAGGCCACTATGGCGTAGAGTTATCACAGGATTAAGGCTTGAGAACTCAAGCTGTGTTTTCGCCAAAAGTGAAACCAATTGTACCCTGTCCAATGCTCCCGGATTCACTGCAGTACCATGTGTGTTTATTGAATTTTATTGAACTTCATCTGTGAATTTTCAACTTTCTAACACAGGACAAATATACTCTATCAGGTCTGTATTAATAGCATTACTCTGATGACCCACACTTCATCAGGAGTGTCTGGGTTGACAGCACTGTTACTTCAAGCTACCTGAGCTTGACCTGATGGTGAGCCCAATCAAAAACAATAAACTCTGAAAAACTCTAAATTACCTGTAGGTGAGAGTGTGTGTGTGAATTGTTGTCTGTTTCTCCATATTTGCCCTGTGATAGGTTGGTGACCTGTCCAGGGTGTACCCTGCCAGCCGCCCGAAGTCAGCTGGGACAGGCTACAGCCCCTTGCAACCCCAAACGGGATCAGTGGTCAAGATGGATTAAGATGGTTAGATGGATGGGTGGTATTAATGGGCTGCATGGTGGTGCAGTAAAGGCGGTGACTTCACAACAGGAAGGTTCCTGGTTGAGGCCTTTCTGAGTTTCATGTGTAGCTCCCCTGCAGGTACTCCAGCTTCCTCCCACAACCCAGACATACTGGTCAGGTTAATTGGTCACTCTAAATTGCCCATAGGTGTGAGTGTGATATGTAATAGGCTGACAACCTGTCCAGGGTGTATTCTACCTCTTGCCAAAGACAGCTGGGATAGGCTCCAGCCCCCCATGACCCCAGGATAAGTGGCAGAGATCATGGATGGTTAAAGCTGGGAATATGAACACAGCCGTACTGAAATCCAGCAGCTGTTGATAACACAGGTAGTTGTGAGCTAGCCAGGCTGACTAGTAAAGATATAAGTTGCACATTGTAGCTCTGAATAAGAGCAGATTTGAAGAAAAAGCAAGTTTAAGAGTATCAATTTCATTAAGTACACTGTCATACTTATTGTGAGTCCCATTAAGAGGGCATTGATCGCAGTATGTGGGTATGAGCTCTTGGGACAATTAGTGTGTTATGGCTTTAGCTCTTTGGATACATTCAAACGTCCCATCAGTGACAGTCACAGCATTGGTTTGGATAATGAAAAGCTGTAAAAGATCAATGAGATATCATAAGGAAGTAATGAGACTTTATACATACCATACAGGCCATTTAATCCCCATTTAATACTGTTATAAAAATCATCCTGTTCTAATGGGCATATTTGTACTGTGTAGATGAATGTATCTGTATGGCAGTGACTCAGTTGTTTGTCTTTAGTCAACAGTTTGGCTCCATTCGTCTGCATTAGCCAGACTAATATAATTATATAGACTGATGAAAGAGCAGTCGTGTGTGTACGTTTGTGTGTGTGGGGAAAGTGACGCAGACAGAGAATGGGTAGCTACTGTGCATGCTGGCCAGATGTATCTCTGAAACTTGGCTTTGATGGAGGAGTGTGCTGGACCAGAGCTCTAGACTAACTGATTCACCTGTGGCAGCAGCTAATAACCTGGTTGCATCTTTTTTGAGTACAGATTGGTATTGGTGTACCAATTGGTACTGCTTATAAACAGCTGTTTTAATTCCCATTGTAATGGTGGCAGTGTTTTTGCAACCTTTTAAGATAGTTGGAAATTAAACTTTTCTGTTTTAGTATTTTCGTAATGAGTTTATGGCCTTCAAGTCATCTTCAAAGGTAGAGTGAAACAAATGACAAAGCAGGTTATGCTTTAGGGCAGAGGTTCCCAAAGTAGGGTCGGGACACCCTGGGGGAGCCACGGGACACCTAGTGGGGGGTCGCAAGATGTCTTCCAGAACACTTTTTTAAAGTAATCTAAAATGAAATTTTTTATCAATTATTGTAAAAATATTATGGAAAATAGCAGTTAAATTTGAAATAAAACTTGCAAATACGTTTTTTTTATTGAGTTATATTTCTGCCTTTCTTTGATGCCAGATGACTTTCAAGGTTAGGGTCAGAGTTAAGGTTAATTACAGTTAATTTTTCAAAAGATTAAGATTAGCAAGTTAATTCTCAGCAGCACAGGGAACACAGCCACATAGACCAGCTGAGTAAAATATGAAGAAACATTTAATCCCTTGAAGGGACAGTGGGGGTCGTGATTATTTGGCATCTATATTTATGGGGTTGTGGAGTGAAACGTTTGGGAGCCCTGCTTTAGGGCATAGCAGCCAGTGATTGACAAGTTGCTTCCATGGGGACCGCCAACAAGGACAGATGCCAAGCAAAGGCATCCATCCTATGGTCCAGATTTGAGGCCAGTCTGAAACACAGTTAAGGGTCAGCTCTACCCTAGTGCAATAATACACAGCTGTAGGATGTAACGGCCAGAGATGGCCAGGACAATGTATCTACATATAAAATCCACAGTGCAGATGTTACATTTTGATTCAGGAAGGCACTGCTTTTCTCTGCACCATGCAGGCCTGTGGACCCAGTTTCCCTGTGCCTGCAGTCCACTTATCAGTCTCGCCTGGGTCAGGACTGTAACCGTGTTAATCAACCTGCATTTCTGGAGCACAGATTTGGCATATTTGGCCGTACGCCCAGTGTTGGCAGAACGAACCACTTCATTGAATCTTGTGAAATTTCAAGTCTCAAGCTCCCACAAACAGTGAAATCTCGGGCCCTCTTTGGGCACCTTAATTAGGAAAACAGATTTTTGGAAACCTCACCGTGCTTGACAAATACCTGATGTCACTTGTGGAAACAGAATTAATGTTTAAATCCTACATTCATCCAATTGTAATAAATAAAGGTTTGTCCCCGGGCAGCCATTTAATTTAGAACACAACCAAGCATTTGTATCAGTGTATTTCCCTCAGCATCCTTTATCAGCTTAGTGTTAATTAAAGTGAGCTGACACTTGTTTTTGTGTTTTTTTTTCATGGCCTTGCTCAAATTTTTTGAGTCCACAGTTTTAGTTTCAGCTCCCAACCTTGGATATAGCTCTGCACAGAAACTCAATGTGGTCTGAGTATTCTGCAGTTTTGATTAAACTTCTGATCTGTTTGCAGACTAAAAGAAGATTGTGTTACGAACAATCAAGTGTTCATCTGTTACTTCTTTCATTACTTATTACGGAAACACAAAGCATTTACGTTTCTGTCAAACACAGTTCATTTCAGGTCGTTTCACTACTTTCACCATGTGAAAACAAATCTCTTACATAATAACTTTTTAATGCATTTCAACGACCAGCAATTTCAAGGCAAATGTCAACCTTTTAACAGTTTTCCCTTTGTACCTCAGCGTAAAATGATGCTGACCTTGGCTGCACCCTGCGCTCTTTCTGACACTTTATATCGGTGTGTGTTTGATGATTTCAGATATGGCAGCGATGATACACCCTCACAGTTGAGTGGCTGGTACATGTTGAGCTGTAAACAGGCCAGCCGCCTTGTCCTTGGATTAAGGCGCTGGCCCGTAGAATTTAATGGCACATATACCCATCCTGGCTTTGCAGTGTGAGGCAGAGAGTGGGCAGATTTTAATGGTTCCTATAACTTGAAAAGAAAGAAGCACAGCAGAGGTGCGTGAAGGAGGATGGAGCATGCAGTTAATACCAGAGGTTTAATGCACACATCAAAGCAGACAGCAGGTTTCCAAGTTAAACCAAGAGTCCAACCAAATCTATCTATCCATCCATCCATCCAGATCTTTACAGACTCAAAAGAGAAAGCAAAATAAAACATTACAACTGTTAAAGTGAAAATGTACTTTAAAGGGAGAGTTCAGATTTTTTTTAAATGGGGTTTTAAGAAGTACTTGCCTATAGTAACTGTATTACTCACAGGGGATCCTGGCTGGCTTTGTTGACATTCGGCCAAAAACTCAACCAGGTATTGAGCTTACATTAAGAAACTTCGACCCAAACACTAATGTCAGTTTAAGTGTATGCTCCATTTTTGCCGTCAGGAAGCTAATTTGTTTTTGCATTATTCTCCAAAAGCAGAATATACAATTTCTTCAACCAACCAGCAATTTGGGTCTGCGGACTTTGAAAGACACACAAATATAACCAAACTAAATAACTAGTGATTCTTACAGCGATAATGGTAAATGGACTTATATGTAACGCTTTTCTAGTCTTTCTGACCACTTAAAGCACTTTTACACTACTGGTCACATTCACCCATTCACACCCATTCACTCACTGATGTTAGAGGCTGCTATAGTAATAGACGATCAGTAGGTCATTCATACACATTCAGACACCGCTGAACAACAGCAGGAGCAGTTTGGGGTTCAATGTCTTGCCCAAGGACACTTTGGTAGGTGACTGAAGGAGCTGGGATCGAACCGCCATCGTTCAGATTGATAGACGGCCGACTCTACCCACTGAACCACAGCCGCACCATGACATGCTGCTCAGTGTGGACAGGAGTGGACACCTTTATGATCCAGAGTTTACAGAGGAAGAATCAGACTTAATCAATGAAGGAGAGAGAGGAGAAAAACATCAAAATTAAAGCAGCACTGCAGTTGTGTAGATTGTTAGCCAATGCTCACAAACCCAGAGAGCTCCTGCTGTCATGAGTGGGACTTGGTAACAACAGTACTTAGCAATCTTTTCAAAGAATATACCAGCTGCATCAATGCTGTTGTTTTACCCACTTTCTTCAATTTTCAGAAGTCAAACCAGAAAAGTTGAACAGAATGTGTTAAAAGTTAGTTTTGGACTATCAGTTTTCTCTGTTATTATTGCATAATGCCCCATTCCATGGTTTGCATGATATGTTTACCTTATTAAAATACAATGTGTTAGCTGTTGTAAGGGGAAGAGTGAACTGAAACAACAAACTATTCGACTATAATAACTATCCTGTTCACTGGCTTCATCTGTGGTGTACCCAAGATGTTCCAAAGTCTTCTCCTGTAGCCCTGTTTAAAATATATCTATACATATATATTTGTTTTCTGAAATGACAATTTTGCCGCCGTATGAGTGTTTAACCCAGGAGAGAAAATATGTTTGTCTTTTTCATTTGACCTTTATTGTTTTGATCCTGGACACCTCCACTTAAAGTACAACTAATTGAAAACAAAATGCATTGTGAGGCCTTGTGTGGCTACTTTACTCGCACATTCACAGAAGCACTCAGAGCTTTCAGCTGATTTGCATTTAATTGACTTGATTTCGCTCTGCAAAGAAAAAATGCTAAAAGGAACTCTTAATGTGTACCCAGACATAGATGTGAGGCCAAATTATAACATACAAAGTTATGGGAAAGTTGAAACTGCTACCTAAAAGGAACAACATGTTCCTGGAAGCGTAAATTGAGGTGAGGCTAGCATTTATGCTAATGGAAAAAACTCTCAAAGGGAACAAAAAAAGAAGCTTTTGGATTACATGAAAGAATCAAAAGGGAATAAAAAAAAATATGTCGGTGAATATGAAAATAAACATAACTTAAAAATCAGTGTTTTGTCTTCCTTACTTTCTCAGTTTGCACAGTTGGCACACCACTTCTTCACACAGGTTCATCCTCTGGAGGTGACTGCAAACTAATCAAAGACGTGTTTTAAAGGCTTATCTCAAAGAAAGCCACAATGACTAATTAAAATAAGCTGTAGTTCCTTTGCTCCTATATTGCACCTAGAGAAAAAAACATATTGCGCACGTTATTACATCCTTTTATTATGTGTAGGGATGTGTTTGTGACTTATAACCTTAATTTAAGAACATCAGATAAGAAATCCAGACAATATGCAGTGTTACAAATACAGTCACACATTTGATTTCTGTGGTTCTTATCCAAACCCTCTCTCCCTCTCTCGCTTCCTCGCTCTCTCCACACTGAATAATTTTCCTCTTCTGCTGCCCTCAATTAACTCGCCTCTCTCTAGCTTTTTCATATCCTGCTCATTTTACTCTTTTTCTTCTCAGTCCAACCTAGTTTTCTGCCTTTCTTATACATTTCCTGAGCCTGCCATGACTAGACCACTTTACAAATGCCAATTAGTCTGAAACCTCTCTGTTCCTTTAGAGTTACGAGGGGGGTTAGATAAAATGCCTTTGGATGCTACAATCAATCAGACCAATAAGAAATCAAGTTCTTAAGCCTCATACTTTAATGCCAATCCCAGTTATTTGACATGACTTAATTATTATATATATTTCCTACTTGTCTGTAACATAAACCACATTAAATTAAAGTAGACATCACAGTTTTGTTTTGTACGTAGATAAATACCTTAAAATTTGGGGCCTGATCTACTAAGATCTCAAATAACGAGCGCTATATTGCGTGTGCAAACTAAAACATTGCATGTGCTATTTCTGGACGTGTTGCGGGTGATCTACTATGACTGCATGCACAGGTGATACAAGATGACAAGTGCAAAAGTGGAAAATACCGCCCTATTTTAATGAGGATTTTGCCTGTGCTACCGGCTGTCCCCATGGAGAGATTGAGAGAACAGAGTGGCTGTATTTGAAAAATGAGGTTAGAAGCCATGGAGTTGGAGGTCTTGGTGGAGGAGGCAAATAAACATATCGGTGAACTCCAGCAGAGACATCTCAGCGTTTTTGGGAGGCCTGTGAAAAGGTGAATGCTGTGAGAAAAAACAGAAGATCTGCTGATGAAATAAAAAGAAGATGGCAAGATATCCGTGGGAGAAAAAAGGAAAAACTTCCCCTTAATAAAACCTCAGCCCATTTCTAATATTGGACACATTTAATTAGTTCAAAAGTCTGTCACTCTTGCTCTAGCTACTACATTGAGAAGTCAATCGCAGTTTTAAAACAACCAGGGCGTCACTTTGATGAGGATAGTCGCCTCACTGGCGCAGAGAGAAAAGAAACTTTCAGGTGACCGTTTTTAATGCCTGCCTTGATATCATCATCCAGCAACTGACCCAAAGATTCACCAGCTTAAATTGAACTGTGAACATGTTTGAGGCAATTTACCCCAACACACTGCTGCAAGCACACGATGAGGACTTACACCAAGCTGCCTGGCGGCTTAGTGAGCACTACAGTTGGGACATCGCTCCCAGCTTCGCTGGTCAGCTGCTTTATTTTAGAACCTCTTTCAGGGACCAGAAACCAAAGCAAAAGTCTGTTGCGGAGCTAGCAAAAATGCTCATTGTCAACCACCCTGCAGTGACTTCTGCATTCAGTGAGGTTTGCGCCCTCCTTTTATGTTTTACTCTCCCCGTCACCATTGCAACTTCTGAGCACTCATTCTCCAAATTAAAATAAATTAAAAACCTCTTGAGGAGCACGGTGGGACAGGAGAGACTGAGTGGACTTGCCACGTTGTCCATTGAGAATGACAGAACAAAGAAAATGGACATACAGCGCATCGGGGACAAGTCCGCAGAGCTTAAGGCTCGTATGCCCTTCAAATACTGGTGAGCAGGCCAAGTTAATATTGATTTTTTGTTTGTATGTGAACATGTGTGACACTGTGCCAATTTTACTAAACTTTATAGCTGTTGATACAGTGACCTACTGTGCTCTCATTAGTTGAAAAAGTTAAAGTGGGTGTCAGAATGATGCGGTCGCTATCCGTGGTGCTGAACTGCTTTGAATTTGTGATGTTTTATGATTAGGGGCCAGGTAGCCTAATGTTGCTGTTGTTCTTTTGGTTTGTTAGACTGCATGTCCATTTGATTAACTTCAACATGACAAAACCATGTGTAAAAAGAATGTAGTAATGCTTGTAAGTCCCGCTGTTGCGAGCATGTTTTAAAGCGATGTTATGATGAGCTTTACAGTGACCGCAGCCATGTGTGCGTAATGCTATGCCAGTTTGCACCTGCCTTTCAAACGTGTTAATATAGACGCAAAAACAGCGCCCGCTATCTGCTTCAGGTTTGATAAATCACATTGCGTGTGTTAAATGTTTACATTTGCATCTCCTCCTCCCAGTATTTTGCGCGTTCTGATGATCTACATGTATTCTACATATTCATGTAGGCAAACACACTAAATGGATAGCGAGTGCTATTTTGCTCATTTGACAGACGCAATCCTCGGTGCTCCCCGTTAGTACATCAGCTTTACGTGCGCTATCAAGTTTGCACCTGTTTTTATAGACGGCACTGGATCTGATAGGTTTCTATTCTAGTCAATGTGTTAACTTGAATTGGATCTTCTCTTTTGCATCCCTGTTCTGATCTGGCATGCCAGACGCATAAATCTCAACAGAGCAGATGGAGCATGACAGGGAGTCATGCACCAAAATAAAATGAAAACATCCGGTTAGTTTTCAGGATAAAACACTGTGTAACCACCAGATTGTATTTATCTTAACTACAACAACAAACAATCATGATGAGCGGAGCCAGGCCTGGAGTCAACAGGTCAGAGGTGCTGCGTTCTGAAAATGCAACCGGTGGATGTTGATGGATGAGAGAGCATGGACACACAGAACACAAATCTGGTGCACCTTTATTACCTTTGTTTTTAAACTGACATGTGGGCTCTATCATAAATACTAGGGCAATATAATACCAATCTCAAACACAGAGAGAGGTTGTTTATGGGCAGGAGATGGTAGGATACTAGCTAAAGCCTCATCACTGACACACTAGCTCGTGCAACCGCCACCATCAGTCACTGCAGAAAAATGGACCCCATTCATTGTTCATTGCATGCTTCACAAAGCTTTCTAGGATACATAGCGACATGGACATGCGCAACCTTTTATCAGTATTTCTTCCTCATTAGGGCTTGTGTTGTGTTTTAATCATGCATTCAAAGAAAACTGTGGTATAATATTAAATAAATGAAACTTGCATGGTTCTGGTTTAATCGGAAAGGCTCCTGAATTCAAGTTACAAGCAGATGGGATGGTGGACTCTGCATGGGCAAATTGGTTGTTTGGAAGTTGGTGTGTTTGTCAAGCTCATGTGAAACATTTACTACATTAAATAAGCTTAGTTTGATTTCTCATTGACTTAAGTGATTGTAATGGGAAAAATACAGATTTGGTATTATATTTAGTAAGTTACACTCACACACAGACCTTCTGTGAATTGTATTTTTTTTTTTTTTTCTGTACACGTGGATGAGGAGAAAACCAGGGAGTGAGAAGTCAAGGTGACCAGGCAGGGTGAGGTTGTAAAATTCTCCCTGGTTCGTCTCACAGCTCTTTGGGTTTGTCTAACAATGAGGTCATCTTATACTCTGTGAAGACAATAAATACCACGCTGAATCTTCAATCTGGGTCAGTTGCACAGACCCAAGTGGCAACCCCCGGCCGCGAGACTTGAAGCCAATGCGGAAGTGTTAAAAATCGCAGGAATAAATGAATGAATGAATGAATGAATGAATGAATAAACGAATAAACGAATAAATGAATGAATGAAGGCAACATTATCTAACAGTGATGTATGCAAAGTGGATATTAAAGTTACGGTAACACTTTATATTAACTACACACTTTTAAGCATTAGTTCAGCATTAATTAATCATCAATTAATACTTAACTCATCATCTGTAAAGCATTGTTCATACATTAATACTCATTTATATATCATGTACAAACACAGTTATAAATGTTTTATTATTCATGAATATGACTCTCTATAATGTTTTAACTAACTCTTTGTTCATACTTTATAAATGATAGATTCACCGAATATAAATGAGCTATTATGGTCATTATAAACCAGTTATAAACACATTTACAGGTTATGATTCTAACATTTAGTAAGGGTTAGTGAGCACCTTATTACATAGCAAATTATGATGAATCAAGGTAGTCACAAAGGACTTATAAGCTGCTTGTTCATGGTTTTGTGAGCTGATCTAAAGTGAGGACTTTTTATGCTTTACAAAGCATTCATTAATGAGATTTAAGACCAGCAGCACCTTAAAACACAGAAGTCACAGATATTGATTTAACAGAATAAGGAAACAGACACAACACATGTACTTAAACTTGTATTTATTAAAAGGAAACAACCTCTGTATATACCGCGTTTATCAAAATAACTCTTCATATGAACTTAAAATACTCTGCAACTGAAAAAGAAAATCTCTCAAACTTAAAGTGCTCACAGTGGAAAAAATCAAATAATATATGACATATCAAATATATAAAAAGACAGTAACACTTAAACGCTGGCTGTATAAAACCATTTGTAAACACAAGTTAAGTTACAATCATGCTTTTATCTGGAGAAATCTGGACTTACAGAAGTTGTGGCTAACTTTGATACTTAATCAAACTTTCATTAAGGAAATCTTTTAAGAAATTTTGATCTTTTCAAAAATTTTGATGTCTGAAAGTACATTATAACCTAAGGGAGATGCTGCAAATGTTCATGGGACTGAGCCCAATGTCCACTTCAGATCTTATCATACATTTCTGCTCTCTCTTCTGTCAATGTTTCTTTCTCTGTAGAAACAAGAAACAATATGTCCGCTGCACTCCTCTAACCACACTCACCATCATAACTGAGACCAAGACTTCATGCTCCATTAGCTGTGGAATTGTTGTAATCTCATTTCCTCATTTGTAAAAAAGCAGAGGAAGCAGGGAAATATTTGTTTATAGCAAACAAGCTTTAATAATGATTGTAATGAGATTTGTGTTCTCCTTCGTTTGTAATATTAATAATAGGAAGTTTCAAACTGTCACGACACTGGCATTAAACAGAGTGATTCTCTCTTCTTGTTCCATTTATTCTCATCACATAGATTCCTCCTCTCTCTCCATCCTCCCTCCCTCCTGTAATTTCTTTCATCATTGCCTTTGTTGCTGCCTGCACTGTATTTGTAATTTTCAGGCCTTTCTTGTATCCTTCTCATCTCTCGTTCTTGCTCTCTAATCTTTTTTTGTGTTGTCCTCTTTCATTCGTCTTGAATCAAATCGATGCAGATAGGTCTCCGCCTTCTTGTGTCACAGACTTTTGCTGGGGGTGTTAATCTAAGGAGCTGATTGGATACGAGAATGTTTCACATGGTTACATCACGTCTTTGAAAGTGAAACTTCTTGACTGGCTGGAGAATGGCGGACAAGATACATCATGAATATGTGAGTGTTGGAGGAAAGACTTGAAAATTAAGTGTGTAGTGTTCCCATGTTTGTTTATGTTTTCAATGTATGAACTCATCCTCAGTCATTATTTACCTACATTAAAGACTTCACCCCAGTGGAGGCATGGCAGTGACCACTTAGTTCAGAGCAAAACAATCTAAAAAATTGAGCCACTTTCATTTCAGAATAAATCAAAGACTTTGGTATTTCTGTACTTTTCATTTGGCTCCATCCTCAGGTCATCGTTTTAATCTTTTGAATATCTGGTTTATGACTAATCAAATATGCAAAGTGACACCTGGCTGCATTCAGAGCCAACAAAACCTCATTCCAATTCCCATTGAGCTATTTTGTATTCAAATTTATTCCAGGACTGATTTGAATTATCTTTCATTAGGTTGTGAAGCACCCCAGCAACAGTCCCAATCATCTTCATCTTCTGTGCACCTGGCTAGCTTAGCAATGCTCTCTGAATGAATTTCAAAAACATCCACAGATCTACGTGTGGAATGTTGATGCAGTCGATGTTCTTGTTTTAAATTCCGTTAGATCAGTGTCCGGTCCGTCTCCGATCCATCACGCCATCGGATCTGAGGTTTCTATTCTAGTCTGTGTATTAACTCCCACTGGATCTGTTCCGTTACGTTCCGACTGCGACTCTGATCCGGCAGGTCGGAGCCCTCCGGATCAGATACACAAGACTTCTATTTTTGCCGCAGGATGACGCATCAATTTTAACAGAGCAGTTGGAGCGGGACAGGACGTCAGGCACCAAAACAAAATGTAAACATCCGGTTAATTTTCTGAATAAAACACTCTGTGTTATCACCAGATCATTTTTAACTTAACTACAACAACAAACCGTCATGATGAGCGGAGCCAGTCTTTGAGTCAACAAGTCAGAGGTTTCCAGAGGACCATAAAGACGACATGGATGAGGAGAGGAGGAGGATAATCGTTGATTTAGAAATTACTGCGGGAAAAGCCTTGGTCACCGTTTGGGTGTTGATGGACGAGAGAGCACAGAGCCGGAACGCAGTGGATCGGAGAGGGACTGGACAGGGATCTGGTGGAAGTCCCGTGATAGCTTTCACAGCACAAGTTTTCTTTTAGGAGCTCCTGGAGCCTCATCATCAACCTCCCAAGTAGCTCTTTGACAGAGGGTGGCCAAGGATCTCCCTGCCCCCCCTTAAAATCTGCTTGGCCACCCCAGGTGCCACCACAAAATCCCAAACTACAAGATTGGCTAGTTGCCTTGGCAGAGGCGGGTCTTAAATCTACTACTTGGGGTGCCGATTTGGCTGAGAAGTTAAATCGCTGGCCTTATACAGAGGATATACAGGGTTCCCACGCGTCCTGGAAGAACTGGAAAACCTGGAAAACAGTTGACTAGTTTTCCAGTACTGGAAAACACCTGGAAAATGGGAGAAAAAGTAAAATGTCCTGGAAAATCATGGATTGTTCTGGAAAATTATTCCAACATGACTGTGTGCGATCTAACAAGGTTAAAAAAACACATCCCCATTAAACATTTGTGGCCAGTTTTGTCATTCAGATCTATTTAGGTCAATTTATGCACTGATCCTCTGATTATTATTAGTATTTATTCATTTCACTAAGGCAGCTTCCAGAGTCTTTTGCTGGCTCTTTGGTTTTTAATTTTATATTTTTTGAGAAAAGAGAAAGCTGAGATGAGAGTTGCCCATCATTGTTGCTTGGTTGCACTAATAAAGTGAAATGCTGTACATCTGTGGTTGTATTATTCTATTATCAATTTGCCATCATTTTTAGGCATGTAAGAGATGATTTCATCGATAGCCATAGACTGCATGTCATCAATGTAGACTTCCACTGAGAGGAACATATTAGATTATTTAGGAACTAAATTAGGAACTAAAGACTGTCATACCAGCTTACTCATCACTGAAAATGTCCTTGAAATGTCTTGGAAAATGATCTCTGGAAAAGAGTGGGAACCCTGATATAGTCCTCAAACTATTTGGACTGTGTTGTTACAGGTTGGGAGTAGCTTTCTTTGTACATTAATGTTGCACACTTGATTTTATTTTATCTTATGACTTTGGACAAACATGTTTTTAAGTCCTTAAAGAATTAAGCTATGATTTATATGTTGCCACTCTGCTGTGTTATCTTTACAAGAAAAAAAACGATTCTACACAGGAATATAACAAATGTGTGATGCTCTAATGATGGTTATTAAAGTAGATAATGAAGATGAAGAAGTCATGCTATTGCAAGTAAACACAAAATATTATGACATTTAGATACACGAGATTAAAGCAAGCAACATTTTTTACTCGCATCCAGTCGGAACACGACATAAATGTTGCTAGTGGTGAAGAGATAAAGCAAATAGCATTGGAATGATAAAGCCTTCAGGAAACATTTTCCAGATCTTGCCTAAATTAACTCTTGAAACGCGGACATGACATGTATCTGGAAGCAGCATTGTGATCTCACGTGTTCCAAGATTTTGTTGAGGGACTGGGCAGTGGTGCTGCTGGTGTGTAGAGAGCTATGTCTTACAGTCTTTAGTCCATTCTTTGATGTAATCAATCATTTACAAAGGGTGGTAACTACACAACTATGCTAGGTATGATGCTAATCATAAGCACAGATGGAAGCATATGTGTTGCACAGCAGGAAAAAAAGGGGGAAAAGGTCTCATTAGAAGAAAAAAAAATAGGTTTGAGCTGACTCCCCCACTGGCAGAACATCCATTATGATATCAACAATTCTTTTTTTTAGAGTGTTTCATGATAAAGAGTGAAAACATTGTTATTCAGCTGCTTGAAGTTTTCAAATGATTACTCACTGTAATAATAAGAGGACTTCAAAGTAAAGACAAATGATGTGTTTACACCTGATCTTCTCATCTGTTCAGGTCTTGATTAGGACAGAAGTACAGCCACATGCCCCCTCTTGTTATGTGTCTTTTAAACATGCCCTCACACTCACTTTGAGTCACCCTTCATTAATGAAACCATGATCGACAGTGACGTACATTCTGCCTTTAACTGTCTCTCACTGGATTTCATCCCTTATATTCCCCTCATCCCTTAATTGGCTCTGCCAGCAGCTGGATTGTGACTTCACATGAATGGATCAGTTTGAGTGTGTTATGGAGGACAACGTCTAATCTGGAGGAAAAGAAATGTCGGTAACACTTTATATTAACTACACACTTTTAAGCATTAATTAATACTCAACTCATCATCTGTAAAGCATTGTTCATACATTAATACTCATTTATATATCATGTACAAACACAGTTATAAATGTCATACTTTATAAATGATGGATTCACCAATTACAAATGAGCTATTATGGTCATTATAAACCAGTTATAAACACATTTACAGGTTATGATTCTAACATTTAGTAAGGGTTAGTGAACACCTTATTACATAGTAAATTATGATTAATCAAGGTAGTCACAAAGGACTTATAAGCTGTTTGTTCATGGTTTTGTGAGCTGATCTAAAGTAAGGACTTTTTATGCTTTACAAAGCATTCATTAATGAGATTTAAGACCAGCAGCACCTTAAAACACAGAATCCAAGTTATTGTTCAGTTTTGCACCTGCATTTTAACTTGTGTTTACAAATGGTTTTATACAGCCAGAGTTTAAATGTTACTGTGTCTTTTTATATATTTGATATGTCATATTTTATTTGAGTTTTTCCACTGTGAGCACTTTAAGTTTGAGAGATTTTCTTTTTCAGTTGCAGAGTATTTTAAGTTCATATGAAGAGTTGTTTTGATAAACGCAGTTTTATACAGAGGTTGTTTCCTTTTAATAAATACAAGTTTAAGTACATGTGTTGTGTCTGTTTCCTTATTCTGTTGAATCAATATCTGTGACTTCTGTGTTTTAAGGTGCTGCTGGTCTTAAATCTCATTAATGAATGCTTTGTAAAGCATAAAAAGTCCTCACTTTAGATCAGCTCACAAAACCATGAACAAGCAGCTTATAAGTCCTTTGTGACTACCTTGATTCATCATAATTTGCTATGTGGTAAGGTGTTCACTAACCCTTAGTAAATGTTAGAATCATAACCTGTAAATGTGTTTATAACTGGTTTATAATGGCCATAATAGCTCATTTGTAATTGGTGAATCCATCATTTATAAAGTATGAACAAAGAGTTAGGTAACACATTATAGAGAGTCATATTCATGAATAATAAAACATTTATAACTGTGTTTGTACATGATATATAAATGAGTATTAATGTATGAACAATGCTTTACAGATGATGAGTTAAGTATTAATTAATGCTTAACTAATGCTTAACTAATGCTTGTGTGTAGTTAATATAAAGTCTTTGTGTGCTGGTGACCTTGCCCTTTTCTGCCCTTCAACAGAACACTTCTTGTGACAGTATCTGTGTGACTTTATCTGTTTATGTTCAATTTAAACATTCAGTGAGCTCTATCTGGGTGATGAAGGCTTTCTGATGAGCCATTGTTCTTGAACATGACAATAATGACTCCCAAAATTTGTATAATTATAAATATCTGGGAGTTTAAACCAAAATTTATTTCAAGTCCAAAATAAGAAAATGTTAATTTCACAGATTTTGATGGTTTGTAAATAATATAAATCATTTATTTATGAGAAAAAGAAGGGAAAAGAAAACAAAGCAAACATTGCAATTGAAATAAAGGAAATGCTTAAAGAAAGACAAAATACTCATTTTAAATGTATTAAAGCAATGCTGTTATCAGCAGGGCACAAGCACCGGGATGTGGCCCTATAGAGTGAGGGGTCCTCCTCCTCCGCTGATCACAGGTGTCTTGTTTTTATTTGAAATGATTCAATCCACAGAGAGAGTTTGTGGTGAGTTTTTTTCATCATCAAAACTTTGTTTCAAAGTTATGTGACCTCATTAAAAAACATGTGTTACATAGCCTGGTGAGCCTCCAGCTTCTTACAAAGAAATATATTTTTATCCCTGCCAGGCAGGGTATATTTTTGGTCATTATTAGTTTGACAGTTAGCAGGGTACAATTTTCACAGAAATCGGAGGAAATACAGGGCAAGGGAAAAGTTTAGGTTCTGAAAGCACTTGAAAAATGTCCTCGCAGCATCCAATATGTTTGCTGTTTTTGCAATGTGCATGTTAGTCCATTGTTACTGATCAACTTGAGGTGGACAGAGTGACAGAAACACCTCTATGTTTAATATTAACGTTCAACTAAACCACATCTGTTACAATCTCCAAATGACCAAACAGTGAAACTAAAGCAGCATTGATGCTGTTCTAAGAAACTGAATATGATAACGTTGATACAATTTAAATCCAATGCAGAGTTAGGATGGATCTGACACCAGGCAGGTGGACCCCCTAATGTGGCAACACAGTGTATGTAAAGGAAACAGACCTGATATAGCTTTCATTAGCCAGCTCCCTTACTGATCTTCCAGCTGTGTAAGATGCTTGATTCTGATTGGTCAAAACTCCTTGACAACGGTTATTAACTTTCACTAATATGAACAACGCCTGAGGCAAACTGATCACACGTCATGTCAAATCAATCCACGGAAAAAGAGTTCCAGCACATTTAGCTTCTGCACATAAAACTGAAAGTTTCCGTTAGCATCACATTGGTAAACAATGTGGCAAGAACGCTAGTTTCTGTTAGCATGATAATTCAGCACGTCAAACAAGATGGATATGTTCATATTGGATCCTGTCCAGCAATACGAGCAACGAGCAGAGCAGATGAGAGAAACTTTAGGTTACTGACCGCTACAAAGAAACTTGAGCCACCATGAGCGGTGGAGATGATAGCAGTAGTGTTACAAGTTGTGGCGTTTGCCTTGTTAATTTTTAAAGGTGTGTGAACCGCAGAACTCAGAGAAGAAGGAGAGTTGAATGAGGACAGTTTCATGTTAAATCCACCGCAACAGGAAGATAAGAATCCATCACCATTGAACGCTTACTGAACTGGAATCACTGGGACTATTTTTTAAAAACTGTACACATAAATAATTTTAAATCAATTAAATAATATTTGCATCAGTGGTTTTTAATGACATGTTTGTATCCTAAGGTAGTAACTGGGTAATCAGTGGGACAATGTATGATGAGCAGATAGTTATGGGAAATAGAATCCCCACAGGCTGGGACAAGACCCAAACTGAAGCGGAGGGATCCTGTCTCAACCTGTCAAGATTCTATCTCCCATAACCACCATAACCATGCATCATCCCTCACTTAACTGTTAACCTCTAATGCTCATGTGATCATTAGGGACTGTGTCGACTATGACGACCCCTCCACACCACTAGGTGGGCCTATGTTGCTGCTTGATTGTGTCCTTCAGGTCTGGGTCATCAAGGTGATGAGCTGCACCTGGGCCCGGTGTGGAAGTCATCATAAAAGCTCTCTCAGTTGGCATGTGGCTCTCTCTCTGATCGGGCACACCTCGGCTCTCATCCCATGTGGGCATCACGGCACAGCGCTCCTGTTTGTTTTTGTTTGTGCACCATTATTTCCTTTTGTTATAAATGTAGAATTCTTTTTAGCACACCTTTGTCTCCACTCCCATTTTTTGTTGCGTCCTCTGAGCCGGAACGTAACACCACTAACGCTAATTTTTGAACTGACAGCGTCCACATCCTCAATTTCAGAGCCCATCTCACCGGTGATTACAGTTGTTAGATAATCAAAGTTGTCCTTGAGCACTTTTGATTTATTTCTCAGTGACTGTTTAGTCTGTTTAAAAATACTTTGTGCGCCTCATATTTGCATATTTGCTTTAACAGCATTTTAGAAAGAAAATGTAAAAACACTTATTTCAAGTCGTTGAATCAGCAGCTCTGTAGATCTCGAACCGTGGTTAGTTTTTCATTCTCACGTATCTCTATTGATGTTTACAAAAATCAATCTCAGAAGTCCCGCCCATTCTTTGATATGATTGGTAGGTGAGAGAGAAGTGACACTGACCAGTGCAGCACTGTTCCAAAGGTTGAACTATTTTCACCTGAGAGCACAGAGACACAAATCAGCTGACATTGACGGCACTTTGGCACTGAGGTCACAAGAATTTGACAAAAAAAAAAAAAAAGTGTCTTTAATATATTCATTTATTTATTTATTTAAAGAGACAGTTCATATAAATGAACATTTCAGCATAGCATCCATGTAAATATGCCAGATTTAGCCATAAGGCAAATTGTGAAAATGAAAATAAAGATAAAGAAATTAAGAGGATGGACAGAAAATAAAAAGGCTTATTTCAGAGGTTCTTTCTGTGTAGAAATATTTGCAGCATGAACAATTCATGTTGAAGCAATTTCAGTAACAGCCCAGGTGTACTCAAACAAACAGCCCTTTTCAGTGAAGCAGAGGAGTTCCTCGATTCCTCTATTTCATTTCAATCAGATCACAAATTGAAAAATCTAATTGAGTTTTTCTATCTTCTTTCTAAGTCTCTCTCTCTCTCTCTTTCTCTGTTTACATTGCATTGCTTTATGAAGCATCTGCTAAACATTTTTAGAGATTTTTTAATTATACAAGATGTAGAAGCATTCAATGACTTTATCTTCCTGTTGATTCAGAGATGGGTCAGAATGAAGGATGTTTATTTCCCTCTTTTTTGGGAGAACAAAGAAATAAAGTACGACAAGTTGAAGCATGTATTCTGAGCAGAAAAGTTGACTTTGCTGAAACTTTTGACAGCTTTCATTAAGACTAATAGAGTGATCAATCTGGGAAGCATTTCAGGTCACTGCTGCTATAGCACATAGGAAGAAGTGATTTAGAATTACTCTAAAAAATCACTTTACACCGGCCCAACTGCTGGTGAGGAAAAGGAGGATAAATCCATAACTCCTGAAGATTCATCAGTATAACAAATACCTGCTCCTGCTGTACCACTTCAGCTCCTGGACAATCAATGAGCAGTCTACTATCAGCTCTGCACAGGGAACACATTCAACACACATTCTTCATGCAGAGTTTCAGCTCTGTGTAGCTCTAGCAAGGAACAGGTCTTAACTGAGCCGCTCCTATATCAGTTCAGCATAAGCTTAAAATGTCAAGCAAAATTAATGTATTTCTGGTGACTATGTTCTGTGTGTTTCATGTCACCTGACACACACCTGACTACAGCCAGTGTTTGATTCAGGCCTTCTGACTGACTCAGTGTTTATGACAGCTGCCTGCCTGAACCAGTTTTTGGTCCTGTCCTGTGTGATGGTGTGATGGTCTGTGCCTTTGTTTCTGTCCTTCTTACATTTTTTTTCTCACTGTAAAGTGTGAGTGTCCCCTTGTCAACTTGTTTGTGTCAGACAAACAGAAGCCGACAGAAACAGTCCCTTGAGTGCAGCGACTAGGAGAAAAATACCTGAGAGCTGAGGTCTGCTGTGAGCCAGGTAGAAGTTGTTGGGATTATGTTTACTGTCCAGGAGCAGACAGGAGAAGATATTCTGACTCCAGGAATCATAACTGGATGAGAAGGCAGTGTGTGGATGGACACTCATAACACTGTGTAATCTATTGTCTCAGTGTGTGTGTGTGTGTGTCCCAGTCAGCAATCATCTTCATGACATCCAAATCACTCTGCTGCACAACCCTGTAATGTGTGTGTATGTGTGTGTGTCCAGTTCTCAGTTACTTTTTCACCTGATTGGAGTCATGTGAGGTAAAGCACCAGCTCTGTGTAATCACATGAACACACTCCCACACACACTTCCAGTCAGAGCTCTTATATTACTGTACCTCATCAAACGAGGGAACAGGAGAAAAATATGTGGATTAAAAAAGCTGCACAAGCCATTAGAGGACATGGGTGGTCATTCTATTATAGTCCATGTGAGCTATATCTAACTTAAAAAAAAAAAAAAAAAACTCATTCTAACTGATTCATTTTCGTCTGTGGTTAATCAAAGTTCTTCTGATTGTTAACAGATCCCTTCATTGTCTTACCCCTAAATATAACATAGAACCTCTCAATCCTTAGATCACCAGCAGACCTCTCAGATCCTCTCAATGGTGCTTATTGGCCGTGTCCTGTATGAGGAAGAACAGGGCTTTTTCCGTAGCAGCTCCTCAGCTCTGAAATAGCCTGCAGGAGGTCATTACACAGGTGAGCTCTGTGGAGGCTTTTAGGAAACACTTTAAGACCTACTTCTATTCCCTTTTGTGTTAGCCTGTTTAAACCTGTTTCTATTTCAACTCTCAGAAGCAGATTTTTTTTTGCTTTAAAGGTGCTTTATAAATGAAACAAACTTAAACTTATCTCGTGGTCAGTTTCAGATCCCTTCCTTTGCTTTCCCCTCCAATCCAATGCCTTCAAGGACAGGAAGCTCCTTTGATGAATGATAATCTTGCTCCTCCATTTGTCAAATTGTTACCATTAAAAGTGTCTTTTAATACAAATTATTTTGCACACAACAACCTGTGTAGATATAAAACCTCATTCTAAGTCAACAAAAACAAAGCGACCTCAAATCAACAATAAAACTCAGTTCATTATTGTTCAAACAACTGTGAAAGGTTCTGAGTCGCTGCCATAGACGGCCTGCTGCTGTAGATGTTCCAGACTCCACAGATGTGTCGGACTCCAGCGGCAACAGCTACTGCTACTATCCATTTCATCACTATCATCTCTCTCTCTCTCTCTCTCTCTCTCTCTCTCTCTCTCTCTCTCTCTCTCTCTCTCTCTCTCTCTCTCTCTCGCTCTGGCTCTGGCTCTGGCTCTCTCTCTCATTCTCCTCTATCCCTCTTTCCAATCCTAAATCGGTCTCAGCAGATGTTTGTATAACATGAGTCTGGTTCTGCTCAAGGTTTCTGCCTGTTAGAGGAAGTTTGTCCTTGCTGCTGTAACTTACTTAATACTGCAAGGTGCAATGCTTGTGTTGGATTAAGATGAGATCAGACTGAGTCCTATCTGTAAGATCGGTCTTATCCTGGATCGTATCCTGTCTTGGTGTTGGGTCTCTATGAATAATTTAACATAGAGTATGGTCTAGACCTGCTCTGCTTGTAAAAGTGTCTTGAGATAATGTTTGTTGTGATTTGGCGCTATACAAATAAAGATTGATTGAATGATTGATTGATTGACTACAAAATAATTTCAAATACAAGGCATAAATACAAAACAGAGTTACAAGAAACAAAACACCAAATACACAAATACAAACCAAGAGAACAACATCCCTATTTATAACTGCAGTAAAAAGCAGGTAATGCAGCTAATTTGAAAAACGAAATAATTAAATGAACCAAAGAATCTGCACAAGGTTAACAAAGAAGAAATATTAATCATGGTTTTTCCCCCTTTCCTTTCTCAGCACTCAGTAAGTTATCCTGCCTATGCACACTTAGCTGTGTGTATTTCAATGAGAGCAAAGACAAAATCCTGTATTTGGTGATCTACACTCGAACCCCTTGCATCTCATTTCCCTCTTTTATCAAACCACACTGAAAGAGAGATGTGTAATGTGAAATAAGAAAATGTGATGTTATAATCCACTCAGGATAAATTTAATATCCAAGGATGATGAAGCAAAATAAAAGCTAACCATCAAATGTGTAATTTTTGATATTCAGTGGGATGACGGGGTATTTGAAGGGTTGGAATTATCAGGGAGTTTGTAGCAAATGTTGAAAAAATAGCAGCAAAAGTCAAAATTCTGGGAGGCAGAATCTGTGGATAAACTTCCAGTGCCAGCAAAGATTAAATCACCTGATGAAACAAGTTTGCAAGATGTCATAAGAAGTTTTTCCAGATCTTAAGAAAGTTTCCGGGGATCTTCAAAAATGTTCATAGGATGTTGTGAAAATTCTCCTCATCGGGCCTGAATGGGATTTCAAAGCTTGTTTCAAGATACAGATGTAATGTCTGGAATCAACTAAAACAAAAGCTGTGTTTGTTTCTCTCTTGCATGCCTTTAAGACTTCTTTATGAATTTAAAACAAACAAATACAGAAAAGAAATACTAATTTAAACATAAATACACAACAGCATCTTTACAGAGAGTATTTCTTTGAATGTATGTCAAAGCAAGTGAGTGAATTTAAGAGGAACACGTCTTTGTATCGTCTTTTCTGTACCTTCAGGGATACTGCATCTGTGTCTGTGAAACACAACAAAGAACTGCAGTCATGTACTATTGAAGTCACAGGCCTCCAGTCTTTTGTTTGTCCTTTGTTTTCCTGTCATCTGCTTTGTCCAGAAGCCCCAAACAGCAGCTCCTCTGCTTTCTATTCATCCCCATTCTCCACGGTGAAAGGCTCTGTGGGTGGAAGGAAATCCCTTTAAATTTTTATGGCTTTCTCTTTAATGATAAATCAATTTCTGCAACACTGAAAATGTGTCAAAATTATAAATGAGGTTTCTTTATCATTTTGAGAGGCTGATTATAAAAAATAATAAGTGAGGCACCACAGGAGTGGAGTCCATTACCATCATGTAATCGGACTGAGCGGGTTCCATCAGACTGCTTATCTGCTGTTAATTAGCACTATAATGGAGAGCAGAGGAAAGGATTTAGTCTCCTCCTCTCTGCATGTTCTCTGCTCTCCATCGGGCACAGGGATGGACTGAGATGCTAATGTAGGCCTATTTATTTCAGATACATTCTGTCCTCCCTCAGCCTCACATATAAACATCACTTTGTTGCCCTGTTCAAATCAGTCAGCTTGTGACTGCTGCTCTCTGGCTGCTCTGCACATCCTAATAAGAAGCTTAGTCTTCCTGGAACTGCGTCACCATAGTCCTAAATTTGCCAAATCACCGTCATGTCAAAATTGCAAAAACTATACGCATAAAACTGAACAATTCAGCTGTGACTCAGCTAAAGTTCACTCCTGACCAAAGGACAGTGTCTGTCTGTGCTAAAAATAAGCAGGGCTTACTGTCACTCCGCATCATGTGGATCGTTGTATTGACAAGTCTGTTTTGCTGTTTTTTAAACTGATGCCTCGTCCACACACACAAGGATATTTTTGAAAACATCGTTTTCTTTGTGTTTTGGTCTTCCCTCCACGACTAAACTGAATTTTAGGTGACTAAAAACATCAGATTTTTGAAAGTTCTGTTTTACTGTTGTCCTGGGGACAGTAAAGCCGAAAGTTTTGGGACATGCTGACATAACTGCACATGCCAATTGTTGATGTTATGTATTGCACATGCACCAAGATAGCAGGCTACCAGTTTGTTTAGGTCTGCTTGGTACTGTTAAACCTGGTTTATACTTTTGTATCAAATTGACGCTGTAGCCTGCATTGTAGCCTATACGCTGTAGTTCTGCATAGCTCTTTTTTTTATTTAGAAGCCGAAACAACACTGAATGCAAGGCCTGTGATTGGTGCGCTGGACGACATTGTATTAACATAACAAGCTCTGAGTCACTGTCAAAAAGTAAACAGAAAACGTAGCGGGGCCGGAGCGACCCAACTATCAAAGTGACCCCAATGCCAACAAGTGTTTCGGTGGAGTATTGTTGTGTGATGCAAACACATTGACGCACAAGTTTGTAGTGCTCATGTCTGCACCGGCCACTGCTGTGTAAGGTCAATGCAGGGTTTAGGCTCAAATGCATGTTTAGAGGGAAACCTTGCTGTTCTTCGTCATTTTAACGCGGCGTGAGGGTGAATATATACATTACACTCAATAGTTTTTAATTTGCCACGATGTACACTGTTAAAGACTCAAGAACACGCTTGACAGACATGCACACAGTGTTCTTCTTAAGTGTTTGACGTGACACACTGAACCCATGTTCACCACTTACTGGCCTGGCATGCTTACTCAATTATTTCTGAGGTTGTCGTGCAGACAGAGAAGTATTCAGAAACACCTTTGGTGGGGACAGGATTTTCTATTTAAACAGAGAGACAAAAATGTGCTTTTTCTGTGTTCATGTGGATGTGGCCTGAGGCCTCTGCTATACTCTGTCACTTGTATGTGGTCCAGTTGCAGGAAAGAAGGGGCCAGCATTGTTTTCTCTCAGAACAGGAAATGGTTTATTATTAAGTTTTTAAAGTGGGGTTGTATGAGGTACTTGTCCCATGGGTTTCAGTAGTGATGGGCAAATGAAGCTTTGCGAACCAGTAGCTGTATTTTTTGACTCCTCTAGATGGCGCTGTCTGTTCAACAAAGAGTTGAAAGCACGCTGAATTGTCATTCATTGAGCCTTTATTTTTAAACCAAGAGCGCCATCTAGAGGAGTCAAAAAATACAACTACTGGTTCACAAAGCTTCATTTGCCCATCACTAGGTTTCAGCTCTAGCTTTGCATTACCCTAATCTGGATGACTGAGAACATTCACATACTGTATGTCCTAAGTATCTGTTGGTCAATGTCACTTTGCTGACTGGATAATGGCATGTAGGAAAGGCCAGGGGTTTTCATCCTGTGACCCCCGAAGTAATGATGCTAGTCCCTCAGGAGGTGGTTCAATGTTGGTCACAGTGGAATGTATGCACTAGCATGCTAGTCCAAAAACAGACACGAGAACAATATAAAAGAACACAACAGCCAAACAACAATCATTTTATTTTATAGTGATTTTATAGTGAAAAGATGAGAAGCAGAACACAGACTAGCAATGATAGCACAAACAATATTAAATAAGCAGACGCACAGGTGGGTCTATGTGCTTCTGTGAGTTTCATGCTGGCTTATAGTCGAAGATACTTAATTAACTAGTCTGCAGAAAATGAGCCTGCCTCTGTGCACATGTCGCTGTTTCCTGTGCTGCTGTACATAAACCTGCTGCTACTGCTGCTTTTGTTAATCTAGTGTAATCCCCTCAGGCGTCATGAGGCCACACAGAAAAGCAGAAAACTGATGACAGTTTTTTATCGGCACAGATTTATCTAAAATTCAACTACTTTTGTTTTTATTCTTTACGATAATGGATAAATAGCCAAAGATATATATTTTTATTTGAAAGGTATCCAATGACCCCCACCATCAGTGTCTCACGTCCTCCAAGAGGGTCCCAACCCCACTTCGGGAACTACTGGGCTAATCTAACTGCTGCAATCAGGGCTAATGGTACTCCTTGCTTTAGCTAATGTAATGAAGTCTGACCTAAATACCAATATTGGTAAAAGTTTACACTGTACAGAGAAAATGCTGCACTATTTAAAGACACTTTTTCCAGCACTAATCAAGGATGCACCACAAACATGTTCCACCTGCAGCACACTGATCAGCTGTTCAGGTGTGTCGGCTTCAAGAGAGACAAAATTACAACCAAGCTCAAGCCAAGACAGAGAGTGAGTGAAACTTCTGTGCTAACCAGAGAGCAGAGAAATCCAAAGTTACATGGTGGTTCAGTTGTATGAACTGTGAGCTCATGAACCCAGAGAGCTCCTGCTGTCAGGAGAGAGACTTGATAACAACAGTAGCTCAGGACCTTTCTGAATCAGAAGATGCCAGCTGCTCACATAAGGCTGCAAGTCTGCATCACTCACCATCCATAGTTTCCTGCCTAACCGAATGACGCTGTTTTACCCACTTTCTTCAATTTTCAGAAGTTATGACAGAAAACAAGAATAGCTGAATGGAAGTGTGTCTTCAAAGCAAGTCTTAAGCTCTCACTGTTTTTGTTGCAGAATGGTACAACCCAGGGTCCACACAATGTGTTTAACTTATCAAAATAAAATGTGAGCTGTTGAAGTGAAAGACTGGGCTGAAATATCAAACTCAACAGACATTACTGTGTCAGCATAGTAATGTTCAGACTTTATTGCTCAAATGATCTAAAACTGGATGCACTGATATCAAAATTCACAGTGCACGCCCAGGGTACTGGGCAAAATTCAAGTTGACCTGTACTTTATGGATCTGATGAGCAGATCAGTGTGCTGCAAGCAAATGAACCACATGTGAACCATCTATGAGTAGTGCAAAACAAAGTGGCACTCTGACCATGCTGGTACTCCGGCTGGTTTCTCAATAAAGACTGTCTGAGTCGCAACATGCTTGAGGGTAAGTCAGCTGAAGGCAGTGAGTCAAGTTAAGCTGAAGATTTTTTGCTGTTCTTCACCTCTTTCTCTTTGCCCACTGTTGTGAAGCTCTTGCTCATGATGGATTCATTTTGGGTTGTTTAAATAATTTAGGTACAGTTTAGACCCACTCTGTGTTTAAGGTGTCAATAGATAGCTTTTTATATGATCTCAATCTTTATTATTAAAACTGACTCATTAAATGATCGACTGTGTCCAATGTTAGCTACTTGTAGCAGGCAGTTGCTAGCTAGCATGGTGGTGTATTGTTTGTAAAATAACAAATGATAAATACACTTTTTTCAATTCAACTCAGTGCTAAAGTTTATTTTGTGCAGAGCTAAAGCATGTGTTTTATTTACTTATTTTTGTGTAGTTATTCAATATTTTTAATTACAGCCATTTTTTCCCCTCAATTTATCAATCTGAACCATCTATCTCAAAGTCTACCGTGTGAATCAGCTTTAAGTTTTGTACATTTTCGCATGACTAAACATTCTGATCTGCAGTCAGCTTCATCCATCATCAGAGGATCATCAGACATTAGGTTGCATCCTGTGGGGATCTTGAGAGTCTATGCTGAACTTCACAGTGATCCATCAAAGTGAAGCTGTCAGCCACAACATGGCTACAAGCATGCAGGATCTTTGATTACCACACGGCCAAAGTTCAGTCCCTCTTTCTTATCTCATACAAGTATATCTCACCCTCACTGACTTTAATTTGGCCAAAAATAGCATCCTATCTCCAGAGCAAGTCCAATTAGCCTGGCGTAGCTGGTTGTAACAGTGAACCCTCAGATCAAGATCTCTTGACTTTTTATCCGTCTTTTATTTTGACATCTTTTTCCTGGTCTAACCTTTCTTTTTATTATGCTGGTGCACCCTTATCTTGATAAGACTTTCACCTTCTCTCTGTGTCTTTCTGTCTGTCCTTCCTCTGTGAAGCACAAGGACAGGATAAGTTAGAGTGTGGGAACACATTTCAGAGTGATGCACATGAATAAAAACATCAAAGACGTGCACATTAATATATAAAAATAAGATGAATGAGGATAAAGTCCTGTGATCGTCAAGTAGGGGATGGCACTGACAGACGACGTCAGACGGAGCAGAAAGTAGAACTTGTTCTTCACATTATATAATAATTATATAAAATGTAAAAAAGTCTGACGTCTCCCAAAAAAGTATCAATGACTGCATTTTAATCGTGGCTATTTCAGCCTGTACTCAGTAAAACGGAGGTAAAGCTGCCTGCTAATGACTGCATAATGGAGCCCCTAATCATTACGGCACTGCCCTCCATAAATCCTCTTTCAGCAGACTGTCATGCCAAACTGCTGAGAAATACTGTCAACCAAAACTCCCTCAAACCACACAAGTGTTAGAGAATCATCCTCCTGGTGGTAGAGCCAGGTTGTGGGTGACTTCCAGGGGCACAACCAGACTCTTTTGATTGGGGTGACCAAACTGGGGCAGGGGTGGCATCAAGCACATGTGCCCACATGATGAAAAGCTTATTATTGACCTATTATACTTTGGATACCAACTTGGATGTATTTATAACATATAACATCCCAGTGTATTTTATGTTTCTATATTAAAAAGCGAAATGTCTTATTGGCTTAAATCTTTGTGGACTGAACAAGAGATCTTGTCCAAAGTCATGATTTAATGTACTAATAGAGGAAGATATGCTACACTGAAATACAAAAAAAAGCAGTCTCTGGCATGTTAGCATCCAACTTCAGGAGTGAGGGAAACAAGCTAACGGCCAGGTATTCAGAGCAGGTGATTCCAACTGAAATTTAGTAAATAAATACAATTTACTATTTGCACATATCAAAAAGGAACTGAATTACTGAGTTACTGCATTATTAAAGTAATTAGTTAATTGATGAAAGGAACTTTAGCGTCTTTACACTCTTGTCATTGCACCCTGCCTCTCTGGTATTGTCCTATTCAGTTCTTTAAAAAGCAGCAGACTCATCAGTCTGTTTACTCCTTTACTCTTTTCGACAGAGACGAGGCTGAGACGCCGCAGTGCTCCCCGTGGAAACCAAGCAGTAACCTCTAGAGAATTGAAGCCAATGTGGAAGTGCTAAAAAACTGCAGGTCTTAGTGTCCGCTTGAGGCTGGCTCTGGAAATACCGGAAACCAGATTCACAAAGTGCTCAGCTGAATTGCAGTATCGAAGGTAAGTGATTTGTTGTTTTGTGTAGAAGTTAGCCGCTGTTTGTTTGTTTATGTTGCTCGGATTAATAGGCTGCTTTGTTAATATGTGGCAGTGAGTCCAGTCATTGTAAGTTGCCGCCGTCTTCGTTCCCTAGTAGGCTTCAGAGCGGACTCCCTTTGGCGTTCGTCAGGGTTTTTTGTGTTAGTGTGCTGCAGAAGTGGGCTGAGCATTTGTCTCAAGAACACATCCACTACTGCTAGGGAGTCGCCAAGTAATGGTTGCTTTCCATGGTTGCTGACGGGCCATTGACGTTGAGGGTATGTAATGTAGATATTACCATTAATGCCGTGCATAAATACTCACTACATGTAACACCTGAAAACTATAGCGGAGCTAAGCTAGTTTTAGGTAAGCTAGTTAGACGGATGAGGCCGTTGTGATGTCTAGATTGTACAGAAGGCTGAGGAGCTCAGCGTGCCTCAGAGCTAGGTTGTAACACTAGTATGGGCATGGATCTGCTCTGGAGTGCGGGTGATGATGGAACTAATGCACAAGCTTCCTGTGGAAATTGAAGGTTAGAGCTTGAGTTTGAGACATGGCACAAATGACCATGATACTTTCAGGATATTAGGTTTTGATATTTTGTTAAGCAAACAAGTTACGCTGGCAGAGTAATCTAAAAAGAGCAACTTTTGCTCACGCACATCAGAGGCAGATAAGATATTTTATCCTTGAGCACGAGGAAACATTTAAACGGTTAAAATAGAGAGAGCTCTTTAAATCAGAGTTACAAAAGACTACTTTAGGAAGTTGCGTCTGACATCATTTTTATTATCTTTATCTCTGCAAATGTCTGAAGTTGGCCTTGAAGGACAAAACTTCATGTTACACTCTTTTACTTTGTTCTCCTACATAGTAAACTTTGTGCAGTGAAAAGCTTGAAGCATCATTTATTACTTTGCTCTGCTGTTTTAGAGTAAGATATATAAATGCATTATACACAATCACTAAAATATTCCATGATAAATATAGACGAAATAAATGTAGAGCAATCTTCCAGAAGGATGTATGGAAAGAGTGGAGGTAATTATCCGCAGACACCAGATTACTCATTCCCTTACAGAATAAAACCAGATTCTAAAAAGCGCTGGAGACAGTGCTGTTAACATGATGGTCTACCTCCTCTGTACCTGTGCTTATTCCCTGTGAGACACCTCCAAGCTCCTGTACATGTTTTATTCAGCACACAAGCACAACCAGGAGCAGTAAACATTAAGTGTGTGAGTAAGAACGCCACACAGCTCCAACCATCCCACAATTCTGCCATTATCCTCAGTGGACAGACCGACATCAGAGATTACAGCGATTGTGTTGTTATGGCTGATAGTGATAAAATGTTTGGGGAGTGCTGGAGAGGCAGCAGAGGGTTATTGAGGGAATTGAAATCTCAGGTTTATACTTCTTACTTTGCGGTATAGATGCTGAAGGGTGTCTTTGAAAATATATTCAAAACTGTAGAGAGGCAGGTATTTAGACCGTGATGTATTGACTACTCAGATGTGTGAACTCTAACTCTGTGATCTGAAGGGATGGAAAACACATTTTGTACTCAAACAGAAATTCTTCTACGTACTAAAAGGGTCGTGATGCAGATGGAAACATTATCCAAAGGAGAGGGCTGTTTACCTCAAGGTGAAGCAGTGAACATATTCACAACAGTATACAATTATCTAAAATGTCTTACATGAGTGACCTCTTTTACCTTCCTGGAAGTGTTTAAACTGACCCTGCAGCAGTACATAGTTCAGCTTTTGTGTAGGAACTCCAGTCAGTTTCTTATAACATGAACTGTGATGACCAGGGCTCTTCTATTTGTTGTAGCAAATCCAGGTTAGGGCCCACAGTGCAGACACAAATGGAGGCAAGGATGAAGTCTTGAAAACACAGTTTTAATGAGATAACACGGAACAGGTAGAGTTCAGGTTTCCAGGGTGCTTTATGGATGGCAAGTGGCTGGCTGTGGTCCTGGAGCTGGGCGTTTGGTTGTTGAGAAGTCGCACAGAGATCTGGGCACAGGGAGAGACAAGGTTAGATTCTTTCAAGGGAAACAAGGACTTCAAAAACCACATTTGAAGAGGGCCTGAGCTGAGTACCACGCTTGGTAAACAGACGATCTGGCGATGAGTGGAGGACTGAGCCGGGCGCAAGTACTGCAGACAGATTTGGTTGCTGGATTGCAGATTAGCAGCAGGTGAGCAGAATTGATTGCAGTAAAGTGAGTTAAATCCACACATATGTCCAGGTGAGCAGACAAACAAGAAAAACTTACAGGGAAAGGGAAACACAGGAAGAAAAAGGAGGGGAGGACACTAGGAATCTCACACTATTACACTGTTGGACCAGATTTGAGGAACAGGACAATCATTCAAAATCACTTGTTCTGCTTTTGCTTAAAGTAAACTTGCTATAAATGCAGATGGATGTAGTAAAAAAAAATATTATTATTATTTCACATTTGAAATGAAACGGTCTTGGTGACATATTTGGTTGAAAATCAGATTCATTCATCTGTGGATTCATCAGCTGCTATAGATATGACATCTGCCTTTTTTAAGCAAGAATTTTAACCCTGTGTTCCGGCCCTAGCCGTGCCCCCGCTCAGAGGGTTTTGTGAATTAGTCTTCTGTAGCGTCTGTAGGTACGTGTTTGTGGATGTGCAAGTGTGCTTTTCCCCAGGTCTTGCAAGCCGCAAGAGGATTGGATAACAAGCGGAACAGCTCGGCATGGCCGTGGGAAGTAGGGGTGCTGAGGGTGCTGCAGCACCCCCTGTTGGAAAAGGCATCACATAATTTTTTCTGAATGCATAAATAAGTTGAAATAAATACATTAATCAACTAGCTAATTATTATAGCAATTTAAAAAAATTGTTCATTTTAAAATAACCCAATGCCTGGGCCCTGTGTGTGTGCCTGCTTAAAAACTGAACGTATTTGGATAAGTTCTGTTCAATGCGCTTTACTGCCTTATGGGTCTGTTTTACCAGGTTTGGCCTGTATGCTCTCTGCTGTACAACAGGGTATGGAAGTTGCAAGTCGGGCATTTGATACATATTACAGTAGCCTGTATTATAGTCGTTATTGATGTGAATTTATAATGAAAAGTTCTCTTGAAAGCTTGTATTCAAACCAGATAAATAAAAATAAAATGTATGTGCGCTATAGCCTACCAGTTGCATACGTTACCTAAATGCAAAAAGAAAAAATATTACACCTCTTACTACAGCACCCCCAACTTAAAGCAACTTCCCACGGCTCTGCAGCTCGGCCAATCAGAGGAGAGCATTCTGATTAGAAAATTGGAAGCAGGGAGGAGGGTAGATCAGCTAGTAAATTTGCTCCGTGCCTCCTGTAGTCTGTAGTAAGAATTGTTAGTGTTGTAAGAATTGTTAAATTGTACAGTCATGGCCAAAAGTTTTGAGAATGACACAAATATTACATTTTCACAAAGTCTGCTGCTTCAGGGTTTTTAGGTGTTTTTGTCAGATGTTTCTATGGTATAATGAAATACAATTAGAAGCATTTCATAAGCATCAAAAGCATTTATTGAGAATTACACAGAATTCATGCAATAAGTCAATATTTGCAGTGTTGACCCTTCTTTTTCAAGACCTCTGCAATTCTCCCTGGCATGCTGTCAATCAACTTCTGGACCAAATCTTGACTGATGGCAGTCCATTCTTGCATAATCAATGCTTGGAGTTTGTCAGAATTTGTGGGTTTTTGATTGTCCACCCGCCTCTTGAGGATTGACCACAAGTTCTCAATGGGATTAAGATCTGGGGAGTTTCCTGGCCAAGGGCCCAAAATCTTAATGTTTTGTTCCCCGAGCCATTTTGTTATGACTTTTGCTTTATGGCAAGGTGCTCCATCATGCTGGAAAAGGCATTCTTCATCACCAAACTGCCCTTGGATGGTTGGGAGAAGTTGCTCTCGGAGGACGTTCTGGTACCATTCTTTATTCATGGCTGTGTTTTTAGGCAAGATTGTGAGAGAGCCCACTCCCTTGACCGAAAAGCAACCCCACACATGAATGGTCTCAGGATGCTTCACTGTTGGCAAGAGACAGGACTGATGGTAGCGCTCACCTCGTCTTCTCCGAACAAGCCTTCCTCCAGATGCCCCAAACAATCGGAAAGGGGATTCATCAGCAGTCCAGTCCCTGTACCTTCTGCAGAATATCAGTCTGTCCCTGATGTTTTTACTGGAGAGAAGCGGCTTCTTTGCTGCCCTCCTTGACACCAGGCCTTCCTCCAAAAGTCTTCACCTCACTGTGCGTGCAGATGCACTCACACCTGCCTGCTGCCATTCCTGAGCAAGCTCTGCACTGGTGGTGGCCCGATCCCACAGCTGTAACACCTTCAGGAGACAGTCCTGGCGCTTGCTGGACTTTCTTGGGCGCCCTGGAGCCTGTTTGGCAACGATTGAACCTCTCTTCTTGAAGTTCTTGATAATTCGATAGACGGTTGACTGAGGTGCAATCTTACTCGCTGCTATAAACTTCCCTGTTAGGCCCTTTTTGTGCAATGCAATAATGGCTGCACGTGTTTCCTTGCAGGTAACCATGGCTAACAGATGAGGAACAATGGTGTCATGCACCATCTTCCTTTTAAAGTGTCCAGTCACTCAATCATGACAGATTGATCGCCAGCCTTGTCCGCATCAACACCCACACCTGTGTTAATGTGTGTGACACCTGTGTGTCATTGAAATTATGTTAGCTGGTCCTTTTGTGGCAGGGCTGAAATGCAGTGGAAATGTGTTTTTGGTGATACAATTCATTTTTAAGGCAAAGAGGGACTTTGCAATTAATTGCAGTTGAGCTGATCACTCCTCATAACATTCTGGAGTATATGCAAATTGCCATTATAAAAACTGAAACAGCAGACTTTGTGAAAATTAATAGTCGTGTCATTCTCAAAACTTTTGGCCATGACTGTACAAAGGCACTAGACCTGAACTGGGCCAGGGCTCCGTTTTCTGGTACACATTCACTTTAGGGTTTATTACTTAGTCTCACTAGGTCAGGGGTTATGCTCATTTATGTTGTTTGGTTGTGCAGGTAAGACATGCAGGTTATTGTTTTGAATGTGTTTTATTCAGAAACGGCAGATAGCCCAACTCTAGGTTGGAGTCCTCTTTTGGCTCCCCTTAATTTGATCCTTTGGGCTGTACTCACAGGCCCTTTTCTGGTTCCTCATTTGTCATATGCTCAATTTGTTTGCTTCATTTGTAATAAAATAACTTTGTTAACCTTAACACCTGCGTTTTATGGTACTTCCCTTTCCCCTCAGGAGCTGAGTTGTAGAGGTGTAGAGTGTGACAGTTGTACTTTTTTAATGACAGATGGTACACTCACTTTAATCTTGGCACCATCCACAACCAGCCAGCATGCATTCATTTTTGGAGTCTGTGAATGGCGACTTTATCTTTTTCAAGATCCATGACACACGGTGGGAAACTGCTGTGGCTCTCTGTTTGACTATGCAAGACCGCACCAAGGTTGTATGTCTGCGTTCGTTAGCTGCAAATAAACTCTGTACTGGGGTCTCCCTCTCCTGTGATCCCTCAGGAAAGCTGGTTCCAGAAAGTCTGAATGTATTGACTACGACTACTTCTCTGAACCTCTGCTCTGATCTCCTCTCAACAAAGACAGTAATGAAGTAAGATGGCTCCCTCACTAGCTAGTTGTGTACATACTGTTTCAGCTGTTAAACTATTTGTTCATTCATATATTGGATTCATGTATGCAGCAGGGGTTGGGGCCACTGGTATGTAGCCTGAGGGCTGGATTAGGCCCGGGGCCAGTCAATTGAATAGCCCGGCTGCTGACTATTAATGTGCTGACCTTGACTCAATCATAATTGATGAGCATCTCATAAAAACTCACTTTAAAATACACCTAACTATCCCATCAGGTACAAGGTATGTTACCTTTGATACGTCTCTACCCTGACGATCGAAGATGAGATAAGAAAAAAAAAATAATAATAACTGACTCGTGAAAAGACTTGTTATTCCAGTATAAATCAGATCAGATCAGGTAGTGTTTTTCAATTTCTGTCTCCGGTCTGTGCATTTTTTAAAGATGTATATCTTCATACTGTACAAATTCATTAAAGTGGGATTGCACCTGTTCTACTTCTACAGATAAACAGTAAGCTGGTGATGTTAGGCTATACTGTGGAAAGTAAATTCTCTGTTGGTCCATTTTTGGGGAATTTCATTTTGATTTGAAGAGTTTTCTTTTCCTACAGTGATGACAGACAAAGAAAAATGTCAACATGACTCTTATGTGTCCATTCTGTGTGAGAAAAGGCTTTTTTTATATCTCCTTTCAGTCTGTAGGAGCGTTAAAGATTTTTTCTTGCAGGTTTGTTGTTGTGATTTTTGTCACACAAGAGGCTAAAGATTAACGCTTGCCAATCCTCTATATGTGCATTATTCAGGTTTCAGTTTCAGTTTGTTTTCCTCCATGCACTGTTAGATGGTTACTACATAAAATTATACGGCATCAGCGTCTGCATTTAGGTATGCTTTATAATAAACCTATGCACTTTAATCGTAACTGGGCTAGTCAATGGGTTGACTGGTTGCATGTTGAAACATGATTGAAGTCCATTGAGAACCCGTTTTGCAATGTTTTCATTGAAACAGCTGTGCTTAACACTGTGTGCCTCTGCAGTTTGTAACCATTATAAAGAGCTGTAAAGATTATTGTTGGTATTAGGTTTTGCAATGGCGATAGTCGATAACTCTTCAAAGTTAGACGTCCATAAGAGTACAGGTTACTATTTAATGGCCTTAATCTTGTAACAAAATGAGTTACTTTTATTTACCTGACACTGTTCAGTACCAAAGACATACCCTTGGGGATTCAAAAAAATATCCTGTTATTGTTTCTGCTGTATCAATTGTATCTCCCTGGGTGTGAATGGATTTCTTTCACTGTTTTTTTTTGTAACTGTTTCTGTTTGAATAATTTGTGAAACAAAAGCAAACAAAGAATGACTGCTAAACACCTTTTCTTTACTAACTTCTTTATCTCCTTCTAATCTTAAAATGTATATCTCAGAAATCCTACACATTTTTCTTATCCAGCTCTTCACATAATAGGTTATCAGTAGATCCATGAAGTGTGTGTGTTTTCAAACTTCAGTGTCTGTGAGTGTATCTTTGGGTGTTGCTACAGTTGCTACCAGAGAACAATAATTATCAGCATCTGTGGGCTGAAGCCTGTTGACACTCTCATCTCCATTAGTAACAGCAGGAGCTATTATGGCACACAGGCAAAGCATCACGGCAGCTGTTGGGATGCGCACACTCTGCTCACTGACACAAGATACCATAATTAGCCGCCTTAGCTGCAGACTTCCTCTGTATCACATTACAGTGCATAAACCAAATCTGCACTTAAAAGATGAATGTTTCGCACAGTATCTGCTTAATTAGACTGTGCTCAGTGAGACATGGTGAGGGGATGAAAAAAAGGTCAGGAGCTGGGTTCACACCAACATCATCATATCTGAGTCACTGAGCTGCCACAGCGGCTGCCTCGCCTCCATACGTGATTATTTTAAAAGCACTTGTATGTACCTGCAAAAAAAACTGGCAACCTTGTACGGCTCTGAAATGTGTATTACACTGCTAACTGACAATTTCAATCTTTTAAAAAGTATTTTATGCCAAAAACAGAAGTGAAGGCTGTAAAATCACTCAGCACTTCAGCACACTGAGGACAGGAGTTAAGGGGTTAATGGCAACAGTTTTGACCTCCAGCAGGTAAGGTAGGTCTCCTGAGGATGTAGCACTGTGGGATAGTCATACCAAGCTCCCCTGCTGTAAATCTCTTGACCTTACATTACAGTACCTTCATACTCCTGCCTGTGGCTGTAATAGAGGCAGAGGAGACTGTGCAGTACGCCTGAGCGGTAGCTAAAATCACCCTCCCAACATCCACCACATCACATCCTCAATTTAAACCAAATATAAACCCTCCAAGTTTTCAGTTGATTTTTTAAAGATCATTTCTGTAAATTTCAAGTCCCAACAGGAAAGTCTTCAAAAAAACATTGTTAATTTCAGCACCTGAATGTGTCATATCAGAGGAAATCATGACTTTAGTAAAAATTTGAACGGTGGCTGCTGATGTGCGTGTTCAGTGGCGGCTGGTCCACAGAGTGCGCTCAGTCAAGTCCTTATCACTCGCCATGAGTGCAATGACAAATAGTTTGATATATCTGCATTCATTTCCCAGCTCAGTTTGAAAATCCATTATTAAAAAACGCAAATCAACAATGTGCGCTACGTTTATATAGTCATTGCTTCATTACGTGTTTCTGGCCTGAGGTGTAAAATTAAAGCAGACCTCCAATGGGTCTTGTGTTAAGTTGTACTTTACATGTGCATTCCTTGGTTACTGATTTTTCTTGGGTTGTTGGTAAAGTGTCACCAAATGTATTACACACCATCACCACACAGGTGTCGGTAGAGAAATACATCCAGGGAACCAAAACAAACCTGTTTATTGCAGATATCAGGAAATGTGCATCCTGGCGACAGAAGCAGCATCTTCTGAGTAAGCAGGCTTTCAACATTGAATGAAAAGTGTTACCAGATTAAAAATGTGTGGTTGTTGAATGGTTGGTTGTCAGATTTGATTTTCCAACAGTGGGCTCAAGTTGGACTGTTGCAGAGCCAGTGGCAACTGTGGCTTCAAGCTATAAGATGTATTGACACGTGTACCCTACCCCAGTTCAGTCAGGTTCTGACTGCAAATAAATAATAGTAAATGCAAAAATTCTAAACCTATACTTGCCACTGTTTTTAGACACAGGGCAAGACAATTAGGACTTGGAATGGAGAGACAGTTAAAAAGTAAAAGTTGGAATTATGGTGAACAGAAGCAGAATGTTTACGTTACAACCATACCATCAAAGGAATAGCTATTCTAGCTAGCAGGCCGACAGCACAAGCTGATATGCAGGTACAGTTTGCAGTTAGCACGTAGTTTTCTGGCGTGTTAGTAATGAACATAGACTGTATAAGTAATGGATGTAGTATCCGTGACGTCACCCACCTGTTTCTGAAGCTCTGTTTTGAAGCCAATCATCGGTGGGAGCCATATTGCAGAAAGCTGAACTCAATCAAACTTCCGTTGAGCTAGTGTGAGGTAAAGAGGCGGGCTTTGAGCCTCCTCGCCAGCAACTACAGTGTTCCCGCCTGTCAGTCAAGTCAGCTGTGCCTCTAATAATGGCAAACTTTTAATCTAAATATCTTCTAAATTGCTGCATTATGAAAGAATCCACTCCCGTACAGTCTGTGTTGACCGAGAAATGAGCTATCCAGACTACTCTGTTTTTTTTTTGTTTGTTTGTACCAGGCTGTAAACATGTTTATTTCTGCTGTAAAGATCGACTTTTTTGAATTTGTGTCTATGTGGTTTCTGGTACTTCCGGAGCCAGCCTCAAGTGGACACTCGAGAAGCTGCATTTTTTAACACTTCCCCATAGGCCTCAATTCTCGCGGCCATAGGTTGCCGCTTGGTTATGATCAAGGACTCATACACTACCGTTCAAAAGTTTGGGGTCACTTAGAAATGTCCTTAATTTTGAAAGAAAAGCACAGTTTTTTTCAATAAAGATAACATTAATTAATCAGAAATACACTCTATACATTGTTAATGCAGTAAATGAGTATTCTAGCTGCAAACGTCTGGTTTTTAGTGGAATATCTACATAGGTGTATAGAGGCTCATTTCCAGCAACCATCACTCCAGTGTTCTAATGGTACATTGTGTTTGCTTATCGCTTTAGAAAGCTAATGGATGATTAGAAACACCTTGAAAACCCTTGTGCAGTTACGTTAGCACAGCTGAAAATGGTTTTGCTGGTTAGAGAAGCTATACAACTGGCCTTTCTTTGAGATAGTTGAGTATCTGGAGCATCACATTAGTGGGTTTGATTATACTCTCAGAATGGCCAGAAAAAGAGAACTTTCATATCAACTCGACAGTCTATTCTTGTTCTTAGAAATGAAGGCTATTCCATGCGAGAAATTTCCAAGAAACTGAACATTTCCTACAATGATGTGTACTACTCCCTTCAGAGAACAGCACAAACAGGCTCTAACCAGAGTAGAAAGATAAGTGGGAGGCCCGGTGCACAACTGAACAAGAGGACGAGTACAGTAGAGTCTCTAGTTTGAGAAATAGACGCCTCACAGGTCCTGAACTGGCAGCTTCATTAAATGGTACCCGCAAAACGCCAGTGTCAATGTCTACAGTGAAGAGGAGACTCCGGGCTGCTGGCCTTCTAGGCAGAGTGGCAAAGAAAAAGCCATATCTGAGACTGGCCAATAAAAGGAAAAGATGAATATGTGCAAAAGAACACAGACATTGGACAGAGGAAGATTGGAAAAAAGTACATACGGACGAATCAAAGTTTCAGGTGTTTGGATCACACAGAAGAAGATTAGTGAGATACAGAACAAGTGAAAAGATGCTGGAAGAGTGCCTGACACCATATATTAAGCATGGTGGAGGTCATGTGATGGTCTGGGGCTGCTTTGGTGCAGGTAAAGTGGGAGATTTGTAAAAGATAAAAGGGATTTTGAATAATGAAGGCTATCACTCAATTTTGCAACGCCATGCCATAAGCACTGTCCAACCTGTGGACAGCGCTTGATTGGAGCCAATTTCCTCCTAGAACAGGACAATGACCCAAGAAATGCAAGAAATATTTAGGGAAGAAGCAGGCAGCTGGTATTCTGTCTGTAATGGAGTGGACAGCGCAGTCACCAGATCTCAACCCCATTGAGCTGTTGTGGGAGCAGCTTGACCGTATGGTACGCAAGAAGTGTCCATCAGGCCAATCCAACTTGTGGGCGGTGCTTCAGGAAGCGTGGGGTGAAATTTCTTCAGATTCCCTCAACAACTTAACAGCTAGAATGCCAAAGGTCTGCAATGCTGTAATTGCTGCAAAGGGAGCATTCTTTGATGAAAGCAAAGTTTGAAGGACAAAATTATTATTTCAAATAAAAATCATTATTTCTAACATTCTCAATGTCTTGACTATATTTTCTATTCATTTTGTAACTCATTTGAGAAATAAAAGTGTGAGTTTTCATGAAAAACACAAAATTGTCTGGGTGACCCCAAAGTTTTGAACGGTGGTGTACATAATAGAGGTGGAAGAAAAAAATATGCTTCATATAGTATCACAATATTCTGGGTGGTGATATTGTATCATTTCATGGGTGCCAAATATCACATTCTTTATTTCATAAATTGTGAATATGAATTAGGTCTAAAGATTACAGTGCTGCTGGTTCCTGTCTTTTCCTAAAGTTGTGTGGTTATAAATTTAAAATGTAATTTATACAAATTGCTGAAAAGGCAACAATTATGCAATCATGTTTACCTACTTCGGAGATAGGCAATCAAAATGACTGAACACATTTTGCTGTGATTAGACTGATACATTTTTGAGCCTCTTGGTTGCTTAACTATCATTGTCTCTATACAACCTAAACACCGGTCAAGAGTTAGTGTACAGAGCAATTTAAAAGGTTTTGGATTGAAACTGAGAAAGTTAGACAATTCTGTGTTGGCAATGATGGCAAAAAGAAGATCAAAGAGAAAGATGACTGCTGAGGAAGTCTGACAGTTGTTTCAGGAATTGGACAGCGCGGACAACCTATCTGAATAAGAAGCGAATGAAAGTGTCTCGCCGTGGAAAGTTTCATCCCAGTAGATCCTTATACAATAAACACATCACTCTCTCTTTTGGGTATTTATCATAACAGATAACAATACTTGGAATCTGGCAGTCAAATGACCTCTCGTGACCCCCTTCTAGTGTTAAACATGATGGTCAGCCAACAAGAGGAATTTGGATGCCAAAAGATGGAGGCAGCAGAGAGAGAAATAAGGGAAGCACAATCTGCTTTTAAATCAAACGTTTATTAAGGAAGAGACAAAGGAGATGGGGTTTGCAAGAAGCGGGGCATGAAAATAAAACACTCAGGGAATAAGGTGAACATTAAAGCTCACCCAATTTGCCACCGTCCAGAGAAAGCATTAGCTGATGGGGCAGAAGCTAGTGCTAAGTCAGCTACGCCTAAAAAATACAGCAAACACTGGACGCACTGAGCTCGACAAAGCTTTTAATTCAGAACAAGTGAAGGTGAAAACGCAATCCATCACCTGCTCCATGTTTTAAAAATTACATCCATAGTGTGATGAAAAGTGAGAGCTTTTGTTACAAGCTAAAAACACTGGAACCCACTACATCTTTTACTACAACATTTTAACTAACACAGCTGAATCAAAACTCTACAGAGAGGGGGAGATTAAAGTTTCAGAAAGTTTCAGAAAGCATTAACTTTCTGCATGTGGACATTACAGAAAGTGGATTTATGTGTGACCATAACAGATAGATGGATGACTGTTGACTGTCTCACATTATGCAGACAAGGCAGTCACACAGAGGCAAACATTGCAAACCTCCTGCAGCAAAATATGAGAGATTGCAGACAAAACCTGGTGGTCCTCACTGACAACACTTATAATGTGGCCATTGCCATTCAGGTAATGGGATACCTGCATGTGAAGTGTTTCCCTCACACATTCAATCTAGTGTCACAGCTGGCGTTAAATCTGCCTGCAATATCCAAGCACGATGGCAAACCTTTAAAGACAAAGAAGAAAATGTTCCAGCTCCCGACCAGAGAATCCAAGGCTGACGTCAGCACGTGAAATGACTCTGGCAGATCCTTGAACAACAGCCTGACATTTGTGCAGCTGTAGTCTCCTGAAGTAAGAAAGAGAAGCACAAGTATCTTCAGCCTGATAGCACAACTGTTGCATGACACATAGGGCCACAAAGGTGACACAGTACTGGACAGAGACATCAAACAAAGCATCAATCAAGGTCTTAAGAAGAGGTGTGTCAGTGCAGGAGAGAAGAACACTCCGTACAGCATCAGCACTTGATCCCCGGCTTAAGACTGTGCCTTTCCTGTCCCCTGAGGAAAGACAAGACACCTACACCACAGTGGCTGCTCAGGCCTTCACTTTGCAGGTAACCAATCAAATAATGATGGATATATTTCACATATATTTTATATCAAACAATGTAGGGTGAGTTATGAGCTTTGGATTTTTGATAAATTAGTTAGAGGGTTTAAAAGCCTATTAAACCAGCGAATCAGTACCTGGGATAGATGTGGCTCACTAGAAGGCTTCATGCTTTTATTCGACCTTCTCGATCTAATTTGTACTCACCGTTTTATTTTACCACATATTTTGTTAATCTGCATAATTATGATAGAAAGAGGGACAAGGCAGCTGTCAGAGATCGTGACAGGGAGCAGGATAGAGAAATACTAAAAGGATAACATTTTTAATTAATTTCTCTATCAAGGATGACAAAAAGAGCTGAGGCTTACTTCCACCGTGGTCCTCTGGTGTTGAAAAGGTGGAGAAAAGGCAGAAGAAAGAAAGAAAATAAGTGAGAGAAGGACATGGATGATGCTGAGAGGGCAGCCTTGGCAATCAGGCAGTTAAACAATAAAATAATAATAATCTGAGGTGACGATTGGCCCAGCTGTGCCATGCCTAGTGACGCCTCTTTTGCACTGGGTGCGCCCAGGACCTCAATTTCAGCGCACTTCTCACCGGCTTTTACTGTTACTAAGTTACGAAAGTAGTCCTGTGGTACTTCTGCTTTCCTTAGAAGTAAGCATTAGGTCTGTTTTAAAATGCTCTGTATGCTTCATACTTATTTGCATTCAACGGCATTTCATCAAGAAACTGTAAAAACTATTGATAGAAACTGTGTCAGAGCATTTGAAGCAGCTCTAAACTTGGAAATTGTACCTCAGAAAAGTGAGTGTGATAACTTTTTTTCTGCATTCGCCATTGTTGTTGACAAAGTTGATTTCAGAAGTCCTGCCCCTACTTGATTCTGATTGGTCGGTGATCAAGAAGTGACTTTGATGAGCGCAGCAGTTTTCCAAAAGTTTAACTATTTTCAATTGAGAGCACTGCGACAAGGATCAGCTGATGCTGAGGAAACTGAGCGCTGGAAATACCAAATCACATTTGGTTTGAATAGTAACAAGGCACTGCCAGCGCAAAAAAAAAGCATGATCACAACATTTACAGAGGCTACAGTCCTCAACGCAGCAGCAGCCGCTTCGACTCCTGGCCAGAACTCTTTGCTGCGTGATATCCCAGGCGCCAAACACACCTTCCGGCATGCTTCCGGGTAGTCGGCACTGTGTTACTCAGCCAGATTGCTCTCTTTAATCTAACCTTTTCATAATTTTTAGTAAGACTCTTATGCTGCCCTTTTAGATTCTTTTTACTTCTGACTTATGTACCTGGGCTTTTAACAATCGGTCATCAAGATTGTGAGTTTTACCAGAGGCAAACAGGGTAAGCTATGACTCCACTAACTTCACCTTTGGATTGCTCTTGTTGTGTCAGTATTTCTTTCTTTCTTTATTAGGATCTCCATTAGCACAAGCATAAGCATCGGCTATTCTTCCTCGGGTCCAACACATATACAATCAAGGGGCCGCCCCTGCTGTAAGCTACCTGTTGATGGTATTACCACCACTAAAGTACAGTGGGGCTCTGACAAACTGAACCACCAGGCTGTGAAGCTTATTCATCAAGTGCAGCCTTTAATCTTGTTTCTATAAATACCTCCTCTCCTCACTATGGATGGCTGCTTTTTGAATAATGGAAAGTCAGCTTTCAAAATGTAGATTACTGATGTTTATTATGTTTTATTTCTCTCCACGCAGCCATGCTCTACTCTGGCACATACAGCATCTTCTTCTTCACAACACACTGATACGACAACCTATAACACATTTCACGCCTTATTATTTTTCTTGTGTAGTAGGAAATTGAATTTGAGCTGGAATATCAACTGACTTTACTTAAAGAGGATAAGCCACTCAGCGACAGCGTGCTGCCAGGAGAGTCCAGGGGAATTGAAGGGAAAAAAAGATGGAGTGATGTGAAATGATATTAGGTTTGGCTGTAAAAGGGTCATGATATCAGCATCTAACTGTGATGATTCACAAACAGCTCATTATTTTTAATTGGCCCCACCTATCCAGCGAGTTAACACTGCAGCACGGTTTCACGATTCGCTCTGCCAAAATGTTATTTTCACAGCAGACGTTTTAACATGCTCTAACAGAAAAAACACGGGCATACCAAACAACTTTTATGATGGCTGTGTTCCATTTAGCTGCATCAGTCCCAAAGCCCTGCTATTGAGCATGTTGACGCTCTGGCACGACTTTCTGAGGCATTCAGATGGAATAAATCCATTCTTAATCTCATTATTTACACCTGTGCTCCTCACGCTGTTACAAGTCAAACTGTCTGCCAGCAAGAAGATTTACAACCTTTGAAGACATCTGGAACAAAACCCCATGATCTCTTAAAACCCAATGCTGTGTCATCAGAAGTGCAGTTTAAGCACACCTGTGCTTCCATCTCCAAACAGCTGCTTTTTAGCACCAAATCCTCTCCCTGTGTTGTTGTGCCTCCACTGCAGCTAAGAAAACAGAAGGAAGGAATTTAGTACTAAACAGACGGGAAAACACCAACCTGATCTGTTTTACTCAGACTACTGAATGCTCAGATTAACATCTTAAAACAGCACAGCAGGGGAATGATTAGAGGAAGTTAAGACTGTTTTCAAGCTCACACATAAGCTTGTTTTGTTGTCCGTAGTTGTTTTGAAAAGATGGGCATGTCACGGTTAGGGAAAAATGGAGGAGGACCCAGGTGCAGAAAAAATGAAGGTTTTAATAAACAGAAGGAATTAAAAAAATAATAATAATACTCAAATGCACAAGAAACAAATCCAAAAGAATACACTGGAAACACCAGGAAGAAGAAACACACCTTACAAGGAAGACTTACAATGAACCAACACAGGACAGGGGACACAGAGACACTAAATACACAGAGTAATTAACACATGCGTGAACACAGGACACAGGTAAAACTAATCAGAGTAATCAAAAAGGAGGGAAACACACAACAGGAGGAAGTAAAACTAAACTGGACACACAAGCTGTTTTCGAAACCGCCCACTATACTAGCAGTACGTACTGATTTGACCAAAATTCAGTATCTAGTATAAAGTATGTGAACAAGAGCAAAATCTGTAGTATGCCAAAACTCCCCATACTTCTTAGTATGCAGCTGACCAGTCTCCTTTGCATACCGTTTCCCACAATGCACAGCGCTAACGTTCCACTTCTTCTTTCTTCCATATCTCACTGGGTGCACTCAGTTTTTAGGTGCTGTAAAATTAAAACAGAAATCCAGCAACACCTGGCCCAGCATACTGCAGAACAGATCCAACAGAACAGTCATACTACATACTACCTTCAAACACAGTATGCAGTACAAACTGCATACTGCATTCGAAGGTAGTACGTAGCAGGCGGTTTGGAAAACAGTCATAGAAACTACATACACAGAGTAATTAACACAGATGTGGTGAAACTATTGAGGTTCATCAATAAGGAGGGAGACACACAAGGACAGGAAGTGAAACTAAACTGGACACACAGGGATCAAGAAATACAAAATAGAACAGGAAACACAAGAATACAACAAGAGACATGGATCACTAATAACAAGAGGAAGACTAAGGATAACTAGTACAGAAAACAGACCGGGAGGAAACAACACATGAAACACAAGGTAAAAACAAAACCTAAGATCAACACATGACTAGGGATGGGAATTGATAAGGATTTAGAGATTCCGATTCCATTATCGACACTGCTTAACGATCCTTCCTTATCGATTCTCATTGGATGAGGGACTGAAATAATACAAATGGGTTTAGTTTGTTTGGGGCATGGTATTTAGAGTTGAGAGTCTTTATCATCTCCCTACAGAAAACATGGGAATAATGATACATAACTACACTGGTTAAAACAACATGCAACTCTGATAATTCTAGATTTCACCTGAGGAGATAAAAGAAAATATTCAACAAATTAACCTAACGAAACTCAGAGGCATCTACAGAGGCAAAAGGGTGTAAACCCTTAACCACAAATCTTGTCACTGCTCGGTGACACTCGTTTATCCTCGCCTCTGTCAGTTTAGTCTTCCCTGCCTTGATGAAAGGGGTTGCTAGAGGTGCGCAAGAGCTACCTGCTGCAGCCTCTGAGCCGGTGTGAGAGCCAGCCTCTGAGTTCATTTGGTGACAGGAGGTTAACAGGGAGCTAACATAAACACGACAGACAGGACCTGGAGGAGTTTATCGTAACCTTCAAAATTAAAAGCAGATGACGCCGTGACATTAGCTCCTGCTTTTACCTGGATGAGACTCACCTTCGCTAAGTAGCGTATCAAACACTTTACATTTCCGCAAATTAATTGCATGCTGGGTGGACAAATGTTTCTGCATATTGGAAGTATTCCCCACCTTTGAAGAAATTAAAGCTTTGCAAGTGTTGCAATTAGCCCTGGTATCATCTTTCAGCCAAACTCTGGAGTGCTTCTGCCTCGACGCCATGTTGGAAAAGTTCTAAACCAAAATATATTTATCATGGTTGATGTCATCACGCATTTGGGACGTAAGAGGAATCGATAAGCAGAATCGTTAGGCACGCAAACAAACGATTCCCAGGATTCAAACCACTTGGAACCGGTTCTCAAAAAGAACCGGTTTTCAGTTCCCATCCCTGCTCATGACAGGGCATGCTTTATTGAGTTTTTAAAGTATGTATTTTCTCAGATTACAGGACCATCGCACTGAATCACAGCTTCTTTTCAGAGACCCAAATGAAACAATTAAACAAAGTGTCTCTTTTAATTCAGTTTAGACAGAAAAATCCAGCCCTCAGAAACAAAGAGCGGGTGATTTCCAACAGCCAACGCTCTCCAACAGTTGTGCTGTGTAGCGTGCTGAGTCCCCCAAAGGACGGCGCCATGGTGAGCTGTCTGAAAACCTTCTAAGACAAAGATGACACGAGTTCCAGACTGCAGAGAGACGGAGACATCATTCGAGACAAAGACAGAGAACGGGCAACATGTCTCCTCTGAATGGCAGCATGTTCAAAATCGCTTTAATGGAAGAAGTTTGTTGTGTCTTTGTTTAGGGGGGCTGAGCAGTGCACCCAGCCGAGTGCACATGACTCGGATTAAACACACACACACACACACACACACACACTCATGTATTAATAAGAGGGTGACAGAGGAGTCGCACTAGTGCTCCGTGCTGCATGGACGAGCTGAGTGTACGAGACTGTGGTCAGTGTGTGTGAGAGCATGTGTGCGTAATGTGACCAAAGCAGACTGTAGGATTACATAACAGGAGGTAAAGTATTCATGATGGGTACACTCCAGACACCAGACCCACATACACAATCATCTGAATGTTTTTTATTTTATAATTTATCTCACTCCATTCAGCCGTCTTTTCTCTGTCTTCTTTTATTCAGAAAGAATCAGGCTTGTATACCCGACCTCATTACTTGTTGAATTTTATAGTTAGAATTTCTATCAAAACCAAAGTGCTTATAACAGCTGTATTCATAAAGAGAAGCCCTGGATACTCATATTTAATGAATAGCTGTAAACTATGTGGAAGAAGGCGAAGGTCAAAAGACAGAATAAAACATGAGGTCAGATAGATGCTTTTCGAAGAGGACACAGCATTCAGGTTCTTTGCCATTACAGAGCTGGATTCAAAGACTTCATCAACTTTTAGTCCACAGACCTTGATCCAAAATGAATGTTTGTGGATCCAGCGCCCGACTGAATCATAACATCTTTAAAGCATTTAACTAAAGTGACATCATGTTATAATTATGGAATGTAAAGCTGAAGGTCACATGCTGAACTGATCTGCTCAAAATTGTTTTGAAGATGAACCCGATTCTGTATGTCTTTTAAAGCAACTGAAAAACAGAACCCATGAAAAACCTTTTAACAATGTAATGAAGGCTCTATGGGCATGATAGAGGAGTCAATTTATAGGATGAAAAGGTAGTACAAATTAATTTCATTTCAAAATGAACATCATGTTTCATAGTTGATGAAAATGTTCCTGATAGTGGGATTAAATCAGGCTTGGTTGCACTCGCTCACTTATCACCTCATTGTTTTCATGTCACAGTCCTTGGACTTCCTTTCAGTGGTTATTTAGCTTCTGATCCTGACGTGAGTGTATCGAGTATAGAATTCATACTGATTGCTGTGGCTGTTCAGAGATGATGCTGGTAATCCTTTTGAGCATCAGATGTTGAGTGACGTCAGCAGCTGACTGGATATGAAACATAACTTTAAACTGTCAAAACAGGATTCACAGTGCTGGGTTTAAGATACCATAGGGGTATACTACGAAGCCGGATTTGCGGTTATCGAGGTAACTTCGGGGTTAACTCTGGATTTTCTGTACTACGAAGGGTAGATAACCATGGTTACTCATGATGAACTCCTAACCTGCTCCGGAGCAGGTTATGCTCAGGATCAGAGATCAGTTTGGAGAATACTCCACCCACTGACCAATCAGCTCGCTTGATCACGGAGCTCTGTGAGCTGATCGCGAGGGGAGGGGGGAGAAGAGACGGGCAGAACACTTTGTCTACCTGTATGATTTTATATATGAAATACTGATGACAGTTATTGATTATCTTTCCTGAAATCATACTTAAACAGAGTCTGGAGTCAGATTATTCAGATTATTCAGATTAAATTGTTTTACTGCATTAAGTATGAAACTGCGCGTGCTTATCACTTTGAATCACTGTTCTCATTTTTATTATAAGTCCTTTAACCACAGCGCTCAGTTTGATACCGTCAGGGCTGCAGCTGAAATAATACGTCTAAAATTTACACACACGACACAAGATGAAATCAGAGAGAGGTCACTGTCAGAGAATAAGCAGAGTTATTATAGTCAGATCTATCTGCACTAAGTGATGAGAAATAAGACGTCATTTGTGCATTCAAACAGGTTTTGTTTGATCCCTCAGTTCTTCCTTCATGTTTCAAACACAGTTGTGTTGAAGTTAATCTGGATTATGTGTTTAACTTCTTCATATTTTTCTAATATCAGTGCAGTGCTTGAAATTCATTGCGATGTCCTGACGGCAGACTCACATGTCACATGTTGCCTTCTCCGCCCCGTTCATGTGAACGCGCTCAGGGTAATTCTGGATTGACTCAACATGTTGATAACCAGCTTCGTGTGACAGATTAGCGCGATCTCCTTTGTCAGGTTCAGTGAAGCTGGATCAGGACAAGATATCCAGGATATGTTGAACTCGCTTCATAGCATACCCCTCATGTCTTCAGAGTTTGTATTTAAGGTGTACAAAAACAAGTTTATATTCAGACGTTAGAGCAGAGACTTTCTCACAAACCTATGGTGGCCCTGAATAAGACAACACAACAACAAATAAGAAAACAACAAGAAATAACACAACACAACAACAAATAAGACAACAAAACAACACATAAGACAACACAACACCAAATAAGACAACACAATGAGCAATAAGAAAAGAAAACAACAAATAAGAAAACACAAACACAAATAAGTGAAATACAATGACAAGTAAGACAACATAATGAAGAAATAGGAAAACACAAATAAGACCACACAATGATAAATAAGAAGAAATGCATTTGTGCTTCATTGTTGTGTTTTGTGATATGTTGTTGTGTTTTATGAATTGTTGTCTTGTTTTGTGATTCATTGTTGTGATTTGTGATTTTTTTTTATTGTGTTTTGTGATTGGTTGTTGCGTTTTTTTGATTTGTTGTGTTTTTTTTAATTTGTTGTTGTGTTTTTTTGATTTGTTGTGTTTTTTTTTAATTTGTTGTTGTGTTTTGTGATCTGTTGTTGTGTTTTGTAATTATTTACTGTATTTAGTGATTTGTTGTTTTGTTAACTTAGTTGTGTTTGTACTTTATACTTCAGGGCCACTGTAAGAACTTGTTATGTGGATGCTTTTATTTTGCTTTCATATTATTTTACTGCTGTTCCCCTGGGTTACCTAATTTCCTGTTTTGCTAAGAAACAAGCTTTTATTTGGAAGGACACAAAAGGTAATTCTGCACAATCATAAAGTTTCAAGAATAAATAACAACTAAGAGGATCTTACTTTGTTGTATCTTTGTCTGCTGCATCCTCTTCATTACTTGAAGAGCAGGTTTGGAGACTTTGCTTGTAGATTGCTTGAAAGGAGCAGACAAAAGAAGGATCATCCATTAGTTAATCAAAAGCAGATTGTGCAGATTTGTTTAAGTTTCAGGATGCCTGCTGGCATTTGGGCTTATAATTTAGTTTTATTTTCAAAGTTTTGTTTTGTGTTTCAACCCTTAGCTCCAAGACGAAGAGTTAAACCAGTTACACAGTATAGAAACCTCATGAAGCCAGAACAGTTTGACAGAAATAGTAAATCAAAGAAAAAGAAAAACAAAGTCAAATTAAATGTCCTTTTCAGATGAATTCACCAGCAATGTAAAATGTCCTTTATAGGCAAAACCCAAAACCAAAGAAAATCAAACATAGAACACCCAGATTTAGAGTGTGAGAATCTGGTGAAAAACAAAGTATCTCCAGCTGAAAGAGAGCCTGGAGGGAACAAACCAAACATAGACTTGGTAAATAGGTTGCGACAGCCATGATCGCTCACGCCTCAGTCCTCACTGTCTTGTTCTGGACGTCACCCTTTTTTTTCACAGCCTCTCAACATTGGGTGCATGCTCAAATCGTGAGGCCAACGGGGCCCAAGGTGTCACCATTTTTTTTACTTTTGCATCATACAGGTAGCCCGTCAGTAGGTGAGTTGAATTCCAGGCCTGATGATTACGGGGAAGTAGAGATTGAAAACTGAAAAGGAATCTGGGCAGGCGGCTACAAGGTGGAATCTCATATGGATTCAAAAAAGGCCAAAATGGTTAGGAAATATACTTAAGCAGGCTGTCCGGGTATTGTGTATGTGTTGGAAACACTTTGGTGGTATCCTTAAACCCAAATTCTTTCAGCTGAGCCCATTAAAAATCTTCATCTCTTGCAGATGTTGATGACATCGTAGCGCAGAATGAGATACGTAAAAGGTAGGCAGCGTCCTCCGCTGTTCTTAAAAAGGGTTAAATGGTTCCTTTTTATCACCCCAATTTGAAACATGTCTAATGTGTAATTATCAACCGTCTAACATGGCACAAACACATCCAGTTTCAGTCTGGTTTTAAAGCACGTCACAGCACAGAAACTGCACTTTTAAGAGTTTTTAATGATGTGATTTTAACTGTTGACTCGGGTGACTCTGTCATTTTGGTACTTTTGGACCTATCTGCTGCGTTTGACACTGTCGACCACACAATTCTCCTGTCACGCCTTGATAGTTGTGGAATTAAGGGTTTAGCACTCAGTTGGTTTCAATCCTACCTGACAGACAAAAGTTTCTCTGTCCATTTGGGAGATTTTTCCTCTGGGACAGCCCCTCTTACTTGTGGTGTTCCTCAGGGGTCTGTTTTGGGCCCTATCTTGTTCTCATTGTATATGCTGCCCCTGGGATCTATTTTCCAGAAATATGGCGTCTCATTTCATTGTTATGCTGATGATGTGCAAATGTATATGCCGTTCAGCTTAAAGAGGAATGGATCCCTGCAGTCCTTATTCAACTGTTTGAAAGCTGTAAAGTTATGGCTGAGCCTAAATTTTCTGCACCTTAACGAGGAAAAGACTGAGGTCATTGTATTTGGACAGCCCCAACAGTTCAATGGGAGCACTCTCGGCCCTCTCGCAGCAAATGTTCACTCCTCTGTAAAGAGCCTTTGAGTTCATTTTGATAGTGCCTTCAAATTTAGGAAACAAATCTCTTCTGTGGTTCAGTCCAGCTTCTTCCAGCTGAGACTCATAGCGAAGGTGAAGGCATATCTCCCTCCTAAGGATCTAGAGAGAGTTGTACATGCCTTTATTACGGCTAGGCTTGATTATTGTAATTCTTTGTATGTGGGCTTAGACATGGCGTCTATTCAGCGCCTGCAGCTTGTACAGAATGCGGCAGCTCGCCTCCTGACTGGCAGGAAAAAGGGGGAGCACATCACACCTGTGCTGTGTGCTCTCCACTGGCTCCCAGTCCGTCACAGGATTGATTTTAAAGTTGCACTTTTAACATACAAGGCCCTAAATGGATTGGCACCATCCTACTTGGCTGATCTTCTCCATGCTCACAACCCAACCCGAGCACTGAGGTCAACAAACCAGCTGCTCCTGGATGTGCCTAAAAGTCGCCTTAAAACCCGGGGAGACCGAGCCTTTGCAGCAGTGGCCCCCAAGCTCTGGAATGGCTTGCCACTCCAATTAAGATCGGCCCCAACTGTTGAATGTTTTAAATCTTTGTTGAAGACCTATCTCTTCTCTTTGGCCTTCTACTCGTGAAGAGGACATTAATATCCTGTTATGTTGTGTTGTTTATTGTTGTCTTCATGTCATTTTTACTTTTTACCTTGTAAAGCACTTTGGCCAACACTGGTTGTTTTAAATGTGCTATATAAATAAAGTTGACTTGACTTGACTTGACATCCGTACTGTAACTAACTGCAAAAACTCAAAGCTACGGAATTGTCTAATTAGACTTAATACCAGCCACATCTACCTGACAAGTCCAGAAAAACGTCTCATTTCAAGATATTACAAGCCAATAGTAAGGCCTAAATGATGCTTATAATTGCTTATAATGAATAAAACAAATATGCCAATTATATAAGAAAATACATCAGTTAAGTATCTTGAAATAAGAATAACATCTCAATTTAAGTAACTTAACTTTACATTTGTTTTATTCCATTGGCAGACTTTTTGTTCGTATTACAAGCGGTTCAGGCGTTACTTTTGACTCATGATGTCTTGAAATAAGACATTTTATTGAATTTGTCTGATGAATGTGGCTTAAAGAAGTCTAATAAAACATCTTTACTAAAAATAAGACAAAAACATTTGCTTAGTTTAGAGTTGTTGCAGTGTTTGGGCTGTGAAAGTTCGGTGTGGGACATTGATGAACTCATTTTTGGCAGCAGGCATTAGCGTAGCATAAACTATGGAGTTTAGCTCTCTGATGTTAAAGTACTAGTTTACCATATAGTTCCCTGTTTTCAGAACAGATAGAGGCATTTTAGCTGATGTTGAATTTGTGTTTTAATAGCAATCTAGAGCATGTTGCAAGTTATCATTTGTGGACCAATTGAATGAGCTTCTTTAATCTACTTTTTACAGTTGTAGATATATATTGCGTAAGTCAGCTCTAAACTATTGGTATTATACTGTGCATCCATTGATATCATATTGACAACATTTCGTTTAATTGGTATGCATTGTTACATCATCTTCTTTGTTAAAATCTCAAGAATCATACATCAGGATTTGATCACTTTACTCGCCAAAGCACTCTGCCTTTACTTATCATCCCTCAGGTGTGTGGAGTTGGGATTTCTACTAAAACGTTTCCTTCCTTAAAGCTGCATGAAGAAGTGAAATATTCATAAGGGGTCAAACCTGAAAAAGCTCCAGGTTTGCTTTAATGTGTTGCATAATGAGCCTGATTAAGGTCACAAGTTGAAATGTCTTGCAACATAATAAACAACCTCATTATATTACTGTCATAACAAAGTAGTTAATACAACCTATGCTGCTCTAAGTCTGTCCTCTCAGGATGAAACGTGTTAATTAGAGGGCGGATCAGAGCTCCATCATCCAATACCGACCCATTACAACTTTTAATCCTCAAACTTTTCCCTGTGTAAAGTGAGCGAAGTAGCTTTATTAATTCCACTTTAAAACTGTGTTGTTATTCAAAGTCTGACACTGATTTCAAATGTAGAGAACCAGCCTGTCCTCTTTTCCAACGTGTCAATACTGGAACTTTGCACGTAGTCCTCAGCATGATATACTGAGACTATACATACCCTTTGTGGAGCCTTTGTGTGAGGTGATCAGGCCTACATCCAAATATATAAACCCATCTGAATTGAAAATAGAACCACAGAGAAATTTGTTTGACCTGGTGAAAGGCTGGCAAAGTTTGTTTGGGTCATGAGTCTGTGTTGAAGTACCAACCATGGACCTGTGAGGCTAACACCTTGCAAAGCAGATGGATTGGCCAGATTGCATGTTGGCAGATCCATCTTGCAAAGTTTCGAGCTGAGGCGCTGGTTCCCGGTCAGAAATTGACTGGACTAGTCAGCACCATTTCAGGAGGCCATGACCATTGGCGCAGTTTTAGTTGCGGCGTAAGTATGAGCAACATACTGTAAACAATGGCGGCCCGTGAAGAGATTAGCGTGGATCCACCTATTGTGGGAGTTTTATCAGAACTGGACAACATTTGTCTTGAGTGCAGAAATTTTCATCATACAAACGGTAAGAATCATTCATCAACACGACAGCAGCTGCCTGTCGAGCTTGCATTAAGAAGTTTAGTCCTTGGCGATGACACAAGCTTACTTGTGTTCTGCCCTCCCGAAACACAGTTTATTGGGTGTTGTCCAGATAGATGTGAAATTGACCCAATACCATAGATATGTGAAACAGTCTACCTAGTGTATCAGGTTATCAAATACTGGATGTTTAGATTAGATAAAACCTGAAATAAATCACCAGGAAGGATATATTTTTTTCCTTCCATTGTTCATTTCTCATTATTTTTTTCTTTCACACACATCATTCTCATTCATACGTCAGCTGTTATCTTAACCTTGTCACTTCTGTCATGTAACACTGCAACACACACACACTCTGTAACCTCCTCATGTTGATGAACTCTTTCATTATTGCCTTGTTCTTTTCAAATATAGCCGTTCTCTGCCTCCAGCTACTCCACTGTCATAATATGCAACCTCTTCACCTCCATTTAAGCTCCCACTCTGCAAATGTTCACTAGCTTCATCATGTCATCAACATTATGTGACTAATTGGCGAACACCTCCAGTATCTGTCCAAACTGAAGGAGGGAACGGATTGTGTTGTTGGTCAGGGAAGACACATTTTGACCACATCATCCATGTCAAATAAATATTAATCTCTGAGCCAACTCTGCCATGTGTGTTTTACAATCTAACTTTATTCTGTGATTGTATTAGTTCTACCTTTGATTTTAGTGGTCTGTCTAATACGTTTGTATGCTATTAAGTTGTTTATTCCGATTCTGATTCTGATTCTGATTTGATCGCTTCATTTTTGCTTTACATTTCTACTTGCTTTTATGGCCCACTGTGTAGCACTTTGTTACCCTTATTGAAAAGTGCTATATAAATAAAGTATTATTTTTATAATATTCAATATTCGGACAGTTTTCAAAAACATTCATGATTTTTTTTTAAAAAGTTATTTCTTTTTGTGATGTTAATTTGCCTTATTTCTGTGAGTCCCATCCAATGCCTTACATGAACAAGATGATACGTAGCTGGGTTTTGTTATTTAGCTACAATAAAGCATACTGCAAAAAACAGAAACCAAAAAAAAAGGGTGTTCTGGTGAAGGACCACATGTGACATTCCCTAGGTGGGATTTATTTTTGGTGCACATTAGCAGAAGCCCTCCTTGCAGAGGAAAGTTGTGTGGCCGCCCCTCAGTAGGAGTGTGAAGTAAAAATTTGATTGCAGTTCTCATAAAAGCGCTGTCAGTGGGTGAGAACATTAATGAAGCTGCTGGTCAAAGAGAGTCGCATTCAGTTCATGAATCAGAGGCTCACTCTGGGTATGAGTATAGAATGTCTTTTTAAATGTGCGTGTTTGAGTAACACTAACTGAACATGCTTCCAGGCCATAAAATGTGTGTGAGTGTGTGTAGGTGTGTGTGTGTTCTCATCTGTGTTTGAATAAGACTGAGACGGACAGATGGTTACTCTAAAATGGAATTTAAAATGACGGCTACTGAATTGATATTCACCTCACAAGCTGAGGGTCGGCCATATGCCATTATCTCCCACACGCACTCGCACACATGCACACACACACACACACACACACACACACACACACACACACACACAAAGTCACACACCCTCTGCTCTGTTCTTATTGAAGACATAAACCAGTAAAGCAGTGCTGTTGTGAAAACAGGCCGGGTCACAGGTGTGTTTTCTGTTCGGCCATGATAGTCTTTTTTTCTGGGTGGAGCGTGTGACAAACTAATCACAGTGAACCTGACAGGAAATCAGTACAACATTTAAGGTAAAATAACACACCTTTTCACCTGACAATATTGGAAAACAATTTAGGACAAATAAAATACAGAAATCTGACACTGGCATGAATAAATAAATAGAAATGTCCACAGTCATGCCAGCTGCTGAGTGGAAATGTTTTGTAATGGAAATACTTTCCACTAAATATTAATGTCTGCTTGCTTACATGTTTATGATGACAATGGTCTTTGGCAGATATGTAGTCCTTGATATCTGCGACACATTTAAGCATTCTAGTGTCAGAAAATAGGGTCAGGTTAATCATATATGTACCCCCACAGATTTTACTGGAGAGATGAATGTATAGATTTCAAAGCCTTACTGATGTGCGTCACAAAGGTCAACCAATGGTCCTCCAGTGTCACACCTACAATCTGGATATGTACAAGCAGGCATAGGGACTATAAATATAGGACATAAGTATAGCTTGTGTTGTAATGTACTGTACATCATATTCACCTATTATTGCACTCTAAAGGAAAACTGTTAACCTTTCAGCAGAAAGCAAATAAACAAACTAGTACGGTCACATTCTGTGGAGGTGTTTTATGCTCTTCCCAATACCAATCAGTATGTTAACATGGTGTTTTTTGAATACATGTGAACCTGTTAGTCTGACAAAAATCGCAGTAATTTGAATTTCTCAAAGTGGGACTAACACACCTCAATAATCAAAGTCCCCTTTATTGTCGATACTGCAGTATGTTCCGGACATACAGAGGATTGAAATCATGTTTCTCTCAAACCCTTGGTACAACAACAAATATGGTTGTTTATCGATAATGTGGTTGGTGATCACTTTTCTCTCACATGTATACACCTCAATCATCCCCAAACTGGCCTAGGCGTTCTGCACATGCTTCAGAGTTGAAGAGCATAGATGCTTTGAAGGAAGCTGGGTAGTAAACAACTGTTATATAGATAAATAAGCCACAGAGATAGCATGCATCTTATACATACCAAGTAGGAACAGCTGGAAGGTTGTCCACGTTTTCACTGTTGGAGGTACAACCGGTTAGCCTCTTGCTGACTTGCTTGTCGATTGTTTTGGTGTGCGATGTAACAGGTCAACCTTTGATTGATTTTCACCTGGTGCTTGTACATTTGCACAAGGACAGTAGTCCAATTGAATTGCCTAAATGATCAATAATCTCCAATTAACTGTGCATGTAAACACACTGAATGACAGTGTTTACGATCACCTGATGAGTATGAGCAAATGTCGATATATGCTTGAGCCATCTTCATGCCCATCCTTACAGATGAGCAGAGGGTGATATTATGTAGCTGGATGTGCGGTTATTATGGTAATTTCAGGGTTAACTCTGGATTTTCAGTACTACGATGGGGGTTGACTTCATATGTGGGTAGATCACCATGGTTACTCATGCTGAACTGCTAACCTGCTCCAGCGCAGGTTAGTAGGAGAGATCAGAGATCAGTTAGTAGAAAACTCCGCCCACTGACCAATCAGCTCCCTCGATCACAAAGCTCTGTGAGCTGATCGTGAGGGGAGAGAGACGGACAGGACACTTTGTCTACCAGTATGATTTTATATATGAAATCCTGATGACAGTTAGTGATTATCTTTCTTGACATCATACTGAAACAGAGTTTAAAACAGGTCAGTTGGGTCAAGTTTTTTTACTCCATTAAATATAAAATTGCGCATGCTTATAACTTGTAACCATGTTTACGTTTGTATTAGTCCTATAACCACAGCACTCAGTTAGATACTGTCAGGGCTGCAGCTGAAATATTAGGTGTAAAACTGTCACACACAACACAAGATTGAATCAGAGAGAGAGATCACTGTCAAGGAATAAACAGTGATGATAGCCAGATCTATCTGCACTAAATGATGAGAAATAAGATTAGAGATAAGTCATTAGATCATTCACTCTCAGTGTTTTTGTCTTATCTCTCAGTTCTTCTTTCATGTTTGAAACCCAGCTGTGTTGATGTTAGTCTGGATTATGTGTTTAACTTCTTATTTTTCTAATATCAGTGCTCTGAGTTTGAATATGATGTTGATGTGCTGATGGCAGACTGTCCCTGTCTATAATTGGTCATATGTTGCCTTCTCCGCCTTGTTCTCGTGAACGTGTTCGGGGTAACTCTAGATTGACTCATCATGTTGATAAACAGCTTCATGTGACAGTTTAGCATGATCTCATTTGTTTGGTTCAGTGAAGCCAGATCAGGAAAAGATAGCTGGGATATGTTGAACTCGCTTTGTAGTATACCCATCAGGTGACTCCTTGTTGTTTTTCATTTAACATATCTAGTTGAGCAATAGCATTAGCATAGTTGATAGCATTAGGGTGACGTTGGCTAATACTAACTTCTCTGAAAACTACAATTGAGGACACCGTCACAAACGCTAGGTGTAGGGCTGACACTGACTAATTTATCCTTATTGCACATTTAACCAAAGTTAAGGTAAAACCTTCTTTTTCAGTAGCGTCAAACATTTTTCTTTGTATCTGTTTTGAATCTGAAACACTTTTTAGAAAGTTTTTTGTTTAGACAACCTGACTCTGCTGTTTGTGATTTTCTGCCACTACTGATGACGCTGAGAACCAGAGGACTAAAAATACCTTGGCTGAATGGATTCGTACCAAATCCCATCATAGTCTGTTGGATGAAATTCTAGACATTTGTGTTTTGCCTAAGTAATGGACTGGCCAACCTTCAGAGCTACATTGGCATCCCACATCACACTAAGGGCCTGATCTACTAAGATACCAAATAACGAGCGCTAATTTGCGTATGCAAATAATAATTTTGCACATGCTATTTCTGGGCGTGTTGGGGTGATCTACTAAGACTGCGTGCGCAAATAAAAACGAGTGCAAAAGTGGTGCGGACCGCCCTATTTTAATGAGGATTTTGCGTGTGCTATCGGCTGTCACCATGTAGAGTTTGAGAGAACAGAGTGGTCTTAAGCGATAAATGAAGTTTGAAGACATGGAGTTGGAGGTTTTAGTGGAGATGGGAAATAAACACATCGGTGAACTCCAGCAGAGACATCTCAGAGTTAGAAACACGTTTTGGGAGGCCATCTGTGAAAAGGTGAATGATGGGAGAAAAAAACAGAAGATCTGCCGATGAAATAAACACATCTACTCTACTCCAAAACGCAATCAGTGTTTTGATGGAGTTTAGAGAGCGATTTGATGAGGCTTAGTCTGCCACTCTTGCTCTAGAAAAGTTAGGCGTCACTTGGAGGAAGACAGTCGCCCCACTGTCCCAGGGAGCAACTTTCGGGTGAACGTTTTCAATGCCTGATATCATCATCCAGCAACTGTCCCAAAGATTCACCAGCTTAAATGGAGCTGTGAACATGTTTGAGTCAATTCGCCCCAACACACTGCTGCAAGCACGAGATGAGGAGTTACGCAGAGCTGCCTGGCGCAGCTCAGTGAGCGCTCATTCACGTTAAAACTAACTAAAAACCCCTTGATGAGCACGATGGGACAGAATAGACTGAGTGGACATGTCATGTTATTTATTGAGAATGACAGATCAAAGAAAATGGACATACAGTGCATCGTGGACAAGTCTGTGGAGCTTAAGGCTCGTCCAAACAGTGGTGAGTATGCCGAGTACTTCATATTGATTTTTTGTTTGTATGTGAACATGTGGGCCGCTGTGCCAATTTGACTAAACTTTATAGCTGTTGATACAGTGACCTACTGTGCTCTCATTATATGAAAAAGTTAAAGTGGGTGTCAGAATGATGCGGTCGCTATCCGTGGTGCTGAACTGCTTTGAATTTGTGTTGTTTTATTATTATTATTTTGTTATCTTGGTTTGATTGACTAAAACATTTAGTAATGCTTGTAAGCCCAGCTTTTGCGGGCATGTTGTAAAGTTATGATGAGCTTTACAGTGACTGCAGCCATGTGTGCGTAACGCTGTGCCAGTTTGCACCTGCCTTTCAAACGTGCTAAATATAGACGCAAATACAGCGCGCGCTATCTGCTTCAGGTTTGATAGATCACATTGCGTGTGCTAAATGATTACATTTGCATCTCCTCCTCCCAGTATTTTGCGCGTTCTGATGATCTACATGTATTCTGGATATTCATGAAGGCAAACACGCTAAATGATTTGCGAGTGCTATTTTGCTCATTTGAAAGACGCAATCCTCGGTGCTCCCGGTTAGTACGTCAGCTTTGCGCGCGCTATCAAGTTTGCACGTGTTTTTATACACGCAAACCTTTAGTAGATCGGGCCCTAGGAGGCTAAAATTACTGTAAAGCTGTCGTATGTTAAAACAGCTGTCACAGTTTGTGTCCTGGAGATTTAAATAGAAGGCAGACTTGTTTTTGTGGCTGTATTTTTAAAGGCAGGGAAGGAGAGGGACAGCTTTGTCAGCCTGTCATAGTGTATTCAAAGTGCAGACCTGTGAAGGAAGTGGCCCCTGAAGTGGGACACTGCTTTAGGCTGCTTTCTGTTCGACTGCTGTCTCTCTGTCTATTGTACGTGACAGTGGAATTCTTGTGTAAGTCAACCCAGACAGAAGCACATAAAACAGTGATGCACATAAACGCTCCAAAGCACACACATAGAGACTATCTCAGCCTCTGAGCCCAATACAAAGGGAATAGAAAATACACTCAACTCTGCTTGTATCTCCCTGCTGCTTCTTCATGGTCCAGAACTTCTGTGTGACTGTGTGTGTATGTGTATGTGTGTGCATGTTCTGCTACCCTGTGTGTGTGTGCGTAAGTTTAAAACATTTGCTTGAGTCATTACTTATTTACACAGTGTTTAAAGTGAGAACAGAGTTTATGAATTGTTGGGAGCACTCTTATCATGAAAACTCATTTGGATGGTGTTAAATTCAAACAACAGAGATGAAGTCAGACAAATAACACAAAATTAAATATCCCTGTGTGTATAAAAATGTAATATCCATGGATGTGTTTTCTGCATTCTCTACATTTCTTCTTGTGTCCCAGTTCCATTTTGTTGTCAGCCATCCAAGTTGGCGAGCATCCCTCTGCAGCCAAAACATTGTGACAGGCTTTCCACTCTACAAATACACCAACAATCCATTCTGTAGAAAAGGGACGCTTGTTTTATGCAATGGAGAGTGTGCAGAGTGTAATGAGAAGTGCTGTAACACCATGAAGGGGGATTTTATTTCAGTATGAGCCAAGACCAGTATGAACTGTTTCAAATTCAGCTTATACTGCCCCTCTGTCACAAAGCGTCCCCCAAGGTTCGGTGCTTGATCCTCTGCTGTTCATTCTCTACATGCTCCCCCTTGGTAACATCACACGCAAATGCAGTTTCCATTTCCATAGCTATGCCGATGATGTCCAAATTTAAATCTCAACCAAATCCATCACCGTTGTAACCCTCACCACAATCACCGACTGCCTCACTGAAATTAGAACCTGGATGCAAAAAACTTTCTGCGACAAATCAGACATCATTGGTCCCAAAGCCCTCACCAAACCACCCAAAACGTATCCCTCACCTTTAGTAACACCACTATGACTCCATCACCCTATATTTGAAACCTCAGCGTAATTTTTGACACCAACCTCACTTTTGAAAAACATACCACCTACATCACCAAAACCGCCTTCTTTCACCTGAAAAACATAGCCTGACTCCACCCACTACTCTCCTTCCCTGCAGCTGAAACCCTTATCTATCCATTCTTCACCTCCAGAATCAACTACTGTAACAGCTTTTTATACGGTTCATCCAAAGCCCTCAATGAACTCCAGTACATCCAGAACTCAGCTGCCCATCTACAGTACTCACTCACTCCCCTCCTATCTCTGATGAAAACCTCCTCTCCCTACCCTGAAGGACCAAGCACTGAACCTGGGGTAACAGAGCTTACTCCATTGCTGCCCCCACTCTCTGGAACTCTCTGCCCAAACAGATAAGTAACTCCACTGACCTGCAAACATTCAAATCCCAGCTCAAAACTCACCTCCACAGGTCCAGACCATACTCTATGTTAAATTATTAGCAAAGACCCAACACTAAGACTCAGCCTTACCCCACCTTAATCCACAATGAGCATTGCACCTCATAGTATTTAGCTAGTTACAGCAGCAAGGAAAAACTTGTTTTTAACAGGCAGAAACCTCGAGCAGAACCAGACTCATGTTAGACAGCCATCTGCCTTGACTGAGTTGGGAAAGAGGGATAGAGGAGAATAAGAGAGAGAGATGATAGTGATGAGATGAGTAGTAGTACCTGTTGGACGCTGGAGTCCAGCACGTCCGTATCCGCTGGAGTCTAGAACGTCCACAGTAGAAGGACGTCTATGGCAGATCAGAGGAACCTACGAGATAAGGGAGCTCAGGGACTCCAGAAAGGTCTATGGTTAGTAACTTTCAATGGGACAGGGAGAGTTAAAGTAAGTGATGTTTTCCATACAATCAATTCTTAAAGCTAATACCAATCTGATACAAATACTAACTCCAACACTTATCCTGGACTTTTGCTTGAAGCTGCTATTAACACAATAAATGCAGACGTAATAGATATATTTCGAAACAGCTGCACACGTACACCCCTGAAACAAAGTTTCTTTTTGGAGTTGTCTTAGTACCCATCAGATACATGCAAGTCCATTAATCACTCTGTCCTGGTTGTTTATTTAAGTAAGATGGTCTTTACTTATTTTCTATCTGTATTCTGTTTGGGAGCACACTGGGAGTTGGTCTGAGTTTTATTGGTTTAATCTGACTCAAAAACAAAGCACAAGGTACAATGGCTTCATCCCAAACTCCACACTCATCAAGTGTGTCACTGTTTAGGACTGTCCCACTGCCAACCCATAAAGTGTGTAAGAGCTCTGTCGAGGCTTTTACAGTGCCACATTCTGCACTGTCCTTGAGTCAGCATCTCTGTGAAAGGACCAGGGGACTAAAACAACTCAAATGTAAACAAAGCCAGCAAAGATGTGATGTGAGATCAGCCTTTTTTAAACTTCTGTGGGAAGTTTTAGCTGGAATGAAAAGTAGTGAAACTGACATCGAAACAGAAAAGACCACCAACAAATCATTTTATTATAGTTATTTTAATGTCATTCCCCCTTCCCTGATAGATGTCAGAAAAGAAGATTTGCAGCGTGCTGCCCTGAAGATTCATTCTGTGTTGTAAAAGAATTAGAAATAAAACACATTTTTGTTTTGATAAAAACACAAAAACACAGGGCAAACTCAGCAAAGAGCGGTATAATCCACATTGTCCACAGGGGGCGCTAAATTCAACACAACTGAAAAACTTACTGACAGGAGCTTTTATTGTTGAATGTGTCCCCTTGTACGTTTTAATACCATTTCAAGCCCTCCCACACCCACACAAAGCTCCCCAGGCATCCTAAAAGTCCTTGGGGCATCAGTGTTCAGGCTCCAGGGTGCAGATAGGGATTGGGTAAATGAACGAAAGCCTCAGTATCAAAATTTGAACAATATAAGAAATAGAAATAAATCTAATTTCCTGATTTTCACATGCTTCATGTAGGTTAATTATATTTTTCCAGATATAATAACATTGTTCCATTAACTGTGTTATCATCTCATAACCTTTAAAAGTTGCCGCTAACTTTTGATTAATTTTTTGATTTCACAAACTTTCTGAATTGGTAAATAATACTTTTTTTATTCCCTGAGCAGTAAACATGCAACATTTAACCCAGGCTGCTCCAGCTTCTAAAACCAAATTAGTTCCCAAGTTTAGTGTCTCTCAGCCCCCATCTTAATTAAATCTTGAAGTTGGCATTAAACACAACCAAATAAAAAAGTACAAGGGGTGCAGGTCCATATTACACAGATGTGAGATGAGGTGGATGTAATTTAGGATGTAATACTCTTTCTATTTAGCAGAATGCATCATTATCAAATATCAGCGTGGGTAGAGGAAACCTTAATAACACTTATATGATGGAGTATTTAAAGCACCACATAAAATAACAACACACATGACTTTTAAAGGTGTGGTGCATACTTCATCTAACCTGTGTCATTGTGTACCCCTCTGGATTAAAAAACAGGCAATGCAGTCCTTTCTGTTTAGCATGACACAAAACCTTAATTATAGGATTTGCTAACAGTCTTTGCAGATAGTGCTCAGATTGAAATGCCACAGCCCATTTCTAATCAATAGCACACAGCTTATCAGTGTTCACAGGAAGCTGGAAACGACACCTGCTTTCACTGATAACAGTGGTCAGCATAAGTGATACAGATGGATTCTGTTTTAAGAGCCCATGCTGAAGCCTGTAAAATTGTTTCATGTGTACCTCGGGGAGGCTTTGCCAAAAATAGATTGTAACCCCTTTTAGCACCAAGAATTGCTCATCATTTGCCCCAGCTATCTGCTCCTTCTTAGGGAGAAAATCCAAATTATATTACGCTAACATATCCAAGCACAAACAGGCCCATAAAGTGCTGCTCTGTGCAGTTTGCTCTTGTTTTGTGTCTAATTCTGAGCTGTGTCTAAAGATAAGCTGTCAGCATCTCTGCGGGTCTTATCACTTTTTCAATTTTGGGACGTAAGGGGGGGGTCTTATCACTTTTTTCAGGTTTGGGACATGGGGGGGAGTGTCTTATCACTTCTTTCAATTTTGAGACGTAAGGGGGGGGGTCTTAGACCTTCTTGGACTTCAATTTCTGCTGACAATTCGATTGACAGCGCAACATTTTCTGCTGCTACATGTGACTCTGTTGAGGTCGGTAAAACATTATGTACATATGTTTGAACACAAAGTTTATTTACATAAAAAAGGCATTTTTTTCTCTAATGAATTCATAATGCATCATTCACAAGAATGGTAATGGCTGCAGTCCACAGAGACATAATTTGTTGTGCACTGCAGTCTGAGGAGCAGTTAACCCTTGTAGGCTTTGTGAAGCATGTTGTTTTTAGCACAAAAAACATGCAATCCCCGTGAGAATCAGCCATCAGTGTATGACCAATAATGGCTACATACCTTATACACAACTTCATCTGATGAAGAGGATCCAACAGAATGAATTGTGCAGACTGAAACACACCTTTGCTCAATTACAGCAGATTGCTGTTTTATCACCTAATGATAGTCTTTTAAATTCTCAAAAGGGTTGCAGATATGGGGAGAAAAAGACATTATTTTATAAGTGCTACTTAGGACAACATTAATAGCTTTGCTTTTTTTTCAAAATGCACAAGAGTGTTTCAGTGTTGCTTATTTAGCTTGCCAGCTGTGTTACGTCCATCGAAGTACTTGGTATTTCCACTGACATTCTAAGATTGTTGATCCAAGAAATTGACAAAATTACAGGTTGGAACCACACAAAATAAACCAGATAATAACAAACAAAACACCAAATTAAAAAACCTTCACAGTCCTATAATGAAAGTTTTCAAATTACCCACAAACATCAGTGGTGTAGTGGAGGGTATAGGCAGGTATACAGCGTTTACCCACTTCTTCAGACTATGTCATGTATGTCCACTTCAAAATCCTCTCCGTTCACCTTTCATTCAGCGGTATGCTCCCTTTTTTCTTTTCTTCTTTTTTTTCTTTTTACTCTTGTCTGCATATATATTTCTGGTTCGTGTCATGTTTGTCAAAAACTGTCAAATATTAATGCAATTTATTCTTGCAGCAAAAGAAAAGAAAGAAAACCTTTTTCTTCTGTGCTTGTGACTGTGTGCATGCGACCATCACCATTCCTCTTAGAACTCTGGCCTATCTTTTATTGACAGCTAATATCATGTTCTGTAAAAGAGGGCATGCACACCTAGGTGGGCCAAAAAAAATAAATAAGAGAAAGTAAAAGAAAGATTACATAAGGATATACAAAGGGACAGGGAAAGAGAAGGAGAGAGAGACCTAAGACACTTAGATGGAGAGATCTCACCATGACGCCAAAAAAACTCTGTGCGGTGATACTAATGATTAAGCAACCCTTAGTGTCCACAATCATTACTGAAGCTTGGGTCGCAGAGGGTTGCCGCCGTGCTGTGTTCTATTTGTGTAACAAGACCACCACTGGTGCAGATGATACCACTTGGGTCAGATCAGCCGAGCGGTTCAGCCCAGCACCCGGGCCGTGAGAGCAGTCAGACCGAAGGACCCAACCCGCCGTGGGAGACCCAGGCCAGGGGACAAGCCAAGGACCCAGACCGGAAGCAAACAGGTATCGCCGGAGCACCCAGGGCGACCCCCAGGTCACCCAGTAGGAGGATAGGGGGGCGAGGGGGGAGAGATCCCGCAGCCCCCCCAAGGAACACCTCCACAACACCGCCCCCACAGCCCCCCAAGACAGAGCCAAAGGATGCTCCCTTTTTTCAAGGATGGCGAAGGCATGACATGCCCACTGTCTCTAATAGGCTGGTACTCGTTCTTGACTTCAATGATTGGTTTAGTAAGGATACCAATCAGAGATAGGGTAGGGCAGGAGATACTCGCCCTTTGCCTTCTGTGTAAAGAATATGTTGCTCTCCTGTCCTGAGGGATAAACACTAAAGCAGCAGCGCCTTCAGTGTTATCTAATGGAAGAACAAAAATACAAGAGGACAAACAATGAAGCAAACAACACAGACTAGGGCTGTTTCCGAAACGGCCTGCTACATACTACTTACTAATGTAGTAGGCAGTAGGTATTGCCTACTACATACTGCATTTGAATTTAGTATGTAGTATGACTGTTCTGTCCGATCTGTCATGCAGCATGCTGAGCCAGACTTCGCTGGATTTCCGGTTTCGGAAAGCGGAAGTAAACAACGGCGAAGCCGATAAATAAAAAGCTTATTTAGCATCCATTTATGATTTAAAAAGTTAGGAAGTGGTTTATATGTAATTTGATAACTTTCACAGCACCCAAAAACGGATTTCCTCCCGTCAAAAAATGAGGAAAAAGAAAAAGCAGAACGAGCGCTGTGCATTATGGGAAACAGTACGCGAGGCAGACTGGTCCGATGCACACTGAGATATTTTCCCGAATCAGTAGACATCCGGGGAGTTTTGGCATACTGCAGATTTTGCTCTTGTTCACATACTACTTACTACATACTGAATTTTGGACATATCAGTACGTACTGCTAGTATAGTAGGCGATTTCGGAAACAGCCTAGGTTATGTTTTGAGTGAAATGACCCCAGACTACCCAGTGCACAACAGTTCGGCTCCAACTGCCATCTCCGAGGTTCCTCAATATTCAGAAGTTGAAACAAGTTTTTATTTCATTTTCGTTTTTATATGATTGTTAAACTTTTTGCCTAATGGGTTTTGAGGTGTGGAAGAGGATGTAAGGAGTTTCTCTTACAGTAACAATTGTGGGAATGTTAATTAAATAAGATGAGATCTGCCTGAAACACTATGTTTGAACATAGTCTTGATTATGCTGTATCTTTATCCATGCATTAGGGTCAATATAGTATGCAGGATAACAAGACTGCATTGGGACTCCATAGATTTAATCTAATCAGTGGAGGAACTAGAGTAACATTTATCTCAAAATACAAAAGTTATCTCTCATTAATGTCCATATGTTTGTGGGTGGATACACATGCACCTACTTAAGAGTATACCCACTTCTCAAGGGACCACACCACTGACAAACTGACTGTACTCTTTACTGAGCTAAGCTCAGTCCTGTAAAGAAACAACAAACTTCTTGCTTGTTTTTATAGTTTTAATTGATTGTGTATATTTCTTCCTTTCTTGATGATAAATGATTAATGACACGTCATCTAACGTGTCACAAATTACTAATGCTTTCATTGAACTTAGCCAGTTTTATGAGCTGTTGCTGTTTCAATGTCTTTAGTTAAACAAAGAGATTTGTATCTACACTGGAATTATTCTCAGTATCTAACTGTGGTTTTATTATTGTAGGATGTGATATCAGTGTGTACTTTCCTGAGTGTGCAGTGTTGTGTTTGGGTTTTCCATTAATTCTGGTGGGGCTAAGGATCAGGGACCTGGTGATAGGGGACAGCTGCATCAGATGAAAGTCCTGACCTTGGACCAGCATTTAAAGGTCTGTGTTGACTATAATTACTATGACTTTGACTGGACTCACCTGAGGGGATGACATGACACACAGAGCTCCTCAGAGCAGCACTAACACACACACACACACACACACACACACACACACACACACACACACACACACACACACACACACACACACACACACACACACACACACAAACACACACACACACACAGCTCTGTAGAGGACCACACTGGTTAGCAGACTGAATGGAGCCAGCCTCAAGCACATGTAACTGTAGCTCTTTTCATACTGCCAGTCCAAGGCGCATTATCCACGACCCTGTTACTGCTCACCTTCACCATAAATGTCACAGAGGCGCTACGGGAGCAAGGCAGGATCAGTCTGAGCAACATTGTGTGTGCTTGTATGTGAAAATTATGTTGTGTGTGTACATTTTGTCCTTCTAAAATGCAATGTAAAATCATGCACATTGGAACACTGATATTGTGTGATCAATATTAAAATACAGAAGGTGTGATGGCTGTGATGCAGAACCTGATAAAAACAGCTCAACAAATAAGGTCCAACAACATGTGTCATATAGATGTTAATTGATTTCTTTGATGTCTGTATTGTGTAAATTTAATTTGCATTTGCAATCAGCACATGACCTCCTTCATATTTCAAAACAATTGTAATTTACATGCTGATGTGAATATTTACAATTGGTCTTAAAGCTCCTGTAAGGAGTTTTAGCTATTGATGAAACAGACTTTTTAATTCTGCTGCCTCTACATGATGCAAAAACATCTTAATGTTGGAAGGACCCATGATTAGAAAATAAAAAATAGAAAATAATAAAGAACAACAGATACAAACAAAACTTAGTAAAAAGTCCAAAAACTTCATCCAAAAGAAAACACTGGAAACAGAAACACACGGACAACACAAGTGAGACGAACACATAGAACAGAGGAAAGAGGAACAATGATCCAACACAGGACATGGTGAAACAGAGGGACTAAATACACAGAGTAATCAACACAGGTCAACACAGGACACAGATGAGACTAATGAGGGTAATCAAAAAATGGAGGGAACTACAACATAAAACAGAGAAAACATGACAAGACTAAGAAACACAAGAAAAAACAACAAGACACATGGATCATTAAACACACAAGGAATAAAAATTATAACAAATACAGAATAAACCCAAGAAGGAGCCAATGAATGAAACACAAGGAAAAAACTGAACTAAAACATCAACTCATGACACAAACAAGACCGTCAAGTATTTTGACACCTGCAACCACTGTCACTGGGATTTACACCATGCTGCAGAAACAGATTTCAGTATACATTTCAACAGCAAATATTTGCAGTGAGTGACAACTGATGTCATCCCCTAAAAGGACGTAAAACAAAAGTTATTTGCAGGAATTTTGAATTTAAATAAATGTTCACTTAAGAAGGTCAAAATATTTTGACAATTGGATGAACCATATTTGGAAAACAGTGTTAGCCAGAGAGGAGCACGTTAGAAGTTAGCAAACACTTTTTTATTGTCTAACTCATGTGCAAGCTTGGTTTGTAAGGCGCAGCTGTACTTCAAAGTAACTTTCAGTCCCTTAGTCTTTATTTGTGGGACAAAAGAAATACACAATTAAAAGAAGGCAGAAATAGACATACATTGACTCATATGTAGGTGGGACAAAAGAAACCCATTTGGCTTCATGAAAGAAACCCACCTGAGAATGAAATGAAATCATCTGCTAAGTCCTGTCAGAAAATAGAAGCCAATCTAGGTGTTCATAAAATGTCTAAGAGCAGGAGGAGAAGACAATTTAGAAGCCATTAATACTTTCATAATGTACCTTAAATACAATGTATTATATATATTTTTTAATCAATATAGTCGATGGACTGCGAAGAGAGGCAAAAAAATGGGTCCAATTCACTGAAACCTCTGTGCTTGGTTGACAACTGGCTGAGGCTGGTCCTGCAGAACTGACTATGGAGTGAATCTGAGACCTGGTTACATAAAAAGATGCTAAAGGGAATAGAAATTTGTACTCAGGTTATTTTATTATTATTAAGAAACGGAGATCAACAGGGCCACAGCTGCAGGCTTTAGCACTAGAAGGGCCAGAATTCCATTTCTACTAGAAAGGCAACGAAAGGTCATTTTGACTGCCAGATTCCAAATTGTATTGTCTGCTATGACAAATGCCCAATATAGAGAATGATGTGTTTATTATTTAAGGATATACTTTATATTTATGAAGATATACATATATTTATATGAAACTTTCCTCGGAGAGTCACTTTCATCCGCTTCTTATTCAGAAAGATCATCGGTCTGCGCTGTTCAATTCTTGGAACATCAGTCAGGTTTCCTCAGCAGTCATCTCTCTCTTTGAGCTTCTCTTTGCTAAAATAGATTTGTCTATTTTTCTCAGTTTCAATCCAAAACTTTGAAAATTGTTTTGTACACTACAGTGATAGTTGCAAATAAATGTGAAAACGGTCAAAATGACCCTCATGGCTGTTCTAGTGTTAAATAAATAGGAAAGCAACATAGTTTGAATAATTACTTTGGTTCATGGTAAATAAAAATGCCATCAGAAAAATAAACACTGCAGTGACACTTGCAATAGAAATAGATGCTGAAAAATGCTTGTTCAAGGTGATAGCTACCTTTGTAATACTCAGGTAGCCACATTTTGATAGCATACCCTGCTTCCTCTACTCTCCTGACAACGAGACTGTAACTCACACAGTGAATACATTGTAGACCATTTTCTACTAAGGACTGAGAACACAAACATGTTAGGAAAATGTTAACTGATGAAATACTTGATTTCAAAGAGGGGTCAACCTCTCTTATGCTTTCATTCAGTCAACATTATGAAGCTCTCCTTGCTATCCATCAGAGGATGCATATTGCTTTTCAGACCCTGAGGCTGCCGTCCTCCACAGTCAACACATCTGAGGTGTTGTCTTCCTTAAAGCCACTTATGGTCTGATCAAGTCTGTTTTGCTAGCTGACCACTTTTAAGTAGCACTAATCAATACTCTACCTTTATGCCTTTTTACACCTATTTAACCCCATTTAATCACCTGGCTGGGTTATGTACTTGATTCTGATTAATGAAACCCCCTTGACAATGGTAATTCATTCTGCATAACAGCTCTGCACAACAAGAGAAGGAGGGCTGAATGAGGATGACAGTCAACATTTATATTCCTGCAGCAGACCTGTTCACCTTGTCAGATGTAAACTTCAATAGAAATGTTCAGTTATACGATTATTATATTAGCATGCTAATGTTTTCACTTGACCGTGAATTGAAATGTTTGGTTTGATGTTTGTGCTGCAAAGAGGAGTAGAATCTGTAGCCAAAAGTGCTACCACTGTGGATTTAGAGAGAACATAATCTGTATATATGTTATTTTAAAATCAATATAATAACCATTAAATCAATATTTAGTCTCAATATGTTTGCGATTTTAGTCAGTAGCTGCTGACAGTCAGGATAATGCATGGTGAAAAGGAAGTTATGAAAATGATAAACTTGTTTATTTGAAGATTGGTCAAATTACTGTCAAATGACTTTCAAATGACTGTGAGCCTACATATAAAGCAACAATATAGCAATTTCATTTAGCAGACGCTTCTGAATCTGGCAGTCCTATTTGATCAATATTTGCCCTTCAACTCCCACAATCAGCAAATTGACAGACAGCCTTTTTTCACTTATGCAATATCACAAAAGTTAGACACATCCTGCTTCAGAACGATGCAGAAAAACCAGTCCATGCATTTGTTACTTCCAGGTTAGATTACTGTAATTCCCTTTTATCAGGCTGCCCTAATAAGTCTCTAAAGACTCTTCAGCTAGTCCAAAACGCTGCAGCTCCAGTACTCACCAGAACTAGGAAGAGAGAGCACATTTCTCCTGTGTTAGCTTCTCTACACTGGCTCCCCATAAAATCTAGAATATAACTTAAAATCCTTCTTCCGGCCCTACAAAGCCCTTAAAAATCTGTCACCTTCACATCTTAAAGAGCTCATAATGCCCTATTACCCCTCAAGAACACTACACTCCCAGCATGCAGGCCTGCTTGTGGTACCTGGAGTCTACTAAAAATAGTATGGGAGGTTGTGCCTTCAGTTATCAGGCCCCTCTCCTTTGGAATCATCTACCAGTGTGGTTCCTGGAGGCAGACACCATCTCTACTTTTAAGATTAGGCTTAAAACTTTCCATTATGGTAAAGCTTATAGTTAGAGCTGGCTCAGGCTTGGACCAGCTCTTAGTTATGCTGTTATAGGCCTAGACTGCCGGGGAACTGACACACTGGGATCCTATTTTTCCCTCTCTCTCCTCTGTCTACCTATCACTTACTTTAACTCTTCCTGTCCCATTAAAGTTACTAACCATAGACCTTTCTGGAGTCCCTGAGCTCCCTTGTCTTTTAGGTTCCTCTGGATCTCTGCCGTAGACGGCCTGCTGCTGTGGACGTGCCAGACTGCAGCTGCTGCAATTACTATCATCCGTTTCACCACTGTCACCTTTCTCTCTCTCTTAATATCCCACTATCCTTCTTTCCAGCAGATGTCTGCCTAACATGAGTCTGATCCTGCCCGAGGTTTCTGCCTGTTAAAGGAAGTTTGTCCTTGCCACTGTAACTTGCTAAATGCTGCAAAGTGCTCTGCTCATGGTGGATTAAGATGAGATCAGACTGAGTTCTGTCTGTAAGATGGGACTGGATCTTATCCAGTATTGATGTTGGGTTTTTGTTAACAATTTAACATAGTACGGTCTAGACCTGCTCTGTTTGTAAAGAGTCTTGAGATAACCTTTGTTGTAATTTGGTGCTATGTAAATAAAGATTGACTGGTTGACTGGTTGACTGATAGATTGATTGATTGATTGATTGATTGATTGATTGATTGATTGATTGATTGATTGATTGATTGATTGATTGATTGATTGATTGATTGATTGCTTATTGATTGATTAGTGCAACATAGACCCAGATCCAGACAGGAGAGAGCAACATGAGTGAGTCCCAAACAAACAGCACTAGTGTTCAAACATAATTGTAGAGTTGTAGTCAGCTCCATGACTGAGGGCATCTCGGAGATAATTGTTTTGTTTTCATGCTCCACTAATTTTATGTTTTTCTCTCAGCACATGACTCTCATCAACTTGTTTATAATCTGATTTTATTTTTGTCACAGTACACAGCGTATTTTAGAGAAACACAAAATAAACTAAACTGAAAGACCTCTCAGAAATTCATCAGGAGTGAGACTAATCAAACTGTCGAAGAAAGTTGAAGATCTATTACCTGAGCGCACAGATTTGTCTCCAAGGTATCCGAGGACGAGACAGATTAGGCAGGAAAGTGAGGATTTACTTTCCTCTGAATCTCCTGAATGTGGGAAGGAATGATTGTTTGCCTCCATTGTTTTCTGTTTAGTTGTATTTAAAAATGTGCATAATTTAAGTGACTAATGGTGTAATCCTTGCTGATACAAATGTAGTGATATTAAGAGAGAAGGATTCATTTTTGCATTTCATCATTTCTGTTAATCTCTTGGTTTGAGTTGCACTTTGGATGACCCTTCAGGGATTTAAATGTAAAAAGAGTGCCCTCTGTTTGCCCTTGTAGTTCATTATGTTAAATTATGTTATGTTTATCATTTAATTTAATCAATAATATAGAAATGTTGTCTTTTTTCATAATTCAATTTCCACCACAATAGGTTGCAAAAATATTCACCACAATGCAGAGAATAAGTGTTAGACACAGAGGGCTGCAGCCAATCCCAGCAGACTTTGAGTGGAAGGCAGGGTACACCATGGACAGGTCGCCAACCTATCACAGGGCTAACATGGAGAAACAGACAACCATTCACACACAGACTCACACTTACGGGCAATTTAGAGTGACCAATTAACCTAGTGAGCATGTTTTTGGACTGTGGGAGGAAGTTGGAGTACCCGGAGAGAACCCACGCATGCACGGGGAGGACATGCAAACTCCACGCAGAAAGGCACCTGCCTGACCTGCCTGACCTGCCTGACCGGGGACTCGAACCAGGAACCTTCTCGCTGTGAGGCTACCCACTGCACCACCGTGTGGCACATAACCACCACAGCTTCTAAATTAATAGGTCTCCCCACACCAAACCTCACAGATTTAAACAACAGGGCCATTGCACACATTGCAACCTCAATAGAACAGGACGTCACACATCCACTGAACACCTACCTCATCCCACTTCCCTCAGGAGATAGATACAGGGCACCGAGGAAGGGCTCGCCTTGGAAAAAGCCTGATCCCTGCTTCTAAAGCGGCCCTGAACAAAAGGCCTAGAGTCTAGACTTTGTTTCTTTGAAATGTTGATGTTGGTGTTTTAGCTAGCTTGCAGTGCATTTTGTGTTTTGTGATGTATATGTCTGTGGAACACAGAAGGGGCTGTGGAAAAGAAGTTGAGTCTAAAGTATGAATTCACCTTAAACTGGGAGTACCATGGGTTTGGAAGGAGGTGCCCTTATTTTTGATTTCGTCCCTGACCCTCAAACAGCCTGAGTACGCCATTGTTTGAATTGTGTTTGGTGGAGGTGAAAGCTACCTGGTGTGGAGGATGTTTCTGCTGCAGTAACTCTTATTCATTTATGGTTCTTTGTTGTCACTTTGAGGCAGAGAGATGAACTCTTTCAGTATATCCCCATGAATACAGGTCTTTCAGATTGATGCTGAATCGTATTGACTCTGTTCCATGTTACTTCAGGTTTATGTGTTTCAATTAGGATCAGATAATTAATGCTGGAAGAAAATGCATGCTAGTTTTGAAAAATAATCAGATGAAAAATATGTTTTAAAACAAGCAGCTTTAGATCGACGCTCAACAGTAAAATGCCAAACTAACATTTAATACGTCCACAAAGACGTTTAATGAGCCATCTGCAGGTTTATAGCTTGATTATATGACCAATTACAGCGCGAGTCCTCTGGCCTCACATGAGTTTATAACTCATTATACATGAGCTTTTTTATGAATAACAACAAGGGAGATGGATCATGAGGCGCTCCCACCGATAAATGTTCTGCACTTCTGGTGGAATTTTTAAAAAGGTCTGTGTTTCTTTCTTTACACTCTTGTTTGAAAGTCATGTGGATTGTTCGAAGATTCATACATCGAAACCAACCAGAGGTTTTCTGACCCTCTGTTAGGGTAACAAAGCCCTGAAGCTGTGAAAGTGTTAAAGGTTGTGAAATCTTTTATCATCAGAGCTGGAGGACGATAACCAACAAAACCACTGAGAGGAGACTTTTTATTTTGTCTTCAGTTTGTTCTGTGACATGAATCTATTACAGAGCAAGGCATTGTGGAATTAAAGGAGCCAAAGTCCTGCTGGACAATCTGGATTCATTAAAAGCCTCCCTCGCTCTGACTGTAAATGACTTTATTTAGACAAAAGACAGGCTCAAAGAGATTAGAGGACACTGGATGAAATCTTCACAGAGGTTATACGACTTGCTCCAAACGTCTTTCATCCTCAGAGAGATCCTCAGACACGAACAGGAAGCAGGATGATACTTTTTTAAAAGCTGACTGGGTGCACAGTTGAATTTAAATAAGCTTAATTTAGTCAAACTTTAGGCGGGGCACGTGAAAATGTGGTGGAATGTCAACTCATAAAGCACAATGACACATTCAAAGCTCATAATGTCTGTGCTAACTGTACCAAGGTGACAATAGTTTTAATTGGCTTTCAAAGCTGTTTTTTGTTTAGTTTAGATTTCATTCTTCTGAAAATGTTTCATTTTAGTTCAGTTTTTAGTTTTATGTAATCTGGGATATTTGTAAAGACCAAAACACAAAATGGCCTGAAGAGACAGTGTGAAGACAAAACTCAAAACATCACACCATCTTAAGTACGACAACCATCCATAACAGGCCAGCCACAGGGTTTAACTTGTACCTAATTACAGATACGTCATGTTACTTCGCTTAGCAACAGATGGATCCATGCTGAATGAAGGTTGCTGTTTGTGGGACAGAGGAGGCTACAGTGAGAGACACACTTTCACCCTTTCAAAGTAAAAGTCAGACAACCAATCAATGTTGTCCGTCCATCTTTCCCAAATCGATCCATCGATCTCATCCACAGTGACACCCAGTGCTTCTGGTGTGAGGATCACTGTCTAATTTTAAAGTCGCTCTGCATTTCCAAATATACAAACTGACTGTTTCTGTTAAGACATGCTCGTGAACAAAGAGCATACGGTGCTGCTCTCTCTCCCACAATAGGTCAATGTAGATTGCCCTTTGATGATCCCTCTCACTCCTCACTATAAAAATAAACAAATATTAATCCATCCAGATCTTCAGGAAGAGAGGATTTTCTTAAACAGATTTGGAATGGCAGTATTGATGTTTATGTTCTCACCATCCAAGGCATAGGTCACCAACTGGCGGACCGTGGTCTGGTTCCGGACCTGGAAGCTGTCCCATATGGACCCGGCCTGATGTACTGTCAGGAGAAGATTATGATTCAAAACGGGGCACTTCAATTTAAACCGGCAGCTTTGTAGTCTTTAGGGTAGTGGTTTAGCGGATGAAGAAATGTACAGACCAATGGCATGCGAGTTAAGTCACCCCACATGATATAACTCAGCCAATCAGGTCTATGCATTCCTGGCGGTAAACATTATGACTATGCAGACATATGAGAGTGTTATACCCTTTTTCCACCAAGGCAGTTTCAGGGCGGGTCGGTGCCGGTGCTCAATTGAGAACCAGTTTTTTGTGTTTTGCACTGCTTACGTCAGGGGCGAGGGGTGAGTGGATAAAAATGGGTGGATCATTACCTTTCTTCTCATATGAAGTTGCTTTCCATGTCAAGCACAATGAGTAGCACACCTGATCTAAGGCAAAACAATTTAAGCATACTGACACAAGGTAGGTTGGGGGACCCAGAAGCAGACTTGCACACAGGAGCAGGTGGTTTTGAAAAGAGTTTTAAAAAATCCCTCTCAAAGATTACTAAAACTGAGAGGCTAAACCTGAACCACAAATAGACAGGCAAAAGACAGAAGAAAACAGCTCACGACTTCTACTCGACAACATAGCTGAATTTCTGACAGCAGCCTGCTGCCAGCACCCAACCTGTACCCCCCCCTCTGAATGCTGATCTGCCTCAGCTGTGAACTGAGCAGGACAGAGCACACAGGTGTGCTGATCATGTGGCAACTGAGAGGGGGGAGAAAAGAAAAACAAAACACTACAGGATTAATATATTCATAAGAAATAAAAACTAAATCGAATGCACAGAGTCCAACATTCACAGAGGAGGGATCGTTACACATACCACGTTTGAAGAACAGCATGCTCTACTCATGTAGTGATGGTTTGAATACTAGTGCTATAATTCAGTGGGAGAACAAAACACTGTCTCAGTGGCATAAATGTTTCAGGGAAAGATCTTGAGTAAGCTCTTAAAAGTACCTGATAGAACAAAGAATAATTAAAGGAATTAATCTCTGATGTTATTAGGTCTAACCTGAATTGAACTCCTGGTGCTGCATCTGAGTCAACTATGAAGGATGATCAGTCAGGGCCAAAGATGAACACAAGATATATATATATATTTTTTTTTTAAGTTAGATTTTTGGGCATTTTCGCCTTTAATAGACACGACAGCTGAAGAGAGACAGGAAATGTGTGGAGTAGAGAGGGGGGGAGGACATGCAGTAAATGGTCAAGGCTGGAATCGAACCTGTGACCTCTGTGACGAGTGCTTTAGCCTCTGTATGTGGGGCACGGGCTTAGACCACTAGGCCAATGGCGCCCCGATAAGAGACATTTTTTACTGTAATTTATTTTACTTTAGATTTGAAAATGTACAGTAGAAGTTTCAGTTTTATTTAATTTTGTAAAGATTAGATTTTTTTTATCAGAAAATGTTTTGACATTCTAGTTTTCATTATTTTGTTTATTTTTAAACTACAAAATGAATCTTGCACATTTTGGCCAAACATGACCTTAGTTTCACACTATATGTTTCATATCAGAATGACACACTGACAATTGACACTAAAGTTTCTTTTAAACCGCCTACGGACAGAAGCTTAAGTCAGTAAAGGGCCTTCACCTCTATGTACCAATCGTTGGGGAATTTGTCTTAGCCGGGGCGCAGCAAGTCGTGAGCTGCGGCGCAGTTTGTTCCCCGTATTCTGTGAACCCTTCTTCACATACACAGTTCTTGACTCTCCTGAGTGTGCAAACCATCGGCCTTGGATGTACAACTCAATCTCTCACTACAGTGAATATGCGAGGGCTTCAAAGAAAAAAAGTGCTCAATTCCTGCAGGAGCTGTCCATTTTACCTCCAGCACCACTTTTGTCACTCAAACACAGGCCACTGAGAGATGTTATCAACACACTGTTGTTTGAAGCACTGGATTATAATGAGGCCTGCTTTCTGTCCAGTGTGTCAGACACAGAGGTCTTAAAAATGGAGCATGTTTTCCCTGAAACTCCCAAATTTTGATGAGGGTAATCAGGTCACGAATAACTGTCATAAAGCTGCAGCATGCGGGGAGCATCAGGCACAACCAAATGTACCAGATGTGAGTGCAATGGATGAACTGTGCTGGAACCTTTTCAGTGGGTGCTCTGGCCCTAAAGCACCCACAGATAAGGCACCTATGGTCGTGAAAATCAGGCCTCAGGTCGGACTACTGATTCCAACAGGTGTTTTACACTTGGAACACCTGCACCTTTACATTCTCTGCTCCACCCCTGATAGATGTGTATTCAACTATGTTAAGAAAATCAATAATTGGGTTGTGTTACATCTGATAAATCACTCATTGAAATTGTTCCCAATGAAGCTAACTCTGACTAGCTTTGAACACTTCCTCTGTTGACATTTGTGGAGCTTGGGCTTATTAATAATCTGAGTGCAGGATTTTAATACCAGCATGTGTGCTGACTTGTCATCTTTTCATAAATGAGTGTCCCACCTTGTGAGTTGTGTGTAAACATGTAGCAGTGTTTACTCTCACTGTGCGGTGCAGGGTGCCATTTAAATGTGTGAATTGTGAGAATGTGTTAATGAGTGTGATGCACCACGCATTAAATGTGTGGTTTAAAGCAGTTTGAAGCTATCAGAATACTTCAAGGCAATCTTCAACCTGTAACTATCTACAGATCATCAAAACAAGAGAGCTGATATAAGTTATATTTACAGAAAACACACACACACACAGAGGGCTTAAAGTCAGTGGTCAAAGTATGTGCTATTTGTTTGTGCTGCTGTAGAAACATGACTGTGTCAGATGGCGGCCTCAGTGGAAGGGGACCAGCTCCTTCTGTAGACTTGAAAATTCGTATGAATATCATTTTCGTGAGGTTCTTTTCTGGACACTTCACTTCAAACAGAGGCGTAATCGAAACATGAGGTGACAGTGGAATGTATTTGTTCACCGGCATCCAAAAGTGCAGTGAACAATATTTACAAAAAGTGCAAAAAAATGAAACTGCAATTAACAAAATTTACAGAATTTACCAACAAGGAAAAATGTCCATAATAACTCTTAAATTACCACAAGGGAAAAAAACTGTTGTACTGAAGACATGGCTGGGCAGTTACTTTTGGTGCAACAAAAACAAGACTAGGCAGCTATCTTTAAAACCTCTTAGCCCCTCCCACTGGGCATCAATAATTACACAACCAAAAGCAGACTTTCTTAACATTTAAGGAAATGTAATCTTTTAAACCTTAGCACATTTCACAAAGATAATTGTGACTCTTTTAGTTGGTATATCATTTAAATCCAAGCCACATTTTTAGGACATAAATGAAGACAAGATTACAGATAGAGCTCCAAAGTGTGCACCCTTGTTTACTTTACAGAACGGCGAGGGACAGCGGAATACTGGCGTTGTTAACCGGGTGAATGGAGACACTGATCGAGAGGGAGAGTTTGGCGTGGGTATGTGTGTGCCTGCGTGCACTGCCTGCAGTCAGTCATGGTGCCGCTCTGTTTATGTCAAGTGTGTTCTGCTAATTGTTGCTAAATTCTGCATTGTACCATAAGAATTTAAAGAAAAACATAACATAGTATAGTGCTGGTAGATTAAAATTATAATACATTATAACATCAGGGACTCAGTTGTTCCTGTAACTGCAGACCGCTTCATGCTGCAGATTTGATATAATGAATAACATCATATTAAAAGATGAACACTGGAGTTTAACTGAATGAATAATGCAATTATGTAGCTGCCACATATGTTGTGAGTTTTCTAATATTTGTTCAGATGCACATTGCTCTTTTTGATAGTTAAATAAACCTTTAATATAATGATATACTCCCAAATGTTCCTCTGACTCTGGAACAATCAGAGTTCAGCGTTGTTCTGTCCTTTTTGCAACATTCATAATTACATGAAATATATTTTCTTTTACATCAAGCCCGTTCAGCTGGTGCTCTGAAGGAGAGCCATCCTCCCCATAATGCCCTCATTTCAGGGTTATTGACTTTCAAATATACTGGAGATTGAATAATAAAAATCTGCATTACTAGAATTTAATGGTTGTACACTTTTTCATTTCATTCAGAGAGATGGACTGAACACTACATACTTGAAGAAAATTACCCCTGGAAGACCCTAGACAGAATACAGTAATTTTCCTTCAGACCAGCAGCCTGCAGAGGTTTCAGCTCCATAGCTGGAGGACTCATCTCCTCAGGATGTCTTTCATAGAAAAACTAAGAATATTAATGGTTTTTGTTGTTTGAACATCCATGTCATTTAATTTTCCAGCACATGATGTGCAGTCAGTTCAGCACATGGAGCAGACGCTGTCTTTTGTGGAGCGCAGCAGCAGAGTGCTTGTACATTAATGTAATAACATTTTATCCTTGTCCTTTTTATAGATATAAATAATATAACGTAGAAAACAAAATATTTAGTTTATTGAACTCTATTTATTTCATCATTATTAATTTGTCGTCTGTCATTTGAAATGAACCCAAATGTCTTAGTCAAGTTAAGCAGCAGTTTCCAGCTATGGTGGTGTATAAAGAGAAGAGACACAAAGATGTTAGAGAAGGGGAAAAGGGAGCAGTGCATGGTTGTGTGAAGCTGCCAAGACTGGATGAGAAACACATTTTGTCTTTAGTTGTTTGCATGTTTGAAAGCAGCTACATGTATTTGCATTGATTAAACACAAACTGAAAGTATCCTGCTCGCTGGATGTTCTGGAAAACCAAACACTGTGGTGCTCAAGCTCATTACATCATCCACAGGCAACACAGCTGAGTTTATATCTCCAGAAACCGTGTCTGCATCAACTTTACTGTGGCTGCAAGTCATGATGATGATGATGACGATGATGATGATGATGATGATGATGATGATAATGATGATGATGATGATATTTATTATTAACATTTTTTTTGGTGGTATAATTAACTATTATAATTATTATTATGATGATGATGATGATGATGACGATGACGATATTTATTTTTAATATTTTTTTTAGTGGTATAATAAACTATTATAATTATTATTATGATGATGATGAGGATGAGGATGAGGAGGATGAGGATGAGGATGAGGATGATATTCATTATTCATATTATCATTATATGTAGTATCGACTGTTATTATTATGATGATGATATTTACTATTGATATTTTTTTTAGTGGTATAATAAACTATTATTATGATGATGATGATGATGATGATGATGATGATGATGATAATGATGATGATGTTGATGATGATGATGATGATGATGATGATGATGACGATGATAATGATGATGATGATGATAATGATGATGATGTTGATGATGATGATGATGATGATGATGATGATGACGATGATAATGATGATGATGATGATGGTGATGATATTTATTTTTAATATTTTTTTTTGTGGTATAATAAGCTATTATAATTATTATTATGATGATGATGATGATGATGATGATATGCATTATTCATATTATCATTATAAGTAGTATTAACTGTTATTATCATGATGATGATGATATTTATTATTAAAGTTATATTAGTGCTTTAAAGAATCATTATTATTATCATGGTGATAATGATGGTAAAAATTAAGATGATGATATTATTAATATTATTAGTAGAAGTAATATAAACTATTATTATTGTAATTATTATTATTATTATTGTTATTATTATTATATTGACAACAACAATAATAATAATAGTAATAGTAATAATAGTAATAATAATAATAATAATAATAATAATAATAATATAATAACAACGTATTGTTATTGTTTTTTGTGTGTTTTTTAATTATATCTTTTTATATTCTAGTTGGTGTTGTCTCTGTTAGTGAATCAGGTCTTGAGAATGCCAAAAGAAACACCACACTATTGCAATTTTTAAGAGTTAGCAAGAATTGACAAGCAATAAAAATTAAGATGTCAGAAGAATCTGAGGGTCTGATTCATTAAAGTTCATAATTTATTTATTATTTAATTATTTTATCTTTATTTTACCAGGTAAAAAAATGTTTGAGAACCAGTTCTCATTTCCAAACATGACCTGGCCAAGAGGCACAAGCAGGAACACATACACATACACAAGATAAAATCCAACTCCACTCTTATTTGCAAATACTTTATTTCCACACATTATTTTGTACGTCATTGACTGCAATTAACTGTTCACTTATACAACCATTTTTGCTGCAATAGAAATCAAATAAGACCTGAAAATTGCGGTAAATAGGCACATTTGAGCTAACCTGGTGACTGGAGATAACACCTCATGCTGTTGGGTAAAAACATTAACAAATGGATTACAGAATCCAGTCAGCGTAGGAACCAGCAGGGTGATAATGACTGCTGCCGGTTCTTCCTTTGTATGGCTGTGATTCACTTCTGGCTTCTTTACATTTCTTTTAGCCTCGCGTACTGGTACACTCCTCTGCACAACAGGAGATAATCATGGTTGAATACGTAGATTACAGTTTAGAGCGGCGGATTTGTGGACAAGCGTATTCATTAAGCAGCAGATAAATAACAGCAATAAGATAAATTATAAAAGACGAAAACAAAACAGAGAGTGGTAATATAAAATACTTAAAAATAAAACAAATTCATCAAAGTCAAATTAATAAGATAATGTAAATAACAGATAAATACCAGAAAATAATTTAAAATAAAGATGTTAATGCAATGATAATAACGGCCCATAGACAGTATAAAAAGCCATGTCTGTAGTTTCCTTTTAAACACACCTTGAGAGCTCATCATGTTGGTGTCCATGGGCAGACAGGTCGAGAAACAGAAAGGGTTAATGCACTACAAACTGGTTATGCAGAGCAAATAGTGCCTCTGTGATGTATGCATAAGAAAATATCTAATCCACAAACAGGCTTTAACAGCTAGGCTCAGTTAGAGTGAAGATTTTACCATCTGCTGAGAGATAGTGATTTCTATGAGGCAGGGTTACATGTGATAATAAAAAGGTTAGTGTAGTGTCTAATGTGGAGTGATCATGACAACAATTGTCATCCACCTGAATGAGTCTGTGACCCTCCAGTCAGTTATAATTACTTTGACATGACTGGTATTATAGTAATTAGGGGTTAAGTCAGTCGTTGTTCAACCTTCTCAGTAACAGGACCGGGGGTTTGTCTTTCCTTTTTTGTCATCTAAACGAGACTCCCTTGTCACATCTGCAATGGTTGTACTCCACGGTACACAGGTAGAAGAGTCCCCTCCTCATTCAGATCATCATCTTTATGTTACAGTGGCCCTGATTTCATTTCCACATCACAATGGAAGCCCTTAACTGGATTTTAACCCAGAACCATCAGATTGAAAGGTAGCAGGCCTATCCTCAACACCACAGGGCTGCTTGGATGAGCTTTCTGTTTAAGGTCTTTTCATTCCACTATTTGGATATTGTACTTCAAAAGCACAGTTCAAACTAAAATGTGAAGAAAGTGATTCCCCCGCTGGAATTTGAACCTGTCACAGCTACGGATCTGAGCAGTTTCCATTCCAGTCAATGTGTTATTGTGTTAACTTCCACTGGATCCGGTCCGCTGCGTTCTGGCTGCGTCTCTGATCCAGCAGTTCGCAGCCCTCCGGATCAGAAACACAAGACTTCTATTTTTGCAGGATGCCGGAGCACGACGCATCACTCTCAACAGAGCAGATGGAGCGGGACAGGAAGTCAGGCACCAAAACAAAATGAAAACATCCGGTTAATTTTCAGAATAAAACACTCTGTCTTATCACCAGATCGTATTTCACTTAACTACAATGACAGACCGTCATGATGAGTGGAGCCAGGCCTGGAGTCAACATGTCAGAGGTTTTCAGAGGACCAGAAAGATAACATGGATGAGGAGAGGAATCGGATATTCATCAATGAAGTTACTACAGCGGGAAAACCTCGGTCTCATGATTCCAGCTGCCCGGCGGTCATGCTCCGTGCTAAGTTCTGAAAACGCGACTGGCGGGCGTTCAGGGACACAGATTTGGTGGAAATCCGATGTTGTGATGAAAGTGTACAGCAAAGAGTAGAGGTGTGAACTGCACGGAGCTGCAAAAAATGCTCTTGGATATATCTTGCGGGCGGCAATGGCCACAGGCGGCTGTGGCTCAGTGGATAGAGTCGGTCTTCTATCAATCAGAAGGTTAGCGGTTCGATCCCAGCTCCAGCAGTCTCATGCCGAAGTGTCCTTGAGCAAGACACTGAACCCTGAATTGCTCCCTCTGTTGTTCAGAGGTGTGTAAATGTGAACGAATGAGATCAGCTAATTCTGATGGTCCCTCAGCAGCCTCTACCATCAGTGAGTGAATGGGTATGGATGGGTGAACGTGACGAGTAGTGTAAAAGTGCTTTGAATGGTCAGAAAGACTAGAAAAGTGCTATATTAGTACAAGTCCATTTACCATTTACCATATCATAAGTGCAATATTCTTAGTGGATTGGATTAAAGTGACATACCTTTTGATGTTTGTATCAGTGAAAATTGGCCAGGTCAAGTCAGTTGTGTTGCTTGAACGAACTGATGGAATTTCTGCCTTTCCAATCACCTTGCTTTTGATTTGAACACAACCTCAGATATCCTTGAAACTACCAAAGAGTCATCCGTAATCACAAGAAATCAAAAATCTCTCCCTCATCTGCATGAGCACATTACTACACTTAACAAACAAGCAAAATCATCAACAAAAAGTGCGACTCCTCGGCTCCTCTGCAGTGCGTTTCACATTCCCTCCAACAGATACTTCCCTGATTTCTGTCTGTGATCCGCACCTGTTGGCCCTGCACGCCATGATGAACATTTGAATCTTGAGCAGGTGCTCTTGTGTTGTGCAAAACATCACCCTCTAAGTCACCATCCCCACAGTGTGTTGATGCTAATGCATGTAACTCTCTCTGACACACATCTCCGAGCGTCTTTTCCTGGCATAATTTGTACCTTGACTGTCAGCTCACATGCAATCAAATCCTTTTTTGTGCGCCATGAAATTTGTCATCTTAACCCCTCTCTTTCTCTCTCTCTCTCTCTCTCTCTCTCTCTCTCTCTCTCTCTCTCTCTCTCTCTCTCTCTGTGTTTCCTTCCTCTTGCACTTAAGCACAAACAGACACACACCCCAGAGGGCATGAATCCCTGTGCGCCAACACAAGTGCACTGAGTTATGAGAGGCAGGTGTGAATTATGACACCGTCAATTAGGTGTATGTAGCGGTGGTGCTGCGTGCGCTTGTGCGTGCGTGTGCTGAATAAATCAGGCTTTCTTGGGAACACTGATTTCAATTTTAAATTGTTCCCTGGAACACTGTTAAAGGAAGGCAGCTTAGCAAATACGTGAGGAAATCCCTTGCCAGGATTTAGATGAACATTGCGTCGTTCTCTGGCCTTAATTTAGTGCTCGTGGAGCTTTTCAGCTTCATTAAAACAGCTCTGCTCACACTCAGTCACGAGCAAGAAATGTCACAACATTTCATCAACTTTCTTTGCGATTGGTTATCCGTCTGTGGCATTTATTTGTTTTTTTTTCTGACTGAAACATATGTTCAAGTCTGAGAAGTCTGTATTCAGTTAAGTAATAATCATCTACACTGAATTGCTGGGAGCTGCCCAGCACAACCAGTCTTCTCCCAGTGGCAGCAGGAATCTGTTGTATTGGCAGGATTATATTTCATACCACACAGAAGAACCATCATCCAGAGACACAAACTGAAGGGAAAAGGAGAGAGAATGTATGTCGTTAACATAAAAATCTGATTGAGAAAATGTCTTTTACAGCCAGCCTGAGAATGGAAACAATGTATACACTAGTGTATTAAATTATTATGTACTACACTGAGGATTGTCCATTATATGTGAATAAATAATCAGCCTTAAGCAGTGTTCTGATTTTACCGCTAAGTAACATTATCGTAAACACAACGAGGCAAAAGAGATGAAAATGAAAAAAAATGCTGTAGACAATAACAGTAAATAATCACAAAGCCAGATGAAAATATGATTACATGCACTACCAGTCAGAAGTTTGGAAACACCTTCTCATTCAACGTTTTAAAAAAAAATTTAATTTTTAAAAAAACTGTAGAATAATACTGAAGACATCAAAACTATGAAAGAACATATATGAAATTATTGAATGAAAAAAAAAAGTGTTAAACAGAACAGAATATGTTTTATATTTTAGATTCTGTAAAGCAGCCCCCTTTTTCCTTCATGACAGCTTTGCACACTCTTGGTATTCTCTCAGTCTGCTTCATGAAGTGGTCTCCTGGAATGGTTTCTAATTAACATGAGAGCCTTGTCAAGAGTTCATTTGTAGAATGACTTGCCTTCTTAATGTGTTTGAGACCATCAGTTGTGTTGTACAGAGGTAGGGTTAGTACACAATGGATAGCCCTATTTGACTACTGTTGTAATCCAGATTATGGCTAAACCAGATTATTTCATAGTCTTGATGCCTTCAGTATTAATCTACAATTTTGAAAATAATTATAATTAATGAAACCCATTGAATGAGAAGGTGTGTCCAAACTTTTGACAGTAGTGTATCTGTTAACAGTTTATTTAGCGTCTACCAGACATTGTAGTCCTGAGACTCTAAACAGCACACAGCTGACAGTGAACACAGGTGTCATGAGACAATAAGAAAATCATGACTGGGTTGTTTGGATCATAGACTTGTTGCTGGCTGTGGTTCCTGCTCTCTGCAGAAGCTCTGTTGCTAATGACACATCACTGTTTACCTCTTGATTGTTTTCATTTGCTAATTCGAGGCTACTTATGTGCTTCTATGAGCCACGTCTAACATTGTTGTCATCAGCAATATTTTCATGTAAATAATTTGACCTAAAGCCCCTGACGTCTCTGGAATTAAGTTCAATTTCATTGGCTGGATGCAGCACTGAAAAAATGAAAGACAAAAAGTGTATTTGATTAGAGTCCAGGATCTGTAGTTTGATGTTCAAGCAAGAAAAAAAGATAAATAAAATACATTTTTCAAACAATGTATACAGGACTACGGCTGCTGGTGTCACTAATAAGGAATAAGCCACAGCAAGCTTTTGGAGGAACCCCAATATTAGGAAGGTGAAAAAAATCAATCCACAATATCAATTCAGGTATAAAAATCAGTGACCATCTTTGTCTTTTCTTAGATAAGCATGATTTATGCCATCCAAGTCTTGATACAATGATACAATTTTATTTTTACATAAATGATGGCTTTATTAAACTAAAAAAAAAAAAAGCTGATAAAAGCTTACCAGAGAGCATTTTCTCTATTTACTGAAGTGCCTTGGGATGCTGTCATCCATCCATTCACTTATCCCAGTCAGGGTCACATGGGTCGCCGGGTTTGGAGCCTATCCAAGCCAGCATTTGGTGAGAGGCAGAATCCGTCCTGGACAGGTCTCCAGCCTATCACAGGGCTAACAAGTAGACTGACAACCAGAGACACACACACTCACACCTATGGGCCAATTTAGAGAGGCCGATTCACCTGTCGAGCATGTCTTTGGACAGTGAGAGGAAGCTGAATGGAACCAATGCAAGCACAGGGAGAACATGGAAGCTCCACACAGAATTCAGACCAGGAGCCTTCTTTCTGTCAGACTTAAATGTTTTATTGCGGCTGTACTTTTGTTGTGTCAGCATTTCTGACCTGCCATTGGACGAGTGAAAACTTAAAATCAGTCACATGATCACCATTTATAAACAGCTGGATGTGTCCTGATGTATTTCAAAGTGGCAGAGCGACAAGAGACCATCATGGGAACAAACCAGGAAGCAATGACCTGCCCACATGTACATTGGCATATGTTTTGTATCTTTATTATTTCTATAAATATAATTGCAATGTACTCAGCCTGTTTCCTATTATTTGTTTGATTACTGTTTTAATAAATATACTGTGCTAGATGAATTTCAGGACATCTAGCTTTAATTTTCAAAGCCTGGTGTGTAGTTGTCAGACTGCTTACTCACTTTGGAAGCAAACACAAAGACATTTCTGACATCAAATATTGGTTTTAAAATCTGGAAACAAGACAATTTTCTTGTTTGATAAATTCAGTTTGAGAGCAAGATGTATTTACTCTTCGAGTCTAGTTTTTCCCTTTGTATGAAGTGTTTTTTTTTCTTTACTTTTCCTCTAACAGTGTAAGGCTTGGTGTATTAAATATCAAATCAAACTTAAAGTGTTTTTTTCTTCAGGGAACAACTTTTAATGTTGATTCTTCCACTTTTGAGATGAAGCTGTTTGTTGGATTGAGCTCATTTAAGAGATGCTCTCTTAACTGCAGCAACATTCAATAATTCTGCTTTAGTCTGGAGGGTAAAATAAACAGCAAACAACTTGATATGCACTCGAGTCGGCTTTATATTGCCTAGAAAATGTGACTAATGAGTATTATTTGACAGTTTGAAAATGATCTTGATTTCTGTAATTGTTTCTTTCCACTTTGCATCTGTTGACGGTCTCAGTAATTGTGTACATACTGGACAGTATTTTAAAATCCTTATGGTTCCTCGTGAAATTCAACTAGTTTCTCATTTTCTAACAAGCTGTCTTCTTGGAAAGCTCAGAGCTCCTTTGGTGCACCATTCTGAACTGATTGTGTGCGAGCATCTGTGGTTTGACAGTAATAAAAAAAAGCAGCTTGAAACAGAGAGGTGATTCCAGTCCAAGACTCTCAGCCCCAAAGTATGAACCAGCTGTCATTGTTTACCAAGAACCACAGCCTCTGTTGTTTTTATCATAAAGCTTGATTCATTGTTGTCATATAATTCTGGTTTATTACATTTGTTAATGTAGTCTCACTGAAAAGACAGGAACATAGTTATTATTACACACTTTATTTTAAAGCCCTGTTTGCTCCATATTAGTAGAACCCGGGAACCTCTGGTCATCTGTACTATAATTGCAAAGGACGTCTTAAGCACACTGAGCATGTTTGTAAATGTAAAGTAAAAACTCAAGAATAAATCACCTTGCATATTTCAGGAAACACAGATAATTTTTTTACACATTTATGCTAAAAAAAAAAGGATTTCCGATGCGTGAACATTATAAACAAAGGTTCTGACAGCATCTTGAGTGCAACTTTAACTGTGTGATAGCTTCTGAACTTTATATGACATAAAGTTATAAACTCTATATGGTATGTCCTTAAGTTTTTGATGTATGTTCTTTATTGATGTTCACTGGATGTGGACCTCTTCTTCTTTTTTATGAATGTCCAGTAGACTGTCAGCTGTAGATGGTGATCTGCCCCCAAAGACGATGTGGACGCCATACAGCGCAGAAGCTGTTTAACTCTGAAATGTCAGGGAAATGGAGCAAATTACAGACTTCACTTATCCAGTGTGAAAGCACCACCAAACATATAATCATATATATACTGTATATACAAAGACAACAGAGATTGCCTGTCGTGTTCAGCCAGTACATGACACTGAAGACCATTCTTTTCTTATCCTCATAATTCTCTTCTCTTGCCCCTGTCTTATTTTACTCCAGTTCAGAATAATCTTGATTTGACTCTGGCTCTCTCCTTTAACTGTATATGTGAAATAAATCTCTCTGGCACACACACTCAAACACACACAGTTTTGTTTTGTGTTGTATTTTCTTTGTTGTAATCTTTCTTGGATTTCAAGATTATTTTGAAAGTTCCTTTAGTCCTCCATGTCTCTCTTGGTACCTTGTCTTGTGTCCTCATCCTTGTGTTTCTTAGTGATCCTCGTGTGTTTCTGCACTTGGGTCTAGTGATGGGAATTCCGGCTCTTTTTAGAGAGCCGGTTCTTTTGGCTCGGCTCACTACAAAGAGCCGGCTCTTTCGGCTCCCAAGTGGCTCCTCAGATTTTTTCTTGTTTGAATGACTGTATTACCTAAAATAATGTTCAATTATATGTCAAATGGATTACTAATGTAAAAAACATTCATTATATGAAATGTGCATAATTTAAAAGGCTTCATTTTTATTCTCAACATGGAGCAAAGTTCTACAGAAATTAAATTATAAAGTACAAAAAACAAGACTCATCTCAATTAGACAAAAGGGTCCAATCTCTGATGTCTCTATATTTTTTTATAAACTTTGAAACACCTTCATTAACAGCAGGTTACCTTCACTGTCTTTATTCTTCCAACTGCACTGATGGAGAAACAGTTTTAATGTCCATGACCTGGATGACTGAGAACCTTCACAGACAGATCTAATGTGCCTTTGCAGGTTTTTTGTAGAACCTAATTGATGAAATTTTCATCTTACACAGTCTACACTCTGCCTTTGAACTATCTCTACCATTGAAATGCGTCCACAGTTTACTGTGTTTCCTGCAGTCACTCGTTTTCTCACCTTTCCAGCGCGTTCTCTGTGTCGCGCATGTTTTTCCTCTCGTCTCCCTCCTGTTGGTGTGCTCACTGTGCTGTGTGTCTGTAACCCCTCCCCTCCCCGTTCTGCTCAATGTAGACACGTGATTGGTCAAGACGCCACCACGTCTTGACCAATCACGTGAGGCTTCAACAGAAAAAGACTAGAAAAAAAAAAAAAAAACGGCTCCCTGTCAGGAGCCGGCTCCCGTTGTTCACTTCAAAGAGCCGGCTCTTAGAGCCGGATCGTTCGCGACCGACACATCACTACTTGGGTCCTCTTCCTTGTTTTTCCCAACATGACACAAGCACACACACTCAAACACGTGTGCCCACACAGTAACTAGTGTGATAAGTCACCCTGGAATCTAACACTAGCCTGGCCTCCAAACATATGCAGTATAGCAGAGCACATTCAATATCCAGTTTTTTTATTCGTGTTAGGAAGATTTATTCAACCACACACGCACACACACACACACACACACACACACACACACACACACACACACACACACACACACACACACACACACACACACACAAAAACACTAACAAATAAAAAAACCTCTTCGAGAGCATCCGAATGATCACAGACAGCTGAGTGTCTTCCGTTTTGAGGAAAATGGGAGAGAGGATAAAGGATGAGCAAAGTTAAGGTGTTTATTCACCAACAAAGGAAATATAAAAATAATAAAGGAGGATCCAATCTCTCTTTTGGATTGATCCACTGATGAGTAAAACTACAATCTCACTCAGCCAAGTGGCTCTGACTGCCTCCTCTCTGCTATTCATCCTCTGCCTCTGAGAGAAAGGTGAGTACAGGTGTGTTTAACCAGAGGCTGCAGTGAGACTGAGAACAACTGCCAGGGAGCAAAAACCAACACACTGAACTCCAGCAACAGTAGTCCAAAACAATCTCTGAACTCTTCTACTTGTGCTTTAGTTCTTCTAATTAATCCTACTTTAGAAAGCCTCCCTGTGTGTGCGGTGCTGTTTCAAATAGTCCATGACCTAACGTAACCCTGCCATACAGCCTCAAAGCAGTGTGCTTTAGTTTTTTTTCACAGAGTCGACTCAGTGTGTGAAATACGTTAGAGTTAATAACTTATCACTTTGAAACCACGTCTAAAAAGCTGAATCTGAAAGGAGTTGTGGGCTCAGCCAGGTTGAGGATGAGGGCTCCTCTCATGAAGATGCAGATAGGGAAGGAAGTGTTGGCGGCTGCTCCCATAAACAACCTGCCAGCTGGTTGGACGATGAAGCAGGTGAATGGTTGGAAAGAGTGCAACATTTGGCTAGACGTCAGGAATGGAGTGTGATTAAAGAAAAAGGACCAGGTATAATTCTTGCAGAAGACCGGAATAATGGTGAAGTTTCTGGACCTGATGCGAGGAAGCTCCAGAAAAAGATCAGCAGGCAAAGAGTTGGCCAAGTCCACACAAGGTCTGTGGAAAGTCCTGTTGAAGGAAAAACAATCAGAATCAGAAATACTTCATTCATTCATACCTGGGGAAATTTGGTCATTTGCTCTTACACACAATAAAGCACAGTTTAGGTGACGTGGTCAGGAATGTCCTGATGCAGCCCAGACTCCTGACTACTCCTTGTCCATTCTATTAGCCAGAGATCTCAGGTTGCCCATGATGAGAGAGTGTCCGGTCCATCACAGCACTGGATCTGATAGGTTACTATTCTAGTCATTGTGTTAACTTCCACTGGATCCACTCAGTTGCTTTCTGGCAGCATCTCTGATCTAGCAGGTTGGAGCCCTCCGGATCAGATATTTAAGACTTGTGTTTTTGCCAGATGCCGGAGCATGCATCAATAAGCGCAGAGCAGATGGAGTGGGACAGGAAGTCAGGCACCAAAACAGAATTAAAACATCCGGTGTATGATCTGGTGATAACACAGTGTGTTTTGTTCTGAAATTTAACCGGACGTTTTCATTTTGTTTTGGTGCCGGTCTTTCTGCCCCGCCATCGTCTCTGTACAGATTTATGCGTCGTGTTCTGGCATCCGGCAAAAGTGGAAGTCTTGTGTAGCTGATCTGTTGCGTTCCAACAGAGCAGATCCAGTAAGTTATTAAAACATTGACTACAGTAGACTGCAATCAGATCTGGTGCCGTGATGGGTCGAGACAGACTGGACATGGATCTGGTGGAATTTGGTCGTTAAGCACAACAGTGGAGCATTAGACACGTTTTTCCACAGTGTCAACAGGCTGTAAAACTAGAAAAGAGTGAATCAGGTGAAAAACTGATTGCTAGTTTTTTTGCTACTCTCCACATACAAAGGCTGCACTCCTTGTCGTAGTGGTTGCTGGTTTGGCTCCTCAGCCTTGACCCTTTCCTGCTTGTCTTTGCCACCGCTATCTACTCCCCACATCTCCTGTTTCTCTGCAGCACTTGAGCCAAAATTGTCCTAAAACATTACTTTGAAAAAGTGAAGTGTTTTGTTTTTTTCAGAGCTTCTTCTCCTCTTTGCGCTCCCATCAATCTTCTCTCAACCCCTCAGATTTATCTTGCGATCCTTTAGAAGGGCTGGATGCCTTGGTTAACAAAAAACTGGATGCTCCTTGAACTTTTTTTTTTCTGTTCTTGTTTTTCTTCTTTCCTCTCCCATTAATCATCTCATGACCCTCTGTGAATTTTCAGCTTTGATTTGCACGTTTCATTTTGCATTTTTAACGTCGCCCTGACACTCCACTCTGAATTCTCCTGATGTCCGGTCTGGGCCTGCATACAAGAGGAGATTTGGCTCTTTACCAGTGGAGATTAAGCAGACTCAGCACTTTGAGAGAAAATAAAGGACTCTTAATTTAAAGCACACATGCACACACACACTTTTGGCAGCCACATTTATTCATGGTTACCAGCACATGCACACGTTCATAACTACACACACACACACAGCGGACGAACGCGGAGTGTAGCAGACTGCTGTATAAACCAATTAGCTGAGCTGAACGAAAGCCAACAGGAGGAATCTCTCTTTCTCTCTTTTGTCCATCTTTCACTTCTCTCTCTACCCCTCTCTTCTGTATTTTTTCCTGAGCAGACCAAGCTCTGTGGGCACAGATAGTGCTGAAAGCTGCCAAGGTAGGACAGAGAGAGCGCGGGAGGGATGGATGCACGGAAAGAGGAGGATAAAGAAAAAGATGGACTGTCTGGGAAGAGAGGATAAAACAATTGGAAAAAGAAAAGAGGGTGAAACGAATGGCAGCGGTTAGAGAGAGAGAAGCACGTGTGTGAAATGAAGTTGGGAAGATGAGCGGGGACAGAGAGGGACACGGAGGAGTGATGGCCGCGGCTGGCACTGACAAGTTACAGCTGCTGAGCTGAGAGAGGAGTGTTGAGAGGTATATAGGGAGAAGGAGAGAGAGGGAGTAGGAGTGAGGGGAATGCCAATGTTAGGCCATACAATCTAGGTAATGAGGCATTCAGTTCTGCTGGAGAGATGCGGCTGAGAGGCTCTTCAAATGCAGCTGCTGGAGAAAGAGAGGAGAGGGAAAGAGGAGAAGTGAAGGGGCTGTGTGTCACATCAACATAAGCTTGTTTGATGGGCGGCCTGTCAGGTAGAGGAGAAAGGAAAGGAGGATTGGGGGGGGAGGAGGAGGTGACAACAAGCAAGGAGAGAAGATCATTTGAAAAGCTGACGGCGGCGTTTTCAGGTACCCGGTGAAGCTGAATAAAGTCAGCATCATGCAAGACTCATTTGGCCATGTCAACCTCCACACCTGGTATTTACCATCATGATGCACCTTCCTCGTGCAGCTCGTGCCGCAGCAGCTGATGTCTGTAAGTTAAATTATTCAATCATATTGCTGGAGTTGCATCCGCAAGAAGAAGAAAACAACATTTTTTCTCTCCTCGGCTGAATATACGATCTCTCAGGAAGGATGCGAGGGCACAGGGGAGAAACTCCAGCACCTCTCTGCATGTCAGGGTTTTGATCCCATGAACCCGTGCAGTCAATGTTCATTTATGCATACACAGCCTGTCCATCTCTCCCCTTCCATGCCCCGACCTCTCCTTCAGCTCCTAAACCTCCAGCTCTAAACTCTGATGAGATGTTGTGTGACAGTCAAAAAAATGCACAAAGCCCAAAGAAAGCTGGCAGGAGACTGTCCCCTGCTGATTCTGCTGATTCCTTCCCATAGGCCCCTGTTTGTGAAATTGCCTCCACAACTCTACCACCAAGAAGACACTGGTCATTGCACCAAGTAAGAGATAATGTATGGTTAGTAGGTAGGGATACAAGGTTACACCCAACCCACAATTTGATTAGAATTCCGATTTTTGGTTCACAATACGATTCACTCACGATTCTCTAATTTTTAGTTCAAGAAAACTGACTTGAACTAAAAATTTAAATAACTATTATTTTATTTCAATTCTCAGATATGGACAGTTTCAATATATTTATTTTCTCTTATATTTATTTTTAAACAAAGTAATCCTTTTTCATTTTTAAGGTGTGTTGTAACTCAAATAAAACCACTGCACACTTTTTTTCTGCACCTTGCAAAAAACTAAAAATTACCGGACAAAAATACCTTGTTGGAAAATTTCAGAACAGTTATAGAGAAATGGAAAGTGAATGATTCCCAAATGGAAGAATTAAACATTAAAACAAATAAGGTCAATCTCTTTAAATAAACAAAATTGCAGCTTATGCTCCTGGCTTGGAATTGACATGTTTTTCTTAAGGAATATCAGGGAAAGTTAAAATGCTGACATACCTCAGACCTGAAACACAATGCTGCATCCTGAACTGCTCAGTCTTCACCTGCTGCCGCCATGTCTGTTACGTTCAACTCAGCGAGTGAGGAGTGAGCAGCGCAAGAGACTTCATGATGTTGAACAAGCAGAGTGAAATGCAGATAGTGCCTTCTACTGCTTAAAAATAACATTGAAATACAAATTTTGTTAAATCAATTTCAATCCAGCCTTATTTGTATCGATTTTTTTACCGTCTAGTGATATATCCTCACATCCCTAATAGTAGGTACCTTTAGAAATAAACAATGCAAATGTCGCAATTTCTATCATCACCACTGCTCATCATTTTAGTTTCTTTTAGCGACTGGTAACCTAAAGTTGCACTCAGCGGCTCTGCTGCAGTTGTTAATATTGCTGGACAGCGGTGAATTACCATGACTTAGTTGACATAGAACCTTCACAGACAGGATAGGATCCAATATGAAAATGTCAGTTAGCATGCTAACCAATAGTAAGGTTTTTTCCACATTGTTTTGATGCTAGCAGTAGCAAACGGTTTTACCTCACCTTACGGTCTATGGTGTCAACAAGCAGAAGCAAAATTTGCCCACTGTCATGATCCTCATCATAGCAGCCCTCCCCTCTCCCTCTTTGTGTGTGTGTTTTGTCATTCCCTATCTGTTACTCCACCTCCTGTGTCTCTTCCCCTTGTTTGTTCCTTTTGGGTGAATGTGGGCGTGGTTTCCCTCAACAGGCAGCACCAGGTAAGCCCAATCACTAATCAACCCACAACTATAAAGCCTCCGGATTTCCTCCTACTCGTCGCCAGATCGTCCTTCAATATCAGGGGTATTCTGAGTCCGTGGCTCCTCAGTATTTAACATTTGCTTGTCATTGTGTGTGTTTAGCTGACATCCTTGTGTGTTTCCACCTTGCTGCAGAGATTACTGTGCATGCTTCCTGCTCTCATGCTGATCGCTTCCCTGTCTGCTGTTGAACCTGCCTGCCTGTTGCCTGAGCTCCCGTGTTTCCCTCCGTGTGAGTACGCTGAAGAGAGGGACTGCCCCGCTCTGTACCCACGGCGCCTTTACCACAGGTTGGACGCCACTCCTGCCTCACGCTGCGCCACGACGCAGCGCCGCCATTGTCACGTGCCTGACGCCAAATAAAAGACTTGTGTAGTCACTATCCATCTTTGCTTTTGGGTCCAGTTCTTGTTACAATCAATACCACCCAAACTCTTTTCCGTGGATTGATTTGACATGGTGTGTGATCAGTTTGCCTCTGGTGCTGCTTGTGAGTGAAAGTTAATAACCATTGTCAAGGGGTTTTGACCACTCAGAATCAAGCTTCCTACACAACCGGAAGATCAGTTAAAAAGGTGGGTATGATAGGCATGCACTCCCCCACCACACACACACACACACACACACACACACACACACACACACACACACACACACACAAGGAAACATCTAGAGTTAATATGACACTATTCAAAACCTCTCAACAATGAGTCAGGACTGTCCTCACAGTTTTCAATTTCTCTCACACTGCAGCTCCCTGGATTCCTTTTATTCCACTTTCACCATTCTGCTCTCTTTCTCTCTCTCAGTCTGTGTTGAAAGCATGTTTCAACACAGATTTCTCTTCCTGAGCCCTGCACCTTCACAGCCGCTTCAGGCAGCCTCACCTGAAGGAATAATAAGGCCTCACGCTGCCAGATAGTCAGCGTCCATCCAGCACGATCCCAACACTGAGCATGGGGCTTCCTTATAAAGCCAACAGCGGTGCACCTAGACACAATAATGACCCCAGACCTAGAGTGGCTACACAAACAGAGTGAAGCCCTGTGTGCAGCCACAGCCATAACAGCTTCACACAACTATCACCGGATCTTGTTCATGAGTGCGGATAAACAAAAGGTTGTTGTGGTGAAGCGGGAGCTGTGCCTGGAGGCAAAAGCTTTTCTTCAGTTAATCAATTACAATCCAAGAAGTTTTGGTTGCAATTAAAAGAATGAAACCAGAATAAGTTTATGAAATACATTTAGTGACTGGGCAGGCTGAATGGAGACCAAGACTGAGGAGCTCAGACGTTCAGAGGGATATCATGAACAGCACTTAGTGCTTTCTGTAGTTCACTGTTTCATCACACTGACTGGAGTTACATGCAGCGCTCTTTCTTTCACATTTGCCTGCTGCGTCACTATACACCGACCACTTCTGATGTGTCTATAGGACATCTTTATTGCCTTATGTATTAATAAGACAGCAGCTAATTGTTATGAGTTGACCTTGTTAAGTTTTGGATTTCTCCTTGTGTTTTATCTGTCTTTGTTTCCTGTTACATTTTGTAGATTTCCCTTGTATTCTGTGTTATAGGTTATTCTATGTCTTCCCCTTGTTATTAGTGATCCATGTCTTGTGTTGCTAGTCTACTGTGTTTCCTGTTTTATTTTGTAGTTCTTGACTCCTGTGTTTCTAGGTTAGTTTCACTTGTGTGTTTCCGTCCTTTTTGATGAACCTGATTAGTTTCACCTGTGTCCTGTGTCCACACCTGTTGCTCGTTAGCCTATGTGTATTTAGTTTCTCTGTTTCTCCTGTCCTGTGTTGGATCATTGTGAGTCTTCCTTGTGTTCACCATGGGTTTCCTTGTCATCTGGATTTATTTTTTGGACGTCATTTGGACACGCCCTTGTCTGCCTCTAATTGGTTAATATCCATGGCCATGTTGGTTAGATTAGTTACGTTTTGACAAAGAGCCAATCATAGTGTAGGGGGGCTTCTCTTTGCAGAATGCAGGAGGGGATGTTGGTGTTAAACACTCCTCTTGCGAAGTGAAAGAGTTTACAGATACAGACGTGAGTAGGAAGAATTAAACAATTTGCTGGACAGCGTCAAAGAACATGAGTACAAAGCAAACTGCAGGCTGTGGTCGAGTGTTTTCTGGTGCACAGTGGCCTGGACGACATCACTCATCATGCCTCTGGAGAGCAACACTCGTTATTATAGGACCCAGAAGAGCCAAACTGTGGTGCCACATTCCTTTATACCCTAACCATCTGTGAGACTGACACTGTAATAATGACAGCTTTTAAAGTCCTGTTTGATGGTTGTCCCACTTATGAGACATCATGAATCTTCAGCATCTAAACAATCTTTACAAATCATGAGTCTTTTTCTGTCAGTCTGCCCGTGGAGGTCTTAGCCCAGAGGAGCATCAGGAATCCTTTATTGTTGTGCATGGAACGTGCCAACCCAACAGACCCAGTCCGTACCCAAATATTTAGGATTGAAATAAGGCAGTGCTGCCGAATCTAACTTAATCCACTTAACTTTATTCCTCTTTATTTTGGTCAGATGCAACAGTGACTCTTCTCTATGAGTTATGATTATTCTTGTGATATTTGAAAGGCCAGGATGCACAAAAACCTACTCAGTCACATAGAACACTTGTACCTTTATCATGATTTAATGCAATATTCAATGTGTTGTAAGAACTATTTTTGACGTTTGACGTCATTGATTATGAAGTGCTTTGTTACTCTGCCCTGTGCTTTGCCATTCAAAGGAAACAAACCAGACTGAAGGCCATCAAGACATTTCCAGTGGTCGTTTTCATAAAGAACATTTCAGGCTCCTCGTGTTCAAAGACAGAAGGGACTCAAATGGATGGATATAGCTGAAAGAAGAGCCAGAGAAGTGAGAGAAATGAGAGGTAGATTAAATTGGCTTTAAAAATGGTGCAGTAGAGCACTTCATTGTTCAAAGATGGATCCGTTCACCAAATCCTGTGACAATGAGACAATGGCTGCACACGTTCCAGGAAGCTCTACCTCTGAATCTTTGTGTAACAAGGTCCAAACAACAAAAAGCTCTGTGAAATGAGCCGGAAACAGATTGAACAAAACTTTTTCCGACTTCACTGTCCTCTCAACGGAAGATTTGTTGCCCAGTTTGGGTGGAAATCATTGTTTTTATCCCCGCTCAGAGAAAAAACACCCCTATCCAGCTTTTGTTGAACCTCAGCTCTTCAACTTGAGGTTAATAATCTTTCAAAGAACCTAAAAAGGTCAAGGATGCTGGATCATCTTATTTTGTTCTCCCACTATTCTGAGGTCCTTTTAATGTAATTGCTTCTGTCATCAGCTCCCCTGAAGCCATAACAAAGACGGCTGCTGCTCTGAAAAATGTGAGCGGTGCCTGAATGATTTAGTAAAGGAAGTGGAGAATATCAGGCTGCAGATTTCCCTGCTGCTCCTGTCCTTTGTGTCCTCCCTCAACACTTCACAGTGCTTTACTGTTTACAAGCCATTACTCTTTTGGCATGAGAGGAAACTACTTCTATATGATACCCTCTTCCTGCATCTTTCAGCTTTATCAAGTTTCCAAAAGAAATCTAAGGTTCATTTGGAGGACATGCACTACTTGTTGGTGGCTTTGTGTCCACGGCTTGTTTTTTACATTCTTTAAAAAGCTTCAACCCTTAGTATCCTGAAATGCCCACTTAATGTATGACAAATCTCAAGTTTCCAATAACTGAATAACATACTTAGTGAGATAAAAATCCTTTTGATTCAAGGTTCCTAAAAACAAGGGTCAAGGTAAGGAGGAATGAGTAGGGGTTGATGTAAGGAGGGATGAGTAGTAGTCAAGGTAAGGGAGGACGAATAGGAGTCAAGGTAATGAGGGATGAGCATTGGTTGATGTAAGGAGGGATGAGTAGGGGTGGATGAAAGGAGGGATTAATAGGGGTTGAGGTAAAGGGTAATGGTAGGGGTCAAGGATGGAAGCGAGGGTTAGGAGTTGAGGTAAAGGGGGATGAGTACGGGTGGTTGTAAGGGAGATGAGTAGCAGTCGAGGTAAGGAGGGACGAATTGAGGTCGAGGAAATTAGAGATGAGTAGGGGCTGAGGTAAGGACAGATGAGTAGGGGACGAGGTATGGAGGGATAAGTAGGGGTCAAGGTAAGGAGGGACGAGTAGGTGTCAAGGAAAGGAGGGATGAGTTGAGGTCAAGGTAAATGGTAGAGCTGGAGGTAAGGAGGGATGAGTATGGTCGAGGTAGGGGGGATGAGTATGGTCGAGGTAAGGGGTGATGGGTATGGTCAAGGTAAGGAGGGATGAATTAGGTTGAGGGAAGGAGGGATGAGTAGAGGTCAAGGTAAGGAGGGATGAGTAGGGGTTGAGGTAAGGATGGGATGAGTAGGGGTCGATGTAAGGAGAGATGAATAAGGATCGAGGTACGGAGGGATGAGTAGGGTCAAGGTAAGGAGGAATGAGTTGGGGTCGATGTAAGGTGGGATGAGTAGTAGTTGAGGTAAGGGAGGACGAATAGGAGTCAAGGTAATGAGGGATGAGTAGTGGTTGATGAAAGGAGGGATGAGTAGGGGTGGATGAAAGGAGGGATGAATAGGGGTTGAGGTATAGGGTAATGGTAGGGGTCAAGGTTGGGAGCGAGGGTTAGGAGTTAAGGTGAAGGGGGATGAGTACGGGTGGTTGTAAGGGAGATGAGTAGCAGTCGAGGTAAGGAGGGACGAATTGGGGTCGAGGAAATTAGAGATGAGTAGGGGCTGAGGTAAGGACAGATGAGTAGGGGTTGAGGTAAGGACAGATGAGTAGGGGCTGAGGTAAGGACAGATGAGTAGGGGCTGAGGTAAGGAGAGATGAGTAGAGGTCGAGGAAGGGAGGTATGAGTAGGGGCTATGGTGAAGGGAAATTGTAGGGGTTGAGGTAAGGAGGGATGAGTAAGGGTTGAGGTATCTGAATAGAGGTGTCAAGGGGCTGGGACAGGTCTCCACATGCCTCTGGTTCGGAAACTCCATGGTTCCTGTCTTAAAAGGGGAGGAGAGGGAAAAGTAGAAGGGATCGGGGGGAGGGTAGCGAGAACTGAAACAAACATGAGAGAATGAATTAAGCAGACTAAGATACACAGGTGCAGATAATTGCACAGGTGAAAAAGATAACGAGCTGCAGGTGATTAGATTGGGTTTTGGAGGCGTGGTCCTGCTCTTGATCTTGTGTTATACTAACTTCATAACTGGACTTACCAACACTCTGAGCTTGATGGTGGTTGTAGATGTAAAGCAAAGTAACTGTTAGGGAATAGTGATGTTATGAGATGTGCCGGGGCTTCGAAGCGTGTGTCAAGTAATGGAGGGGGTGTTTCCGTGAAGCGCGTATCGAGGCTTGCTCCATTGAGGGGAGGAGCCGAAAATGATGACGTCCGAAGCCTTGCTGCCCGGCTGTACCACGTGACTGCTTCAGCAAGTGGTTCAGATTTTGCTGCGAGGTTTGACAGCAATATACAGTGGGGCAAAAAAGTATTTAGAAAGATGAGAGAGGTCTGCAGAGGTACACTTCAACTATGAGAGAGAAACTGAGAAAAAAAAATCCAGAAAATCACACTGTAGGATTTTTAAAGAATTTATTAGTAAATTATGGTGGAAAATAAGTATTTGGTCAATAACAAAAGTTCATCTCAATACTTTGTAACGTAACCTTTGTTGGCAATGACAGAGGTCAAACGTTTCCTGTAAGTCTTCACCAGGTTTGCACACACTGTAGCTGGTATTTTGGCCCATTCCTCCATGCAGATCTCCTCTAGAGCAGTGATGTTTTGGGGCTGTCGTTGGGCAACACGGACTTTCAACTCCCTCCACAAATTTTCTATGGGGTTGAGGTCTGGAGACTGGCTAGGCCACTCCAGGACCTTGAAATGCTTTCTACGGAGCCACTACTTCGCTGCCTGAGCGATGTGTTTGGGACCACTGTCATGCTGGAAGACCCAGCCACGTTCCATCTTCAATGCTCTCACTGATGGAAGGAGGTTTTGGCTTAAAATCTCACGATACATGGCCCATTCATTCTTCCCTTAACACGGATCAGTCGTCCTGTCCCCTTTGCAGAAAAACAGCCTCAAAGCATGAGGTTTCCACCCCCATGCACAGTAGGTATGGTGTTCTTGGGATGCAACTCAGCATTCTTCTTCCTCCAAACACATGGACATGTAGTGGCTTAAGCAGGGGGACACGCCTGGCGCTGCAGGATTTGAGTCCCTCTCGGCGTAGTGTGTTACTGATGCTAGCCTTTGTTACTTTGGTCCCAGCTCTCTGCAGGTCATTCATCAGGTCCCTCCGTGTATTTCTGGGATTTTTGCTCACCGTTCTCATGATCATTTTGACTCCACGGGATGAGATCTTGCGTGGGGCCCCAGATCGAGGGAGATTATCAATGGTCTTGTATGTCTTCCATTTTCTTACAATTGCTCCCACAGTTGGTTTATTCACACCAACCTGCTTGCCTATTGTAGATTCACTCTTCCCAGCCTGGTGCAGGTCCACAATTTTCTTCCTGGCGTCCTTCCACAGCTCTTTGGTCTTGGCCATGGTTGAGTTTGGAGTCTGACTGTTTGAGGCTGTGGACAGGTGTCTTTTATACAGATAACCAGTTCAAACAGGTGTCATTAATACAGGTAACGAGTGGAGGACAGAAGAGAGAGAGAGAGAGAGAGAGAGGAGAGGACAGGTAAGATGGAGCCAGCTAGAAAGAGGTGAATTAGGTGCGGATCTACTTTGAATCTGGTGTGGTCTTGGCCTAATGGTGAAGTGCACGCCCATGAAACATTTGACCTGGGTTTCGAGTCCAGCCTGCCGCGTTTTTACCACATTTTTTTCCCACTCTCCCAGTTTTTACACTGTCCTCTCCTCTATAAATAAAAGGTGTCAAAGCCCAAATAACTTTAAAAAAAAAGAAAGGAGGATTTCCCCTGTATGGGGAACACAAGCATATTCAGTGCCCTCTTCCTGGTTCCACAATCACTTTCACTGTCCTCTGCCTGCTTAAGCCAATGCCATTCTCCTAAAGTGACAGAAAAATATAATTACACAACCTGCCATATCATATGATAATAACATTTTGGGAAAATGTACACACAGAATACATTCAAAATTATTTTATCATACACATATATGATAATTTATGTACAGAAATTATTTGGTCATACATTTTTTTGTAATTCATAGTCATTCCCATAACAGACAAACATTCAATGCTTCACACATTATGTGGTTAAGATCCAGCTGCATGTAATGATAAACCTGGCCAGTAGGTGGTTTCGTGTGCACATGAAGCTTCAAGTAATGAACCCTTTCTCGAACCAATTGGCTCAAGTGGTTCGAAGCCTCATGAGGCTTCATCTCACCATCAGTAGTTTTTATTTTAACCCAAATTAGGCAAACAAAATTCTCAAGCCAAAATTATAAGAACTAGGCCTTTAAAAGAGGTCAACTTACCATAACTCAATTTAACACAACAAAATGAAAGGTGTGAACTAAACAAACAGATTTGAAACAATGAGACAAAAAGGAACTTATATAGTGGTTGGGCCAAACCAAGTTTAACTCAAGGGGTAAACAAAATGGACACTTCATTAAACTGAATTCAAATTAATACTAACTAAGCCTAAACCCCCCCATGACATCAGAGCCCATGGTCTGCTCCACTCAGCTGGCTTCAGCATAAAACTCCTTTCCACCCTTTGCCACGCCTTTTGTTCATTCAAGGAAGTGCCATGCCTCCACAGCCAGGTAACTCACTGTGTGGCTCCAGTCATCACAGCAACCAACATTTTTTACTTATCACACTCTGGTAACTGTAAATGTTTGAATTCAACTTTGTGCAGATGTATTTAATGGATGTTGAAATATATCACTCATTGGACATTTTACCAAGCTAGTTTTGGTTGAATGTGTTCTCCTGTGATGAAAACCATTGCAAAAGTGTCATTGCAGTCTTTTCACCATCATCATCCATTAACAGCTGTATAAATATTTCTCTTTGAATCAATGGTGAAACTGAAGGCCCTATATAATATAGAAACGATCTAAGCGCATGCTGCAAAGTAAAAACTTAAGTAAATACCTAATACTACTTTTGCTAGTTAGTTGGTGCACAATCTGGGCACGAGGTGAGGCACAGTAGAATTGATTAGGGAAACTTGCACATTTACACACGAGACACAGCAATAACTTCATTAACTCTTTAAACTATTGAAACGTTGTATAGCTCTTTGTTGATCCTCTTCTTGAGTACCAAAAGTTTTTGTGGTTTGGAGGTTATGCCTCATAACCAAGATACTTTGAATCTCAAAAATCTATAAGGATCTACAGCAACTACAAGATTTTGAGTAAGTCCAGGGGGTAAGTCAATACTTAGGTCTGCGTTATGTACTTTTCAGTAGCTTGAACATGAACACAGGCAACAGGGTTCTGTTTTTAGGTCATGTTCTCCGACAAGTTAACTTTTCTACAATAACACAGAATACTGCAAAAAAAAAAAAAATGAAGCTGTTTACCATAAATTGCTCTGCTTTGTTGTGGATGATGAACTGATGGTTTGAGTCCACTGAGATTATTTAGATTGTGTGAGTCTTGTTTTGCTGATTGAGCTGTTTTGTATCTGTTCGGGAGCTGTTTTGTAACATCGTGAATTTTTAATAAATGGATTTTGAATTTCAATACTCCAAGTTTCTCCCTCTTGCTCTGGGAGGATGTACAGTTTATTGCCGTCTTTTATGTATCCTCAGTCTCCATTTTATAACAATTCTTTACGACTCCTATGTTGCATTAATTATACAAATGTGTGTGTCTTCAAAAGCACCCGGTTATTGGCTGTGAGAAATTCCATCTTATGAAAGTGGAGTATTGGGAGTGAGGAGAGGAAGCACCTCTGAGCTGTTTGAGAGGCAGAGCCACCTGCTCTGTGGCGGACAGAGGGGTTTTGTCTCAGATCAAACAAGTTTGTCTGAGCTCGGTCTGTTTACACCCCGACTCTTCAAATACAGCTGCTCGGTCACTGACCCACTCTTTAAAATTTGACCCTGGAGGCTCATGGTGTCACCTGCATGTTGATGTTGAGTGACAATATGAGGAGACCTGCATACAGGTTAGCAGTCAGGGGTTATGGTTGGGTCTCAAAATGAAGACCTGGGGTTAAAGAAATATTGCTTTCTTTTTGAGACTATTATTTGCCTCTTTGGGCGCAGGCAGCAGCTCATAGGGACTGGAGTGTGGCCGGTTCAAATCCTGGTAAAGACCAAAGTATGGTGGATGGACAGGTTACTGGAGAGGTGCCAGTTCACCTCATAGGTGCCCTTAAGGTACAGGTGCTTGGGATGCTCATCCATGTGAAGCCCCCTCACCCTGACATCTCTTAATGGAGTGACACCTGCAAGCTAGTTCAAGCAGGCAACTCAAGCTGCACTGATTTCACATTTGGCATGCATCATTCTCACAATCACCCCTTTCAATTTGGCAGTCTATTTAAGCTGAAAGATGTCTGGTCACGGGCTGCACGGTGGTGCATTGGGTAGCACTGTTGTCTCACAGCAAGAAGGTTCCTTGTTTGAACCCCTGGTCGTGTGGAGTTTGCATGTTCTCCCCGTGCATGTGTGGGTTCTCTCTGGGTACTCCGGCTTCCTCCCACAATCCAAAAACATACTCACCAGGTTAACTTGTCACTCTAAATTATTCGTAGTTGTGTGTGTGTGAATGGTTGTCTGTCTCTCCATGTTTCCCTGTGATAGGTTGGCGACTTGTCCAGGGTGTACCCTTCCTTCCGCCCAGTCAGGGGTTTAAGATATTACCTCATCACTCCTCAATTGCTGCATGTAAAACAAATCTGTGTGGAGTGATGAGGTTCTGAGCCTGGATGACCACAAACAATGTCAGCTGCAGCAACTAAGTTTTAACTAATAAAACACAAGTTGTCTGACTGATATGCATGTTCCTATCGGGTCCTCTTTTTGCAAGTGTGTGTATGCTTCAGCCTATGTGTGGATAGCATGATCAACAACACAGTAGAACAATATTGAATGTAAATACATTAATACAAGTTTGGCCTCCTCTTTTTTTCTCATTTTAGTTACTGCATATCCTCAAAAAAAAGACTGGTATCCAACTTGTGGCTGGGCTCCTTATTACGGCCGGTATCACATCCTTGCGTACGGAGAAGACTAATCAAATCACTTCCAAACTCTGTACAAAAGTTATTTTCTATACAGGAGAGTCAATATTCTTTAAGTGGTATTTGTAAGTTTACGTTACAAATAGGCATTAAAAGGAGATGTGTTTCTGTTGTTGGGGTTAAATCGTGGAATGATGCCAGTATAAATCTAAAAGCTTGTGATTCACTTTTGTTTTTAAAAAAGAAAAATGGTTTGCAAAGCAGTTTTTGTGTCACATTGGGGGAGATTAAGGAGGACCCAAGTGCTGATTTTAAAATATAAAGGTTTTAATAAACAAAAAGGTACAAACAAAACTTACTTAATGTCCAAAAACTAAATCCAAAAGGAAACGCTGGGGAAACACAAGGACAGAGAAACACACAGAACACAGGATCCAACACAGGACAGGGGAAACAGAGGAACTAAATACACAGAGTAATCAACACAGGTGTGAACACAGGACACAGGTGAAACTAATGAGGTTAATCAACAGGGAGGGAAACACAGGGGAAAAAGAACTACAAAATAAAACAGGAAACACAATAGACTAGACTAAAACACAAGAAAATACAACAAGGGATATGGAACACTCAGCACACAAGGGAGGCAATGGATGACTTATAACACAGAATAAACCCAGGGAGGAACCAAGGCAAGAAACACAAGGAAACAACTAAACTAAAACATCCACTCATGACATTTTGAAGACTATAAGTGTTCACAATTGACCTGTTTTTGTTATGTTTGTCTTTACACTTTGGAAGCTTGGAGCTTAATTTGATAGAAAATGTAGGCATGGCTTAAATTAGTGTAATGCATCTGCTTATTCCTTTTCGGTCATCTCTAAGTGCATGACTGTTGTTTTGTTGAAAGTGTCTTTGCAGTGAAAATGATTGATTTACTGAATAAATACTACTACTAACACTAAATATATTCACAACAACCATGAACAAACTGGTGGCACTGTATCAGAATCAGTCCAGTATCAGTTTGCTGCCAAGGAAGGAGTAATGTTTCTTTGAGTTTTTCCATCCCTGCCTGCAGCTGTGTCTGAAAATTAACACATCATATACACTCATCTTCGGGTGCATGTTCAGTCTGTGGAGGGATCAGTCATATGAGATATCAGTCACCATTTCACTGAGTTAACAGACTCCAGACTGCAGTTTTCACCTGCACCTGCAGAACAGACACATAAAGGTCACATGGATCAATGTGATACTTTGTATCACCTAGCTGGTGTCAAGGTGCTCTTCATTGTACACCTTCAGAGTATTCTGTGTATCAGAACAGGGAGGCTGACTAAATTCTGGATGAATGCAGAGTTCACACACTCTAGATACGTTTTTAACCTCATCTGAAAACTCTATAAATACACAGTTTTACTTTCCACTAATACCGACAGATTAAGTTGATCTTCTTAAGTACCAGTGAATCCGAAATTAGCAAAGTGTACACACCCACACGCATACCAGAAAATAAAAACATCCATCCAGAAGAATCTTTAAAAATATGCGGCGTTATTTAGTCCGGCCTTTTCATCCCACTTTGCCTGAACGTTGATCTTTTCAAAAGCTCATTGATCACCCAGTTCAATCAGGGTAATTGGAAAGTGGCAGCTGCTGGGTCTTACCTCGTGTGCACGCTGCAGCTTCACTCTATACTGAGAGCGGGATGAAGTGGCAGGTGTTCCAGCAGCCATTAATTTGTCTCTGCATTTTACATCAAGCAAACTAGATAAGGCTCTTGACCTTTAAAATGAGACATTATATGTGATGAGTGATGCATCATCTGTCAGCATGCTACTCTCTGCATGGAGCGCTGCAGGAACACAGTTGGCTGTTGGTATGCTAAATAGCTGAGACTCGACCTCAAATCAGCTTGGTGAAAAGAACAACACCATGAAACATGATTTGATTTTTTTTGCATAAGCTAGGATTGGTTTATATAACATGAGGTGGTTGAGCAAAATATGAGAATTTTTTGTTTTTCATTGCTTCATGAATCTTGTTTGTCAGAGAAGGGGACGGGGGATGCACACTGAGACAGGACCTGGACTAAATGCAACCTCAGGGAAGAAAACTGAAGGAACTTAGTTTTTCTTATAATCTTTTAGTTCTCTTAAATAAAAACATATTAATGCATATTTTCTATCATATACCAAATCTCCAAGCAATGGCAATAAGTGCAAGTATTTTGACTTGGGCACGGACAACACTACCTCTTATGGCCAAATTCCTCAGGATCCGCGTCCAGTCAATCTCAGATCCATCACATCACCGGAGTTGATATGTTTCTATTCTAGTCAATGTGTTAACTTCCACTGGATCAGCTCCGTTGCGTTCCTGCTGCGCTCTGATCCGGCAGGTAAGAGCCCTCTGGATCAGATACACAATAATTCTATTTTTGCCTGATGCTGGACCACAACGCATCAATCTCATCAGAGCAGATCAAGCAGGACAGGAAGTCAGGCACAAAAAAAAGATGAAAACATCCGGTTCATTTTCAGAATAAAACACTCCTTTCATTTCACTTAACTACAACAACAAAGCATCCTGATGAGCGGAGCCAGGCCTGGAGTCAACAGGTCAGAGGTTTTTAGAGGACCAGAAAGACAACATGGATGAGGAGAGGAGCCGGATAATCGTTGATTCAGTAATTACCGCTGGAAACCTTGGCCACATGACTCCAGCTGTCTGAGCTGGCTGCAGCGGATGGAGACGGACCAGACACGGATCTGGTGGAAGTTCCTTGTCACTCACTTTGTTTATTAAATAAAAAACAGCAATAGCTGGAAATAAAAAGAAGAAAAAATGGAGATGATAGAAAGAAATAATGTGCATTAGAAGTATCTGCATATATATCGAGCTGTTATTTAAAGAACTGTACAACTTTGTCTCCCCCTCCTTCATTCACACAAACACACTGATAGCAGTGAGTTATCATGTGAGGTGATAGAAGCAGATTGGGGTTCAGTGACTTTCTTAAGGACACTTAAGTACAGATAGCCTCCCTCCTCACATGAAAGTCTTCATGTCACAGAAGCACCTTAATATGCTCTGCAGCCTGGATCAGGTTATCAGGGTCATGTTTACTTTACTGCTTCTGTTTTCCTGTTGCAAAAAAAACACTGCTCCACTGCTCCTTTTACAACATTAAATGATTCATCAGGAGGGATCAATACTGTTATTTTATTGATGCAGATATCAATACATCAATAGTGCCAATCACTTACTGTTGAAGCCAGCCTGCTGCTGTGACCGACTCTTCAGCAGCCTGCTGCCTCCACAATTATATGGTTATAACCAAATTTGACAGCCACCTACCTACCTACCAATTGCACTAAAAAATGAGCCTAAAAAATAAATATTAACTCAGGTAGACTGATAGGACTCTTCAATCATGCTTTGAACTGCAGACTAAAGAAACACTGAGGACATACAGTATTTTCTGAACTAGTCAACTTGTTACAAGCTGAACAGCTTCAAGCCGCCAATTCTCCAATCTTAATAATGGTGTGGAGTTTGGGAGATGCAAACTGCTTAATTTGAATGTATTACGGATTGCAGCCTTTGTCTGTTCTTATCAGTATGTTGGTGTTGAACATTTAAGTTCCAGTACCCATAAAGTAGCAGTCCTCATAAATCTCTGATCATGGTAACATCATTGTCACGTTTTCTGTCCTAGAGTTTTTGTTCACAATTCATCGAAAATGTGTGCTGTTAAGAAATACAAGGTTTGTTTTTATTGTACTTACTAGATCTGTACTGACACATAGTCTAACAGATGAAGCTGCAAAGAAACATCTTGCACAAATGTTACTGATTTGTATTCTTCTCTGTACATTTTCTTTTGAATGGAGGTCTTCAGATCTTCATCCGATAATCCCTTTTCACTTCTCTCCCTGTGTTAAGGTTCTGACTGCAGCCAGGTGGGATCGTCGAACAGGTGGTGCTGAAGCAAGTCAGCATCATTCCCTCGGTGACATCTGGATGGGTCGAAAGGCAGAGAGAGCCAAGGGTGGGCCAGCTGGGCTGTGACGCACGCCTGATCCCAATTAACCTCTTCCTAGATGTCTTCTACTGTGTTTGAAGGTGGGCTGAATCACAGGACAAATTAATATGTCTGATGTAGACCACAGATCATAGTGATGTGGCATGCTTGAGTTGGCTTCTGTTTTATAGGTTACTGACTCACAGTGAGGGGAAAAAAAGCTCTGTGGCTCGGAATCAGAGTTAAAAGAATCAGATAAAACCCTGCAGCATGTTTACACACATGATCGCACACACACTTTCACTACTTCTATAACAGGATTCATAAAACTGGTAGTATTGTCTCTAAAATTAGGCTTTGAGAAATGGTTTGCTGGAGAATATTGAGTCTTGCTGTAATTAATTCTCTTTTCGGTACTCGTATGCGCCCTTTTTCCTAAAGTGCGACCATATTTCCTTCAATTTTAATTCCCTTGCATCTTCCCTCCACTGGGGATACATGGACAGCAGCAAGAATAGCATGTCAAGGAAACATGGTTTATAGCTTCTAAAACCAGCCCCTACGCCACCTCTCTCTGTGAAGAGCAGATTTGTTCGGTTCAATCACTGTCATTCAGACATGCAGCTAATCTGTGCTCGCAGGTTACCATATAGCACGTGCCCGACAACAACCAGAGCATTCCAGATAGATAACACTTTGATACCATATAATCAAAGTTGCATGCACAATCCTGGACGTTTAAAGTGAAATATATCTGCAAAGTAAATAAAAGGAAGACGTAAATCATAACCTATCACTATGTTAAACATGGAAGTTAAGACATGATGTTATTCCCTTGCATTGTAGCACAGCTTGCTTCCATTTGTAGATTGACAGGCAATCAATACATGCAAACCACAAGCCCCCCTCTGCCATTGAAGTGCAGCCAAGGCTGTTCACATGAGATGCATATATCTATAACTGTCTCTTGGCTGACATGTGGATTATCCTACAGAGGCTAGAATCTGCACACTACCACACAGTGGAGTTCAGTCGACCACTAACCTTTGCCAGAGGTCGACATTTATTTCATGCATGGTTGCACTCTAAATTGTGTCGCCTGGAAATCTGAACACAAGGTGAGCACAAGCTGCCACTAAGAGTACTGTTGAAGAAGACAACAAGAGGAAGCTGACCCCTTCTGTTTGGATTCACTTCTACTCAGAACAACCACATCTCTGTTTATCTCTGTCTCTAAGTGAAATCAGTGCAGCTTGAGTCGCCTGCCTATCACTTTTTACAGATGTAGAATCTGTTCATGGCTGTCTTGATATTCAGCACAGGAACTGTTTATTTGTAGCCTGAGTAGAGTTGACCAATCACGTTACAGCAGACTTTGTTGTATACGGAAATAACTGTCCGTGTTGAGAGCAAAAGCAGGCAGAACACTCACCGCCAAGAAATCTGATGATCCTTTATTTATCTCTATAAACAGATATCTGCATGCAAACCATCCTTGCACAGACATTTTAGCCTGGGTGACTAATCTGGTTGATGCTGTCTTGTAAAAGTTAATCAGTGGTTAGATTTCTTGCCCCAATGGATTGCATCAGGAATTATCAATCCAATCTTCCATTAAATAAACCACAATTTTTAAAAGTTGCGTTCTTCCAAAAGTTTGGCTTTTTACTTTCACAAATATTTAAACTGATGTTACTTCAGCAAACTATAGACCCATAAATCTTCAGTAAATCACAAGAAGATAGGGTACTTTCTTAGACTCCTGAGGAAAGACAGAGTGAAGCATCATTTTATGTGTGAGCTGTTGAAATGAGACCTACTCAGGGGTGTAGTAGACATGGAATACTTAGGGTATATGTCCCTTACAGTTGCTGTATCTGTCCCCTTTGTCCCCCACACATTTCCATACTGTAAATTGAGTTTAACATCCGTTCAATTAATGTTAACCAGTCAAAGCTCATTCCTCCAAGTTGTCCTGAACGCACCATGAACTGCGGGAACAGGGAACCTCCTGTATAACAGGTATGTGCAATAAGTTTAGAGTAAAATGTGCACCAAGCCAGCGAGTGGCAGAGACCCTGCACTGGTTCTTTATATCAATCAATGTAAGTTGAGTTGTGAGGTTTGGGTTTTGATAAGTTAGTTAGAGGGTTCAATAGCACATCATACTAGCAAATATTGCTAATTGTGCAAGTGAAGAGTGTATTTTAAATGTATTACTCTATCAGACCTGCTTTTCTCTACATTTAACATTTTGTTGCACTTTTTTTTTTCACTGCTTTAGAGAGGACAGGGAGAGGGCAGCCAGGTATCAGAAAGAGATGCAGTCGAGGACAGATCTTCTGTGGCTGCTTTAAAACCACACCAGGTCTCCTGCTTGCCTTGGAGGTTAGGAGTTACTGTGCCTAAATAAGTCTCTTCAAATGTGTGCACACACTGTTGATGGTATGCTAGCTGCTGTGTCCTGTGTAAAAGAAAGCAAAAGAGAAACTGAAAGATATCTGCAACCAGGTATCGCAAATGTTGAATACCCTCAACCTGTCTGCAACTGAAACGTTCCAAATGCAGCTAAATGTGCGTCCCGCCCAGGTGACTACTTCAGAGTAGAATTTTTCAAGGTTCTGGACACTGTGAGTACGTAGTTTATAGAAGGTTCTGGGCTGCTTATAATCAGGAATCTTCAAAAGGTACTCGTAACAGGAATAACAGATGCTGATGTTTTTTCTGCAATACCGAGAGTTGAACAGGACTTTTCTTTCACTTCAATTATCAATGTTCAAGTCAAAGTATGACTCCAGTCATGCAGTGAAGCTGCAACCATTCCGCAGGGAGTGTTTCCAGAAGTCCTCGGCCTTTTTGAACAAGTGGAAATACTTGTGTTGTTGCTTCTCACTGTGTCTGCTTCCTCCGCTGAGGCTGACAGAGGCTGTAGTGGTCCTCAGAGGTTAAAGACCTGGCTCTGAAGCACGATGACACAGTCTCGGATCAATGGTGTTGCTGTGAGTCATATCCACAGGAGACGGACTCCTAAGGAGAAGCACTTGGGAGCTTCTCTTAGGCTGGATAAGTTCACATAAAGCCAGAATAACTCCTAGTGGCAGCAGGCTAGTGAAAGACACAGAGGACGGTATGGTGTCCTGACATCCAATGGAACAGGTTTGAACAAGACTAGTTTCACCACAGGATTGTGAAGTTTCAGTGTTTTGAGGGCCGTTGTTCTGGATTGAATTATGGCCTACACCTTGATGATGATAATGCTTTACTGAACTTTTCATATAATCCTGTTACCCTCTCATTAATGTGTCATTTTGGGTGCTATTGACTTGGCATAAATGCTAATAAGAGAGATGTTTCACTGAAGTGTCACATGGTGTTCTTGTTTTAACAACACTTTATTAAATGGGTACTTATAAATCAACAAATTGAGAGCACTTTGGCTCAGATTGATTTGCAACATTTAATTCATGATTTAGATAATTGACTTAATGAATGGATTTACTTGTTGTGTGTTTATAAAACATATTCAGTCATCAGTTCTGAGGGTTACTACAAACAGCATATACTTGGCAAATAGACAAAACTATCAAAGATGACACACTGAGGCTTCCTTCCAGTTCGGTCCTAAAAAGTGGAGTAAAAGCAGAAGAAAGAGAAGACGTGAAATAAAGACATGAAAGCTGCTGAGAGGGAAGGTTTGGCATTCAGGCAGTCATACTATAAAATAATAATCATCTAAACAATAAAAGCACAATTTTCACTAAAATCCTTCTTAACAATCTGCCCCCTCACTTCAACCCTGGGGGTGATGAAACACACGACAAGTGCTATCCTGGATATAAAGGGATGATAAAGAGATGACGGTGTTCAAGATGCAGACGTAAACACAGCACAGGAGAGGAAGTCTTAGCTGGGAGTCGTTTTCATAACTACTGACTTCACAGGAATATTGAAAATATTATTGAAAAGTTGCCATCAGAGGCATGGAGACCCTCTCGTCATTAGAGGATGGTTTGCGAGATTAGGTACTTGGTTTCCTCACTGTTCTCTGAAACCTCAAAGAGTCAATCCTGCAGACTAGCATTTGACTTCCTCCAGATCCCTGTCCAGTCTGTGATTGATCCGCTGCAGTCTGGCTCCGTCTGTCAACACCCACCAGCTGCATTCTAAGTTTAGCAGGACCGCCGAACAGTAGGAGTCCTGTAAAAAGTTTTCCCAGTGTAATTACTGAATTAATGAATATCCTCCTCCTCTCCTCATCCATGTTGTCTTTGCGGTCCTCTTAAAACCTCTGACCTGTTGACTCCAGGCTTGGCTCCGCTCATCATGATGGTTTGTTGTTGTAGTTAAGTGAAATACGATCTGGTGATAACACAGAGTGTTTTATTCTGAAAATTAACCAGATGTTTTCATTTTGTTTTGGTGCCTGACTTCCTGTCCCGCTCCATCTGCCCTGTTGAGATTGATGCATCGTGCTCCGGCATCCGTCAAATATAGAAGTATTGTGTATCTGATCCGGAGGGCTCCGACCTGCTGAATCAGAGACGCAGACGGAACACAACGAAGCAGACCCAGTGGAAGTTAACACATTGACTAGAATAGAAACCTATCAGATCTGGTGCAATGACGAATCGTAGACAGACCGGACACGGATCTGGTGGAGTTTGGCCGTTACCCTGCATCATGAAAATACATGATGTTATGACTGAGACTGATGACTTAAGAGAAAGGGGTCTTGACTGTGTTTGACTTAACCTTTTTGTTATTTTTATTTACTGTCTTGAATCTTATGCAATTTTGGAAATACAATGTTTGTTTCCAATGAACATGTCCCTGAGTGCTCTGAAACTGTGAACTGACCTGGATGAACAGCTTTCAGATTGTTTGTTGACTGACTGAACACAAAGACTGGATTTTGGATGTATTTCTTTTGTCCTGTTCAGAGATAACGACACTGTCAAGTGAATTGAATGTGTTTGTGGTGTTTTATTATTTAGTGCATACGTTGCTGTTTATTTGTGACTGCTTTCAGTTGTAGATAAACTCTCATTGTACCTCAGGATGCTTGTATGGTTGAAAAACAGCTGACTCACCTCACAGAAACATGACTTTAATATTGTTTGGCTATAACCCTACCTGGCACCACAACCATGACAATTTATTGGATTAAATTGAGAGTGATAAATACTAAATGGGACTAATTGGACAGGACAACCTGTTGGCTGTGGTACCATCTCAAATTTTAATTTGGTTTTGGAAACCGTTTGAATGAAGAGGGTTTAAAAATGAATTTTATCACCTTTGTGTGAGGATACAGTGGAATTATGATGACAGTGTCAGGATTACACTAAATAAACAAGAGCAGTTGTGCTGACGATCCCACCTTTGCTTTCCACACTCCTGCCAAATAAACAACAGCTTATGTCTATGAAGACTCCCCCTGTAAATACACCAAGCACAGCAGATAACGCCCTTTTCATGCATATAACTCCATTAGTGCTGCTTATGTACTATCCATATCAAAGAGAGTGTATGATTAATAGAAACATGACATCTCATTAGAAAGTAAGGGCTTTGTTTTAGCTACCACAAGCCTGCTCTTTGTTTACTGTCTGCTGACTCACAGTAGAAATGAGCTTGGAGTTTCTTACTCCCACATGTCCTCCATCTTGTCTGGGGTACACAGAATGTAAGGGTGGTGCTTACCGAATTAAACTTTTTAAGAAGGGGAAATACAATATTTGTAATAAACGGAGCTGCTTTTGGAGGGAGTGGGAAGTTAAGTAGCAAAACATTGCTGTAAATTTCACCAGCTTGTCAACTTAATGTTGCCTCTCCAAACTCTGTTATTACTTTTCCCAATCCCTTCAGGAGTTGTCTCCTACTCCTTCTAAGAGTCACATACAAGAACCCACACGTTTAAAAGGTGTCCTCTTTTCTGATTTAAGCTATGATGTGGCTACTTGACTGTGATTGGCTGCAGGGTTTCCTGCAGGTTGAAGAGTACGTCTATGTTGTGTCGTGCAAAATACAAATACAATAGTGCAAAAACAAATGGGCTGAAAAGCAAAGTGCTGAAAAAATCACAAGTAGAGCGTACACCTAAACCAAGATGAGTGCTCGGGTCGGACATAACTGGCTTAATTAAGTGGCAGGACTGACCCCATCGGCTGAAAACTGTAGCTTAGCTTGCGTGCTGGTTCTCCCTGCAGTTTGTCATTGAAGGGGCCGAGCTGACTGGCATCTGTTGTGGCTCGTACGATTACAACTAGGGATGGGCATTTGAAGCCAAAACACTATTCGATAATTGTCATCTATTCGCCGATTGTTCAAATTAAAAAACTGTTTTTTTTTTAGATGTTTCTCTGCAGCACAGAACTCTATATGTGACAGAACAACATCTTTCATGACAAAAGGTGTTACTCAATACAGTTAGCAAGCAGCTTTAAGACGCTCTATTGCCACCATCTGGCAGGAATACTGTATTACAACCAGTCACCGGTGAAAACGATGAAAAACTGTACTTATAAAATGAGAAAATATTCGCAGTAGCTCTTTGATTTGTACTAAGTGAACAAATACTTGGATATTCGATAATCATTGCCCATCCCTAATTACTAGTGACATAAAACTCATACAGCCCCACGTCAAAAACACTGAAATATCCCTTTAACTGACATGTAACCACAGCTCTTGGTAGTTAATGTGCTAATTCTCTGAATACCCTGATTCAGTAGGTGTAACACAATAAACGTTAAGGGTTCACTGCTTCTCCAAACTTCAATCGCTCGATCAGTCATCACACCGTGCATCAATTATTCACCTCTCTACTTCAGGCTGCAGCTGACAGAGGACATGAAATCCATTTCTGAAAATCTTGATGTTGATTTTGGGGACAGTGTCATGGATTTGGGGACAGTGTCATCCCCGACTGGTTAGGTAGTCTTGTTGTTTAACATCCTGTCCATTGATATTTACAGTATGTCAGCAGTACGCAGCGTTATTGACTTTGAATCTTGCTAGCGTAATGTTGCTCTCTGGCTCAGAGTAGAGCCAAAGCGCTCTCAGAGCTGGCAGGACTCCACTTATATCTCGTGGTGCAGAGTTTTATGAATGATTCATTCTACAACCCCAGTTCAAAAAAGAAAGAGAAAAAAGTATGGATGCTGTGCAAAAATGTTCATGAAAACTGAATTTGGCGGTTTTGCAGATCATTTACAAACACATGTTTCAGGTATGAGATATTCCCAAATGTTTTACCAGGTAATGAGAGTCACTGCTTTGCCCCTTCTAGATTTGCTAAAAAGTTTTCCTCTGCAGCAAGTTCTGATAAACAGTCACCAATAGTTGCTGCCCCCGCCTCGGTTCCTTTCTTTCTTTTCTATTGAAGTAAGCTCTTCATTTGTGTCCCATTGGTTACATCAGAGAAATGAGAATTACACTTCATAAACTGACATTTTTTCCTCAAGAATCAAATTGTGACTAATACACAAATACCAACACCCTTAAAATCATCAGTAGTAGTTTTAATAGTTGGCAGCAAATTTTGAGAGCAAGATATCCTCTCAGAATTTGCATTGTGGTGCACTAAGCTGCACTAGTTAAGTTATTTAGAGTTCCCTCTGAGCATGAGTCTGCAATGCTTGTCATCTTGCAAGTCAGACCCCTAAAACTGTGAATCAGTTTTGGTACATTTTTAGAAAGAACTTATCTGCATTATTGTGGCACAATGGTGTTACTAAACTCAGTTTCCCTTGCCAAGATCCCTCTTTTCCTTTTTTTGTTGCACAGCATCACTTCAGCTGCAGTCTATTCCCATATGACCTCATTGATTGCATATGCTAATAGTTCTGTTTGTTTGTACCGTCAATAAGGCCTGATGTTATCTGCAGGAACCAGTTTCCTGCAGATGCATCCAACCAAGAAAGCAGTCAACACCCCAGTCAATCAGGTTCCTGTCTGCAAACACGCTGTCATATATCAGTCAATATCTACTCTCACACACGCTGAGGTAGAACACACAGCACATCGATATGCAGCATAGGAACCAAGTCTGAACAGCCAGCCTGGTGAGATACCATTTTAGCTGCTAAATGGAATTTCTACTTGAAAACACTCGGGAGTTCTGGTCCCAAATGATGTTTGATCTCTTATGTGAAGCTATCACACATATCTCTCTCAGCATCTGTTTGCATGAATTGTCTTTCATCAGAGAGTTTTCAGATAAGACAGGGACACATTCACTCCCATTACTTTGTTATTTTGCACTAAAACATTGCCACTTTCCCACAGCAGTCGCAAACCTTTAGTGATCTAACTGATGGGAATATTGTTATACACTAAATTAGCTATAATGTGACTTTCTCTCTCTCTTTTTACACTAAGTGTTCTCCTTTAACACTTAAGGTTTCCTTAAATGTTACTGTTTATAAAGACATTTAACTTTAAATGTAACTGTGCCATACCAGTAAAGATCTGAGGCTCATAAAAGATTAATTGATGTTATTTATGTCTGACATTTGTCTTGAAGCAGCTTCTTTTACAACATCATAATTCATGCAAGATGCAAAGTCACATACATTTAATATTATATTACACACATCAAACAGAATATTCACAGGCCTGTAACTTACAGCTGTGTCTCAATTTGTTATAATACTGTGAAAAAGCTAATTTTTTCACAATTTAATTCAAAAAGGTCAACTTTTGAATATTATTCTATTCATGAGACGTAACATAAAATATTTCAAGCTATTGTTGTACTAATTGTGTTGATTTTTGCTTATAGCTCATGAAAATCAGAAATCCTTTATCTCATGTTATTTGAATATTTATAGGATCAATCAAAGAATAAGGTCCAAATGTCTGACTTCTAAAGACTATGTTCATTCGTACATGCAATATTATAGGGGCTCCTTAAAGAGTAACTAAACCCCTACACTACTTAAAACATATTTATTTAGATATTTAATAATGATGTTAATCAATCTGGGTCTTGATCCCAGCAGTTGAGTATAAAGTATTACATTTATTAAAACTGTGTTCAAATGTGCATGGCGAATTCTACAGGTTGAAACTCAGCTACTGCAATTTAATTTTTCTGACGTCTGACCCATAGACTGTATAATTAATGGACGTAATATCTGTGACTTCACCCATCTGTTCCTGAGCGCTGTTTTGAAGCCACTCATCAGCGGGAGCCATATTGGAAATGCTGAACTCAACCAAACTTCTGTCAAGCTAGTGTGAGGTAGAGAGGCGGGCTTTGAGCCTCCTCGCCAACAACTATGTGTTCCCACCTGTCAGTCAAGTCAGTCGTGCTTAAATGGGCAAAACTCATAATCTTAATATCTTCTGACCTGTCGAGTTAGAAAAAAAAATTTGCCCCCCGTACAGTGTGTGCTGATAGAGAAATTAGCCCTTCAGACCAAAGCCGTTTTTTGAACCAGGCTGTAAACATGTTTATTGCTGCAAATATCGTCTTTTTTGAATTGGTTTGTATGTGGTTTACTGTGTTTCTGCAGTGGACTCTCCATGAATTGCAGTTCATAACACTTCTGCATAGGCTTCATATTTTCAAACCAGAGGTTGCCGCTTGATCTGACCGGGTTTATGGTGATGTATTCGGTACACGTGTTCATAACCAAACCCTATAAAACACACTTCACCAGGCTCAGTAAACTGGGAGGAGTGAAGTGGACTAAGATAACTACATAGACTGATAATGGCTGGGACTTTAGTGGTTCAGTAGTTGGACTATTCTGTCAGCATGGATTCTGGCAGTAGTTTGGTTGTTAGATTTTTTTTTCAATTTAAGCTAGCTTGTAACTTTAGTTGTAGGTCAGCTTTAGATTGTAGTGTATCCAGTATGCTACCGCACTGTTACTTCCCTGGCTGCTATAGCACTTTCTCTCTCTGGAAGACACTAGGTGCAGCACTCTCCCTCTTGTGACATATGTAGCGGGTAAGCTAACCATGGCTCAAATTTGGGATCTAATAAACTCCCCTCACTCTCTGCACATTAGCTAACCTGAAACTATTGCCCCCAGTTTACTTTCTGCTGATGAGGTTTTGTGGTTAAAATCGCAACGTTCATTTCATTAGCCTACAAGCTAACCAGCTTGCCATCTGACATGCCCACTGTGATAATACGGGGATACGGATATCGTCAACATCAGCTGGCCACACTTTTCAGACAGAACAACAGATGGCAATATTTCCTTCTTAAAAAACCTTCTCTGATATGTCTGTGGAGTCGGTGAGATTGAGAGGATTGACACAGTTACATTTGTAGTCAAAAATATTTAGGGCTTTGTGAAATATTATAGGCTCGAGCTCTTTGCTCCACTCTGTTGATATCTGTGTCTGTGACTGCATGATGCTGCAGCGAATAGTAACGGCACGAAGGGGTGAGTGGGCGTGTCTTAGACCCTCCCCCGCACTGTCAAAGTTGATAAATTGACATTCTGAAGGCATTTTTTGAAATTCCAGGCAAGATGCAATTAAGCGAAAACTCAGGGGTTTAGTTACCCTTTAAGCATGAATTACTGCATCAATGTGGCATGGCAGGGAGTCTATCAGCCTGTGGCACTGCTGAGGTGCTGTTGAAGGTGTTATTGATATCAGTTATGTGACAGTTGGAGTCCCTCTCCTAAGACATCTGTGCGTGGTGGCTTTAGATGCACTGACACAGCCTCAGCCCACTCATTGTGAAGCTTTCTCAAGTTCTTCGATCGACTTCTTTACAATCCTCTTACTGCTGCAGTCATCCCTGATGCTTGTGCATCTTTTTCCTAACTCACTTTTCCCTTCAAATCAACTTTCCACAAATAAGCTTTGATACAGCACTCTGTGAAAAAAACAGCACTTTCAGCATTGACTTTCAGTGACTTACCCTCGATGATGGTGTTCTTGACGACCGTCATGTCATCAGTCTTTGTGGTTGCATGTACTGAACTAGACATTAATATTTGCTGTATATGTACCTCAATGAAAATATCCCTGCTAAATCAAAGGTTAAATAAGAACTTTCAATCCACATTGAGTGTGTTACAAAATTAAATTGTCACATTTAAACAGAATATAAGGTGTGTACATGAACTTCTCATGGTTTTGGTATTCAAAAATCATTAAAGTTAAAATAACCAGTGTGTGGGATGGATAACAAGCATACCTTCAATCTGTATTTCAGTAACAAACACACACATTTTAAGACAATCTTTCAAGATGAAGCCTCTTCATCTTCAGACTTTACATTTCGTGACTCCATATTTCTTGGCTGTTTGACTATTGTTTAACGTCTCACAAATTTTAACCCTGCTGCTATCATCACCACCGCTCATGGTTTAAGTGTCTTTGTAGCAATCAGTAACCCTAAGTGTCACTCACCTGCTCCTCTGCAGTTGCTAATATTACTGAACAGGATTCACTATGAATGTATCCATGTTGTTTAGCCTGACAATTTGGCATGCGTTTCAGCCACATTGTTTTGATGCTTTCAACAAGCAGAAGCTAAATGTGTCAGAACTCTTTTTTTGTAGATTAATTTGAAATTACATGGTTAGTTTGTCTCTTCTGTTGCTCATGTTAGTGAAAGTTAACCATTGTCAAGGGGTTTTGACCAACCAGAATCAAGCATCTTACAAAGTCGAAAGATCAGTTAGAAAGCCGGGTAATAATGGCATTTAAATGTAGGGTTAGTACTATAGACTGTATAAATAATGGACGTAGTATCCATGACGTCACCCATCTGTTCCTGAGCACCGTTTTGAAGCCAATCTTCAGCGGGAGCCATATTGGAAATGCTGAACTCAACCTAACAGCTGGCGAGCTAGTGTGAGGTAAAGAGGCGGGCTTTGAGCCTCCTAGCCAACAGCTATGTGTTCCCACCTGACAGTCAAGTCAGTCATGTCCTTATTTGGGAAACAAACTTGTGATCTTAATAATTTCTGAACAGTCACATTATTAAACAAATTCAACCCCATACAGTGTGTCCCTATAGAGAAATTAGCCCTTCAGACCAAAGCCGCTTTTTGAACCAGACTGTAAACATGTTTATTTCTGCTGTAAAGATCGCCTTTTTGTATGGGTGTGTACAGTATGTGGTTTCCGATGTTTCTTCGGCCAGCCTCCAGCGGATGCTTGATGAACTGTAGTTTTAGCATTTCCTCAGGGCTCCATCTCATCCGACCCTCTCCCCTCCGAGCTCCTTCAAAACCATGCACCCTCGCTCACATGCACGAGCATTACTGCTTCACATCTGATCCAGAACCAGCCTTAGCACAACTACATCACCTCATGTCTCATTCAATGGTAAGAAAACATCAAACACTATTAAAGTGCAAGTTAAAAAACACTAATAAACATAGCCATTGCTAGTACTCAGAACTGCCAAGCTAGCACATTGACATTATACCGCTAACAAGATATTATAGAAAAGCTAAAAATATCAACATGTTTAGAGATGCAACATGTTATTCCTTTCCTGATCACAGACAACTATGATTTTATTTTAGGACTTGATATATCTTATACATTTTTTTGCTTGGCAGAGACCCCACAGTGAGAGCTTTGTAGGCTCTGACCCGGACTACTGTTTAGAAGAAAGCACCTCAGCAGGGCAGGGCGTATAAGCCCACAGGTCAAGCAAGAGGGCAGGCTTCAAATAAAGGCCAGAGAAGCAGCAGGTAGTGGACAGGGAGCGAAAAACGTTGAGCTACTAAACCCTGAGTATGACACAATCAAACTTCTTTACCTTTATATCAAGGTAACATAACCTGTTCTACATTTGGGACAATGCTAGTGGCAGTAATAACCCACTAAGATCTGACAAAGAAAGCTCAACTGTAACACAGACCACAAGGCACTGTCCTGTGCTACAAACACACAAAGAAACAAGATGTGTGTGTCTTTGGTTTTATTCATCAAAGAGGCCAGCACTGAGTGATGAACTCTGATGCTCTCTTTTTAGTAACAAAGCTTTCACACTGTAGTGCTGCTCACTGCAGTAATTTAGCAGGGGATTAGAGGGGCCTAGAGAGACTGCGACTTAACATACATTGATTTGTCACCAACACGCACACACTCACACATTGCAGTGATGGCTGGTCATACAAATTAATAATTAGCCTTGGTTTTGGTAAGTACAGACAGACGAGCTCGCCCTGATCAATAAAGGATAGAGAGGAGTTTGTGAGAAGCCGTGAGAAACTTGAGTCTGTCTCCATATTTCCTCTAAGTAGATTTGTCTGTCTGTCTATTTCAAGGTCTCTTTTGTTTTTGTGCCTGTCTCTTTGTCAGTATCTATATTCTTATTTCCCTTTGAAGAATAAAGGAAGCAGCAGTACTATTTTCAGCCCTCTGAACTTGTGAGCAAACTGCATTCAGCCTCCCTCATGCTGAGACTTTTTAATTTAGTTCAGCTCTTCTCTGTGATCTTTTCAGCGTGGAAGTCGAAAGGGGCTCTCACGAAAAAATGTCATGTGTTTTTTTTCCCCCTGTGTTCTTTTATGCACAGACACTTTTTCTGAATATCATGTCTTCTTTAAAGCTCCGCTCACAGAGATGCAGCCTGCTTGATTTTTGTTTTTCCTGCATTCAACATCTGAGTCTCAATCTTCGTTAGATATGGTTGGTTGGAAATTGTGTTTGCATAGACGGATCAGGTGTAAGCTTAGGATGGATGTAAGATGGGGAGTGTCAGCTGCCAGGTGTGGAAAACCTTTGGGCTCTGTCAGTGGGTCAATAAATGACAACCTTTTATGGTGGATGTTTACCTGCTCAGTTACAACACCTATAGATATATGTCAGAACAAAAAAACACTGCTACACCAACATCACACTCACATCACACATTCACATCACAGCATCTCACCTTGTCCTCCACTCTAATGACTCATCACATGACCCACTGACCTACCTTACCTCTGGTGATGTGGTCACTTTGTCTGTACAGGTCAGGTTTGGAAATTCGTCATCCACCATATGCAGGTGTTTCTGTGTGGTTCGGGTAAATAAACATACTCAGTAGAGTGATATGTTACAAACAACAACAAAAGTCTCCTGCTCCAACGTTTCACAGCAGAGCCAGGCAGACCTGCATGTTTGCTCATCAAAAGCACTGCAGCCTCCTCGTGTTGAAGCAGGTTTTAAGTGTTACAATGGAAGTGAGTTATGACTCAGCCGTTGGGTAATCCTTTCTCTCTTCTTTAAGTTTGATGCCAGGTGTTAACACCAACGTGAAAGTGGGTGTGCTTGCTTGGAGGTCACCTCTTTGGGTCTGTCTGGCTTTAACATCTATGTGCTTGAATGACTCATTCAATTTGAGCCCAGCACAGCAGGGTTGAATTTCTCCGTTATAGCAGTTCCACCTGTGTGAAGGTCTGACTCACTCGTCTTCAGCCTAAAATAATGAAAGGTGTTTGAGACTCACGGTCAAAGGAGCAACTGTAAATATTGTTACCAAAATAAAATGCTAACATAGCTTTGTTAAAAAACTGTGAATTTGATGATCAGTTGAGGCAGAAGTCTGTCTAACATGAGTCTGGTCCTGCTGGAGGTTTCTGCCTGTTAAAGGAAGTTTGTCCTTGCCGCCGGAACTAGCTAAATACTGTGAGGTGCTATGCTCATGGTGGATTAAGATGAGAAAAGATTGAGTCCTGTCAGTAAGAGGGGACTGGGACGTTTCATGGCGTTGGGTCTTTGGTAATAATTTAATATAATCCTATCTCACTAACAAAGAATTTTATGTCAGCATGAGTGAACATAGATCAAAAAGTTACAAAATTAATTGTGGGGTTCCCCAGGGTTCAATTTTGGGTCCAACTCTTTTTAACTTTTATATGTTACCCCTCGGAAGTGTCATCAGGAGGCACAGCATCAACTTTCATAGCTATGCAGATGACACACAGCTCTCTATCGCCGTGTCTCTTGATGACCCGGGAACGGTTGACGTAAACTGAACACCAAACTCCAAGCACTGGCTCTAAACTCATGTGAGCAGGTAAAGAATCTTGGTGTGATTTTTGATTAACACCTTAGTTTTGAGCCACATATTAAAGAGATACCATAAAGGCTTTTTATCACCTGAAAAAGTGCCTTGCCAGAGTGTGTCAGTTTCTCTCTCAAGCCTCTCAATGCAGAGACACTAGTTCATGCTTTTTATAAACTGTAGAATTGATTATTGTAATGCTCTTCTTTCTGGTCTTCCCAAAAAGAACATCTCTCAGCTTCAGCTGCTCCAAAATTCAGCTGCTAGAATGCTGATGAAGACCAAAAAGAGGGCCCACATCACACCCATTTTAAAGTCTCTGCATTGGCTTTCAGTATCTTTCAGAATAGATTCTAAGATTATTTTATTGTTTTTTAAATCTCTTAATGGTCTTGGCCCTTCTTATTTATCAGATTTGCTTTTATTATATGAGCCAGTAAGAGCCCTCAGGTCTTCAGGTAGTGGACTTTTAATTGTACCAAAAGTAAGAACTAAGACCCAGGGTGCGGCAGCTTTTTATCATCACTACCCACGCCTGTGGAACACCCTACCTGAAGATCTGAGGGCTGCACAGAGCATCAACATTTTTAAAAGCAAACTCAAGACCGACCTTTTTAGTCTCGCTTTTAACTGAGTTTCATTCTTATAACAGTTTTTTTATTTATTTATTTATTTATTTATTTATTTATTTATTTATTTATTTATTCATTATCTAGTTCAAATTTTTGTCACTTTTATTCTATTTTATTTATGTGTGTACTTATTTATTTTAAGTATAGCATCTTACTTTCTCTTAATGGTTTAATATTTTAGTGTTTAATTAATTATTTAATTATCTTATTATTTTGGTGATTATAATTTCCTGTGTTGAGTTTTATCATCTTATTTTACCTCCAGTGTTTCCTCATTAAGATAGCATGAGAGCGTTTCCTCAGTTCATTCAGCAACTTCTTTTTTATTAATTTATTTTATTTGTATTGTTTTATTACTATTGTTGCATATATTGTGTTCTTAACCTTAGGATTGCGGGGTGGGTTTGGCGTTCGGGCTGGGGTTGGGATCTTTTTCTTAATTTATTCTATTTTAGGTTGTTTTTATGTACAGCACTATGTGTTACAATGTCAAGTCTGATTGATTGAGTCTGATAGAGTAAGGTCTAGACCTGCTCTGTTTGTAACCTCACACTGTACCGATGAATTGTTGACGACACAGAATCGAAGCTCACGTATTATGAGCCCAGTATGTACAGTCCATCACAATCCATCAAGCATGGCCTGTGTGCTCACACTGTACATGTTCTATAGAGATAGAGCATTGACAAGTCGATAAATCAATAATCAGTCCATATAGTTTATTTTGAAAACTCCAACACAGAAGCTGAAGCCAGAGAATATGACTCTGATCATGAATGTAAAGATCATGTCAGCTTTGTGACAGACTGAACATGTAGATGCTATAGTAGCGATTTTGTATTGTGTTGGATTACACATGTGTACTGTTGTTGCTTATTGGTGTAAATTGATTGATTTATTGAATGTATTATTTACATGTCATGCTAACAAAGCTCCTGACCCTCATGAGACACCAGAAGTACAGTTACAGTGATCCAATAAATTGTTGCAGAGTCATATTAAAGCTGCATGTTCCTTTAACAGCTCAGTCTTTAACGTTGTCTTTAGTTTTTTCTCCCTACAGGCTTTGCAGATTAAATCTGTTACAAAAACAGATCCTCTTCAAAAGAGCATCTCAAGTTTTTAACATCAATACTTTTTTTATGTAATCAGTCTCTACACATTCAAAGTTGTAGAGACTGTCTACCTCCAGTACAAATATAGGCATTATGGATGAGGACCCTTTAGAATTATATGATATTTTGAAGACTTTAAAGGTGGGTCAATGGTTGTTTTTCAGGAGTGGTTTAAGTGTGCCATGGACAAGATTGCTTGAGAATATGCAGTGGGAGCTTTTCACTAAGAGGTTAGAGGAATATTGAAGCAGTTCAAAACTCCAGTGCATGTTCAAAAGGATCAAGAAGGTCTCGAGAACTGAACAGCTACCTTGGGCTTTGAAAATAAAGCCAATGCAAAAGTGAAAAAAACTGCATTTCCTTGAGTTTCCACATGAGGCTGACTTCAAGCAAAGCAAAGGAAAGCCAAATTAAGAGCAGAATAAACACATTTACAGCCTGGTCTCTTTACTTTTTCTAGTTATTACGGACAACTGTAGGGGGTGATTTTTTATAACTCATCTGCTTTGGTTATTTTAAGGCTAAGTGTTATAGATACTGTAATTCTGCATAACTCATGTCATGGCTGTTTGCCAAGTAGCAAGGTTATGGTCCCAGCTCCACCTCTGGCTGCCTATCTCAAGTCAGGCGTCTACTGGAGTCGGCCATCTTTGGGCATCATAATCATTTACAGCAATAGATGGGTTACACCACTGAGACTATATGTCTGAGTTTTACAGTGAACCTGTGCTCATAAATTGTGCTTGAGGAGGGGGTGGGGGGGGGTTAGTTTGTGGAAGGTGAGAAGGGAGGCAGGCAGGTTGAAGCATGTTTGCCATCAGGGTTAAAAAACACTGAGTGAGATGCTCTGGGGGAAATGTGTGATGAGAGGTCACTGTACTTGAAATAGAGGTGTTAGGAGGGGTGTTACAGCCTAGGCGATGTGATCCATGTTCAGTTATTGACTCAGTGACATAACTCAAAACAAGTCACATACAAATAACTTGCCCTCATGAAAATGGGACACACCAAGAACCACAGGAGTGACTGTTACATCATTTTAGAATCAGAAAACATAAAATGTTTTTTTTTATAACTAAATAAAATGTATACATATTTTGGACAGTTGGTTTTCAGAAATATACAAAACACAAAATGTGGTGAAAATCCGTGTGCCAAAGATTGCATACTCCTGCTCACAAACGTTTCAGAAATGTCCCCCATAAATGTGTTTGACTAACATGCATAACACATTTAAAAAGAACAACAGATTCTCAACCAACGCACTTCACTTTCTGAAGACAGAGAGCTGAGTTAAATGAAATTTATTTTATGTTAGACTACAGTAGCTGTGAACATATTAGAAAGGAAACATGAGAACAAGGAGCGTGTCCAGAGCAGCGGCCAGGGGTGACCCTGGAGCGCCTTGAAATCTGATTGGCCACTGCAGATGCCAACTAAAAATCCTAAGCTATGATTGGCTGTTTTGCCCTGTCAGATGTGGGGCTGGGTGCAGCTGTCTCTGTATTTATCAACCCTTTGTTGAACAGAGAGCGCCATCTAGAGGAGTCAAAAAATACAACTACTGGTTCGCAAAGCCTCATTTGCCCATCACTAGCTATAAAACTGATATAAAACTCATACTATCACACTTCAAAAACACTAATTATCCCTTTAACTGAAATTTGAGCGTATAATTTGCATCATTTGCTCCACCTGACAAGAACTTGCATCTAATTGCGTCTTTACAAGTAATATACTCGCACAAATGTATATGTTGATACTGCTGCTAATTGATATTAACTCAAAAATGACAGAAACAGAGTCTAGTGAACATTGTGCTTTCAGTGTTACTGTGAGTTGTTTAAAGGTGACATATCATGCAAAATTGACTTTTTAATGGTTCTTTACCTGAAATATGTGTCCCTGGCATGTCTACAAACCCCCTGAGAATGAAAAAATCCACCTTTCTGTAAATGTGTCTAAAACGAGCCGTTTCAGACTTCCGTGTTTTTGTTACGTAACAACAATATCCGGTCTGTCACGGAGTCAGAGCTCGGAGCTTGTTCAGCCCATAGACTGTATAAACTCATACTGAATCCCTCCCCCGTTTTTCATTACCTGCACAAATGTGTGCTAACAAGGAGCTTAGGAGGGAGGCATGCTAGTTGTAGGCTGTCTTAATAAACACAAAGGTCAGTTTTACTCCCCACGTCTGCAGATTTGAAGATCTAGTGGATGATTTTTATTTATCATGGATAAGTGCTAGCGCTAGTTAGCATAGCTACATAGCTACATGTCGTAGCTGTAGCTGTGTACCAAGACACACGTCGACACACTGACAAATAAAACAACAAGAAACACAGAATCTGTGACTAATCCTTCAGAAAAGGTCCCGCTGCCTATCTGGCAGAGGTCGGTTTTACTCCCCACGTCTGCAGATTTGAAGATCTAGTGGAGGATTTTTATTTATCATGGATAAGTGCTAGCGCTAGTTAGCATAGCCACATAGCTACATGTTCGTAGCTGTGTACCAAGACACACGTCTACATACTGATAAATAAAACAACAAGAAACACTAAATCTATGACCAATCGTTCAGAAAGGTCCTGCTACAGGCGCCTCTCTGTCAGGATCAGATTCAGAGGGTTGAAGTAATGCGATCTCTGAGCAGCCGTGTATATTCAGCCAACATGTAAACATTAGATCAACGTGCTGGAGAGCCGAGGCACATCCACTTCCTGAGGGGGCGTGGTCAGAGGGAAAACAGAGTGTTCTGATGAGGAATGAAGAAGAGGACTTTTCAGGCATGCCAAAATCTGATTTCAAAGTGTTTTTTTGAGCATAAACTTTAAAGACATGTTTTGGGGACCTCTTAGACCAATATATAATTGATGAAAAAAGCGTGATATGTCCCCTTTAACACGGATTACTGACCATAAAAATAATTACATTGACTATAAAAGTGATATTTTTCCAGTTTTGTTGCTCTTATTGCAGCATTTCACTCTGGATCAATTTGTTTGAACAGCTAAAAACAAAGTTGAGTTTCTGTTTAGTGCTCCTCCACTCAGCCTTGCTTCCAGCTATGGACTGAGGCTCACAAACAGCTTTGGCTCATCGATTACATTTCTCAGATCATGTATTGATCCGGGCAACCTCAACTGCCAATTCTGCAAGCAGACAGAGATTGAATGCATGACTAGTCATCAATTAGTGCAGAAGTGCATATAGGCACTGCAGTATTGGTATGTTTTTGCATGGGCCCCCTGCCTGGTTGTGTGTGTGTGTAATCAATTGCAGTCTCTCTTGGCCTGTCTAATACCTGGCTAAATAACTGCTGTCAACAGCACTTCACTCTGATAGCTTCTTCTTTAAGAGGAGCGGGAGCACACGGGGTCGTGAGTCACTGAGCCTGTTGAATGATTGCATATTGAACTCAGGTCTCAGGACAGGGAAGAAAAGTAGAAGTATCTGCACATATAGGTCATTGCAGCTTTTACTGAGCCTGACAACTCCTTGAGAAAACATCTAGATTCCGTCTTTTTAAAAACTGAATAAGATAAATGTTTCCAGTGTGTCCATGAGCTGCAGTGAAAACAGTGTTAATACTGTAAAACTCTGACGTGCAAACCTGGCATGGACATTTGCATGTTGAGGGAACAGGACTTAATATGAAAGGTTTATTATTTTCCCATCACTAACACATGTGAACCTGCAATACGTTATTACTCTCTCTGCTCATCAATCATTTTACTAAAAGACCTTGACTTGTGGCAGCAGTCGACTGAAGTCTCAGGTGCAACAGACTCAGGTTCAACCAGTTCCGAAAATTAATCTTGACATGAACAATTTCCAGCAAATTACTTATTTTGGTATTGAAATGTTAAAATTCCCCTTTGATGTCAAATAAAATTAAACATATTTTAGCTCCACTGGCCTTTCACAGTCATGTGGGTCACTGGACTTAGCTTGGTTGCAGGGAGATGCAGAAGCTCGCCTGGCAGAGCTCATTTGCAGGTCCCTGCAGTGGCCTCAGATGAACTCAAACATGAGCCTTTTGCTGCATAATACCTCTTTCATAATATTGCAAATTCGAAAATATTAAGATTTTCCATCATGAGAGGCACAGCTGACTTGGTTGACATGCTGGAACAATGTAGCTGTGAGGAGGCTCAAAGCCTGCTACCTCACACTAGCTCGACAGAAGTTAGGTTGTGTTCTACATTTCCATTACTTCCATATCCCGGATTATCAAGGCAGATTTAAAGAACTGAGACGTCCTGACCAGCACCTAACTGCAACATACAAATCCAGTATCTGCAGAAATGAACACTTTCTCATTTTGGTTAACTTGTGGGTCAGTATAACACATTCACACAAACCTAGAGAAACATAAAGGTTAGTCAAATTTGCTCAAACTGGAACAACAAAAAAACGATCTTGGACGTTATTTTGATATTTGGAAGCTCACATCAGTTCCAGGTAAGATGTTTGATTTTTGACATCACTTCCAAAGCAGAGCAAACTGCTAACCCATTCATTTTCATCTCTGTTTGCTCATTTGTTCCCAGAGCATCAAAGAGTGATGGATAATATTTATCAGTAGGAATAAGTAATGAGAATGTATTTTAACCAGCGATGAGAGAGAACAGAAAGCACATCGAACAGCTGAGACCCAGCAGAAATCAAAATTTGACTGATTAATATGAAAATCTGCATTAGACTACACTCCTATCTACAGCATGAATCTTAGAAGTGAAGCAAGAGTCTAACTTTGACAGCTCAGAGTTTTTAGATGTTTTTAGCCAAACACTGCACTAAGAAATTCAGTTTCATGTCCTTCGGGATAGCAGCTCATTAAAATAAATCACTGTGCTTTTATCAAGCACCCAAGACCTGCCAGATAGGAGCTTCTTTTATGGTGCCATTTTAAAAGAAAATTTCTGTCGACATGACCCCCACTGTGAGGACTTTATTGCTGTCAGTGATGATGTTCCCTTCATCAAGACTCTGACCTTCGACTCCTCCGGTAACGTGATAATATACCCGCGAGTGCTCATAAAACTGTCAACAATTTTTGCACATATTTGCAGTGGCTGCAAAAATTAAGGACAATTTTAGCTTTTTAGGTCACTTCCCCCGCTGTCTTTCTAATCAATCAGTGCCATTATGGTGCAGTGCATGTTCACTGTGTGCAAGCTCCGGGTTTGGCAGCGGGTGAAGCAGCTCTCATATGGCCAGAATGGAGGCCTCATGCTGGCAGAGACATATGGTTTGGCTCCTAGGCCAGATCCTGCAGCTTCACGGTCCCAAATGGGAGAAGTCAAGTACTGCTTTCTTGTAAAGAGGACAAGCTTACATTGGCTACGTCTCCCAATAGTAAACAAACTTTTTTATCAAAGCCCTGAAATATAGAGCTGTTCAACTCAATACAATTTATTCTAAAAGACAGTTACCGTCAATACCGGTTATTGTGATAGTCTGAACTAGTTTGCAGACACTCAGTATCATCTATCAGCAGAAATTCTCAACAAAGATAATTTATTTAACTCAGGGTTTATCAAAAATAAATTAGGATTATTTTTTTGTTGTATAAAACATAAGACAGCTGATTTAATTTAATTACACTGTTCAGTGCTTTGATAGGTGTACTTTTATACTTTTGACCTCAGGCCGTCAGTAGAAGTTGTGGAGCTGTTTTATTGTATGATAGCGACTAAACCAACAAAAAGAAAGAGACAAAAAAATACCTACTTGACCTTTAAACCGCTCCTTTACCGACGCTGCTCCTGATGCGACACCAGACTGTATAAATAATGGACGAAGTATCCATGACGTCACCCATCTGTTTCTAAAGCACTGCTTTGAGTCCAATCGTCAGCGGGAGCCATATTGTGAGCTATTCAGACTACACTCAATTTTTTGTACAAGGCTGTAAACGTCTTTATTTCTGCTGTAAAGATCGGCTTCTTTGAATGGGTGTGTATGTGGTTTCCAATACTTCCGGAGCCAGCCTCTAGTGGACACTTGATGAACTGCAGTTTTTGACACTTCCGCATTGGCTTCAATTGGCGCATTCTTAAGGCTGGCGCTTCTGTGACATCATGCAACAGATGGTTGGAGCTTTTTCTTTAGGAAGCTCTTACTTAACCACAAGTCAGTTTTTCGAGGCACACAGTACCCGACAAACGACTCCGACTTTTGAGCAAGTCTGCCTCTGCTAAAGAGGAGTGAGGTAATAAAGCAAAAAACAGGCAACACAAGCCACAAATCCCCCTCTGAGATGAAATAATGAGGTCGGCAGCAGCTGATCTAAAGTGCTGGCCATCATGAAAGAGGGAAAACAATACCAGCTAAAGACCCCTGAGGCCTCTAGCCAGAACAGATCAAATGTCTGGCACAGAGATTACACGGGCTGCAGTCATATCTATTAATGAGGCTGCCTGAATAATTGAACTGAAAAAATATTAAAGATAAAAATAACAGATTAAATATGGAGGCAACATCTGCATGCTGTTTCGAGGGGACACTCTGTTCTCTTGCAGTATAACCATGTCACTTTGTCTCCTCAATAATGATGAATTTTTGAACACCACTGTTGTCCGTGGAGTCGAGCAGACTTGAGGTCCAACAGCTGACACAGAGAGCTCATTTGCTTTTCTCTGTCTAATTTTTCTGAGTGTCTTAACTCCCTGCTTTCACCCTTGTGCATCCCTCGCTCCTGCTCCTTTTTTTTAAAAATCTTTTGGTCTGCTTCTGATACGCTCGTTTTTAAACTTTCTGCCTCTTTCATCAGTAGGCTTAAATTAGGATACTTCCTGCTCTTCACTGCTCTTTCCTGCAAGTGCACTCCAATTCCCAGGTTGATTCAGAACATGGAGGGAAGCTGTAAAAACAGGAAGGCTGCTCATGTTCAGTTTGTATGAGGGGATTGGAGCAGACTGTGAACTCTACAAACGAACACAGGAACTTTTCCATACGTGCTAATGATGTACAGCCTCTCAAATCCTTTACATAATTAACAAAACTTATTTATTAGAGCACAGTTACAGAGTTTAGTTGTTCATAATGTCCCACTGATGAACCAAAGCCCGTGCTTTCACACTGTATCAGCTCCACAGACCCTCTATAGGCCCTTGTATTGCTGATTTCTGTTTTCCTGCACAGTCTAAGTGATTACTGGCATTTTCTACATGACAATGATATAATTTCCCATTCACGCTCAATTTGCTGTGCTGGATATTCAACTTGATTGGGTTTTGATTGTTTGTGTGAACATACAGAGCTCCCACTTTTCATGAAGGGAAATGAATGCTGTCATTTTCGTATTATTGTTTTAGAACAAATGGGCCTGATGGAGTATTCATGCCCGGCTTTTTATGCCTGAACGTGAGGTTTCACATGCAATGGATAACCAGCCTGTGTATTTTGACGTAACTTGATCCATCAGTTGGAGAGGTATGCTTTCCCTCAGACATTAATGACACACATGATAACAGGTAAGGTTGAACAAATTGCAGCTTTTATAACGGTGTACAATTGGTCTGCACAATACCTTGTTTAACCATCACAGTTTCAATGCGGGATGTCAAGCGTATGACCTGGCACATGAAATGCTGACAGTTTTCGTTGTTGGATGCAAAAATGAAACTTACTTGTTAATAATTCTGAACTCTGAAGGAAAAGGTTCAAGTCTGATATCACAGAGGGAACTCAATGGGTCTGCAGAGTCTCTGTCGCGTACCTGTAAACACGCACTGGATGCTGCTGACAACATGTTTTTGCATCGGCTGTGTATTTCATCTCCTCTTCTCTATTCTTCATGTAATCATGTCTGCATGATAAACAGCAACATGTATCAGCTGTAGATTAACATAACACGCTCTGAATCGCTGTGGAAAAGTAAACAGAGATCGTAGCGGGGCCGGAAGCAGGCAACCGGCTATCAGAGTGGCCGCACTGTCCTCAAGCGTTTCAGAGGAGAATTGCTGCGCATCACAGACACATCGATGGACAATTATGTGGTGCTCATGTCCGCGTCAGCCCCTGCTGCGTAGCGGCTACACAGAAGTATAAATCAGCCTTAAGAATGCATCCACTTCAGGTAAGTTCTCCAAAGCCACATGGCATAAACAAAAGAACACAGGAATCACTCTGACACATGGCAAGTTTTGAGGGAAAAGGAAAGACAAAGACCTGGGTGCAGGCTTTTATAATGTTTTGGATGTGGCTTGGCTGGTCAGGTGTGACCTGAGGTATCATGCCAGTGGAGTGGAGACTTGTGATTTAACAGCTGCCCCTTCAAATGCTACATTTGAATTCAATAAGCAATCACAAGTAAGTCCTTGGGGTCCAATTCAGCTGTTGAGAGTATGACCAGTCGGGCCATTGGTCTAACAAACTTTTTCTCCTTAGAGGTGACCTCTACTGTTTTGATCCTTTCATCCTGGCTGGGTATGATGCGTGACACTTAACTGTACTATAAATTATATTATACTATATTTGAGTTGTACACAAGTTACTTGTGCTGAAAGAAAAGATGAGCACTCAGTGAAGAAACCCACCCCACCATGCCCTTTACTGATACATTTAGTACCCTACCCTACGGCTCCTGATGTCCCCCAAAGCCTGAGATAGAAAGGACGGAGGGGCAGCGAGAGCCAGCATATAATTGGGGTTATCAAGTGGGCTCCTCCTTTCACTGATGTTTCCTTTAGTTAGGCTCACGACACCTCAGAGAGGCTAAACAGTTAACTATGGAGTCCCAGAGCAACCCCCCTCCATGCCAGCTCCCAGTGTCCATCATATCCACCAGCAAAACACCCCAATTTAATAAGCCAACCCAGACAGGACTGCCAGGTAGTGACACAGTGACAACACTGATACTACCTTCTCTACCAACTGGACTCTCGCAGCTCCACCACCCAACACACAACACGAAGAGTCTGCAGCTAAATGAGAAGACAGGGGAGGCAGAGCCAACATGAGATACGGGTCTAGGCTATAACTCATCCCTAGTGTAGGCTGTGTGCTCTACCTCCCCCTACTACTACTGTATATTATATTATGCTAAAGTAAGATCTGTTATAACACACTACATAATAATACACATGTATTATTTTATTATATTCCCTACATTCATATTCTATTTTAACCTGTACCTTTACTATTCTGTTATACTGCATTACATACATACATGCATACATACATACATACATACAGACATACATACAGACATACAGACATACAGACATACATACACACTTATTTTACTGTATTTACCTTCCTCCGTACCTTGTCCTTGTGTCACTTCACTGACTGAATGGCAATCAGTGAAGTACTCTTGAAAGATGGTGGAGAGAACCTTGATAGTCATCATGTATTCATGTATTTCTCATGGAAAGACAACATTCGATGACAGACAGGCCAACTCTCTGATACTCAGTGCTGGAGCTCCTCAATGCTGTGAGACGTCCCCCTTTCTCTCTGACTGACTGTAAAAACTAGCAAAGACAATTTATCAAGATTTCTGAAGCTTCAGAATCAGATGTGTAAGTCAGAGACAGAGGAGGCTTTCTAGAGATATAAAGAGGCACAATCTGTTTAAACGGAAAATAACCACAGATTTAATGTTTCATGCCCAGTCGATTGGTGACCACAGTTTTATAACGGGGGAGAGGGTTCAGTAAAACCATACAAGCACTTACGTATTCACTCCATGGGATTATCAAGTAGAGCCTGTTTGTTCATGAAATCAGTCGGTGTTTAACTTTCCATGGAGGCTCTGGCTCCATGAAGTGGATAAAAGCATTATGTTAGGAGAGCCCTAAATCTATTATTTGTTTTGGCGACACAGCATCGTGTGGTAACCTCCCTGTTAAACTCAGATCACGACTCCAAACCATGGAATACAGAGCTGGTATAATAATACTCATATCTTCTCTTGAAGAGATGTGTAATGAGACAGTGAGGGGGCAGGGTGTTTAATTCACTGGTGACCCTGAACACATCCTCCAGGAACAGTTCAGGGACTTTAGGAAGAGTGTAAAGGGTAAAAAAAAAACTGCACAGTGGTTTCATGTTACATGGTTTTTGACGATCTTCTTACATGGTGAGGTGACATCATTGTTTATATCAAGATTGTGTATCAGCTTACAACATAGCATGAAACTTAACCAGTTCCATTTCAGTTGTTTTAAACTATACTAAATCTGAATAGAATCACATTTTTCACCATTAATTACCCAAAGTATGAAATATAGACTTTTTTTTTATTTCAGTCCGTTTTAACAGTTGAGCTTAAATGTAACAAAATCAACAAATTACATCAAAACAGATGTCAGAATTGGCCAGCTCATCTCCTGCAGTACAAGGCTAAATCAACTTTCAACATTTATGAAAGGAGAAACAATTTATTTATGGATCTCATCAAACTAAATCATGTTTCCAACTCTTACTACTGGTTTCAATGAAATTGTATTATTAAATGGATTTGTCACAATGGGGACAAATGGAGGAGGACCCATGTGTAGAGAGATAAAGGTTTTATTTATAAAAGAACAAAAGGTACAAACAAAACTTACTAAAATGTCTTAGAAACTAAATCCAAAAGAAAACACTGGAAACACTGGGATAACACTAGGGACAAGAAACAGAGAACACAAAGACGACTTACAGTGATCCAACACAGGACAGGGGAAAAGATAAACTAAATACACAGAGTAATTAACACAGGTGTGAACACAGGACACAGGTGAAACTAATCAGGGTAATCAAAAAAGGAGGGAAACACACAAGGACAGGAAGTAAAACTGAACTGAAAACACAGGGATCAAGAACTACAAAATAAGACAGGAAACACAAGACAAGACTAAAAAACAAGAAAGATATAAAATAACATAACACAGATAACAGACAGGGAGGAAACACAAGGCAAAAACAAAACTAAGATAAACTCAAGAGACAATTGTGCTAATTTCTGAGTGTTTTCTAACCTTTCGGCTCGTCAGTTAGTGGAAATTAAAATTTCTGTTCAAACAACTAGGAAATAAGTCGCTTAAGAACATGTCTCATGATCACCATTGTAGTCATTACTCCCCCATGGTTTTAGCCTACAGTGTGACAACACGTGACCTTGGATTTAGTACTCTGGAAAGTATTCGTTGGCTCTGTTTTACGGCCACCAGATCCGTGTCTGGTCAATCTCCAATATGTTACTGCACTGGATCTGATAGATTTCTATTCTAGTCAATGTGTTAACTTCCACTGGATCTGCTCTGCTGCATCTCTGATCCGGCAGGTCAGAGCTCTCTGGATCAGATACACAATACTTCTATTTTTGACGGATTCCGGAGCACGACGCATCAATCTCAACAGAGCACATGGAGCAGGACAGGAAGTCAGGCACCAAAACGAAATTCATTTTCAGAATAAAACACCAGATCGTATTTCACTTAACTTCAACAACAAACTGTCATGATGAGTGGAGCCAGGCCTGGAGTCAACAGGTCAGAGGTTTTCAGAGGACCAGAAAGACAACATGGATGAGGAGAGGAGGAGGGGAATCCTTGACTCAGTAATTATCGCAGGGAAACCTTGGTTACATGACTCCAGCTGTCCGGTGGTCCTGCTCCATGCTGCGTTCTGATAATGCAGTCAGTGGGTGTTGAAGGACAAGAGAACACAGATCCGGACTGCAGAAGATCAGAGACGGACTGGACACGAATCTGGTGGAAGTCTGATGTTAGACCAAAGACAATGTTTTCTTGTGTCACGACTCTGAACAAATCTGTCAACTGAGTGGAGGAAAACATCAGAGGGAAATGTTTTCTTTTATTAAGTAAGGCCAATACATGAGAAAAAGAGGAGGAAAGAGGTGCAATGACCGGTCTCCGGACAAACAGGGATAAAATATAAATGAATGTTCTAGTTTGACTGTGGGCAAGAAAGCAAACAGAAATATTAGCAGAATGCCTGTTGTTTTAATAATGGTTAAATATTTTATTAGCTTTCAGTACAAAAATGTTGAATATCTCATAACTCAACCTGCACAATTAATGCTTTTCTACGTGGTGAAATTTTGGCTGTGGAAAGCTCATTGCAAGTCATGCTTTCCTGCATACTGTATTTGCGTACATCACACTTGATTAATAACAATTACCTCCCTGCACAGTGTGATAGCACCCTTTTTATGATATAATGAATCCAAAGCAAGCGCCTTACATGAGCTGTAAGAAATTATCATCACACACACAGTGGGCAGAATGTTGCACAAGCGGTACTTAACACTTGCTTCACACACTCTCAAACACAGGAACACACATACAGACGCAGTGGGAAGTACCCCATCTGTGGGCCACCAGATAGTGCTTGTAACACTTCAGATCTCTCTTGTAAACATACACACACAGTCAGGGTGAACTCCATCCTCTGCATAGTTGATCACACTCTTTTCTCGCAGCCCTTCTCTAGATAATGCACGCACTAATTACAAAATCATAAGGTCATCAGTCGACTGCCCACTCAAACAGAAAGCATGGGAATTAGTTGCCTGAGTATTAAATGATTACAGTTCATGGTGCACCATTAGAGTAAAGGCTCATGGGAAGTGGCTGGCTACATTATTACAGTTCTAATTATATAATTACAAAGGTCAAATGTAATTGTTATATTTCATTGTCATGTGCTTCATTAAACAATAATACGCACACTGCAATGTCATCATAGGTGTGTTTGGAGTCCACTCCTCTTGGACTTCTCTCTTTGTGTTGCATAATCCTCCATGACTTTATGTTTTACCCACCTCATCTTTAAAGTAATTCAAAACTCGGAAGTTTCCCTCAAAACAGCGAAACACTCAGCATCCTAAAACAGGAAAATGAGCCCCAGCAAACGAAAACATCATGATTTACAACTGTTCCTTTCCCCAAAACTATTTACTTTCAATTTGTTCAGAGACCAGGGGTTTGTTTACAGATCGGGAACACGCTCTGTACTTTGAAGGGAGCTTTAATGTTGGTATAAAAAATATGTTTCGGAGTCTTTAACATTCTTGATTACATTTCCTCAGCTTGGCTCTGTAATGCATGCAAAATGGTGTTTATGGGAAACCGCATGAGGAACGACTTCCCGGAGCGTGTTTGAAAGAGGGCTATTAACTCCAGAGCTGCTATATTCAAACAGCTGCTGAAGAAACACAGCCGAGCTCAGCTTCCAAGCAGATGTTTTAGTCTGCATACAGCTCTACAATAGCTATCGCAGCCTTTAAAAGAAGACAGAGAAAAGTCAAGTGTGTGGTGTGTAATTGCTGTTAAATCATAGAAATACTGTCATCTTGAAAGCTCTCACTTAAGGTCACTAAATATCAACAGAGCCAGAGGGGAGGTGGTCAGGTTGCTGTTAGAGAGTCTCTGTTACATCTGCTCAGTCTCCATCCACCATAACTACGTCCTCATCTGCTGTAGCGGCTCAGGAGCCGGGATTTGGGGACTGTAGCTTTGTGTTGGTGAAGGTTTACTATCAGGGGATAAATTGGACATAAGGGGACAGCTACCTGTGATGTTAGGTGACCATAAGGTGTAGTTCTCCGACCATTAGGACACAGATATTAAACTCTACCAGGAAGCCCATCTTCTTCTACTTTAATGCCACTGCCATTGGAGAGATGTTTTTTATGGATCATTATGACAGACTCAGCACACTTTAGCTGCAGTATAGGGCTTTTACTTTAAGCTATTACTTTGGATATGTGAAAATGGGTAAAAAAAAAAAAATACTCCATTTGGATTTGTGGATGTCAGGAAAGGAAAGCAATGGCAGCTCGTGCACAAATAACAATGTAGCTTGAGTAAATTAATATTAATTGTGGAGGAAAGAGGGCGCTGCCACAAGCTGCATCTCAAGTCTCTAAAAAATAAGTTTCCTTACTTATAGATACTTACTTAAACTAGATCTGCTCTGTTGAGTGTCCTCCTGAAATGCTGCTCAGGGGAGCCAGGATCAAGGAGAGAGGAGGGAAATTTGAGAAGTAGAAAACACAAAAGACATGATTCATGGCTGATACATTGTAGAAAGATTGTAAAATGATGATCATTGTGTCCCTGTTACCCCAATAATCCTGGACTTTAGTTATAATATTAGCTGTTATCTTTATTTGGAGCACCACAGACTGTATACATAATGGATGTAGTATCCGTGACGACACCCATCTGTTTCTGAAGCGCTATTTTGAAGCTGATCGTTGGCGGGAACCATATTGGAAATGCTGAAGTCAACCTAACTGCTGTCGAGCCAGTGTGACGTAAAGAGGCCGGCTTTGAGCCTCCTCGCCAACAGCTACGGTGTTCCCGCCTGTCAGTCAAGTCAGCTGTGCCTCTCATAATGGAAAACTCGGAATCTTAATATCTTCAAAATTGCCGGGTTAGAAAATAAATCACCCCCTTTACAGTGTGTGCCGATAGAGAAATGAACTATCCAGACTATACTATTTCTTTGTACCAGGCTTTGAACATGTTTATTTTGGATGTAAAGATCGGCTTTCAGGGTACTTCTGGAGCCAGCCTCAAGTGGACACTCGATGAACTGCAGTTTTTAAGACTTCCACATTGGCTGCTTGAGAAGCACACATACAATTCCTTGGTTCAATTTAGCTCGGAACAGATCTGTTGCAATGTTTAAACACTGGTTAATTAATCATATACTAAGGTTCTGCTCAGCTCTGTAGACAAATGTAAAGTTTATGATAGTTGTCTGAAATGTTAATCTGTAAAAGTATGTGGTGTTTTGTTTCTTTGACCTCTGGGCTTCCCCATTATTCACATATTGTAGATTGCAGATTGGGGTAATACTAATACATCTCTTGATTACAAAAAAAATAAACAGTCTAGCAATGGGAAATTGTTTTAAACTATAGTTGAACTGTTTCTGTCATGTGATTGGGACATGCCTGCTTAATGTGAACTAAAAAGAGCTAATTACTGACTTTCATTAAAATGGGAGTTAATATTTTGGTGGGTGACATCTTTTTGATAGGGCCCAGCTGAATTAGACTCTGCATTGGGAATGAGTCTCACAAAACCGAGTGGTTAGGGGATAATACATTATTTTTAATTAATTCATTCTCTAGGGTCCCCATGCAGGGCTGTAAAAAGAGAACTTAAGGCAAGCTCTAACAGAGATTTGTGGACTCTGTCAAATGTTAAACCATTGGTCCACAGTTTTGAATCTCCATTTAAAGGCAGACAAACTGTGCAGCAGTGGTCTAACACACAGAGATCCTGTGTGACAGCGCTTTGACAGGGTGACATTTTGTTTTGGCTGAGTGCAGCCTTCACAGCCACCATGTGACTGTTCAGCTGCGAGGACTCATCACTGTGTGGATGGGAAACGATGGCCCAGCCAATTATGTTAATTAAGAGGGAAAACGAAGTGAGGCAGCGTGAAGAAATGAGGAGGGATGGAATTAGTTCTTTGTCATTGTTGGACTGAAGTAATTATCAGCAGTCCATAATGTGTGTGGGAGTGTGTGTATGAGGGCATGTGCTGCACAGGTAGAAATCAGATACTTGGCTAGTGCTGTTTGTCATAAAGGGGCCTCTACAAGCTAGCAGGACTATGGAGTCCAGCCAGTCATTTTCACTGCTATGTCATCAAAATTTGCAGCCGAGTCAGCGGTTAAACTTGTCAAAAACATGAAGCTGTAGGTACTTCTACAGCGTGATTCCTTCACGTAGTCTTCTACAAACACCCTTAAAAATGGCACTGAAGTTAGGTGACACTAATCCCCACAAAACTCTAGACCGAGCATTAACCACTGATATTGAAAAATACAACTAATGCGAAAGAGCAAGAAAAACTACAGTCCCTCAAGGTTCCACTTGAGGCTCCATGAGGAAACACCATTAGGTCCCATGTTAAAAGTCTCATTTTTAAAGGAGGTAAACATGTTCACAACCTTGTCTTAAAAGTGGTTGGGTTTATTTTTTTTACATCATTTAAACTCTTGATTCACAACAACTGTCCATGTTTTTATTTTTATTTTTTCTATGACTCATCCGTGTTGTTTATATTTGGAGTTATGCATGATAAGGTATAATTAGGGACTGTGGCTGATTCGACTGACAGGTGGGTGCGAGGGTAGGCCATGGCCTCAGCTCCACCTCTTCGCCAGTTTCTGGATTAGTCAGAAGTTAGTTGGAGTCAGCATTTCCAACGTCGCGACCATCTTCTGGCATCATAACACCTCTTCAGAAACCAAAGAGTGCTGTCTGCTTCATATACTGTCTTTGCTCTTCACCTGTATCAGATCTTTTTTAAGACCCAAACTGAGATCTTACCAAACCAAGTTATTTTGTAAACAAAACCAAACTGCACCATAGTACAAATATGACCATAACCACCGTAATGATTGCTGCTTTTCTAAAATCTATAATCTGTGAAACATTTGGTGCCAGCCTTTATTTTGAAAACATCACTGGGTGATTCATATTCACTGTTGCAAACGTGACCCCAGAGCCCTGCACATGCCAAACTGACACTTGAGTGCTGCTCAGAGCTTGATATTCTGAAGCTTTGGGCCACAGACCAAGCTGCCATATTTGATGAGTTTGTTGTGAGAACATGTTGCATAAGTGCACAAGTGTGTGAATGTGTTCTCCCTTCAACCACAGAGGTCTTTACAGGCCAGATTATTATGATGTGAATGTGAATTAGTGCATGCTTCCATCTACCACCTCTGAACAGCATGCGATGACATTGCATAATCTCTGACACATGGTGGCAAGTTTTTGCAGGTTGACACATAACATAGCACACGTGCTGTCGGCCTGTTCATAATGAATGAGCTGCATGTATAGCGAGAGAGAGAGAGAGAGAGAGAGAGAGAGAGAGAGAGAGAGAGAGAGAGAGAGAGAGAGAGAGAGAGAGAGAGAGAGAGAGAGAGAGAGAGAGAGAGAGAGAGAGAGAGAGAGAGAGAGAGAGAGAGAGAGAGAGAGAGGAGAGAGAGAGAGAGAGAGAGAGAGAGAGAGAGGTTGCTATGGATAAAATGAATGATGCAACAACGTATGTAGCTGATGCACTCATGTGCAGAGAAGAGGAGTCACTGACTACACATACACTGCCTGAGTAGAGTTTGAAGGTATCTGAGTATGTATTTTTCAGACCTTTGGCCTTGTGTTTTTATTCAGCTGCATTTTGCACAATATACAATACAACACAAAAATCTATAATTGGGTGGGTCGATACATAGACACAATGATGCCTTGGCAGATCCATAATACACACAACAGATGTAAAAGGATGAAAACACAGAACAGTCACTGCAAAACAAACAGAGGAACATTTGTCAGTGAGAGGAGGTGTACAGTGTGAGCGATATCACCGACCAGTAGTGTGAACTCAATCAGGGATGAAAGGGAACCAGACATCAGAGCAGATTCAGAGCAGCAGTGGGAAAGACTGTTCACCACAATGGAGATAAATGTATATTATTATTATTTTACAGTGTGCTAGTCTTTTATTATGATTATAGCAATACTGATTCAAGTTTTAAAGTCAATCAACCACAAGGTCAGGTTCAGTGAGGTAACAGATGGTAGAATATATCAGATAGATTACTTTAAAGCTCCTGAGTCTGGTTATAAAACTTACAGTGAGACCTCTTTATGATCTACAAAACAGAACGAAACCGTCAGCGACAAGATTGGTTATTCTAATGTTGTAATTTCCAATGCCTTTAACCACTGCAAGGGAATACATACTAGACAAGACACATAACAACAGGCTGGAGAATTGGCTTCTTTATACTTCTTTATTAAAATAAACCAGGATGGGATTTTAGGTCAGAAAAGACTTCTCAGGCATGACCAGGACAAAGTCAGCAATATAACGGGAAATACCACTTTGTCCACACGGGGCGCTACAATCATCACATATGGTGAAAGTTCTTCACCAGAGCTTTAATGTAGTACTGTCAGGAACTTTCAGGACCAGTGTTATCACTTTGACTTCAGTACAGAGGCTGAATCAGTATTAATACAAGTATTCATTTGACAACACAAATATTTGTAATTTGATGGATGCAAAATGTGTACATTCCCCTCTCTGCTCATGAACACAAACTGGTTGGTGGCATTGTATGAAGTGTTCATTAGGGGGTTAAACTCAGTCCTTCTGTCCCCTGAGGCAGAGGTCTCAGTACAAATGAACCTTCACCCTTCAATCTTTGAAGTAATGTTACTTCACTGAAACAAGATTGTTAGGTTTTGGCTTTGTAGCTCCTTAATGGTGATTAAAAGTGCCTCTGTCACTTTGAGCTGTGAGAAATAGTGGGAATTTTTCTGATACAGTGGTTAAAGGAATATTTCAGTTTTTTTAAGTGGGTTTGTCTGAGTTTTATGTCACCAAAGTTATACTAGCCACAATGGATGCTGGTCAGCTCGGCCCCTTCAATGAGAACCGGCCTGCCGAAATGGCACGCAAGCTAGGCTACAGTTTACCTCAGATGGGGCTGATTCTGCCATGTAATTTAGCTAATTTTGAAAGACTCTGACCCAAGCACTCATCACAGTTAAGGTGTACACTCTACTGAGAATTTTAGCAGCACTTTGAGAAAGCTCATTTGTTTTTTAAATATTTTCGGACTTCAAATGTGCTCTTCTGCTTGCAGTGCACTGATTAACTAATCAAATCTATGATGTACTTGTCACTCATTTGTGGATCTCAGTTTTGCATTACGTTAAGCACCAAATGCCTAAGATAACCCGGTGGACACAGTAATGTCTGTAGAGTTTATTATTTCCATTCAGTTTTCCCCTTCAGCAGCTAACACAGTGTATTTTGATAAGGTAACATATTGTGTGGGTTGTGTCATCATGCAATAAAAATCAGAAAGAGTGAGCCAAAAACTTACTTTGGAGACACATTTCCATTTCGGCTGATTTAACTTCTGAATATTGTCTCCAGAGTAGCTGTACTTACCAAGTCTGACTTGTGACACCAGTTTATTGTCCTGAATTTTATTTTTCCTGATTATTTTCAGTATTTGCTTGCACACCTGCATCACCCTGCTCTCCAGTTAGCACTGCAGTTTCTCCACTTTTTCCTTTGGTGTATTGAGTTGCCTTTTCCTCCATAAACATTGGCTCCAAAAGGTGTTCACATGTGTCCAGAACAAACAGCATGTCATTGGCGCTGTCAGAATCAATCCTTATTTAGTCTGTTTGTATTTTTGTGTCTTTGAAGCCCTCAGATAGTGATGGGCAAATGAAGCTTCGTGAACCCGTAGTTGTATTTTTTGACTCCTCTAGATGGCGCTCTTGGTTTAAAAATAAAGGCTCAATGAATGGCAAAGAGAACAGAGAGCGCCATCTAGAGGAGTCAAAAAATACAACTAGTGGTTCGTGAAGCTTCATTTGGCCATCACTACCCTCAGACACAAACAGCTGATCAGTGCGCTGCAGGTGGAAAAGCATGACTATGTTGCGCCTGCAAATAGTACAAAAAAAATGGTCTTTCTAGTGGCAAAGTAAAGTACTGAAGAATGTATACCTAACCCGAGATGAATGCTTGGCTCAGAGTCTCTCAAAATTAGTTAAATAATGAGGCAGATTTGGTCCTGTCTGCAGTAAAATGTAGCCTAGCTTGCCTGCTATGGACCGGCATTCATTGCTGCTTGTACAATTACCAAGAGGCTAAAGTTTTGTAGCAAAGACAACATTATGAATTATGAACAAACATTTTGGATAATGGAATGAATAAGATAAGAATGGTTATGAATCCTCCTCTCAATACAAAATGATCCAAGGAACTCAAAGCGGAGTGGAGACACCATCTCATCCTGCAGCAGTTTATTTCCATTTTAAAAATCTGCTCAACATCCTGTATGCTATCCTGTTTATTACATGTCTAATTCTAAAACATGTTCTGATCATGGTCTGTGATCTAAACGGCATCCTTGGGGACAACTTTTCATTCAGAAACAACAGACAGAAGAACCCCAGCTGGAAGGACATTTTGAAGTGAGGACGATGCTTTAAATAAATCATCGACTGAAGAGTGAGAAGCTTTGGTTAAGGGTAGGGAAAGTTTGACTTTGTTGTTAAGAGGAACAAACAAACACCTGTACCCACAGGGTTGGCAGATGTCTCCTGAATCATCATATGAATAATTTCAAAGAGTTTCATAAGGGCTGTACAAGGAAGAACAAAGATTCACAGAATTTCTCCAATAAAATAGAAGTCTGATTTCCCAAGTGTGTCTTTCCCTTCATAGATGAGTAAAATGAGGACTCCAAACTTTTAGACTAGCAACAAGGAACTCTTTTTTACAGTGATGATAAAATCAGAGTTAGTAGTAATGACAGAAAAGGCAGACAGTTTTCTATGAGATCATAAATAAAATCAAAACTGACATTAAATATGATAATTCTGAAATGCTCTATTATCCTATAGCGAACCCCTGATGGAGAGTAACAGCATGACGCAACGTTAAACAGTGTGATTTGATTAAACTCAACTGGCCTAAAACACTGCTGAAAACAAGGTCCTGCAAACAGACTTTGTGTGTTAATTAGGGAGTCCATTGAGTAGATTGTTAATTAAAATTTGATTAAAGATTCAATAAGAGACACTGATTTAGACCACATTAACAATGCATGGGGGTTGCCATGGTAATGGTTTAATTTCCACCAGAGGGGAATAACCAGATGCAAATGAGCTTCATACATGCAGTTTTTTCCCCTTATACCACCCTAAAGGGTTTGTGATGTGAGGAGTTCAAAAAGTCCCTCTGCAAAAGAAAAATGCATCTCAGCGCTCTAAATAATTCATCCAAAAGTATCAAAAAACATCAGGAAACCTCAGCAGCAAACCACAGATGAACAGTGTCGAGCAAAGGAAGTCTGAAGTAACGGGAGCAAACACAACCAAAGGAAAGTTATGTAGCATCCTGCACATTACAAAACACATTTGTGCCTCACAGAGGGGATGGATTTCTTTTAGCAGTGAGGAAACGCAGAGTACTGTCGGCTTTATGTAACCTCCTTATTAACTTTAGCTAAATGTAGAGAAGTATTTGATCACGTGTGAGTTGGATGAGTCTCATTGGTCATTAACATCAACAAACTAATGTTGTCAATTACCTCCATTTATCCTGAACATGTCATTCAGATGATCATGTAGAAGATAACCTGCAAGTCAAACTCTCCAAATGTAGTTTGACTGACTTACATGTAATGACAATGAGCATCTAATCAGTTCATATAGCTAAAGTTTAGTATATATGTCTGTAATCAAGTGTTTTCATCTAAGGCCATAGTTGCATTACTTAAAGCCTGCCTCACCATTATTATTGCAATTTATTACCCGGCCTCCTTTCTCATTACTGGCTGTGTTTAATACTTGATTCTGATTGGTCATAACCCAATAACAACAGGACACCAGGGACAACTTGATCACACATCACATGCAATCACTGAATAAACTACACTTGACAACATTTCAATAATCACTGATTCAGTTGCTGAATTGGACTGGATTTTGCATCAGGTAATAGTGGTGTTGTCTTATATTTGGGGTCCAGAGTTTAAAATGCCAATATTTGTTCACAACAATACATGATGATACAAATCTAAAAAGTAAGTGTACCCCTCATTACTGAAGCCAGCACAGTAGACATTCACTGACTCGCAACGACTGCGCCTAGGGATAAATGATGGAGAGACACAGTGATTGTCCGAAGGAACAAAGTGTCTCAAAGTACATCAAGTTATTCAAAAATTTAGTCAGAGTTATGATACTGTTTTTCATATAGTGGTTCTCAAGGCAGCAGATAAATTGAAGAAATGTCAAGCAGCCAAGGAATATGGTGACAACTTTATTTATCAAACGTCCATACGAACAAAAACTGGGTGTACAATCAGGTCTCAGCTCGTGTACGCAAGTTTTCAAGTCATAGTGGAGCGCCGCGCAGTAAAGTAAATCTGTCTGTGTTGGGTAATTACATCATAAGAGTGCAAAGCATTTTCTCAGGTCAGCTCACAGGTTAATATTTAGACTGTTAAATTAGAAATAACATCTAAAATGTATTTTACATTTCACTCTACCTCTGTCAACCCCTGTAAAATACATCGCTTTTGAAATTACGTTGAGCAGCACAAGCCGTTGTTCTTCAGATTGATCAATGAGAACCATTGAGTGTAATGTCTGAAGATCGTCAGCCTGAAAAAACTAAAATCTTACTGTAGTCCTAAAAGTTTCCATAGAGGTTGACAGAAGACTGGGTGAGTGTGTTACTAAGGCCTTGTTTATATGAGAATGGTCCCATTCAAAAATCACAAAAGTCTGTGACTGAGGAACACCGCATGCCTGCGCACAAAGACGGTCTTCATCAGAGCAGTATAGACAAACTGCTTGACTGGAAACTTAATATGCTTGTGTGAATGGAGCTGTGAATCCACCGTTTTTAGAGGACATCCGTGTTTTGCCGGTTTACACAGCAACAAAAGGGATGCCATTTTTAAGAGTTTCTGCTCTGGAGCTCAGTTTCGAAAGTGTGTTTGCAGCTGCACAAAACACCATTTCCATATAAAGTAAAAGCCCAAACGTAATAATAGTGTACTGTTGACTGTGAGGATAGCAAATACAAATAAGCATGACAGTATGACCATTACCTGAGCTTTCATCCAGCTGAAAGCTGTGGAGATCACCAAAGAAGCTACGTTTGTTTTTTTTAACTGAAACAAATGGTATAATAACTAATAAATTACAGATTTTGTTGCATTATGTATAATTGATATTTTGTTAAATTTTTATGGTGTAAATGGTGAATACCAGTAGAAGTGCTTCATTTACATGTGATATTACAAACATAACTTTATTTATGAAAGGTGCAAAAGAAACATCCTTTGTCTTATTCAATGTGTTTCTAATAGCATCAATTCAAATGCACATTCACAGTCTGCAGTATCTACCTGAGTAGATGATGATTACCTAACCTAATTTTAGAGAAAACCTCTGGCAGCATTGTGTATGTTTTATATCTGATTGGCGATCCATATATATAAACTGAATTTCACTTCCAGGGCCAACATTTCCTCTGATTGGCAGAAAATAGAGGCTGTAGTATGAATCACTGCTTCACGTCAGTCACAGGGTAGCATGAGACAGTTTTTTTGTCACTCTGGTCACACTTGTAAGCCTCTGTCTCTGATAACAAAGGGGCCTTACAGCAACAAAGCATTTCTATCACCCAGGGGCTGCTGCTTAAAACTAAGTTTCCATGGATACAGGTCTCATAGTAGCTGTGTACTTCACACCACCCAGCACTTGAGAAAGTATACTACACAACTCTCTGATAATCTGTTTTTAATACTCCAGCTTTTGTCTCCATAGTTTCATCAGCCTTACCTTGAAATCCGAGCAGGGCTGGTAAATCAACTTTCATTTCACTTGATAATAGTGAGCAAGTCCCGTTTACAAGCCTGTGGAAATGTGTACAAAATAAATGTCTTCCATTTAAACTTTAATTACAGTCTTATTTAAAATAAATGTTTGTACTAAGCTTTTTTGTTCTGTTTAGACCACTTCTCTAGACTGTGTGGGCATGTCAGCTCATATTTTGAGTGACATCTCTTTGGCTCCTCACAAAAAACACCACTTATAAAAATTGGTCATCAACAGTATGTTTGAGGCGTCAGAATCCACCGACAATTGTTTGTTTCGATGGTGACTGCATGATGAGTTGAAAATGCTTTACATATTACAATAAAACTGTTAGCATACACATGCATTGTTAGCAGAAATGCCCACGTCATTTATTCTCAAAACTATAAATGCAATGCTAAACTATGTTCTATGAAGCTAACACCCCCTCAGACTCTAAACATAACAATGAATACCCATGCCATGGACACTTGCACATCCCCATACCATCAGACATGCTGGCTTCTGAACTGTGCACAGATAACACACCAGGTTGTCTCTCTCCTCTTTAGAGCCGAGCCTCAATACATCTTTTAATTTTCTTCAAGTTATATTTTCTGGCATTTTCCCCTTTATTGATAGGACAGCTGAAGAGAAGCAGGAAATGCGAGAGCAGAGAGTGGGGGAAGACATGCAGCAAATGGTTGAAGCTGGGAGTCAAGCCTGCAAGCGCTGCTACCAGGACTATAGACTCTGTATATGGGGCTTACATGCTTACACTGTTAGGCCAAAGGCTCTCCGCCTCAATCCATTTTAAATAGTCTCTGGCCCAAAGAAGTCACTGACATTTCTGGATCACATTTATAAATGGTTTCCTTTCTGCATTGTAAAGTTTAACCTGCATTTGCGGATGTAGCCACAAACTGTGTCCAAAGACAGTGGTTTCTGGAGGTGATGTTAAATCCATGCATTGGTTGCATCAGATGGATGTTAGTTGTGAAAAGTGCATCAGAAATGTTACCTCCTGACTTCCAGTAAAGAACCACGCGTGGGTTTCACTTCTTTAGTTTTGGTTGTCTTGCCAAATCTTTGAGGGATAGAAGTCAATCTTGCCAGTGCTAATCATAGTGCCTTGAGGGTAAAATCCAAAGAATGTGGTGAGAACAAACTTTTTCGTCAAATACCTTCATCAGTTTGAAGGATCACAATATCCAGTACTTTTGTTTATGACAAAATACATGGAAAATGACGATATTGTGACCCTGATGTACTTTCAAAAAAGTATTCATTAGAAATGTTTGCATGCTCACAAGCTTTAAGGGGATCCATTGGATGCAACATTAATCTTCAAGGTTTAAAAGCCCAAGCAGCTCAGAATTCAAAGTGTTACATATGCCCAATGTTCAGTCCTTCTGCATGTATCTGATCCCAGGTATCTCATCTTGTTCTGCAGCAGTTCTTGTTCATCTTCTCCTGGCACAGCAGCCAACAGCATGCAGGAACATGTTATCCACATGCTATGTTGGTCCAGCTGGTTTTCCATAGATTCTCCCCTGGATTACTCAACAACGTTTAACTTTTATGAGCTATGTATATTATCAAATACCCACCGTAATAATTGGTACGATGAAGACACCAAATCTTGAAAGTCTTTTTTCCTAACAATTCATCCATTTCTGCTTCTGTTATTGTTTTCATCATGACGCTTGAGAAGTCCCTGTATTTCTGTCTTTCAGACCAAGGTATCAGTTATTGATGCTGTCTTCAGGATCAAACAAACCTGTTAAGAAATTTGTTTCAAAAATGTCTTTAGTGAAATTGTACTCATATCAATATGCTTGTATCTACTTCTGTTAAAGCCGATGGTCTGAAATAATCATATAAAAGCAGTTTAGCTTTACATGGAAACAAGATCTACAATTTCAATATGAACTTTATACATTTGTGTTTCAAAGCTGTTAAAAGCTAAAGCATTAAATTCACTGCCTCTCAGACTTGACTAATACTGACTCTGAATGCTTTTACATATTCACTGATGCAAAACGTGCACAAACAAACATTTGCAGACTCCATATGGCATGTATGCACGGCTATGAATGCATCAGCACACCCGGTCGGTCTGTAATTCCATACGGAGTACCTGTGTTTCCAGTCATGTGCAATTACAGCCAAGAAGCAACTTATCTGCATATGTGAATAATTTAGCATAATAACCTTCCTCTGGAATCTTTCATCATACCTCAGGTGGAATCTCTGTGTGTCTCGGCTCGTATGCGCTCTTATAATAACACGGAGCAGCTCTTGAAATGAGGGAGCAGACAGAGACAGCTGGGGCCTTAGACTTAAAACATAAAGAACCAAACTCAACTGTAATGTCACGCCCAACGGCATCAATGAAGCATATGTGCGTTTAACTGAGTCACAGTTTGACATAATTTCTCTTTAAAATCCTCCTTTGACTTACGTTCAAACCTCAGGGATGAACAACAGGTGCGTTCATGGGTTGGCGCTGCAGAGCATCCATGTGTTCTGGCACCATTTTAAACCTTCTATTATCTCAGAGTGCTGCCTGAAACTCCATTAAATGCTATCTGACTCAGGAACAAAATACACAACACACACTAATCAGGACACGCTCGGGCATTTATTGACATTATTGAGGACATCAGACTTTGTATGGATATATATTATATTATATTATATTATGCACAGGATTAGTTTTATTAGAAGTGCCTGCTGGCTGATGAGATTTTTTGCACATTTGATTAAGTTCATAAACTAGTAATTATATCTCTCTTTTCCCCACCAGTGGATCATGGCCAATGTCTGACAGTTATCCAGCTGAATATTTCCCTCTCCACATTCCTCAATCTTTCTAAATGAGATACTTTTTTTTGGATGTGTGAATCACCTCTGACTGCACAGACTTATTTAATTGGATGTTTAATCACAGCCAATCATAGTGATTTTTGTGATCTAAAATGGCCCACATGAGAAGCACTCACCCATTTGTTTTAACTAGGGGTGACCCCGACTAAGGATTTGCTTTGTCAAATCTCATTCCTCAGTTCTTTCCATAGTCGACGAATCATCAGATGTTTGTTTTTTTCTTCACTGACCAAAAGTCGGATTATGGTGACCGTGTGACGATAATAGGCCTACACACAGGATCATTTGAAGTTTATTCTGTCTGACAACCTAAAAAGATTTAAAGATCAGCCGAGGTATCACTGCTCCACAGGTCCTGCTAACTGGGAGAGTCCACCTTTAATTACCAGGGGAGATTTAATTGCCACCTTAAGGAGATTTAACGCTTCAAAAGCTATTTCCAGAATGACATTAAGTATTTATAAGTTTATATTTATATCAAAATAGGATATATGAGACATGGTTTATACTGAAAACAGGAAATTATATCAAATCAGACATTGAGCGCCCACATAGTTTGAATGGAATGATCCTCGATTCATATGCAGATGTTCGGCTTTGAGTTTGGCAGTCGACTAAGGCTCTTCAGACCGAATCGTTGAATATTCGACTTTTTGGGGTCACCCCTAGTTTTAACCACCACTATTTTGTTTAAGTAAGGTAGAGCATTAAGCAAGGTGAAAGTGTAAGGTGTATTTGGTAAATTGACTTGTACATATAATACTTGTTCTAGTCTTTCTGACCACTCAAAGTATTTTAAACTGCTAATCACATTCACCCGTTCACACCACATGGACTCACTGATGGTAGAGGCTGCTAGGACCATCAGTATTAGCTAATCTCATTCATACACATTCACACACTGCTGAACAACAGAGCAAGTTAGGGTTCAGTGTCTTGTACAAAGACACTTCGGGATGTGACTGCAAGAGCTGAGATCGAATCGCCAACCTTCCGCTGGAGGGACGACCAACTGTACCCACTGAGCCACAGCCGCCCTACATTATTTAAATCTGATAATTATCATTTTAAAGTACACACTTGGTGTTTTAATTGTCTTTTAAGTAAACATGTTATCTTTGTGAAGTTACAACGGTCATAATATCTAATGAAGGACTTCAAGCTTTTATATTTTTAATTATTTATTCATTTATTTGGATCCCCATTAGCTACTTCCAGGGGTCCACTCATGCCAATGTGTACAATCCACACCAATACACAATTGGGCCAATGTCATATTTGCATATGTTGGAGCCAATCTTAGGGTTCTGTGTTGTTAATGGGAGGCGCTGTGGGCTGATAAACAGATTGTGAAATCCAATGCAAGCTTTTGGAATGATGAAGTTTATTCAACGTACAAAGGACACGTTTGGAACAGGCCATCTACAGCCACTTCCTTGCCACACAGAAGTGTGCGCATACAGCATATACGTATATGTTGCAGTATTTTTTAAAAGTTACTGTAGCTCGTAACCTTTGCTTGAATTCTGGATTGACTGATGGCTGTTAAATCTGTCGTGTTCTCCATCAATGTCAGGATTTTAGTGCTTCAGAGAGTCAAGGCTGTACCGCAGACAGTCCATTACCCTTAACTTTATGTTCCAGCTCAACATCAGTTTGTATAAAATGTTCTCATTGTCTCGCTCTGTGAGTGACTTGGAGAACTGAGTGAGAAGAGCCATTTTAAAACAGCTGTCGAAAAGCTTTGATGATGTAAGCATTGCCTTGCAATTTACAGGATCTAATTGGCCATTAAAGGGTCTGAAAGACTTTTACAGTCCTGTAAGGAAAACGATTAACTCATCAGACTGTCCTTCAATATATCTCTGGAAGAAAAAGTGTGAAACATTAGTTCTGCTGTAATATAAGAATTCAATTTTACATTTCAGTCCAACATTATTCAAGCAAAGGGATGAATTATGGTCATTGTACTGCCTTTCAACTTAATTAAAATTATATATCTGTTTGGTCAGTTTACCAGTCCTATCAGTTAACTGTGAAGAAGCTCATTAACCCCAAGAAAGCTCTTCTATTGTTTATTATCTACAGACTTCAGCTCAATCTCAATGTTTTATGACAGTCATATACAAAGGTCACTATTCAGGGTGTTAAATGGACACGTAGCTCGCCTGAGGCTAGTTAGTCCCTATAGTTTGCTGATATACTGTAGTGCAACTGAGTTTTTTCTGGGACAGGGGGATTGGATACCGAAGTAATTATCCCTTGTCTTCATACATCATGATACTGCTTTTGTTATGGGGCTGATATAAGAATGACAGAAGGACAGTATCACTGCTTTCTCCTCACACACCTGCTTCACTTCAGCCCTGCACATGACTAAACCTACAGCCTGAGGTTGTTACCAAGATCTCCATCATACATGCCCTGTTTAATGCACACACACAAGGACACACCCAAGTAAGACACTTGCCATTGTGCCCCCTAGATATTACTCACATATCACACAAAATTCAGCAATTTAAAAAAAATCAAACGGGGCTTGAAGTGTTTTCCCATCAGTTGTCATTTACTGGCTCCTAGCAGAGGTTGGTTGATTGGAGAAAAAATGTAGGCTGGGTTCTTTCAAATAGGTACCCTGTCAAAATTGCTGCGTCGCCAAAAGGCAACATTCAAAAAATATTTCTGCACTTACTGTTGGGATTTCACCACAATGATCAAATACTTTTTTGTAGGTGTTGGCCTGATAGATATGGGGGTAAAAAATGCATATGTCGATGAAAGTAGTGCAAGGGGCTTCACTTGTAGAACACTAGGTGGCGCGATGGAGCATGTATTGGCGCGAAACCAATAAAAACATATATTTTTTGGCAGTGTCTGAATTTTGGGCAAAGTTTGGTGAGTTTTTGAGCATGTTTAGGCTTCCAAAATTTGGGTTACAAGAGGAGGCGAAAGGAAAATAAACAGTAGAGTTCCAAGAGGGCCTCACTGCCACAGTGCTCAGGCCCAGTGCTCTGATCAGAGGTTTGATTGGCTTAAATGCAGTACAATATCAGTGTTTGAAAAGTAAAACATTGTAACACAATTTGCCTTTTTGATATCCCAAACATGGTCACGGGGCAGTTTTGTACAGTCAGAAAAATCACCTTAGCACACAAGCGTCACTGTTATTTCTTGACGCAGATACGCACATGCAGATACACACATGCACAGACACGAATGCAGGACTCTTACCCAGCACTCCTACTGGGTGTCATCCATATTGTCATCAATGGCCTCTGAAAACCTCTGACCTGCTGACTCCAGGCCTGGCTCCACTCATTATGACATTCATTGATGAAGTTGAGGAAAATTCAATCTGCTGTCAACACACTGTTTTATTGTGAAATTTGTTTTGGCGTCTGACTTCCTGTTTTACTTTATCTGCTCTGTGCTGATTGATGCACTGTACCCCAGCATCTGGTTAAAAAGATGAAGCCCTGTGTATCTGCTGCAGAGGGCTCCAGATTGCCAGTGGTGCGAGCAATCAGCTAGCCATGCAGCAGAGCAAGTGGAAGCACACAGATTGACCAGAGTGAAACCTATAGCTCTGCTGCTGTGGAAGAGATGAAACAGACCTAATGCACATCTGGACTCATTTCTGCAGAGTAGTCTCACTGGATAGAACATCAAACCATGAATAATTTATACAGTAACAGTGTGTTTTTTTGCTTTTAAGGAGCACAATAGAAGGAGAGACGTTGAATGTGAAGACTTGAATAGTTCTAGTTGAGGAGCCCACCTGCTCATAGGCACACCTGGCTCTTAAAGTGAATGACAGGAGACACTGTGATTGCTTTAATCAAACTTCCATGCACCGGGGGCCTCACTTAGCGACTAGATGATGCGCTGCCTGAGCAGCAAAAAATAGTCAGGCATAGGGGTCAGACATAATATCAATAAGTCAATATATGCTATCATCTTCTGGACATATGCCATACAATTATCGATATGTTTGGACTAATTATCAGTAATTTAAGAAGTTAGGAATAATGTAGGCTATAGTTAGCCATTGGTTATAAGATATGGAATCACGTTGAAGTGAGAAAAGTCTTCTATTTCACATAACCACTGACTAACTGCACATTATCCTGCTTATTACCCAGCTACTGGTATGAGGAGGATTTTATTGATTTAAAAATGACTTTGTTTTACAACAGAAAGAAATCATCCCTCAATGATGACACTTGGTAGTGCTTCCACAGCAACAGTATTCTTATCAGCTTCCTTACGGGTTAAATTCATGTTAAACTTAACATTTTAAGTCACGTAAAGTCAAAACATCAGCCTAATTGTTAACAGATGCACAAAATAACAGCAGCACTTTTGTTAGTCCTACTTCAAGCTGGACTTGTTAAGTTACTTGTGTACAGAAAAGGCTTGGTAATCAAATGGGAACACCATTGAAGATTTAAGCTAACGTTGGGCCAATATAAGACAGGTGTCACTAGAACGTTAACGTTGCAACTGCACGTTGTAATACCACTTTTACAACTTTTCTTTGCAGTATGGCAAACATTTTACAAAGCGTTGTAGAAAATATAACAAAATGGAATTAAAATGTAATAAAACTGAAGTCCATGGACTCTGCCATTTCTGAAAACAAAAACATCAAGCACATCACAAAATGTGAACTCGAAGCTTTCAGAATAAAGTCCTCTTCTACGTGACTTTTGTGTTGGCCTTTTTCTCTTCACTCATCCAGTCCTGTTACTCTGCCAAAGCCAATACTGTGTCACTCTTTCTGGTTGCCTTGTGTCTGTTTTCTTCAATTTGATTGATTGGTGTCTCTTTCACTCAGCTCCAAGTGTGTTTGAACACCCCTCGCTGTTTGCTATTGGTGACCGTTCAGCCATTAACCACCAATCCAAAGTTTTGTGCTCTTCCAATGCATTGAGAGTAATAATAAAAACAATCCTCCATGTTGTCTACCCCTGTTATCAGAGTATCAAAGTAACTTTTTTTTTTTCGCCTTTGCTATTCAGAAATAATAACCATAGAGGTTTGAGCAATCAGAATCAAGTATTCAACACAGCTGAGTGATTAGTAAGAAAGCTGTCTAATAAACAGCTTTGACTAACTGCGTCACCTTGCCAATTTGACGCACTGAGTCACTACTTCATGACTCCTCACAGTGGCACTAATGACATGAATCAGGGCAAAAGGGACAGCAGTAAAACTGGCTGCAGGAGAAGTACTCAGCAGCAAAATAACAGAAGAGGACGACAGCAGGACATCGCTGGACAGCAGTGAAAAGAGGTTAAGAAATGCACAAGGCTCTTTCAAAATCAAACAAGGAAAAAGAAAGAAAAAGATTGTCCAACCCTTTATGCTGAGATGTGAGAATGTCAAGGATGTACTCTTCTGTTAGATTAAATGACAAACTAAAGTATAAATGTGCACTTTATCTCAGTGAAACCAGACAGTGTGCAGTTAATATTATGTTAATCTTGCTATTTGTCTTTTTAGGGTATTTTGTATTCTTCAGTTCATCATATATCGTGATGTATCATAATTTGATTGTCTCGCAATATATTGAATATCACAGAAATGCTGTAGCATATATTGTTTTGCTGTGCCATGTATCCTAAATTGCATTGTAATTCACCTTGCTTGATTGCAAAAAAAAATGAATATCTGTATTAAAGAGGCCTAAAATATAAGTTTTGATGCAGTTCTTCTTTAAGAATGAAAAAAAAAATCACATATTAAAATACAACATGAGTTTTGAACGAAGAATTTGTGTTATTTTTTATTTTCTATCAGCTTACTCTTATTTAAAGAGGGCTTGTTATTTGTGTTGTTTGTTCTGTTTTATTTTGTTTAAATGTTTATTTATTTGTCTGTTTTGGTGTCATTTGTTGGTTTGTTTGTTTGTTTGTTTGTTTGTTATGGTGTACAGTATATGTGTATGATGGAAAAGGTAAATCAAAAATTATACAGTAAGTCATCTTGCGATTCCCACCTGTAGTCAGACAGGTTTTTATTCACTTTTTGCTATTTGCTTTCAACCGCTCCCCATTCATGGTTAAAGTAGGGCCCCATATATTAACAGACAGCAAGATTAAAAGTGATGGTAAAGAGTTTAAAGCTGTGACATGTTGTTAATGTCAACTTAATACCCGGCTGTCTTACCGACCTTCCAGCTGTTTAAGATGCTTGATTCTGAAAACGGTTATTAACCGTCACATGATTATTTATTTTTGCCAACATATCTGTATCTAGCTTGGTAATAAGCAGGGTTAATGTATGATTAGCAGATAGTTAAGTGAAAAAGAACGCATCAGGGTCTTGTCTCCCCCTGTCCTGATTCTATTTCCCATAACAACCTGCTAGCCATTCCTTATCCCTTACTAAGCACCCTCACTAGATGTTTACCTTCCATACACATGCTACGTGCTGAAAAGTGAACCCTTAAGGCTGATTTATACTTCTGCGTTGAATCAACGGCGTACCCTACGCCGGGGGTCCGCGTAGCTCCCGTACCTATGCCGTGGCCTACACACGTAGCTGACGTGCACCTCCTCCAAAATGTAACTCCCCGTAGAGCCGACGCGGACCGCAAGCTCTGTGATTGGTCCACTCGGCGTCTTTGTCTTTCCCGCATTTACAACACTTCCGGGATCCCGGACATCGGCCGCACATCGGCCGTGTATTTCATCTCCTCCTCTCTATTCTTCATGTAATCATGTCTGTATGATGAACAGCAACATGTATCAGCTGTAGATTAACATAACACGCTCTGAAACTCTGTGGAAAAGTAAACAGAGATCGTAGCAGGACCGGAAGCAGGCGACCGGCTATCAGAGAGACCACACTGCCCTCAGGCGTTTCGGCGGAGAATTGCTGCGCGACACGGACACACCGACACACAAGTATGTGGGGCTCATGTCCGCGTCAGCCCCTGCTGCGTAGGGGAGACGCAGAAGTATAAATCAGCCTTTACACATAAATCTGAAAGACACATTTTAGCACAAATTAAAATCATGTGTTCTCATTAGGGGAATAGTTCTTCCAGAGAGCAGCCAGGCTTAAACAGCACCCCTGGCATTATAATTGGCGTGCAGCAGCTGAGTGGTGGCTGACTTTGTTTGGCTGACAGCTGACAGTAAATCACTTGCTAAACTGGAAACACTGATATGTAGATTTCCAGCTAAATATGGGCCTAAGTGTTGTTTCTCCAGTGCCGTGACATTTAGCTGAGGCCTAACCCTGCTCTTATTTCCTCTGGAGGAATAAAAACACCTCCTCTACACCTCCACAAACCTGTGATTTCACTTCAGACATTGAAATGTGTCTGTATTCACAGCTGTGTTGTTTACTGTGCACATGTTACAGAAGGTGAAATGTCTGGTCCGTGTGCAGCCCTGTCACTTTGTTGTAGCTGTTACATGACTGTCATTACGAGGAGCAGAGTCCCTGACGTCGAAACACCATCTGTTACATTAGGGCGAATTATGCTAATCACTGACTGCTACACGACAGGAGTCTGGAGGAGGAGAGAGGGTGAGACAAGATGGAGGGAAAAAGAACAGAGTGTTCAATGAAAGTGATAACAGGAAAAGAAGAAGAAAGGAGGAGGACACAAAGGATTGGGTGAGAGCAAGGGACTGGAAAAGGATGATTACATTGACGAGAAGGAGTTATAGTATAATGCTAAACAACTGGGGGAGTTCTTAGTTCTCCGGTTTACTTAACGGCACGATACTCAGACTTTTCTAAATATATATTACATTTTAAAACACCCTGTACTAACACCAACGCTATTCAAACACCACTATTCATTAGAACAGTAAGAAAGCTACCATGGTCCCATTTCACTAAATAATTGAAGTGAGAAAGTCTATATTTACACTCTTTAAAAATGCACTTAGCTGGCGTTATGAGGAGCAGACGAGGAGGTGTCAGTGAGCTAAATATAGAAGATAATGAGGTGATTAAAATGTCTTTGTTGTTCTGGCTTCAGCACACTTGGACCGTACTGTACTAAACTTCCTGCCCACTCGTGGCAAACACAGTGGTCGTTCTCTCATACCAGGGGAAAAGCTGATGTGGAAAGAGCTGATAATGAAGGAGCTCATGTAGGTGTAATAATGACGATGTCATCTCATGATAACATGTTATCTACTACACTTTTCTTTCATTACTTGTTTCCCACTAACCACCAATATGAAATGTGCTTTCCCCAAAAAAATAAGGGTAACATTAAAACATCCTCCATGTTGTTGACTGATGCTTTTGGAAATAATGTTTTTTGTCACACCGTCAACAGATCTTTAGATCTTTATTGTCATTGTTGTAAGAATGAAAAGCAGTTTTTCACAATAGCAGCGTGGTAAAGTTATAAAAAGAGCTAAATAATTTGCAATGTGCAAATACTGTTGTAAAAGGGATGAGGTACTTGCTGGTTTTTATTACTCCCTATGCTTATGGCTGATTCACACCTCTGCGTTGAATCGACGGCGTAGCCTACAGCGAAGGTCCGCGTATCTCCTGTACCTGCGCAGAGGCCTACGCACATAGCTGACAATTGGTCCACTCGGCAGCACTGTATAGTATTTGCTGCATTCACAGCACTTCCGGGATCCCCGCTCATCGGCCTTATATTTCATCTCCTCCTCTCTATTCTTCATGTAATCATGTCTGTATGATAAACAGTAACATGGAAAAGTAAACAGAGATCGTAGCGGGGCCGTCGACCAGCTATCAGAGAGACCACACTGCCCTCAAGCGTTTCAGTGGGGAATTGCTGTGCGACACAGGCACATCGACGCAGAAGTATGTGGTGCTCATGTCCGCCTCAGCCCCTGCAACATAGGGCAACGCAGAAGTATAAATCAACCTTTAGTTTCTGCTGGGAAATAAGCTGTTTTTCAGTCTATTTGCATGTGACTTGATTGCCCTGTATCTCTTTCCAGAGGAGACGGGGAGAACAGGTTGTGACCAAGCGGCAACCTCCGGCCACAAGAATTGAAGCCAATGTGGAAGTGCTAAAAACTGCAGTTCATAATTTGTCTGCCTGAGGCTGGCTCGGGAAGTACCAGAAACCACATACACACCAATTCAAACAAGCCGATCTTTACAGCAGAAATAAACATGTTTACAGCCTGGTACAAAAAACAAGTTTAGTCTGGATAGCTCATTTTGCCATCGGCACACACTGTACTGGGTGAATTTTTTCATAACGCAGCAATTTCGAAGATATCAGGATTGCAAGTTTTCCATTATGAGAGGCACAGCTGACTTGACTGACAGGCGGGAACACTGTAGCTGTAGCCTCTTTACCTCACACTAGCTCGACAGACGTTAGGTTGACTTAAGCATTGCCAATATGGCACCCACCGACGATTGGCTTCAAAACAGCGCTTCAGAAATAGATGGGTGATGTCACGGATACTACGTCCATTATTTATACAGTCTATGGTTTAAACATGACACTTCCATTCCTACTATGAGCCACTGGACTAATAAGAAAACCTTTCATTATCCAGCTACTTCGGACAACTGAGGCTCAATGACTATAGAATACAACTTAGTGTTCAACTTCATGTTGTTCATCAATGTGAAAGTGGTTGTCAGTCTCAGTTTGGACAACATATTGAAAATAAATAGCTGCAGAAACACAAAGCTAACCTGTCTCACCACCTAGCTAAAACCATCTGTCAGGCAGAGGATGTGTTGCTATTCACACTAAATGATTAGATCTAGTTGTACTATTCATAGGCCTACAGCCAAAATATCTGAGGATACACCCAGGACAACAGGTGCTATAACGGCAGATTCTCTTTAGATGTCGAGGCTGATGCTGGCAGATTATGTATAAACTAGCAGGTAGGTCAGCTGAGGAACTCTGCTGTAGATGTCTGGGTCATGTGAGCCATCATCATGGCTGCTCACTGATGTTTTAAAACCATTGCCTTTAAACCACAGGCCTTTCTTTCCCTTTTCAAGTTAAACTGTGTACCTTCAAATGCTAAATGTTCTGAATAACAACATGATGCACCACATCCATCTCTGTAGGAAAACACGCCACCCCACATCCTTTCTATTGAAAATGAAAGCAAAGAAGGATGGCAGGGCTGAATAGACAGTCTGGTCCCCTGTGGACAGCCAGCCTCTGAATGAGACTGGAGGAGAAATAAGAGAGGAGAGGTGAGGATGCAGGAGACAAACAGGAGGAGGAGAAGGAGGGAATGAAACCTGTGGTAAGGTAAAAACAAAAGGTGGGGGTTAAATTGTGGGGTGCCAGGGGTGATGGATGAAGCTTCTGGAGGATAAAATAGCACTTAGGTAGCTACGGGGAAGTAGAGTTTTCATTTGAGAGGTTGATGTAAAAAAAAAAAGGGGGTATAAGTGAGCATTGCATGATGGGATTGAATTGCATGATTTGAAATGATAAAGGCAGAGGTAGGCCAGGGGGACGGTAAAGACGTCCATATATCTCAGTCCTGTATTTCCCAAGGCTGACTCGTTTCAGTTGGGATGTTGTCTTTGAAATATTATCTTAAAAAACTTGAATGCATATATAACATGTTGTTGCAATGTTAACATTCCTATTTACAGCTGTCTCATGACCACTTACATTTTCAATGGTGTTCCCATTTGGTTACCACTTGAACATCAAACCTTTTCTGTACACAACAGCGTGATTAGATCATCATCAGATCAATTCCCTTTCTGTTTTTGCGGTGTCATTTCAATATACTTTGAGTAAACCCTGTCATACCAGAGACTACAGTCTGCTTGATTATTCAACACCAGAATTGTAACAGTTGTCTCAGGTAATACAAGAACTCACAGCTTCATGTCAAAGCCACTACCTCTCCGTTTATGTGACTCAGTTGGAACTTAATTACAGTAAGCTGTCACAACCCCTGACATAAAAGGAAGCCTCTTATTGTAAAGCAGCTGCTGTATATTTTTAATAACAATCCATAGAATTAGTAACAATGTGGTTTTGTTCATGGGACACAGCTTGTAGGATGTTGAAAAGCTCTGTACAATACCTGCATAACAGCGTGCAGACACAGCAGCTGATGAACACAGTGGAAATGTATTAAGCTAAGGAGACAGGTATTTCCCTCAGGAGTTTGCAACCAAAAATACCTAGATTATTAAGAAGAATTTGGGATTTAGACAGTTAAGATGATGGCTGAAAAGCTTTCTCCTTGACTGCTGGATATGTGAATAACGACACTGGTCATGAGCAAGTCTACCATATTGACTTGAAGACTGTATGTGACTGTAAAATCAGGACCTTAAGTTGCACTGGTTGATAAGATGCAGTCTGTTTTGGGGAGCTCCCAGTGGAAAAAAAGGTTGAGTGTTGTCCTGTGTGAAGACTTCATTTACGTTCAGCAATGTGCAGTTTCTGTGCAGCTGTGTAGCTCTTTCTGGTTCAATGTTCTCACTACCCTGCTATAAACCTGTACAGTATTTAGTTCATCCCATGGTTGAGGTGATAGTTGTGGAACACAGTAGGATCCACTGTGTCAAATTCCCAGAGACTTGCACCATCCCCCTCTGCTGGTTGCGTGTTGTGGCAAATTGAGGAGTCGTTTCAATCACACCAGCACTCCACAATGTTTATTCATACGGCCTCCCATGACCCTGTCACTGGTTCTTGGGTTTTTCTTCCTGGGACCACTTTTGGCAGGCATTGACCACTGCAGACCAGGAACAGGTTGTCTAACCATTTCAATTTGGCCCTTGTCAGAGTCACTCACATCCTTAAACTTGCCCATTTATCCAGCATTCAACAATTCAACCTTTAGGACAAAATGTTCATATGCTGCTGAACTTATCCCACATACTTACAGGTGTCATTACACAGAGTTAATCAACTGTATACTTAACCTATCAGTGGTTATAACGGTATTCTAAGATTGCTTATTTATTATCAGGTAAGGCTAGGACCCATATGTCCCAACAACAGTTTGTGTGAGTTACCCATCTTAAGTTATTTCCATTATACACAGACCCATGGAACACGCTTGAATGTGCACAGTATATGGAGTTGAATTGTCCCCTGGTTTTGTTGATTCCACTCTGTGAAACTGAAAAACATAAGCTTGAAGAGATGTGATTGAATCATAGGGCTGCAAAAATAACATAAGAACCCCTCTACTGTCAAACCCGCTGAGAATCAACAGTCCTGTGTGGCTATTCATTCATGCTCATTAGTGTGCCGTCAGTACTGTTGAGTCAGAACGGTGTTACAAAACCTTCAACATAAAACAGACATTTACTCTAGTCCTCCATTATTTCATGCATGGTGAGCTGGGGACTGCAGCCAGCTATCTTCTTCATGCTCCACTCTCTTCTTCACTAGCCACAGACTCACGTATTGTGTTCTCAGGACACAAGTAAATATTGGACTCGGCTCGGTTTGATGTATCGCTTTGTTCACCGAGCGTTGAAAATTAACTTGGAGGAGGTGCTGTGCAAAGTCTCCCCATACAACATCACAATTCCCTGGGAGAGACATACATCTTCAGCATCAATCAAGGTGTTACGATGTTCTCTGATATGAAAGCTTGTCAGTCATAGCTCTGTTTGTTAACGTAATGTGACATGAAAAGAGAAAACCCCAAACTGTTTTTAACACCCTTTAAAAGGTCACACAAAGAAGGAGATTTCAAATAAGAGATATGCTGACTATCAGATCCAGGTTGGTGTTATAATCACCGCACTGTCTCTTTTGGGTGTTTCTGCAGATCAAATAAAAGTAACACTGTGTGAGAATGAAATAAGAATATCAACACCCTGAATCATGTGGGTTAAAAGCTCATTGAGTTTTCTTTTGTAACTAATTGGACTCCAAAATCCACAAATTCCTGGAGGTCTTTTGCCAGGTCTGTAGGCTAATCCACAGAACACTCTGGTAACTCAAAACATATGCAAAACTGGGTTGCACCAGCTGTGCGTAAGTTTAAACGTAGCCTAGTTTGAACATAGTTCCTAATTTCATTTCATTTCTAATCAAGAAAAAAAAGCTGTTTACTGAGTGAAAACGTCATAACCGTGACAATGTTTTCATTAGTTTGGATGTTACGGTCATTAAATGTGTGTGCAATCGGACCTTTCCAGAAGCATTATCGTTGATCAAGCATTGGGAATTTGAGAGCTAGGACCATCCAGCACACAGCTGAGAGTCCATATTCCTGAGGTAATGGACATCCACGGCTCACAGCTGCACCACACAATCACAGCCATGATGTTTCTGGGAAGAGATACAAAGATTTGGCAATCCAATGAACATTTAGATGTTTATCCAATCTGGGCTAATATTTACCCAGAAAACATAAACCCTCTAAGCTTTTCCTTGTTCCAGTATTACAGATGTTTCAGCTTTTGTGTTGTGCATCAGGTTATCACATTAAACTAGTGTGTTGGAAAATGTGAGCAAAGGCTGAAAGGGATTATAAAACATAACCCATTAGTAAAGGTTAATCCTCTTGCCAGATATTTAAGAGGCACCAGGGTACATTTTTGTGACTCGGCTTATTTACTAATCATCCATGTGTGTTAAATACTTCTGATTGGTCAGAAGCCCATAACAATGATAACTAATGCTGCAGAGCAGCGATGCCAGGGACAACCAGTTCACACACATCATATCAAATCAATTGGCTGAAAGGAGTCCAACACTGTAATATTCTTACGACCCAGCTCATTGGAAAAGGAAGCAACATAAAGAAGACGTTTTTTATGGAAGCCCTAAAAGGACATGATTTAATACATTTCATTTTCTCTGTTTTTAGATAAGGAGTAAATTTAGTTGTTATATTGAGAAAACAATGCTTTTGATTTATTTTTCTTGTGATAATTAGATCATGTATCTCATTTTATCCAGATAACGAAGCTTGTTTTTTGTGTTTTTGATCCTTTTCCAAACAATGTTTGTGAAAAACAAAATAATTAAAGCAACTGATAACAGGCCTTTCCTATCACCTGAAGTTATTTGGTTACCATATTATGTTTAAGTGTGCTCCTTTTATGTTTAGTACAGAAGCCCTGAAGGAACATGATTAAATACATATTATTTTCTCAGTTTTCTTGTGTTATCTTCTTGCTATCTCGAGAAAAAAAAAGCTTTGTTTTCTTAAATAACGACAAAATTAACTTGAGAAATCAGAGAACATTAAATTTATATAATCATGTCCTTTTATGACGTCCGTAGTTTCTGGTATTAAAGGTCACATATTATGCAAAATCGACTTTTTAATGGTTCTCTACCTGAAATATGTGTCCCTGGGATGTCTACAAATGAAAAAATCCATTCTGCCCCTGCTCTGATTTCTCCACCTTTCTGTAAATGTGTGCTGAAACGTGTTTTTTTACGTCACAACGTGTTCCGGTCTGTAACAGAGTCAGAGCTCGGACCTTGTTCAGCCCATAGACTGTATAAAATACAACTCAACTCCTCCTCTGTTTTTCATTACCTGCACACGTGTGCTAACAAGGATCTTAGGAGGGAGGAATGCTAGTTGTAGGCTGTCTTAATAAACACAAAGGTCGGTTTTACTCCCCACGTCTGCAGATTTGAAGATCTAGTGGATGATTTTTATTTTTCATGGAAAAGTGCTAGCGCTAGTTAGCATAGCCACATAGCAACATGTTCGTAGTATTGTACCAAGACACACGTCGACATACTGACAAATAAAACAACAAGAAACACTAAATCTGTGACCAATCATTCAGAAAGGTCCTGCTGCAGGCGCCTCTCCATCAGGATCAGATTCTGGATCAGATTTAGAGGGTTGAAGTAACGTGGGTCTGTGAGCAGCCGTGTATATTCAGCCAACATGTAAACATGAGATCAACGTGCTGGACAGCCAAGGGCACATCCACTTCCTAAGGGGGGCGTGGTCAGAGAGCTCATGGTTGAGTAGTTAGGGTAGATGGTTGGGTTTTATTTATTCATTTGCATTAATTAGAATTCCTTTAAATGCACAGAAAACAGCCTGTTCTGAGCAGGGCTGAAAAAGAGGGGTTTTCGGGCATCACCTTTAAAGTAGAATATATTTATTCAAAAAAGGTGGGTTATTGACACAAAGGAAGGTGAAGCAAAGAGAAGAGAACCAACAAGTTTAGCTTTAATCAATAGATAAAGAAAAGAAAAAGAGGGCTCTAAAGTTGAGTTTACAACTCTCTTTCTAATTAATGCAAATTAATAAATAAAACCCAACCATCTACCCTAACTACTCAACCATAAATACAAGAAACAGAACCCCTAAACGGTGTGAGTGCATGCCCAAAGCTAAACTTTGCCTGCCCTCTTCTAGACAGCTTCAAGTATTAAAAGCAGAGAAAGCCATTTTAAAAGGACAACGTTTAGACTTTACTGTGATGAAAATGTTCAGTTTAGAATTAACTCTCAAATCTGAGGTCAAAGGGTTGGTCTTCTCTCACCCTGTTATAATTCTATTTCACATAACCACAGGCCAACTACATTATTCCTTATTCACTCTGTTTTCAAAGCAGTTGAAAAACTCCTCACACGGTTGTAAACTATGGCCTTACTGCATTGCTTCACTTCACTTTCTGTATAATTTAGATTTGTCATGTGTTTCCTGCCTGTTGATTGTCTCCCCTGCCATGATTGTCTGCAGCTGTGTTTCATTGTCTTCCCTCTCCTTAGTATCCCCAGCCTTCTGTGCCAGTTCGTCTTTGTCCCTCCTTGTGAAGCTTTGTTAGTTTCTTTGGTGTTTCTTTTTGCCTACTCTCTGATTGGATTCAGTTGCCTTTGTTTGCTGTAAGGAAGTAAACTTTGTTGTGTTCTCTTCGTGCGTTTGAGTCCAGTCTCCTGTGTTCTTTGGGTCGTTGCAAGATTCAGGCTGTCTCTATATCAGAGAATTAATTCAGAATGGTGAAGACAATGTTTTGCTGGATCAACTTATTGGGAATTAATCATCCACAAAGATGGAAACCTGCAGCCAATCAGCAGATTATTTGTTCATGTTTGAAATCATTAGAATCTTGAGTTAATACTTTCTTGCTTGCTCTTCAAAAAACTGTCCCACATTTCATGTTTCAAGTTTCACATTAGCATGCATTTCCTCAGAAGAAAATGCACAAAACAGAAATTAAACAAGCAATAAATGGAGAGCAAATTATATAAAACAGAGAAATAGAGAGAAGAAGTTTAGAGACCTGAGAACAGGTGTGAGATTTTAAAGAGAGACAGAGACAGAGCAGAAGGATGGCGACTCGCTGTGTTTCAAGGTTGGTTTCATTCGCAGGCTGTGTTCCAACCAGATGGACGGATACAGCACTCTGACCGGTTTGTGTGTGCCTTAAACGCACCGCATGTTTGTTTGTTTGCATGTGTGCTTGACTGCCTGTGTGTGAAGGTGTGAAAGTGTCTGTGTGGGTTTGCAGCCGCAGTGCAGGCAGTAACTGTTTGGTAGTGAGTCCAGGTGGAGTCATAACTCTGGAAACCAAGCTCCCAACAAAACAATAAGCATTTATACTCAATATTCCATGTGTGCATGACTGTGTGTGAGAGTGTGTGTGAATGACTGTTTGTGTGCGCGTGTGTGTGTGTGTGTGTGGGTGTATGTCTGTGTGTCATCATTAAGGTACAGTAAGTGTCTGAGTAATATGCTGAACTATACTGTCTGTGACTCAAGTTTAGTCTCACGTCACCTTTTATCTTTTAGTTTCTTTCTTTCATTGACATTTTATTTAAATCGTTCTCTGTGTCTCTGTCTCTCTGTCTCTCTGTCTCTGTCTCTCTCTCTCTCTCTCTCTCTCTCTCTCTCTCTCTCTCTCTCTCTCTCTCTGTATTTGTGTCTGTCTGTCTTTCCCATATTTTATGTTGCAGCATCTGCCTTCCTCCAAAGGCCACACTTCTGGAGCGTTTCCCTTTTGAAATGGACACAAGTGATTTACTCTCTTGTAAACGCTACAAAACAATCCCTTGTTCACTTGAAGGGAAATGTCATATCCTTAAGAAGTCAGCTTTGTAAGACATCTGGCAGCTTTCAGGAAAACAACTTAAAAATGCAGCGAAACAAAGACTAAGACCTCTAAAATGGAGGCGACCACATACTGTGCTGTGCATCCTCAAGGTTATGACATTTTGGCTTTAAAATGTCATGTCTGACACTGATCCAGGGGAAGGGAGGAAGAAAGGATGAAACCCTTGAAAAGGTTTCATCTACTCACAAACAAAACCTCTGGTGTCCTGCTCGGCACCCCTGACAATTATTGGTGTTCATTTTGCACCAAGGCTCTGTGACCTTCCAGTTCCACATTTGGCAACAAAAATACGAAAAGGTGCATTTTCTGTCCCCTAAGAGAAAGGTCATCCAGCAACGTCATATGTCAGAACACTTTTGCCTTTTGGCCTGTGTCACCATCACTTGGTCATATTTTTGTATCTTTTAGTTTGAAGATAACTTTATTTAAAGGCTTTAGGAAACAATATACTGTATATATCTTATGAATGACTGCATACATTTAAATACACTTGATGAAGTGCATTGAATGAAAAGAAAATCAAGAAATGACTATCAATATAACTGTTAAAATAATATTATGATACAGGAAAAATATAATAAATATAAATGAACAGTGAAATTAGTGTTGTTAAATATTTATTCACTAAATAAATCTTGAAGTTAAACTAAAGTGTGTGCAGCTTTTTTTGTTGGTTATAAGTTTTAAAGACTTTGTAGTACTTACATTCAGACAGATAAAGACAGACAGGCGTGGGTGAGATGTATTGAATTTGGACTTATGAATGTGAAATTTGCTGAGCAGTATCAAAAGATTAATTTAAACTAATTATTGTAACTTTAGGTTTTCCATTTCCATAATATAACATTATATATCTTTTTAGTTAATTTAACCGTGCAATTTATAAAATTGGCAACAAAATGATCTGCCTCCAGAATAACTTAGTAACTTGGCATTCATGAAGTAAATGCCTTATGTTCTCCTATTCCTTTTTGCAAAAGTCAGCAAAATTTGAGATATAAGCATTTGTGGGACATATAATACCTACTTTTATCGTGACATGCAGGGAGAGTCTTATTCTATCATTGTGTGAATGAAATGCACTGGCTATGGGCGACACAGCAATGATATGCTGCAAACTCTGAGCAAAGACATTGATTTGAAGGTCAAAGAAACTCGATTTCATTCAGAGATTCAGAGCATAAAATGTCTCAAAAGAGACTGCAACTTTTACACAGCACTTTAAGTTGTTGTTTGAGCCTGTTCAGTGTTCCTCAATGACTTTGTCTACCCTTAATAACTTTGAATTGGAATGACTTACCTCAGCTCACACTGCCTCGCAGGCATATCTACACCGTCTCCAAAGATGTCAAGACTGAGACCAGTAATAATGAGGATTTGTGCCCCTCTGAGGCTGCAAGTGTCAATTGTGCTTCAGCCTCTGGCAAATTCACTCTCCATATTCAAAATCTGTCTTTTCAAGGAGAATGAAAAAAAGAAAAAAACATAACCCCTGAAAACTTGAAAGCTTTGTTAGCTCCGTCACACAGATCAGTAGATGTAGTGAGCTTGGACTAAACAGTACCCAGTGAAACCAGCAGTTACAGACTTTTAATCAAGAAGCATTGCAATGGAAAGCTTGCAAACATCTCTGCATCTGCAGGTTCACACAACCTGACATGTCAGATAGACTGTTTCAAATATCTGTGGTTTGGGAAGGGCAGAGCCTTTCCAAAACCTTGGAGGATGACTGGATGAACGTTCATTCTGTCACAGCAACAAAGCAACAAGCATGCCATGTAGGCATTGGCAGCTGTTCTCATATCAATACATGATTATTGCCATATCTGTCTTCATAGGCTGACATCGTTTACAGGCCTGTAGTCGCGCTTTACAAATAAAGATTGATTGATTGATAAGTCTAGTTTATGCTTATGCGTTGACCCTAATTTGCTGTCAGATCACTTGTGCATCGTCATGTCCGTCTGTCATGTTGTTCTGGAATATTCCAACTAAACCTGTGTGATTTTTATGCAGTTCAGATCGTCTGTTTCGAAGCCGCCATGTTTTCTGCTTGTTTGTCCACATGGAACTGTGGCGACTCTGAGCGTATTATGTTAATTTGGACATTGAAAACTGGAGATGCTAAATGTTGCTGTTGATCATACAGTAATTACTTACAAAGAAGAAGAGCGAGGAGACGTCAGAGGAGATGGAATGCATGGCCAATGTGCTGCCATTCCAGAAATACAATGCTACTCAGTGGACCAATCACAGGGCTTGCGGTCAGCATTGTTTCATTATGTACATGTTACATTTTGGAGGAGGTGCATGTCATGCTACATGTGTATGGCTTCTTTGTTGGAGCAAGGCTACATGGACCTATGGCGTAGGATACAGCATTAATTCAACACAGATATAAACCAGGCTTTACACCACAACCAAACCAAGCCCATAGCTACTGCCTCTTTCTCCTAAAATGATGCTGATTGGTCCGCTCATTCTCTCCCCAGGAACATGGGTATCAGCTTGAGGCTTTGCTGGATGGATTGACCGGATGAGAGACATGGAATCTGGCCAATCCATCTGGTTTTCAAGGTTAATGTTTACGAGGTTCTAGCAGAATAAAATTATGACAGAGACCCTAAAAATGATTTTAGTTTTGAGTATATATTTCCATTTACTTTTTATTAGGTATCACTGTATGATTCAAGAACTCTCCAACTTTAATTATTCAGGTGCTAAAGTATGAGCTCAATAATTCACAACTGTGAATTCATCAGAGAACACTGGCGGAGCCAACTATGAAGAGAAGGAGGTCAGTGATTCTGCCATATGGATTACTGGTTGGAAAAGAGGTCGCTATTAATGTTAGGACGAGGCAGAAAGAAGGTTCTGAATCATCCAGCATGACCATGGTAACTCTGACTGAAGATGGTGTCTCAAGACCAGTCAGTGTGTGTTGTGCATGCTAAATCAATGAAAACAATTGGAGTAGGCAGGGAAGATACAAGTTTGGAGCTTTCCAGCTAATTTAAAATGCAACTCTTTGAAAGTCAATGGAGTACTTGGTATTCTAATTAGCATCAAATGCTGAGACAAAAACAATAGTAGAAAAAAAAGTATTAAAACAACCATGTTAAAATAATTGAGAGTGCGTTCAAAGATTAGAAGACAGTAGACAGAGCGGGTGGTGAACAGACATGGCGGTTTGTTGATGTGACGAAGAAGAGGTTACTGAAGGAGAGAGGGATAAGGCTGGCCCTGGAAGAGGAGTTAAGTTAGCTTTAAAGTGAAGCAACAACATAAGTAATGTTATATGTTGGGCGACAGCAGCTCAGTCCATAGGGACTTGGCCTGGGTACTGGAGGGTCGCCAGTTCAAGTCCCAGTATGGACAAAGTTTGGCAAGGGGACTGTTGGCTGGAGAGGTGCTGGTACCTTGAGCAAGGCACCAAACCCCCAACTGCTCAGGTGGCACTGGTTGATGGCAGCCTCCACACTCTGACATCTCTACTAAGTGCATGTTTGTGCATGATTGTATGTATATCAAACTATGTGTATGTAGCATAATCAAATAACAACACAAGTGAAAAATTTCCGCCATGGGGATTGATAAAGTATGTTTACCTTAACTTTATATATGGTGCTGGTTGGTGCTGTTATGCTCCTATGTAGAAAAAGTAATGCTATATATCAGATTCGACTTGTGTGTTTTTGACCCGTGTGTTGAAATGATCCAGACTGAGGATGGCGAATAGTAATCTTGTTTTTAACACTTGCATAAAATATATTTCTCCGATGTAGAAACCACTTGGAGGCTGATGTAAAAAGCCTTTTCACAGCTGACACTTTGTGTTTTATCCAGTGTGCACCAAACACGGCCTGCAGAGCTGTGGGATGATGAAACTCCAACTAGTTAGAATCCCATATCTAAGACCGCCATAGACACACTTTCAGTCAGATGAGAAATTGAATGGAAGCTGTTCCAAGCCCTGACAGAGTTATTATGTTGAAAGGACAAGTTTGAAACTTTTGGGGAGTTGTCTGAGTGTTTGTGTATTGAACAGAAACGAAACTAAATCTATAAAGCTCCTCAGTGTAGAAAGGGAAGAAGTTTTGAACTAAATTGATCACAGGAATGGCAGCTAGCGGGAAAATAAGGCACACAAATGAAAATAGCCAGACCTGTTCTTATGGCACCGGTCTCCGACGACAAAAAGTGAGGGGGGAATTGGAAGATTGTAAAAGTAGTAGCAACGGACTGAGGAATGAAAGGATTTTAAAGGAACTGAAGTGTCTGCAGCACTTGTATAAAGACCTATAATGTAATAAGACGAAGAATAGAATAAAAAGAGAGTTAAAGGAGAGTATAAATTGATTTTAAAAACTGCACCAGAAAGTAGTGAAAAAGTAGAAATCAAAAGTGGGGCTGAAGTTATTCTCTGAAGGCCTGAATGTCAAAGACAACAAATCACCACCATCAGTCTGCCCCTCCTTTGTGTGTGTGTGTGTGTGTGTGTGTGTGTGTGTGTGTGTGTGTGTGTGTGTGTGTGTGTGTGTGTGTGTGTGTGTGTGGAGGTACTAGTGGAGTTTAGAGTGTGTTTCCATGAGTTTATACAGGGTTGTATGAGCAAACACGCGGATCCCCTGAAAAGATAACATGCTCTGACAAGGTCAGGATCTCTGCTGTTAGAGGGCTTCTCATTTTTAGATTTAATGAGCAGTAGCCCATCAACATTTATTTAGTGAGGCAAATTATGAAATGAAAAATATAAGCACTGCCAAGGAGAGTTAGTATGAGGGGGAACCGTTTTAAACTGCTTTTGTGGAAGCAGAAATGAAATTCATAAAGACTACAGACGGAGGGTTTAAAGACGAGGCCCGTCTTATTGTGATTGGCAGAGTTCCATCGTCTTTACGCTCTCACTGCAAACACTCACTCACTTTAAGTAACAAGCCGAGAGCTTGGAACATCCAGCAGATCTGCATCAACCAATTGGAGCGCACACCTGGGTGCATAGGGGGTCAAAAGTTCTCTAATATATTTCAGTGCAAGTCCATCTAAAGCTTTAAAAGTAAGCAATGAATCTTAAAATCAATTCTGTGCAAAAAAAAAAACAGGTAGCCTTCGTAGGCTGGCAAGGACAGCAGGGATGTGTTGGTATTTGTGGATGACTGTTGAAATTCAAGCAGCAGTGCTCTGAACGAGCTCTGAGTGCAGCATTATGCATATGAAGAGATGAAGAGGTCATGTAAAAGAGGAGAAATAAAAGCATGGCTAAGTTTATACAAATCAATGGGAGACAGGAAGGATCTTATTTTGGAAACATGGAAACAAAAACAGGACTAGACAGCATTTTTACAACTGTGTGTTATGACTATGAGTGATCTGAGCATTGTTCCTCTCGCTGTTTTCTTGTGTGTGTGTTCTTCTGTTTGTGCTGCAGGTGATTGGACAGCAGCTGATGGTTCTGGTTCTATGTGGAGGTTCACTGCACCCCGTCCTCTTCCTTCACTCCCAACCTAACCTTTTGTGCATTTGTGTGTTAGAGATCTTCGTCTTGGTTCAACAGGAGTGCATGGAGTGTGCGTGGTGTAATGTCAGCTACAAGCCCGTTCTAGTCGTTCTCATCAGAGCCCAAGCTGAACAGAGAACACTGACGTTAACAGGAAGTGAAACATACTTATAAGATTATGCTTACAACTTTCCTTTTTGATAAAGCTTACAGTTAGAGCTGGCTCAGGCTTCGACCAGCTCTTAGTTACTCTGCTATAGGCTTAGACTGTCGGGGGAACTGGCACACTGGGATCCTATCTCACCCCCCTTCCCCCCATCACGTACTTTAAATCCCCCTGTCCCATTAAAGTTACTAACCACAGACCTTTCTGGAGTCCCTGAGCTCCCTTGTCCTCCTGATCTCTGCCGTAGACAGCCTGCTGCTGTGGACTTTCCACACTTCAGTGGCAACAGCTACTACTACTATCCGTCTCATCACTATCATCTCTCTCTTCATCTCCTCTATCCCTCTTTCCAACCCCAACTTAGTCTCAGCAGATGTGTGTCTAACATGAGTCTGGTTCTGCTGGAGGTTTCTGCCTGTAAGAGGAATTTTGTCCTTGCCACTGTAACTTGCTAAATGCTGCAAAGTGCTCTGCTCATGGTGGATTAAGATGAGATCAGACTGATTCCTGTCTGTAAGATGGAACTAGATCTTATCCTGTCTTGATTTTGGGTCTTTGTTAATAAAAGAACATAGAGTACTGAGTCTTGAGATAACATTTGTTGTGATTTGTGATTGATTGATGGATTATTGATAAAGGATATAGAATTAACAACTACAAACAGTCACATAGCCTTGATACATGTCAACCACTTTTAGCTTTTCACTTTGTCTCTAGGCAACAGCACAACAAAGTAGAACATGTATATATAAATACCACACATAATTAAACCTGGAAAAAAACAACACTTTATACTCACCAATAGCAAAGGCACAAAAGTCAAAGAATAATGTCCACATGAGCACTAAATCAACAACAGGAGGGCTCTGTAACGTGTTGTTATGTTGTTCTCTATACTGAGTCCGGCTGCTTCAGGCTCCACTCCGCAGCGCTACACTTCAAACACTTCCAACACACTTCCAGTGAGGCGGGGCCCGAGCCGTCAGGCAGAGAAAGTCAATGCATGTTCTCCCCATGCATGTATGGATTCCCTCTGGGTACTTCAGCTTCCTCCCACGATCCATAGACACGCTGGTTAGGTTAAGAGGTCACCCTAAACTGCCCACAGGGTGAGTGTGAGTGTGCCATGTTAGCCCTGTGATAGGCTGACGACCTGTCCAGGGTGTACCCCCGTCCCTCTCGTCTAATGGCAGCTGGGATAGGCTCCAGACCCCTATGACCCTGAATAGGATAAGTGGAATGGATGGATGGATGTTTCATAACCAGTCAAATTATCCTTATAAGGGGAAAAAAATAAAGCAAAGAAGCAGCCAATCCAGAGCAAGTAGATTTGAAAGCTGATGTCTAAAAGTGTACTTTGAAACACTTTTGTCTCAGGAGTGTTTTTTTTCTTTTCTTAAAACACTCAGTGTGTGTTTTTAATTGTCTTTCAGACCTTTGGATAAAATTGCAATCCTCATTACGTCTCTAACTCTAGGTGTGAATGTTTCCCTCTGCACTCACTTATAATGCTGCCTCTCCACACTCTGCCTGTGAATCTGCGTGCCCCTTGTTAGCGTAAAGGCATGTGTGTTCTCATGTGTGTAGGTGTGCGTAACTTCCTCCTCTGCCCTTTGAATTATAGAAGAATGTACAAAGACATACACACACACACACACACACACACACACACACACACACACACACACACACACACACACACATATAGAGTGATGAATATTTACAGAGTGTGTGTACGTCAGTGTCTGTGCGAGTGTTTACTCTGTCTCCCCAGTTGAGCCAGCAGCTAACAATCTAGGTTAAAGATCCCTGGCTCAGTGGATCGATCTGTCCCTCAGCCTCCGTCAGCCTGCCTTTAATACTTAATGAGAAAGGGTGTTTGATGAATGTGAGCCGCCCTGCTCCCTGTGCGATCTATTAACACTGCTTTACATTCATCTATAGGGCTTGGAACACACAGGCCTGTGCCGGCCCTGTGCGGGATATCTGGGGGATTATATAAGTTTGACTGGCAATGAAAGCCTCTTTTGGAGGTCGACTGTCTCATTTTCCAAGACTCAGTGGAGAGGGTGCACTTTCTCTTTGGTCCAGTTATGGGTTCTTTGGCAGTCTGAATTCATATGTATGAGGATAACCAAGCAATATGTCATTTCACGAAATACAATGTGCCCATTAGGCTGTTATGTCTCCACACTGTCAAACAACCTGAACTGACACAGGAAGATAAGCTATGAGACAACCTCTGACAGAAGATGCTTTACATTAACTTTGTATTTCCACATTTGTTAAATAATTGGGTTGAGCTTGCCCTGTCAGCCAGTCAAAATGAAGCAAACAGAACAAAGTATGAAAGAGGGCCAGTTAAATCCCAAGTGGCTGATATAAATATTCTTCTCCCAGGGGAACAGTAAATAAAGAATAAAAACTTCAAAATGACAAACAGTTATGAGATGAAGAAGTGAGCTGAAAAGGGAGACGACATTTCACAAATCTCATCTCAGCTGGATCTGCAACAAAAGAATGAAGTTAATATAGATGTGAGCTGACTTATTTAAAGACAGAACATTCAAAGGAGACTTTATAAGTGTCTTAGGAAGAGAATAAGTAGTTCTAACTCCTATTTTTTCAAAGTGTTGCAATAAATCTATAAATGATTGTAGCTCTTAAACAGTTTCCTGTATTAAAGATACGTATTAAAACCAGTGGTGGACAGGAGCGGATTCAATTTACTTGATTGCTTAAAAGGGACCAAATATGCTTCTCCGTGTGAACAAACACATAATGTTTCAATGCTGAATGACCGTGCTAAACCTCAGCAAAGTTTCATAATAAAGATTGACAGATGACGCCGTAATCCCTGTACGTCTCCTCTGGCTTCTTTGAACAGCTAATATTAAGAACTTTTTGAGACTTATCCTGAACTTGACATAAGACCTGTCAGACACGCCCACCCAGAAGCCAAGCTGGGTGGGCTTCCTGCACTCTGAACATTATTGAGTCAGTATACGTTGGAAAGTTTCATGTAAGTGTTCCTTTTGTTTGTGAAGGAAAGTCACAACTATTTTGTCTTCGCATTGATGAAGGAACCAGAAAGCAGAGAAAATGGTATTGTTATTGGGACAACAGCAGACATGACGTAGCTGTTTGTGCTCGCCACTACACTCTTGACTGCTTTGTAAATAAAGGCAAGTATGAAATGAGTTGCATCTAAGCTGTTACTGACTCCTGGAGCTGTTTCATCTATAAAATCCCTCCATGCTCTGAACCACAAGCTGTAAGTAGCATCATAACAGCAAAGTAATGTAACAATAGCTAACTGCTGATAGCTTTAATGGGGTGCTAACAGCTAGCCTAATATATATTTTTTGTAAAGGTATAACGGTCGGGTGGTTTCAACTTCTAAAAACATGTTGCTGTCATCAAGTTTAACATGAGCAGAATTTTTCATTAAGATAAAGTTTTTTCTATTTCAATATTGTATATGTTTTCGTAGAATTATTTCCAATTAGATATATAATTTAAATGATTTTCAAACCATCAAAATCAGTTTTTATCAGCATTTTACAAACCATTCCAACATTTTATGGAGTCTTATTTAATCTTAAAGCTGGGGTTGGTTGTCAGATTTAGATATACTTTTTTTTATACTGGTTAAAATGATCTTTATGTCCCAATGGCATTCAATACATAATGCATAACATAAACCTGGGAAAACACAAACCAATCCCTGCCATCAGGAGCCAAATTATGAAACCAATCAAATCCTGCCCTGCCGTTCTGCCCGCCTCCTGCGAGTACATTTCCTGTTTGTTTGTGTTTTTAACTTTCACTATGAGAATGTTTGTTGTTTTCTTACCGCTGAGTGAGACATGAGCTGACATAGTGCAACACACATACGATGTGCTGAGGACCGGTTTTGAATCAGTCACGATGGTGGTCGTTAATCAGCGGCGCTCTTGCATGTAAGCGAGGGCGTCATTTTGGAGGAGCTCTGAGGGGGGGGGGTTAGACGGAGTCCTGAGGAAATGCTACATTCAAATTCATGCTAGTTTTCTGTGACTACCAACCCCAGCTTTAAATCGTGCTTCTTTCCTACTTTCTTTTTTGATCTTATACTTTTATGTTTTATATTTTAACATCCCATTTTTGCTGCTTATTTGATTTATTTTTATGTTAATATTTTGTTTTTAATTCTACAAAGTAGTTGGAACTGCTCTGTATGAAAGGTGCTATAAAAACAAATCCACCTTTCCTCACCTTGCCAATAATTAAAACAGAACTTTTCAGAGAAATGAAAACTTGGACATAAATCAGTACAATAATTACTTAATGTACTGACATTGACCATGTTTCAGAAAAATAAATATGAGTGTATTTTGATGTTATAGTTGGACTTGTGTCCAATCTGTTAACATGCAGGAGGCTTGATGACCTGTTTTTCAGCAAGTCACCAGAGAGCAATCAAGAAGTTTGGCTTCTCTTTAGAGGAGCTATTATGTCGCCCATCATGTTACCCTTCAGTTTAAAGTCTGTGGTTCTCACTAAATCCAGGAGTCTGTTGTTTCATTGTGGTGAAGGTTAGCATATAAAATGTGATATCCACTGATCAGGTGTTGAGGTGAATCCTTTTGTAATAGAGCCTTTTGATCTTTGAGCTAGTTAATGAAGTTTGCAGGTCCCAACTTTCCTGTTTAGCTTCAGTCTCACAACTCTCATGAGCTTTTCATATTTGACTACTTTGGGTATTGACTCTTACCCGGTCCTCAGCTGTCTCATTTTATCATTCGGCTCTTCTCTCTGTATTTCAGCAGACAACAGGATGAGTCCTCTCAATAGAGTCCCACTCTTCAGCAGATGTCCAGGCTGTCATGGTTCATTTTATCATAATTGGTACTTCCACCTCAGGGGAAGAGAGAGATATAAAGGGGGAGAGGGCAGAGAAAGAAGCGGACAGAGGAGGGAGGGTTAGAGAGGAGAGGACGAGCAGAGGAAGGAGGAAAGGATGAGCAGAGAAACAAACGAGAGGGCGCAGAGAGGAGAGAGGAGGGGGGTTAAATTTATGTGATGGGGAGAGAGTGAAAGAGGAAGGAAAAAGAAGGACAGAGAGAGAAAAAGCCTTCAGCCAACATTTTAACAGGGTTGGCCAGGCGTTTAGATGGTCAGGTCTCAGAGCAGATGGTTTAAAGACTCACTGTGGGTCTCACATTAGCCAGCAGAATGTGGCACACTGAAGCTGGACACACTGTGGAGTTTCTCTGCCAGTACACTCGGCCATCAGATACGAGACTCTGGATAGATGAACGCTTGAATTAATGAATACAGTGGTAACAAACATTTGTGAAAAAGAAATGTGTTTAAGGGATCCTGTCTCTCCTTTGCCGTCTTGTTGGATTGGAACTTAAACTGCAGCAGTGAGGATATTTTTCAGACAGTAATGTTGATTTACCATCCCAACATTTACCATTTCTATCATGCCTCCCTCGTTGAATGTAAGATAGATGTGTTCTATTACCAGGAGGAGCGATACGAAGAGGCGCTCTTAGGTTACATCTGGATACACAAAGAAACAGTGAAAGCACAACAGACAGATAAAGGAGGGGATGTTCTACCTCCTAAAAATGCTGAGGACGACACTTTTTCAAAACTCCTTTTCCAACCTCTTCAAGTACATTGAACTAAGTTTCACTCACTATGTATTGAAATGTCTGTGTTAAGAGCCTAAAATTGTCTGTTTCTATTTTCTGTGTAACATTATTCTGTCATGTTGAAAACAGTGACATCACCTTGTCATGAAGCTATAGTGATCTTTACGACTTTTAAACCTGACTTACATGTAACCTTCCATGTATGTTTTCTTTCAGTTGAAAGTCATGCTGTCAGCGTTAACGTGTTGACTAAGGTCAGAAATTAGCACGTTGTGTCTTTCAATCATTTTTGAATTTCCGTTGCAGTGCACCATAGTTAAGCCACAACTGCATCTCCCTGCTGCCATGAACTGTCGTTTCACTCATAAATTACCTGTATGAAACAGAGAAATCAACCAGACTGGAACTCCTGAAAAGTGCAAATGCTGACACATTAACCAGAGATCCCCTGGCGTCAGCTGTTTTATTTCTCTTGCAGCGCACCATAGTGAAGCTACAACTACATCCTACTGCTCTTGCTGCCACAGTGAACAGTCGTTTCACTCGTACACGAACTGTATGAAACAGAGAAATCGACCATATTAGAACTCCTGGAGAATGCACATGCTGACACTAACCAGGGATCCCTGGACGTCAGTAAGGGATAAACATGATCTTGGAGTAACTGCTCACCACATTGACACTACTTGGACATTTTGAACATTTGATTCAAACCACTGGGTAATTAGCTGATGTACAGTGTTAAAGTGGACTTAAAAATCATTTTAAAATGCAGACAAATGGGAATTTAAATGTGATTCAAAATGTGATTAATCATGATTTAAGAAATAACTAATTTGACAGCCCTAGTTAAAAGTAGTGATGGGCAAATTAAGCTTCACGAACCCTTAGTTGTATTTTTTGACTCATCTAGATGGCGCTCTTTGTTTAAAAATAAAGGCTCAATGAATGGCAATTCAGTGTGCTTTCAACCCTTTGATGAACAGAGAGCGCCATCTAGAGGAGTCAAAAAATACAACTACTAGTTCATGAAGCTTCATTTGCCCATCACTAGTTAAAAGCACAAGCACCACACACGTGGTAACTTCTGGTGTAGCGGTATCTAAAACTGTAATGCACTTGAGTGTCCACTAGGGGCTATATCCAAAAGCCAATAAAACTCCCTCACAGACCATTTTAAAGTGCTCATTTCACAGCAGAGTTAAACCTGTCTACATCCCAAAACGTTTTTTGGCAATACAACCCATTTTTATACTATACAGGGGATGCTTGTTTTCTTTATTTATTTGATGCATCCATTTAATTATATTAAGGCTACGAGTTAAACATAATAAAGCAACCTCAGGGGCATGGCTGATTTGACAAACAGGTTGGTGTGTTGTAAGTGTTTGCCAAGTTATGATCTCAGCTTCAGCTCTTTGCTGGTTTCTAATGCAGCAAAAAAAAAAAAAGAAAAGTAAAACAGAATTTCCAATGTAGCACACTATCTTTGTGCTTTATAACACCTCTTCAGAAAACAATGAGTGAAGTCACTGAGAGTACTTTTTACAGTCTGTGGTGCCATCCTACAGTCCTGGTACTTTCTAAATTACTATCAGCCTGGCTTGAATCCTTTTGGCTTTGTTACGTTAACTAAAGTAGATACAGTATATAATTAAGAATGAAAGCAATTTTTTTTAATGCAGCAGACTTGAATTCATTCAACAGAATACATTTTGGTACAAGATCATGTGTATCGTTAGATGTATCAAAATGCCTGACATGCCTTCAGTCCTCCTCACAGGATCTACTTTCTACCCTCTCTTTGAAATGTGCTAAGCTCGATTTCACATGAGTGGACTCCACTCTTTAGAGTCCTTAAGTAACACAGACTGAGTCAGTGGGGGCAGGTGACACAGGGAGAAGAAACAGTGGGCAGCACCGGCAGGAGGGAAGCACTCAGGTCCCACGGCAGATGGTCATAAAACCTCTCTAGAGGTCACATTATCGAGAGCTGCAGTGGATTTCAAATCAAAATTCCACGACTCACTCATGGGCCTGCTTCACTGCTGGTCCATCACAGCCGCAGATAATCATCAGAATCAAAGATCTATTGTTTGACCCTGAGAAACATAAATTCTTAATGCCAACAAGAATTTCAAATCCTGATCAAAACACTGCACACTCTGTGAAGGACAAATGTATTCTGTGGAAAGAGTTTACTGTAGTTCAGGGTGATTGTAGGATCAGACCTTTAGGGGTGCTCAGCCCTGACAGATTGTGAATTTTACCATTGATCCACTCATTTCCCTCAACAAAAATACATATTTTCCAACATTAAATTTTGATTACATCAATAATACTAAATAAACTGAGTTTGATGCCATGAAATATTTAGCAGAAAACGAAAGATGGAATATGTTGTTCTTGCAAAAGTATTTGTAAAGGTATTACTATTATAGGTAGAGTTCTTATCAAAACAGCAAAGAGGAGGTCAGAGTGAATCCACAGCTAATCACAATACAACAACAAAAATGGACATCAATATCAAACCCTCCCCTGAGAGGAGTGAAGTGGTCACTTAGAACTAGTCTTCTAAAAAATGACCAGTGGTGAAAATATGAGTACATTTGCGGTGTATATCTCTGCTCATCTACACCTCAGAGGGACATGTTTTAATTTGTACTCATCTATATTAACCTGGTAATAGCATTTTTAAATATTCAGATTAAAAGTACACTATAACATAACAAAATGAATATATTTCATTAAGATTTATTGGCATGCGTGGGAAATTTCAAGGCTATTAATCAATTATCAGTCCATCTCTACCAGCTGATGAACACATTCATTATTATTATACATTATTATATTATTATGAGAAGACCATATCAACAATGTCCCACCTCTACAACAAGGAAGCTACCAGAGAAATTAACATCATGGTTGAAGGTGCCCGGCTACAGCCCCAGTCCTCCCCGACATACCTTGGGGTGAAGCTGGACAGAACACTGTCATTCAAACAACAGCTGGACAGTGTCAAGGGAAAGACCACCGCCCGTGCCGCCCTGATATGGCACCTAGCCGGTACCACGTGGGGAGCGTCCACAAAGACGCTGCGCATCTCCACCGAGGCCCTGGTGTTCCCCACAGCTGGGTACTGTGCCCCAGTCTGGAGCCGTAGCCCCCACGTCAAGAAGCTGGATGCCGCCCTCAACACCGCCCTACAGACTGTCTCGGGATGCCTACGAGCCACCCCAACAAACCATCTACCTGTCCTTGCTGGAATCACTCCAGCAGGGGTCAGACGAGAAGCAGCCACGCTGGCCCTTGCTCGGAAAGCACAGCTGAGTGAATCCCACCTCCACAAGGTCGTCATGGAGACACCACAGCGGACACGCCTAAAGTCCCGGCGCCCTTTTGCCGCTCAGGCCCAGGAACTGCTCCGCACAACACCAGCTGACACCTCCAAGGCCTCCTGGGTGAAGACTGGAGGGACCAGTGGAAGGCAGCAGAACCATCCAGGCTCCACCACTACATCCACGACCCCACAGACGTTCCTGGCCAGCACCTCCCCCGTGAGGAGTGGACAACTCTCAACCGCCTGAGGACAGGTGTGGGACGTTTTGTTGCATCAATGCAGAAGTGGGGTCTCGCAGATAGTGCCCACTGTGAATGTGGGGATCCATCACAGACTGTGGAACACGTGATGACCAGCTGCCCTAAACACCGGCCCCCGAATGGTGATCGTAATTAATTGACCTTGACAATGATACACTGGACTGGCTTGCTGCAACGGAGCTGAAGGTCTAAGGACATATGACAGAAGAATATTATTATACAACACAGCATGTTATTTTGTAATGAGCCATTCCGCATGTTAGACAATCAACTCATTGTTAAATCATGTGTTAGTGCTAATGCCATCTTAATATGTAGGTCTTAAACTTGTGTCTCTTAAGAAAAAGGACTTGTTGAATGTGACTTTCTTGGCCCTTCAATCATAACTTCAGAAGCATTTTTGTTCAGTAAAACGGTGTACAACTTTCTCTATATCACCAGAAACAACTTTTTTTAACGTCTTGGTTTGTGTGCCGTTCATCTACCAGAGGAGGGATTTTCATATACATCCTTTTATGGAATTAGCAGTTAAAACTAAGTGGTAAGCAAACTGTTACCTATGATATTAACAGGTAGCTGTAAATGGAGAGACCCCTCTGTCGTAAGATTCACACAGCTCCGAGTCCTACTTGTTGATTTTGAACATGACCCTACATTAAAACCAGTCTAACTAATGTTAGTTCGCTAACCAAAGAACTAATCCATCTGCAGAAGTATGTATTTTGTTTATTCTTTATTTGTGTTTTTCACAAATTCAGAGTTACATATTATACTTGTACATAAAAAAATCCAGCTTCCCACTGTCTTGTAGAAAGAGAGTTGTTGAAGCAGTGTTTTTATCTGTTTTAGATTTATGGTGATGTGGTTTATAGACATGCTGCAGCTTCAACACTAAAACCCTTGGACTCTGTTTACCACTCTGCTCTCAGATTCATAACTGGTGACAGATATGACACTCATCACTGTGTCCTGTATGAGAAGGTTGGTTGGCCCTCTTTTGAGCAAAGGAGGAACAAACGCTGGCTTTTATTTATTTTTAAAGTGCTTGTTGGAAAGCTCCCCACCTACCTCACAGACTTGTTGGAATGGAATTGCAGATCCTATGGGACTCGCTCTTCCGATTGGCTCATTCTGAAAATACCACGAATAAATACTGAACTGGTTCGATCAGGATTCTCCATTGATGCTCCTAAATCATGGAATACCCTCCAACAGACTTTGAAGCTGACATCCTTTCCATCTCTTGCAGAGTTCAAGACCTTGATCTCTGACCACTGTGTCTCAAACTGTATCTGTTTTAATTAATCTATTATTTTGTGTATGATTGTGTTTGTTTGTTTGTTTGTTTGTTGTTTCTAATCTAACTGTGATCTCGACGACATTGGAAATGAGGGAAACCTCAATGTCTTTTCGAGAATAAATAAAGGTTTGAATTGAATTGAATACTGAATTGAGTGATCAGGGAATAATTGGAGACGCCCCTCGAGCGTTAAGCTTTGCACATGGTGACCAAGTCTTGCTGTATTTCTCAAGGAGTGCCTCATTTTTTCTAACTTTAGGAACATAATCAGGTCATGAATCCACAGAGAAAAGGCAGGGGGGTCTTACTCTTCGAATTTAGCAGAATGAGACAGCGGGCTATCAGAGATGCAAAAGCAATTGCATCTCTGCATGGCTGAAACACCTTTCTACTTCCCTGCACTATTCCAAAAATTGCAGTCAGAAAGTTGGGGTGAATGGCTTCACCACCAATTACTGAGATTGAACTGAAGACTGATGTCCAGAAATTGGCCAGAGATGGACATGACCAAAACATGTGGCCAAGGGTGACTGGAGAGTACTGACATCTGGGACACACTGGGTCAACATTTGTATAAAACTTTGCAAGTTTATTGTTTGAGTAGCTGGTGCACTTTGAACTGGATTACACCATGTTGGACACAGAAAGATGAAGTGTGTATACATGGAAATTATGTCTCCCCAAGTTTTGTCCGAAATGAGTTCTCCAATATCTATCTCCCAGGCAGCTTTGGTCTTATCCCATGAGTGAGCTTCCTCTGGATCAGGTTATATATTTTGGATATTAAACTTTTCTTGACGGGGTCAATATTGAGCACTGAGTATACTAGATCATCTGGGGGACGTGTAGGACAACCTGCAAAGTATTTAGAGATAAAGCTGCGGGCCTGTAGATATCTAAAGTATTGGGATTTTGGAAGATTGTACAGCTTGAACAGATAAGTGAGTGATAGGAAACCACTGTTGTTAAGCAAATTCTTAAAGAAGACCGGGCCATTTTTATGTCACATCAAGAAAGCTGAATCTAGCTGAGATGGCCTGAATAAGTGATTCAACATGATTGGAGAAAGTTTGTTTATATTATTTAGACCAAAATGCTTCCTAAATTGGCACCAGATTTTGACTGAATTTTTAACTACTAGGTTTGTATTTAAATTCTGGTTTCTTGTGCTTAATGGAAATGAAATGAAATTGCAGAACTATGTAAAACTTACCATATTTAATGTTACACATTTTGATTGATTGCTCTGATGCTCCACTGAATACGTCAGCCCTTTACTCCTCCCTGTTGCTACTTTGTCTATGTTTGTGAAGCTGGTGGTCCTGTCAAGACTATTGGATAAAGCCAACTCAACAGAGAGAGAGATCGGGGGCTTTTACAGGTAAGATATGTTATTAGTAGAGAACTAGGTTTGACACATTATTCAAAATGATGAAAGGAAATAGATTGAACATGATACTAGAAAGGTTATTTCAAAATACCTGTCACATTTCAAAAATCTGGTTGGTACCCATGCTATCATTTTAAGCTCCTCTTGGGAGATATTACAGTCATGGAGTTGACTTTCATTTCCATGCTGATGACACACAGATTTACCTGCTCATGAAAGATGATGATCCTGACATGCTGAGCTCACTACATGACTGTTTAATACAACTAAATAACTAATTATATAACTAAAACTGGATGTCATATTTTGTTCTGCACCATAAATTGAACAAGAATGAGATCATAATTGGCTTCAAGCACAAAACAAAACAAAACAAAACAACCTGATCTATTATGCCCTCTGTTGGAACACATAGAGTCTGCAAAGAATCGCACGTTTTAATTTAATAGCAAGAAAAACACAACAAAAGCAGTGCAGTTCTGTTTTTACCATCTTATTAGCATCACCAAAATCTGATTTATGTTATCCTTTAAAGACGCAGATACTCAATCACTCTCAGCGTATTTCATTGGTAAATGTTTCAATCAATGAGCATTGGCAACAGAATCAGAGAAGGCCCAAATAATAAATTGAAGCTGAATAAATTATTAATCACTCTTTTAAAACTTATGAGGCCAAGTGCCCTTTGGGTTACACGCCGCTTTGTCTCTTTGATTAAGTCTCTCTGAAAAATCTCTAAAAAAGCTTTACAATAATATCCTCAGGGCATCAAATAATTGAAAATCACTGGTTTCCTAATTTTCTTCTCTGGTGAAAAGAAAACAGCATCAAAGTGAACAATCCAGCTGCTGTGTTTACACCACAAAAACAATGAGGCAGAGATGTGTGAGATTTGTGAGTCAAGCTTCTTCTGGACACCCTGCTGCTGAGTAGAAAGAGTCCAAAAACAGATGAACTCATCCACTCTTACTCCATCAGCATCAGCTTCCCACCCTGAGTGGTAACACCAACAAACTGGATTCTAGTGTGAAAAACGAACCAATGCTATTTTCATTTTGAACAAGGTTTTCTAATAAGGTTAGAGTAAATACAATCCCAAAGCCTCTGACTATCATCTCACAACAATGATGGCTAATTTCTTCTTTTTTTTTGTCCAGTGTGGCCAGTGACTTTCTTGAAACGACCTCCAGCCAAGATTCACTTTTTCATGCGCTGCATCGATTACTGTTCAATCAGCAACTTGAGATGTGACCATGTGTTTAGATTACAAGCAAAACAACGTCTATCTCTCCAGATGTGTCTGCAAAATAAACCATCATTTATTGGTTACTGGAAAAGGAGTATCCGTTTATCTGTTTCTGGTGAGTCTCAGTTTTACTGTAAATGGTAAATTACACAGAGGCTTCACTCTGTCTTATATATGCTGTCTTCAACCAGATCCGTGTCTGGTCCATATCTGATCCTCTGTGGTCCAGCTCCGTGCTCTCTCCTCCGTCAACATGGAGCGGTTTCCAGAACGTGGCATGGAGCAGGACTGCCGGATAGCTGTAGTCATGTGACCAAAGTTTTTCCGCAGTTATTACTGAATCAGTGATTTTACGACTCCTGTCCTCATCCATGTTGTCTTTCTGGTCCTCTGAAAACCTCTGACCTGTTGACTCCAGGCCTGGCTCATCATGGCGGTTTGTTGCTGTAGTTAAGTGAAATAAGATCTGGTGATAACACAGAGGGCCTGATCTACTAAGATCCTAAATAACGAGCCCTAATTTGCGTGTGCAAATAATAATTTTGCATGTGCTATTTCTGGGCGTGTTGCGGGTGATCTACTAAGACTGCGTGCGCAAATGATAACGAGTGCAATAGTGATGCGGACCGCCCTATTTTTACGAGGATTTTGCGTGTGCTATCGGCTGTCACCATGTAGAGTTTGAGAGAACAGAGTGGTCTTAAGGGATAAATGAAGTTTGAAGCCAAGGAGTTGGAGGTTTTAGTCGAGGAGGTAAATAAACACATCGGTGAACTCCAGCAGAGACATCTCAGCGTTAGAAACGTGATTTGGGAGGCCATCTTTGAAAAGGTGAATGCTGTGACAAAAAACAGAAGATCTGCCGATGAAATAAACACATCTATTCTACTCCAAAATGCAATCAGTGTTTTGATGGAGTTTAGAGAGCGATTTGATGAGACTTAGTCTGCCACTCTTGCTCTAGAAAAGTTAGGCGTCACTTGGATGAAGACAGTCGCCTCACTGTCCCAGGGAGCAACTTTAGGGTGAACGTTTTTAATGCCTGATATCATCATCCAGCAACTGTCCCAAAGATTCACCAGCTTAAAAGGAACTGGGAACATGTTTGAGGCAAGTTAAAACTAACTAAAAACCCCTTGATGAGCAAGATGGGACAGGAGAGACTGAGTGGACATGTCATGTTATCTATTGAGAATTACAGATCAAAGAAAATGGACATACAGTGCATCGTGGACAAGACCGCAGAGCTTAAGGCTCGTCCAAACTGTGGTGAGTAGGCCGAGTACTTCATATTGATTTTTTGTTTGTATGTGAACATGTGGGCCGCTGTTCCAATTTTACTAAACTTTATATCTGTTGATACAGTGACCTACTGTGCTCTCATTATATGAAAAAGTTAAAGTGGGTGTCAGAATGATGTGGTCGCTATCCGTGGTGCTGAACTGCTTTGAATTTGTTTTATTATTATTTTTTTTGTTCTCTTGGTTTGATTGACTAAAACATGTAGTAATGCTTGTAAGCCCTGCAGTTGTGGGCATGTTGTAAAGATATGATGAGCTTTGCAGTGACCGCAGCCATGTGTGCGTAACGCTTTGCCAGTTTGCACCTACCTTTCAAACGTGCTAAATATAGATGTGAAAATACCGCTTGCTATCTGCTTCAGTGACCGGGTTAAGTCTGTGAAGGGGGTACTATGGGAAGAGGGGGCAAAACAGGGAGAGAGTTCAGCATCCTGACTGCCTGGTGGATAAAACTGTCCCTCAGTCTGCTGGTTCTGGCCCGTAGACTGCGTTGGAGGGTCATTCGGCAGGACGCAATACTGGCCCCGTACCACACAGTGATGTTGCTGGTGAGAATGCTCTCAATGGTGCCTCTGTTAAAGGTGCACATGATGGGGGTAGGGGCTCTAGCTTTCCTCAGCTTGCGGAGAAAGTAGAGGCACTGATGTGCCTTCTTGGTCAGTGATGCGGTGTTGGTGGTCCAGGTGAGGTCCTCTGTGATGTGCACACCCAGGAACTTAGTGCTGCCCACCCTCTCCACAGCAGCAGCACCGTTGATGGTCAGAGGAGCACGCTGGATGAGTGTTCTTGTGTCTTGTGTATCTGTTTCGGAGGACTCCGACCTGCCGGATCAGAGACACAACCATAGTTTTGCAAAAAAAAAAACACCCTGATGCAAACTGTAAAAAGTAAAAATGCTTTGTAAGGGCTGTCCTCCATAAGATGAAAAAATAATGTTTTCAGCTTTTTTAAATTCAGACCACAGAACATTCTTAGAGTATCAGTAACATTAATCTTTCTGATAAGGGGTGACAACATAAATGCCATAACTTAATAATACATTGTTAATTTAATATGACTAGTCATAAACAAACAAAGGCAAAGAGGATCTTAGGCCTCTCATCTCCCAAGTCCAATTTGGTTCATTCAGGCCAAAGTGTCTGCTCCGAGGAACATTAGGTTATCCAAGGAGCTCTAAGTCCTGCAGCCATCAGTATGCTTGTGTGGGTGCATGCATGCAAGGGTAAATGACAAGCACTTTGGGTAAAATGGACTCAATTTACCATTAACCCAGACCCAGTACATGCAAATTTACCAGTTGGCTGACTTACTGATTGATTGACCTTCTATAAATTGCTTCAGTGGTTCATTGAATTTTTGAACTTGGTAGATGGATGAAGGGTAGTGTGCAGATTGAGTTCACTGAGTCTGGTCTGGTCTGAGTGCTTTGATAAATCTGTTCTGGAGTATTTTGAAAATAATCTGCTGCGATTTTATGGTTTTAATGGTTTGATTAATTGTGATTAAGGCTGTTATTAATTAAAAGGGGACTTTCAAATCTCTTTCTACACGTGCCTTGGAACAGCCTGTGCATTCAACAACGTACAAATATTATTACACAAAATTATATAAATAAAGTATTTCTGATACATCCCTTTGCTGTGGACATTGAGATCCAACCATGGGTGTGAAAATCCTTACCAAAAATGGTAATCACTCTTCTCTTGTTCTCTCCACTTTCAGCATTTGAAAATTATTCTGATCACATAGAGTTCATTGAAACACCTCATTATTGTGTTACAGCAGAGTGTGTAAGGTGAAGTGTTCTGTCAGGATTAGCAATTCAGAGAGTTAGATAACTTTATCTCTTTGTGTCTTTCTCTGTTTTTTATACTGAAAGAGAATATCTTACACAAATCCCCCTGAATGAAATCTCTCAGTCTCTTTATAAATCCAGATCTGTACCTCTAAATGCTTTGGATCTGTGTCACCCTAGGATCAATTATTACAGATCACAGGTACCTCATCAGTCATGCTGTCTTGCAGCTTGGAGCTGCTTAATGATAATAAATGGACACATTCCTGAACACTTTTAATGTGCCTTTTTTTCAGTTCTGAACTAGACAAAATGCACCATTAAACTCAGTCAGTGGACCTGGATACTGTCAGAGTCGCTTAACGTAGCTCCCTGTTCATTATTGCTGTGCATCAGTGTGACATCACAGATTAGAGGATGACACACCTGCTCTCCACTCTGACTCCTGCTTTACACCGCACTGGGTATTAAATTAATATTGACCTTTTCTGCAACACTTTTTATTAATGGGACATATGTAGACTAAATATTCAACACGGTGACTATCCTCACCACTTTGTCAAACACGGCTCATCTCCAGATATTAACACACGGTGGGAACATCATGGGGAAATAAAGAGGATAATTACTTGTTGAAGAATAGTGCCAAATCTGTTTAAGTTATGCCAGAATGTGAACAAAGTAGGAGGAACTACTCTCCATTATTAGAGTGACCACATGAGGCTGGCCAATCACTGTATGATTGTGTAAATGTAGTGGCAGAAAGTGAACTTGCAAAGTGAAACATTTATGATGCACAACAAATTATGTGCTCACATTGCACGGTTGGATTGTAAAGCAAGACCTGAATGCTCTCACACTGACAGTCAATAAAGTTACCATTGAAAACTCCTACACAAGGAAGTTAAACACAGATAATACAACTTTGATCAGTAAGTACAATTGTCACCTTCCTGACATGAACCCAAAAGCTTTGCAATACTAGAATCTATGGTATGAGTGTTTTTACTACATGAGAAGCACAGGTGATCATGGTGACTGTTGTATATCTAGGCCCAATGTGTATTACAAATGTCCACCTCATGCAGCGTTTTGCCTTGGTGCTTTCAGATGCTGTCTGCTATTTTACGCAGTAGCATTCAGGAAAAAAACAGAAGTGAAGTTTGGAGATCGGCTGGTTGATCTGCTTTCATTGTGTGAGAGGATGCATCAAAATTTGTATCATGCACAGAAAGTTATCAGTATGGTCAGGAGCAGCTGATCAGCCTGTGATTGGCCCTCGTGTCCCCCTGTACACTGCAAGGCAAGCAAGGTTTGAAGAGGCTGAGATTTGGCCGGACTTACAAATCAGTGGAGCTGATCATAAATCAGTTCAGAAACGGCCTCAGTTTACTCTGTATGCTTAGCCTACAGTTCAAATCAAAGTATACATGTTTCATAGTGTATCCGATGAATATCTACCATTGACGATACATGGGCAGGATAACTTACCCAACATTTCTTTCTTATCAACACCTGGTGCCAGCATTACCCACGAAAGATGTTTTAGGTCTAACATATCCTTTGTGTTCCCTCTGGCTGTGGTCAATATATTACTGAGTCAATAGTATGCTGTATTCCCAGTGTTAAAATTTTTTGCTAAAGCAAAAGTGAAAAACACTGCAGGTCCTTGAGTGTCCACCAGGGGCTGGCTTCAAAAGACCAAGGATGTGACAAATTGTCAACGAGGAGCTTCAATGCCAAACTGGTGTAATGTGGAGTAATACATATTACATTATTCCAATAAGAGGAACTCTCTCTGGACCATGTTCTTTTCCTGTCTACCTGTCAAACTCCAGGCCTCTGGAGGTGTGTGCCGGCTGATGACTAACCTCCCCCTTGCACCTTGATTTCCCCTGCCCCCTTCTGTTCTCAATACATAATTTTGTCCCAGGGTGATAGACCAGCTCGGTGCTGGGAAATTAGTCCCTGTTGTCCAACTGGTTTCTATTCAGAGCCAGTGTTTTCTGGGAGAAGTGGAAGTAGTCTTTTGGTTTCAACAGCAAAGCCTATGGAAAAAGTCTAAAACCTGTATTCTCGAGACAGTAGGGGGCGACTACCAGTTACAAAAAAAACCTCAAACATTTTGTAGCGAGTTTTGAGTTTTCTCCAATACACCGTGATGTTAATTTTGTAATATATGGTCCCATTTAGAGTAAAAAAAAAAAGAAAAAAAAAAGGGGGGTGTGATTTAAAGTAATGCTATCGGAGCCTAACAGGTAGCTTCCATGACAATTCATGGGATGTACCTTAGTGTATTCATCCATTCAACAAAAAAGACTCTCATCTGGTTCCAAATGAAAAAGAAAACACAAATTTGGCAATGGCCAAAATGCCAAAATCTGGGTTTCAAATAGTAGTCATGATCAATGGTGGACATCAGTGCCACTCTTCTTCTAATATAAAAGTAATTTAAGTCTGTGCATCATCTCCAAATGTACCTTGAAGTACGACTTCCCTAACCATGCTTTTTAACTATATTATTATACTTTAGTAGCCCTTCCTGCTGTTGTCATTAAAATCTGGACCCATCAAAATCTGCTTCAACAAGCCAGAGCTCAGTCTACATTAAGAGGTAAAGTGTGCTTACTTTATTGCAGTAGAAGTCCTGCTGAGTCACTGATACCTCACAAGTGAGCATGGAATGAAAGAGTCACTTTCTAGTCGAAAACATGTGAATTGCTCTCCAAGCTTCCTTTTGATCACAGCAGCTTCTCTCTTATGCATCCCTTCAAGTTGCATCTGCAGAATTTTACATATTCCAGCATTTGATTCCATTTTGCATGCAGTGACATGCACTTGGCAATTTGTTTTATTTTCTCACGCTACATTTCCCCTAGGTACACATTCTTGACTATTTCTGCCCACTTTCTTCCCCAGTGCATTTCAGAAAATATCCCAAAATATATCAAGATTAATCAGAGCGTTTGGTGAGCTGCCAGTGCTGTCGTTGCTTCGTGTGATCCACTCTTCAAGTGTTATTTAGTGACAGCTGTAAAAAAAAAAAAAAAAAAGAAAAAAGAACAAGGAGAGATGAAAGCTTTATATCTGGCTGGTGAAACAGATGGTTGTCAATTTCTTTATTCTATCTCACTCACCACGAGAAACAGTCTGGTAGTACCAGAGGGTCTACTATAGAGCAGCAGGCCAGACACCCATTGTGACCCTCATTAAATACAGGCTGGGTGTTGGGATGGATTATAACCTGCAATCGGCAAGGTTTTCCAGTCTCTATAATGTCTGCCTGTTTGACTGCAGGCTTGCTCCTCTCTCTGTTTGTCTGGCCTTGTATTTTTCGCAGCCTAAAATGTGAAATGATTATACAACTGCAGAGAGATTTAAATCTCGCTCGCTTTGCATTCACACGTTCCCTTGGTACCATGTAGCCCCTCTCTTTTCTAAAAGGATTTACCTTTTCCTTTCACTTTGTCACTACAGAAAGAAAAGATGGAGGAGCAGCATGTGATGGGAGAGCAGCAGAAAGGAGTGAGCAGAGCACTGGCTGACTGGATTGTTTGCAGGCTGTCTGATGTGAGCGCTCATGTTTCCTGCCGGATCAGGCTTTGTTGTTGCAACTTCCCCAGGACCCCCGATCCTGCAAATCTCTCTCATGAGTGTGTTGATGCTGATTATTTCTGAAATTATGCAATAACAAAAAATGAAGCCCAAATTGTAATAAGCTCAACCCCACCTTCAACCCGAGTTCTGCAACAGAGCTCACCGCTGCCTCCAGCTGTCAAATGTGTTTATGCCTGTCCATTTCCAAGAGTGTCTTCAAAAGGCTACAAATAACTATTGTCACAGCACACTGTCTTCCTATTGGCTGATTGCTAAGACCAAGCACTGTACCTCGGGGGACAGAGCCTTTGCCATCACTGCCCCAACTCTCTGGAACTCCCTCCCTCCAAACATCTGCAACTCTGACTCTCTTCAGTCATTTAAGATAAACCTGTTGAAGAGCCTACAATACATGACATGACCTTTACTCTGTCCCGACCTCTGTTTTTGTATTTTATTTATTTTATTTTTCACACTTCATGTAAAGTGTTTTGCATACTTAGAAAAGCACTATATAAGTCCTATCAATAGTTCTTATTATTATTATTAAGTATATGAGAACAGCGGTCTATAATATATCACAGTTTCTGTTCCTTGATAGGACTTTAATTCCACAAGCTTTATGCCTGGACACATTCAACACATGTTATTGTGTGTCACAACACAACCTCACTAAGAGTAATTCTTCATGGCTAAGAGTTTACTTTCTAGACCTCAATCTTCAGTTCACTCTCAGTAAATGGTGGAGAAGCCATTCACCCCAACTTCTAACTGTGGTTTTTGGAGTGGTGGGGGGAGGTAGAAAGGTGTTTCAGCCGTGCAGAGATGCAATTGCTTTTGCATCTCTGATAGCCTACTGTCTCATTCTGCTTAATTTGAAGAGTAAAGCCTCGGGTCCACAGGATGCGTGGCATTACGTTACGGCTGCACCGCGCACTGCACAGCCGATGCGTTCCCATTCTAGTCGATGCTCTAGGGTCCACAGGGCATGTTGCAGCACGTCTCATCTCAGTCTTGGGAGTGTGCACTCGCGGCGCTCCTCCAGAGATACGCTTCAAGTCTATTTTCGACGGAGCCCGTGCCCAGGACGTGTCAATGTGCACAGAAAAGAACAACCTGGACAGGAAGTCAGGCACGAGGATTGCATGCAACATCTGCCAATCTCAAAATAAAACACCATATACGGACTTCCGACCGTTTAAAGATCTTTTAGATCAGAAATACTCATCGATTATGGATGTAAGCTACAAACAGCCACATATCTGTGATCCAGGTCGACTACAACAGGACTTAAAGATGATAACTGTGTCAAAAGGTAACAGGGCAACAAAATAGAGCCGAATTATTATTATTAAACTCATCTAAACCTGCAAAAACAAAACTTTACAGTTATGCAGCATACTCAGTGATGATTAAAGCACAAAAGTAATGGAATACTGTCCAAACGAGCAGAAATTCAACCACAGAAAGGCCCTGTAACCTGTTTGTATGTGGTTTTCTCTATGCTATACCCAGCTGATCCTGCCTGCTCTGAGCTGGCGCTACGCTCCCAACTCGCGTCCTGTGGACCAGGGCGCAAGCCCTCGGACTGACCAAAGCAGTGTCGCAGCCGTAACGCGGCACACACGCATCCCCGGGTAAGACCCCACCTGTCTTTTCTCAGTGGATTCATGACTTGATTATGTTCCTAAAGTTAGAGAAAATGAGGTACTCCTTACACGGGTCAGTTGAGAAATACAACAAAACTTAGTCACTATTTCTTTCACATGTCCAAAGTTTAATGCTACCGTAAGGGGTGTGGCTATTTCTGTTTTAATGTAGCTGTGTATTGCATCATTAACAGTAAAAGATTGCGTGCTATAACATTTTATTAATCTTCTCGTGACATTGTGTTGATTCTGCAATAGTGTGTGTATAGCAGCCTCTTCTCCAATTGTATTTAATCAATTTTGTATTTTTGAGGTATGTTTTGACATGTATGTCCATATATGTACCCGCGTAGATGTATATATATATATGCTTATGTATTTCTATGGGTATATGTATGTTGGTTGTGATAGGTTGGTACTGGTGTTTTTGATTTCAGTGGTATATCGTGAACCCTGACTTTACATCCTGGTGGGGGGAATAGGGAGGGGTGAGGGTGGGGGGTCTAATATGTAACTCAGAATGTGAGAAAAACACAAATAAAGTCTATACAAATGAAAAGAGCGGTCTATAATATATCACAGTTTCTGTTCCTTGATAGGACTTTAATTCCACGTGCTTTATCCCTGAATACATTCAACACATGTTCTTGTTTTATCACAACACAACCTCACTGAGAGTAATTCTTCATGGCTAAGAGATTTAAGAGTGCTTTTTTCTTCAGTCTTGTTGAGTGAAAATATGTTTTTTGAAGAATGGTGCTGTGGGTAGAAATTTGTACAAGAAGAACTAAGTTTATTAACCAAAGCTGTGAGTCCATCATGAATCAGAGTTTTAAAAAATAAAGCCTTCCAGTAAATGGATAGAACTTTCCTCACTAAATAGCTGAGTACCAGTGAAGAGGCTCCATCCTTCAAATGAAGGAGGCTTCAAAGGATTATTGCCGTCATCATCATTAATATTTTTTATTGTAGCCTTCATAGATTGCACAGGCTAAACTGAAATAAGACAGTCTGCTCAGCAGTGGATTTCCTGTTTGTGTTCGCCTACCCCTTTGCCCTGCAACAGCTAGGCTAAGTAGCTACCATCATTTTACTGACATCTAAAAATGTGTTCCTCAACTGATTGAAGGAGCTTTTATGATGGGAAGCCTTTTTGTGCTGCTATGATGTCATCAGTCTTGAAATGCTTTGAAGGATGCAACCCTTCAATTTGAAATCTAAAAAAGCTGAATTGACAGAAAGTGCACAACACAATCATAGAATTATATAAAACCCATTCAGTGTTCCTTTTTATCACCAAACAAACCACTTCACTCAACTGTTCACATGTACAGCACGTACTTAAATTGTATGAGGTACTCCATTATAGAGAGGAATTCCACTTATAGTTTCCAAACTTTATATTGAAGCTGATTCAGTTAGGATCTGAAAAATTAAACAACCCTTGGGAGTAAGGAGAGTTTGTTCAAATGAATGTGAGGTTCTTTAATATTTGTTTCAAGGTCCACACACCAGATTCTTCTGCCCCGCCCTCTCCTTTCTTCTCTCCTTGCTGCTCATTCCGCTTCAGTGCCCACTCGCTCCTGTTTACCTCCATAAATGATTAACGATTGTTCATGAAAGGCTCGGAAACGCCGCTAATACTTCTTATGTTTGACTCATATCATTTAACCTGCATAAATGATTCATCAGGGGAACAGTGAATGCTCAGTGGGGTTTGTGAACTGAGAAATGATCTTCAGACTGTAAATGAAGTGCACAGTGAGTTAGAGATGAATATGTTGTTGTAGATGGAGGATAATTAATGTGCAAAGTGAATGAAGACTAACTCAACATGTCTGCAGTTTTCAGAAGCATCCTTGGGGCGACAATTGTAGCTTTGGCATGAAATCAGCTGTGTCAGCTTTTGCTTTCTTTTATATCAAATTGTTCTGCAGCAGGTGTCAGGATGTCATGACATTTATGAGGCGGGTGTTAAAGATTCATGCTCTACAAGACATTTGGCATCCCTCTTCTTCATTACACGTCTTCTTCTATTCTGTCCAAAAACAGGGAATGTACATTTATCAGTTTGTTTACTTAAAAGAAAATTTGAATTCGTACAGGAACTTCATATTGTACTCTACAGCAGTTTTTCAATGTCAGCAGCTGCTACCAAACTAAAATGAAGAGCAGTATTGACACGTTTCTACAGTGGCTGGGAAGTGCGATGCAAATATACAAAGGATGAAACACTTACAAAGTTGGAGACAAATTTACATTTAGAAAACATTTCTACAGCAATGATTTTCAAAATAAAATCTGGCAAAATTCCCAACGGTTTTTATTTTGAAATTCCATATCAGATATAGCTGTGATTGGCAGGAACACATTTTTAGGTGTTCCCTTATTGGTCTGAATTTAACTATTTTAGTGGAAACAGGGTTGTTAATGTCAAATATATATGAATTCCTTGGCTGTTGCACATGTTGACATTACATACATCTTTTATTTTGAAAAAAATCCTTGGTACATTCCTTTTCCGGTAGAATATGCTGTTTGTAAATTTGTTGTGGGACTGGTAAAAATGTCCAAAGCTCGTAGTAATGTTCTGTCTCTTTTGAAAGTGCTTGCTGTTCTTCAGTGTTTCTTTTGATTTTTGGTTTAACTTGTTCATCTCTTCAAGTCTCTTTTGTGACAATTTATGCTCTGCTTTCTAAACCAGACTAAAATTGAGGGCCAGTGCGACATCTTCTGTGTCATACAATATGGGTTTTCTATGAGTCTGTGGAGGCAGGGCATGAGCTCAAAGCATGCTGCAGGAACCACAGTGTAAAGTTTACAACATGATGGCAGATGAAGCAACAGAGACGCCAATCAGATGTGCGGACATCTCTGCCGTTCTCGTCATGAAAATGATTCTCCCTCTTCCCCCTCGGATGTTTTTATTCATCACGTTGACGTGTCTCTCTTTTAGGTCACACTGGTCACATTAAAAGTCATCAACCCCGCTCACTCGCTTGCACTGAGTTTTCCAGAGCTGCATTCTCACATCGACTCACCCTGAGTTATCACAGTTTACCAGGGAAAGAGAAAGTCAGGGTCAAAGTGCTTCTGTTTGTGTTCACACATGCAGCTCACCCAGAAAATCAGGGGAAATGTGTGAATGTGTGAATACAGCTGAAGACTTCATACATTTTATTTTTAGTATTAATATGAAAGGCATATACACTACCGTTCAAAAGTTTGGGGTCACTTAGAAATGTCCTTATTTTTGAAAGAAAAGCACTGTTTTTTTCAATGAAGATGACATTAAATTAATCAGAAATACACTCTATACATTGCTAATGTGATAAATGACTATTCTAGCTGCAAACGTCTGGTTTTTAATGGAATATCTACAAAGGTGTATAGAGGCCCATATCCAGCAACCATCACTCCAGTGTTCTAGTGGTACATTGTGTTTGCTAATTGCGTTAGAAAGCTAATGGATGATTAGAAACACCTTCAAAACCCCTGTGCAATTATGTTAGCACAGCTGAAAACGGTTTTGCTGGTTAGAGAAGCTATAAAACTGGCCTTTCTTTGAGCTAGTTGAGTATCTGGAGCATCACATTTGTGGGTTTGATTATACTCTCAAAATGGCCAGAAAAAGAGAACCTTCATATGAAACTCCAGTCTATTCTTGTTCTTAGAAATGAAGGCTATTCCATGCGAGAAATTTCCAAGAAACTGAACATTTCCTAAAACGATGTGTACTACTCCCTTCAGAGAACAGCACAAACAGGCTCTAACCAGAGTAGAAAGAGAAGTGGGAGGCCCCGGTGCACAACTAAACAAGAAGACAAGTACAGTAGAGTCTCTAGTTTGAGAAATAGACGCCTCACAGGTCCTGAACTGGCAGCTTCATTAAATGGTTCCCGCAAAACGCCAGTGTCAACGTCTACAGTGAAGAGGAGACTCCGGGCCTTCTAGGCAGAGTGGCAAAGAAAAAGCCATATCTGAGACTGGCCAATAAAAGGAAAAGATGAATATGTGCAAAAGAACACAGACATTGGACAGAGGAAGATTGGAAAAAAGTGTTATGGACAGACGAATCAAAGTTTGAGGTGTTTGGATCACACAGAAGAAGATTAGTGAAATGCAGAACAAGTGAAAAGATGCTGGAAGAGTGCCTGACACCATATGTTAAGCATGGTGAAGGTAATGTGATGGTCTGGGGCTGCTTTGGTGCAGGTAAAGTGGGAGATTTGTACCAGATATAAGGGATTTTGAATAATGAAGGCTATCATTCAATTTTGCAACGCCATGCCATACCCTGTGGACAGCACTTGATTGGAGACAATTTCCTCCTACAACAGGACAATGACCCAAAGCACACTTCAAAATTATGCAAGAACTATTTAGGGAAGAAGCAGGCAGCTGGTATTCTGTCTGTAATGGAGTGGACAGCGCAGTCACCAGATCTCAACCCCATTGAGCTGTTGTGGGAGCAGCTTGACCGTATGGTACGCAAGAAGTGCCCATCAAGCCAATCCAACTTGTGGGAGTTGCTTCACGAAGCGTGGGATGAAATTTCTTCAGATTCCCTCAACAAATTAACAGCTAGAATGCCAAAGGTCTGCAATGTTGTAATTGCTGAAAAGGGAGCATTCTTTGATGAAAGCAAAGTTTGAAGGACAAAATGATTATTTCAAATAAAAATCATTATTTCTAACATTCTCAATGTCTTGACAATATTTTCTAATCATTTAGTAACTTATTTGATAAATAAAAGTGTGAGTTTTCATGGAAAACACAAAGTTGTCTGGGTGACCCCAAACTTTTGAACGGTAGTGTATGTCATCAATTTCACACAGTATATTGTGTTTATGTGCTTTTTCTTGCTTTTGCATATAAAAAAATTAATTTGTTCAATTTGTAGATACATTTCTGACTTTAAATTGTTTCAAAATGTCTTTAAATTAACCTATTCTACCCCAGACAAACTACTTTAAACAAGACATATTACCTCCTTCATCATATAAATCTATTACAGAAACATCCAGTGTAAATGCCACTCAGAACATGTGGTCTTATTGGATTTACTGCCTGTCTTTATAGCGCAGCATTATATTATTCTGAATTCAAAAGTAAAATAATGGTTTTGACCTTAAGTTTAGTTATGTGCGTTTATCTGGGACACCTTTACAAAAAGCGCTTTACATTTCGCTGTGATAGAAAACAAGTGCCCACTCCATCAGAGAGCAACGCCAGCTCTTTGATAAATCCATCAGCTGACATTAAATGGAAAATGTCCCCCGGAGATTAAGAGCTTGAAGCTTTTTTTCAGAACCATGTACATCAGTTTGAGTCATAATTCCAACACAAAAAGGAGGACATATTAAAAATCAGTTCAACTACAAACCCTACTTTACTTCAACATGTTCCTGCCGTGAGCTGCTCAGGAAGGAAACAGTCCATCATACTGCTTTGTTATTGGATTTTTTCACTTTATAGTACAATAAAATGTGAAATCTTTCCAAAGCTCATTAAATTCTGCATGACATTAAAAGAAAATGAAGAATCAATGTTCATCTCGTTGTCTCTGCTCTCTCCTACAAGCTTCTTAATCACAACTCCTAATCACCTGATAATGTGAAATTAATGAACCCTGGCAAACAGTGTGTGTGTGTGTGTGTGTGTTTGTGTTTGTGTGTGTGTGTGTGTGTATATGTGCTTTTATATCTTTGTCTGTTTGTGTTTTATTTCACCTGATAATACTGTACTTCTCTGGATGGTGTGTAAATGTGTGTGTGTGTGTGTGTGTCCATACAGCAGTAATTTCCTGGGTGTGTGTCAGTAGGTTAATGGTGTGTTGAGTCATTAATCAAGGCACATCAAGGTGCTGCTGCAACAAGACTTGACAGTTATTTGTTGTGTGTGTGTGTGTGTGTGTGTGTGTGTGTGTGTGTGTGTGTGTGTGTGTGTGTGTGTGTGTGTGTGTGTGTGTTTGCATCCCTTACCCAAGAGTATCATGTGCTTGTGTGTTTTTGAGCATTCAGTCTGACAATGAAATGAAAGACCTGACGTTCCGTTTCATCCTTGTGTTTTCTAAGCGGTGCATGTCTGAGCACATGTTTGTGTTTGTTTTGCTAATTGACCTGCCTATCAGTGGACATTTTGCAAGAACTGAGCTCATCAAACTGATGGCTTTATGTCTTTCAAAAAGTTCTGCAAATCTTTGTGTGTAATCCCACAAATGTTCAAATGGGTTCGAATCCAGGGCATCAAAAACAACTCTTCTCCCCTGCTCCAATTTTGTGTTTTGTGCGTAAGGAGTTGTCTCTTTAGAGTCTATCTAACAGGACGGTTTCCTTCATGCTAATACTTTGTTTAGGTTACTTTGGTTAGATGCCGGCACCGCTTTGCTCATAGGTTAACAAGCACACCATGGTTTGAGTTCCAGGTACAATGTGCAGTGTTTAGCAGAATTATCAGAGCAGACTTTGTCAAAATGGAATATAATATTCATCAGTATTTTTAAATGAGTGTTTAATGTAGTCTTCAAACAACACCAGCCACACAATCACTATACATGCTGTTCGAGTTAAGCCTGTTGCCTCTTTCCTGCATGTCGTTCAGTTTCCTACACCATCCATTGTCCTCTCCTCTGTAAAATAAAAGGTGTAAAAGCCCCCAAATTATAATTTAATAAAAGTACATATACATATAAGTATCTGTACTGACTTGAGTATCATGTTTTTTGGAAACTGATGACTTCTACTCTGTTACACTTGAAAGACAAATATCATACTTTGGACTCCACTACATGTCTATGACTGATCAATGTTCTTGGTTTGTCTAAATGGTGTTGCCATACCTGTACATTGCCCATCGTCATGGTTACACGTTGAGCCGACGCAGAGTGAAAGTCACTCAGATCAGTCCATTCATTTTGTCATTCAGAGAAGGATTACGATTCTCCACCTGAGCACCATGGCTGTATTTAAATTTCATCACAACCTTCAAAAAATCACCATCTAACCTGAGAATACATGTCGAGGTATGTAGCTAACAAACTTGCTTTATTCAAGATGAACATTTTAAACAGAGTTGTCTTTGCTCTCATTAACTCAGTTGCTGTTTTTGCTCCTGAGATAAGATACGATAAGATAAGATACTCCTTTATTCATCCCACAACAGGGAAATTCATGGAGTTACAGCAGCAAACAAAAAGGTTTACAGTACAAGAATTTCAACAGGAATATATATAGAAAAGAAATGTTCATCAGAGATGACAGCTTGGCCATAATTCTCCTGTCAGCCACCTCCTCCACAGGGTCCAGGACTGAGCTGGCCTTCTTCACCAGTTAGTTCAGTCTTGCTCTCCTGTATCCTGTCCGCCCACAGCAGGTGAAATCCTTCCAATGTGGCGTTCGTTTCAGGTGTTAGCTCTGTTAGCATGATGCTAATCTGGTGCTGGGTTAGCTCGTCCACCTCATCGAAGATAGATCTTACATTCCCCATAACGGTGGGTGGAAGGACAGGTCGACGCCATCCCTTCTAGGTTGCACCTCAATACCAGCACATCGTCCCCGCCTCCTTCTCCTCAGCTCGCAGGGAACATCGGGCCTAGCATCGTTTAGCATCGTCTAGCATCAACAGCTGATCTCGTATGTAAACAATGTGTTTTAGGACACACACAGGAACAAAAATAGCAAAAAAAGCCACCGCAAACGTAGACAGTTTGGTGTCTATGGCCAGCAAATGAGTCATTAAAAGTCATGACAGGCTCCAAATACAAAGATAATTAAACAGATATGATAAAAGAGTCGAAAAAATAACAACGAAGAGAGAGCTGCTGCAACAAGCAGCCACTCCAGCAGCGCTTAGCAACAAGGGATATAGACATATAAGACAACAAGTTGTACTAAAGTTTCTAAATAAACAGAATGTACAGCCTAATTTCTCGACTGCACTCATGCATTGTTGAAATAAGTTTTTTAAAAGTACATCAAATAGTTTAGCATTTTTAAAAGCAAGTTCTCTGGACTTTCAACTTTCACTTGTATTGGAGTCATATTTGATGAGGAGTATCTGTACATAGGCTTCTGTAATGAAGCTGTATACTTTCTCTACTTCAACATGAATGTGATGACTTTTCTTTTTTGTAAAGTGATAAGTTGTTTTTCTTCTGGTACCCAGGCTTCTCTGGATTCTCAGTATTTTGAAACCAGAAAGCTACCTTTTCCAGCCTTGTCCGCTCCATTGCTTCAGTGATCCATTATTTGGGAGTTGGTGCATTAAACCTAATCCAGTTATTAAATATTACTTTTCTGTGAACATGCACAGTGAAAGAAAAATGTTCTTCTTCTTAGAAAATACTGTAATGAAACTTTGGAGACCTCCCAGTGTACAAGGTGTGAGCTGAATGACTGAATTGTTCTTTGTTTGTGATTCCAAACCAGATATCTTTTATTTTCATTCAGTCCTACAGCAGGTAAATCTCTAATTCCCATTTTACAAAGCTGTGTAGGGGTACACAGTACTCTGTTAAAGATTTGAAATGGCCTCACTTTGTTTTTTATACAGCATAAGAGTTGTCCTTCCATTCTTTCATATGTCATACCATGAAATGTCTTCCTCTTGATGTCTTCCTTCTCTAATGCGTTTGTTTGTGCATGCCTTAAATGTATCACCAGTGCTTCATTTAATATTGTATAAAAGTTTTGGACAGTATATATTTTTTGAACAATCTAGTAAACTCTGGGAAAGTCAATGTTCAATTTAACTTAAGGTTTGTTAAACATTTCTTGTCATATGGGTGAAAGTCCATCATGGTCTGATCCATCCATCGTACCCTACATCACATTGGTGTGGGTCACAGACAAATTAGAGTCCAGGACTTTAAGTTGCTAGAAGTACAACCCCTGAGTGAGAGCAGTTTGTACAGTGTCACAGGAGGCCGTGTGTGAACAGGGAAAGATGTTCAAAGTCACTTGGCATCATCTTTGTGAATTGATTGCCTTTGTCTCATTTGTATTCTTCTTAATATCATCCTGTGATTAAAGTTAATCAAAAAGTGGGCGTGAGCCAGAACGGCAGCAGAGAGTGAGCATCTGAAGATGACGTGTGACTCTCTTCAACCTCTCACAAAATTCAAGGTCAGGTTTTTAAGGATAGCTGATATCCTGTGTTTTTCTTGTTTTAATCAAATCTCTGTAAAAACAACAACAAGAAGTCTGTTCCTCTAAGTGTTGTGCGTCGAAGTCTAATCTGACCCTCTGTGTGTTGATAGTGAGTTTTTAAACACTAGTTGCTGCAGTAATGTGTATAAGACAACCATAACACAATGCCAGCAGAAACTTATGTTACTCAAGTGTCTCTCCCCCCATAAACCAGCAGCATGCAGTCATGACTATTGTATTTAATCATCATTATCTGCTCCACTTACCACTGTCTCGCTGTCCTTTTCCTCTCCCTCTGTCTTTTCTCCCTCCCCAATGAATTAATATCTTCATTTTTCAGAGTGGGAGATGTCCTCTTATGAAGATCAATAACAGTGCTGAGAGGTACAGACTGGGTGTCATCTGAAGGTTTATGAATGACACTATCATGGTTGATAACAGCCGGGTCAAAGGAGGCAATGACATGAAGGAATGCACGTCAATGACAAAGAATGGCATGAGTGGTGGAGATTGTATGTTCACATCTCTTCTTATAAACAGCAGTTAAAACTAGTCAGTGGATATGGATGAGGAGGGAAATATTCCTGAGGGGGGAGGCAGAGCACACAGCCTAGACCGGCATCTCATCTTGGCTCTGCCTACCCTGTCTTCTAATACCTAGCTGCAGACTCTTCTTGTTGTGTTGGGTGGTGGGTGCTGAGAGAGTCCAGGTGGTAGAATAGGTAGTATCAGTGTTATCACTACCTGGAGCTTGCATGTACGGAGCTTGAACATGGCAGTACTGTATGGGTTGGGTTATTAAATGGGGGTGTTCTGCTGGTGGATATGATGGACATTTGGAACTGGAGCCTCTCCGAGGTGTCGTGGGTCTAACCAAAGGAAACATCAGTGAAGGGAGGAGCCCACTTGATAACCCCAGTGATGTGCTGGCGTTCGCTCCCAATCTCTCTATCTCAGACTTTGGGGGACATCAGGAGCCATGGGGTAAGGTACTAAATTTATCAGTAAAAGGCACATGTACCTTGTGTTTATCAAAAAATTACAAACTGTTTAAGGAAGCACCTACAGTAACTATGTTGGCAAAACGACAAGTTTAACCTCGGCTCTAAGGAGCAAACCTTTGACTTGAGAAAGGTCAACAGTCTGTAGGTCAAAGTGTGTGGTCAGCAACGCGTGGAAGTCCAGCTTCAGCAAGTTTACTACCTCTAATCACGTGCATCTACCCTTATATGCTTTCTGATGAGAGGATACATGGATACAGAACTTTAAGATTAAAGAGAATAAACAGAATGTGAAAGTATGAAAAGTTTAGGAAGATGTAAAAATTAACACCAACAACTTTTCATTGGGTAATTTTCATTGAATAACTGTGGGCTGTCAGACGGGGGTTTCTTGTGTTGTGTTCACATCAGACGAGAATGATCATGCTATTCACGCATTCAAATTAAGCTGGTTATGCTAAAGGGGGCAGCGCTAACTTAATAGTACAACTGGCAGCTGGAATCAAGTGAAACACAAAGGTTTTCACAAACTTACAAATTTGCGCCGCCCAATTTGTGTCATTTGCGCCGCCTGACCAGAACTCACATCTATTCGCATCTTTGCATTGACTTAACATGTAATTCACTTGCGCAAGTTATTTCATTCGTATTTCGTGTGAACACCCCAGTGAACATTTGAGCCACTGCTGTGGTTTAAAGTATGTTAGTCAATGGGGGCCCCAACTAGTCTGGGGCCTCAAGCTGTTGCCGGCCCTGTCTGTTGACAAGCAGCAACCTCTAGACATACAATTCCGGCCTTATATCAAGAAGGACGGCATGCAGGAATAAAATAATTCAAGTTAGTAAAGTACAATACTTGGTATAATTAGTCTTTTTAATGGTTCAGGAAAATAGAAAAACAAGCTTGTTGAAGGTTGAGTCAGTTTGTGCCTGTTTTTCTGATTAAGTTGTTAATTTGGATTTTTTTTTCTCTGTTTGACCTTCAGACTAACAATTAAAGGCTCCAAATAAAAAGTGTTTTGCCATTGCGCCAACCCTTTGCTCTGGATGACATTTTACTTCATTATAAAGAACATGGGCACTGTAGTGGTATTTTATTCTATCCCATTGTTTGCTGCCTCAGTGAAGCAGAAAACAGATTAATACACTCCAGAAATACATGCTAAACAAATGCACCTCGACTTCCTGTGTTAGTAATACTTTAAAATGCATAAAAAGACTGTGGCTAGCTGACCTGATATATTACTGAAATATTGAAATAGAAGTGTGAGGGGTCACGTTTTATTTTGGGTAGCAGTGTTGTTGGTAAATGGCACAGGAAGGGCTCTGGTCCTACTGAGATGAGGCAATGCAGTTGGTCTGAAGAGCTGGTTATTTCATGATAGAAGATGATCCTGGGCACACAGATGAAACAGGGATTAGGAAAACAGAGAGCAAAAACATGAGCACAAAAACAGCAATCCCGCCAACTACCTACCACAAGAGTTAATAACAATCTGGTGAGTTGGGTGTGGAAAGCCAGGAGTTTTATACTGCGGGGTTGGCTGCTGGATGGGTTGACTGCTGGATGGGCTGCAGGTGTGAAGCTTGAAACTGGTGAGACAGATTGGCAGCAATCAAGGGGGAGGAGGCCATGCCTGGACCTAGACACACAACAGAGACAGTCAGGGGAGGACAGTTATCTGAGGGAGGGGAAACAGCCGAGAGCACTTGAAAACTGAGGCCTAAAACTCAGACTACAGAAAGCCTTCTATTTGTGAACAGTAATGAATTACTGATGTTGTCAGCTATGTTTTTCAATCATCCCATCAAATAGTTTAATGAGGGTTAGCAAACTTTTGAGAAACCAACAAGGGTCAGTCTCCAGTCTCAAGCCAGTCTCCCCAAACACATGAAATGCAGTCCCTCAATCTTGAGTCAGGTTGAGTCCACGAGGAAACATTTAGAAGAAGAACATGTACTGCCCCTCTTTGCTTTTTCATGAAATACGCTTGCTTTATAGCTTTTGGAAGAATCGGCTTATACACGTTCGGTGAACAGGCAGGTAAAGAAACATTTTCTTTGTATTTAATTATGTTTTTCAACCGTTTGAATGTGGATATAACAAAACCACAAAAATCACTTCTTAAAAACAGCCTTTGTAGCTGTACTTAATCCTTTACTAAATACTGCTACTACTAAATACATCCATTAAAAACTGACATCCCAATCAGCCTCACTTGTGCTCTTGTTTTGTACAGGAGTCAGTGCTATAATGCCAAAACAACAAACATAACATTAGCATGCTAGCATGCTGACAGGTCAAGAATGATGTATAGTGAGAAGGGGGTTATGGGTAATGCAATCCAAACAGGGTGAGACAAGACACAAACAAGTTGAAACTGAAATATGGATTCAAAGAGGATTCTGGGGATTTAAACATGAATTATTTATGCAGGTAATAAGATAGTCGGTTAGATTTGATGGTTGGTGGGTCAAATTAGCGTTAAACACCATTTTCATTCATGGTGAAGTCTAAACACTAGCTTCTTTCTGTTGTCATTCTTAACAGATGCAGAAAATACCACCAGCACCTGTGTAAGGTCTTCTTCCCTCTAACTTTTCGTTTTCGTCTCACTTAACCAGTCCTCTTATTCTGTTAAAGCTTATACCGTGTTTCTGGTTTTATACGTGTCAGTTTTCGTCAGTTTGATAGACGTCTCTCACCCATCTCCTGTGTTTTTCACTGTTTGTTTTCCTCCTCTCTTCTTCTTTCATCTCTGCTGGTGACTGATCTGTGGTTAACCAACAATCTCAAGTTTTCTGCTCTCCAAACAGATTGAGAATAATCAACTAAATCATAAACTTTAAATGTGCTGAACTCCTTTCTGTGGATTAATTGATATAAAGTGTGTGACATGTTTTTCTTTACTACTCATAAATAAGAAATGTTTTGGAAAGAGATTTAAAATTCTCATTTGATGATATAGAATGGAAGAAGATTTGTCAAAATCATAGAAAACTTATTTGTACACCCTCAAGGTTACAACACCTCTGTCTTAAAAATACAGCCGATTGCTGGAAATGTCAGGATTCAAAAGGGACATTACTGCATGCTTTCTGGCAATGCCCAAACTTTTGGGAACAAATTCACAACTGCATAAAGGAGATTACAACAGACAAACTTGAATTCTGTCCTAGGCTATATGTAATGAGTGACCCATATAATGAGAGGCTGCAGAAATGCAGACTTGATTCAAACAGCCATAATGGTTGGCAGACTGACTGTATTAAGAGGATGGAGAAAGATAGAAGCCCCCCTCATGGGAAGTGGGTCCTCAAACTAGGTATGGTGGCCTCTTATGAAAAACCTTTCTATAGACAAACATGTGGTCAAGATGATTATCTTTTAAAGTGGAAGAGTTACCAGATCTTTATTATCACCTAACAAGGACACAGTACGAAATTGAATTTTCCTTTTTTTTAAATCTATTTGTGATTATTTTTATTATCATTATTTTGTTGCAATTTTATTTGTTTGTTTATTCATTTTTTTCTTTACTTTTTGTTGATTAAAGTAGCTACACTATTTTTTTCTGTTTTGTGCCTTTATGAAATTCTGTAAATGTATGAATTTTGCAAAAAGATGAAAAAGCAATAAAATTGTAACTCATAAAAAAAAGAATAAAGAACTGTTAGTGGGTTTAGACCATTCAGAATCAAGTATTTAGTGCAGTTGGGTAATAATAGCATTCAGTTCAAAGCGGTCATATACCAGACAGCGTCATATTTATTTGTTTGTTCATAGTTTTAAAATTTTGAGGAGACATTTTTTATAATTTATCTCTGTGTTGAGACATGTAAAAAAATATAACATAATGTGATTTTATGCACATTGCCTTCTCCAAATAACAGCATCAGTCATGTCCTGATTATGATGCAAGGAGCTTTGCTGGATATATGTTTAAAATCCTTTTAGTGATGCTACTTTGTAATGAGTCAGGCTGCAGCCTGTGATGAATTTCTGCACATGATTAAAAAACTGCACCATTTTCCTGCCACTTTGCATGTTTGTCAAATGATTCTGTAATCAAATCTTTCACCTCATGTTTCACATCCTGTTGACAGCTAATGAGCCCTGAGACACTTAGATGATCCAGCCACTGTCCACACGGGCGCCAGCCATGATCACTTACCTCTGTTATCACTGGTTTGGTGGATGAGCCCCCCCGTCAATATCCAGGATGATTAACAGAAGAGGCACGTCATTAAGACTGTGAAGGCTCTAATATACAGCATGAGGGACTGTACGCACTCTTTCCATGATTATGAGAGGACGAGCATATGGCTCATGATTAATGCATGTGTGTGATTCCATTAAAAAACGGTCGTACTATCTACATCAGGCACTTTTACACCAGTTTGAAGTATTTCTCGCCCATGTGGGTTCTTAATTTTGTTGTGTGTGTGTTTTTGTGTGAGAGAGAGAGTGTGTGTGTGTGTGTGTGTGTGTGTGTCCATATGAGTTAATGTGTTACTGCAGTTATATTAATCCAAACTGGATAATTTGATGGTTAAGTGCTCATGAAGGCATTGTGATGTGAAATCAGCACAGCACCAGTGAAATAAAAGAGCCATCTGCACACGAGAGATGTAGAGATGAAAAGTTTGGAGTCTCACACACAATTGTTCAAACAAATGAAATAAATGTACACATATTCTCACACACACACACACACACACACACACACACACACACACACACACACACACACACACACATTTGCGTATGTGCCCTTGTGTCACACAGACTGCATACATGTGCCATTTTCCCTGCAGGTCAATGTGTGAGCTCATCCGTGTGAGACTCTGCCAGTCCATTATTGCGACTGCCAAGGGTTGTGCTGCTGATGAGGACTTTCTATACATGCAGGGTGAATAATTTCTACTTAGCTGACTACATGCTGCGCCCACAGGGTCGTGAAAGTCACTTTGTGTCCCAGTAATTGGCAGGGTGATCCTGTGCATGGCAATTAGGCAGCCCAGCGCTAAAGACGTCAGTGTATCTGGGAGGAAGCATGACGGCTGTGGTGGAGAGAGATGTCTCTGTCTGTATACGTACTGTCACTGAACATACTTTGCACAGGTACAATTATTGAAGTGGTGCATGAGCCTGAGCACAGGTGGAGAGGTGAAGATGTTGGGGACTTACAAATCGAACTCGTGTGATGCAGCATAACAGATTTGATCTGATACATTTCAACACTTACTTGAACCAGAACACAACATTTACAAATGACAACTAACATTTGTGTTTAAGTTGTTTACATTTTATGGTGTGGTACTTAAGTTGTAACACATCTTTCAAGTTATCTTTCAAGAGGCACCATTTAAGAGAGCGGTTTTAAACGTTCTCTTCAGATGGAGAAAAAAAGCTGACTTTACATGCTCAGGCACTTCAGCACAAAGACCCCTGGATGCTGACATATATTTGATTTCAGTGACGGAGGATATTCATCAGATCTCAGTGGCTGTTGGTGAATGCTCGGCTTAAATTCAGGTGTTTGAGTTCAGCTCGTACTTGTAAGTTGTATAGTAAGAGTGGTGTCCTAAATGGTAAATGGTCTGTGCTTCTGTTTCTCTGTCTCTAGTTGTCTGACCACTCAAAGCACTTAAAATGACATATCACATTCACCCATTCACGCCACCTTTTTACACTGATGACTGAGGCTGTTAAGGAGCCCGTCAGTATTGACTTTTCCGATTCACACACTGATGGCACAGCCTCAGGGGCAGTTTGGGGTTAAGTGTCTTGCCAAAGGACACTTGGAGGTAACACTTTACAATAATGGCACACATTTTTTATTGAATGAATGCTTAATTCATGTTAAAGTAATGCATTACTCATGATGAATTTCTGTTTGAATTAAAAAGGGATGCACTATTAATTCCTGGTTCACCATGAACTAATGATCCTGTTACTATGACTTAATGTAATGACAATGTCCTAATTAACAAACCGTAACCAATGATGTATTTAACACTTACTTCATACATCCATCCACGTATGACCATATTTGCTGGACATACAAGGTTTTTAGGACCATATATGTGAATAGCCTCTGAGGTGATGTTTTAAAGGTTCATATTTTTGAGAAAAAGTTCAATGGAGGTGTGTTCAATCTCACGACAGAAGCTCCAGCAACATTTGATAAGACAAATATATAATAATAATATTATTGTGTGGTCACGAGATAATCAACATTACTCATCAAATTACAGACTTCTACATTCAACTGACAAAAAGCTGTCATATTCCAGAAGAAGGGAAAGTCTTATGTTTTCTGAGTATTATAAGCAACCGAAGCAACAATGAATGGTCTCTGTGTGGAGATGACTAACACTGATTATTTGTGCCCACGGCTTAATCATCTGGTGGCCACGCATTATTTATCAATCGAATGTCACCAAAGGGCCCTGGTAGATTCCCCAGTAAAAGATGGTCCAAAACTCAAAGTTTTGAACAAGATAAGATAAGATAAGATATTACTTTATTGATCCCCGGGGGGGAAATTCAGTTGTTACAGCAAACCAGACATAAGTACAATCAAGAAAGAAGTTTCAATAAGTAAAAATAAAATAAAATAAAACAAAGTTTTGAACGTCTTTTCGGTGGTGGCCAGAGATGTTTGCTATATACATTGCTTCAACAGAAAAATAAAGCTCACTAATGTACATTTTTTTTGTTTTTAATGACCATAGTTTATCAGTCACTTCTAATGTCTCTCAGTGATCTTCCGGCTGTGTAAGATGTTTGATTCTGATTGGTCACAACCCCTTGACAACGGTTATTGACTTTCACTAACTTGAGCAACTCCAGAGGCAAACTGATCACACGCCAGGTCAAATCAATCCATGGAAAAGAGTTCCAACACATTTAGCTCCTGCTTGTTGACACCATAGACTGTAAGGTGAGGTAAAACCATTAGTTCCCGATGGCACCAAAACATTGTAGTTAAAACGTTAGTTTCGGTTAGTGTGCTAAATCTGCGTGCTACAGACATTTCCGTATTGAATCCTGTCCAGCAGTATTAGTAACAGCAGCGTAGCAGGTGAGTGCAACTTTAAGTTACTGGTCGCTACAAACAAACTCAAACCATGAGCGCTGGTGATGATAGCTGCAGTGTAGTAGAAGGAGAGCTGAATGAGGACAGTTTCATGTAAAATCAAAGACAACAGGCTGATAAGAATGCATCAGCAAGGAACGATAACTGACGCAGAATAGCTGGGACTATTTAATAAAAACTGCATACATAAATAAAATCATGTATTAAAGCTGGGGTTGGTAATCAGATTTAGATAGACTTTTTGTCATACTGGTTAAAATGATCTTTATGTCCTGATGGCAATCAATACATGATGTGTTCCTAAAAAAGAGTGAAGAAAAACTGCTATCTACAGCCAGAGTAAACCTGGGAAAACACCAACCAATCACCGTTTTTTGGCTGCCCAAATTTTAAACCAATCAAATCCCGCCCAGCCGCTCTGCCCTCCTCCTGCGCGTACATTTCCCCGGCGTGCACTCCTCCGAATCCCCGTCTCCTGCCTCTACTTCCCCTGACTCTATTTACTGCCCCTCTCGCTCGTCCTCGGGCCTGTCCCCTCTGACCTGATGAGGTGGTTTGCTCAGGACTGTAGTCCGGATCAGAGTCTAAAAAGCTCTCACCAACAAGCAGAATAATTAATGACGTTCAGTAAGTCCTACAGAAAATATAGATTTATTGTAGCGTCCGTCCGGGCGCTGTAGTGATGATGAGCCGATTCGTGAACACGTTGATCTTTAATAACCGGTCACTGTCAGCCGTGATCACGCCAACCAACAAAACAACAATCAATGTTTGAATGAATGAAAAACTTCTCCTCTCCTCTCTCCCACTCACACACTCTACACCTCTCCTGATGCCTTCACTGACCGTCAACACTGTAGGAATTAAGAACATCTACACTGAACACGTTTAACAAACAGTAGAGCTGTTACAGTATTATATGTGTTATAACTTTTCTCCTGATATCGTGTCACCGGTACAACTGGATAATGCTAGAATGATAGTTGTGAGTACTAACAGCAGCCATGTTTGTTTGTGTTTTTAACTTTCACTATGATAATGTTTTGGTGAGGACCGGTTTTGAATCAGTCACGATCATATGGTCGAGAATCAGCGGCGCTCGTGCATGTGAGCGGGGGGGCGTCGTTTTGGAGGAGTTCCAAGGGAGGAGGGGAGGGGTTAGACGGAGTCCTGAGGAAAAGCTACATTCAAATTCATGCTGGTTTTGCGAGACTACCAACCCTAGCTTTAATCAAGGTGTTTTTGCCAATTTTTGATCTTAAGTTAGTTGGTTATGGGAAATAAATGCCTCGTATGCAGATGTCAGCCTTAATACTGTTAATATGACTCACAACAGAGGCCATATCTGAATTATGAAGTTCCACCTTAAAATAAAATCTATATGTGTTTTAGTATTTGCTTCATTTTGCATATTTCACTTATTTTTTACTTTGCCATCAGTCAGTCATTTCCTTGGGACATTTTTATTCTATAACCATATAATTAACATATTTTTCTCTATGCTTTTCCAAAGATGTCAAACATGGTGCATGGTTATATTTTTCCAGTCTTCTCTAAACAGTATTTGTTCCATCACAGTACAGATTTTGACATGTCCCATTCAGCAGCACTGGCCATAGAGAGCTGTGGCTGGTTGAAGTGGTCTTTAACAACAACACTTGACAGGCAAAAATCTATACAACAAATCCATAAAAGCACGGCCAATTATGTCAGATAAACACTTTTTGAAGGGTTCTGCTGCAGCCAAGCATTTGGGGGGGAAAAAACACTAATAAAATAAATGACTTGATAAATCAAACTACTAAAAGATATCTCTGTCTGTCTTTAGATACCTTTGGATACACTCCTACTTTCACGGTCACTCTCTTATTTGATCTTTCTTTTCATTTTCTAGTTTGTTTGTTGTCTTTCTTTTGCTCTCTGAAGGCAAGGTTATGGCTCTATAACGTACACTTAAACTACTGCTGACTGTTTTCAAAGTTGCCTTTTTAAGATGCTACTGCACTTTTGGATGCCTCCACCTTCAGCAGCAGTTATTCAATCCATCAATCAATCAGACTTTATTTGTTTGGCACTTTACAGACGTCAAAACACTAATTAAAAAAAAAATCCAAACCCTGATTCAAGATTCAACGCAAGGGCACGTACCCAACTTGTGTGTCAGAAATCAGGCTGACCTACACATACAAAGAAAAACAGTCCCTATGAGGATTAACATTATGAGGACTTGTGTATTTTCCTCAAAATACAGGCAAATCCCTACTATGTGATTGTGTGTAACAAATGTCAGTACCGACACACAGATCAATACTTTACTCGATGTTCCAAAGGTAATTGCAGGAGCAATTCCAGCTTTGTGATGATTGAACTGAATCTGTCAATAAAGCTGCGCAATCAACAGAGATCTCTTACACAGCGGGAGACTACATGTTCAACATGTACACAAAGTACGATAAGTAGTCTTCAGCAGGAGTTATGTGTTGTTGGAGTCTGTTTAATGATGGTTGTGCTTGAAGCATCCACTGATAATCTGTGAGAGAAAACTGTCCGTCTCCACCACACAGATTAACCACTCCAATCAAAACATTCGCGCCAAATTGCTGCTAGCATCAAGAGCTATTAGGCACAGTGATTTGTTGATACCATTTAACAATAAAATAAGATTTAAAGACAACTTGAGTATATCATCTTGTAGTGTCTTATTCTGAAAGGGTGACACAGTTTGAATATAAATGAATACACTTTTAATGAGGCACTTTATTAGTCAAAAGGCCACATTGGTAGAGTGTCAGAGCAAAGGCTTGCATCAACGTCTCCGTGCTCTTATTAAACACAGACTAAAGGTCTTTTGTCTGGGTAACGCAATGGCAGACATTTCCACGGCACATTTTGTCATTCTCTGTCCCTCTATGCCACAGGTTGTGTTTGGACAGGTTAATTGGTTGAGATTGATTTTTATACCCTCCAGGGTACACACACACACACACACACACACACACACACACACACACACACACACACACACACACACACACACACAAACAGATGAACGCATAATACTCTTATGCTGAGAGCATTCTGATAATGGTTTGTCATGTGGTCAATATTTGCACACAATGCAATAACAAGACATCGATGCAACAGAATTACATAAAGTAGTTGTATACATATTCATACATTTTTCCATTTATCTGTGTTAGTCCACTCTAATGTCCTTCTCCCAGCGTATTCCACCTCCTCCATGAATTTTGAGGCGTTCCAAGGCCACATGGGAAATATAATCCTTTCAGCAAGCCTTGGAGTCTCCTTCCAGTTGGACCTGCCCAGAAACCTCAGAAGGGAAATGCCTACGATGTCAGTTTTTCAACCTGCCTAATCTGGTGCCTTATCAATCAACCAATCAATCAGGATTAATTTCTAAAGCACTAAAAGTAAGAACAAAGTCCCACAGTGGGGCAGCTTTTTATGATCACAGCCTGCCTGAAGATCTGAAGGCTGCACAGAGCATATACATTTTGGGCTTTGCATTTTTTTTTTATTGCCCACTGCGAAACAATTTGTTACCTGTATTGAAAAGTGCTATATAAACTCTTTTTATTTATTATATAGTTTGAATTTTAGTCAATTTTTAAGTATTTACTGTCTTGTTATAAATTGTTATTTTAAAATGTAACTAGATAATAAGTATACATTGAATATAGAATAAGACTCAGCAAGAATAAAAAAGGAAAGTCTTGAATTTTATTTTAAAATGTTGATATACTGCGCTGCTCTTAGATCTTCATCCTCAATGTGAAGTGTAGCAGCTCTACTCCATCTCTCTCTCTCCGGTGTCTGAGCTCCTCACCCTGTCTCTGAGCCAACACAGCCTTTGGGGGAAACTCATTTCCACTGCTTGTGTCCTCCGCCTCATTCTTCCAGTCACTACCCAAAGCTCACGATCATATAGGTGAGGGTATGACGGCAGATTGACTGCTCAATCAATAATTTTGCCTTCAAGCTAAGCTTCCTCTTCACCGCAACGGTCCGGTAGAGCGCCTGTATCACTGCTGATGTTGCATCAACGTGTTTGTTGATCTCAGCATCCATCTCACCCGCACTTGTGAACAATGCTTCAAAGACTTCAACTACTTTACCTGAGGCAGAGACCAGCTACTCAGTCTGAAGAGGCAATCCACTGTTTTCTGGCAGGGAACCATGGCTTCAGATCTGGAGGTGCTGACCCACATACAAACCTCTTCACACTGGGCCTGCTGGATGTCACAGTCAGATGAAGACAACAGAACAACACCATCTGATAATCTAGGGCTCCATCCATCCCAGGCAGCACCTTGACAAACTGGCTTTTACTCCAGTGTTATGGTCCCAGGAAAGGCACCACAGAAATGCAGGTAAAATTGGCAGGAAGCATACATGTGCATGTGCATCTTGTTTGCTTTCAGAGTTATTCAAGTGCACAATTGTTCATCTTTTTTCCACAGTTAACTAAACAATTCCTTCACTTTGTAAATATCTCACAGTTTTAACTGTCCCCGCTCATGGGAAACAAAAAGATAACCCAAAGTGCAGACTAAAATAAAAGGCTTAATTAACAAAAACAACAGGAGAACAAAAAGTTACTTTCAACAAACCTACCGAAAAACAAGAACACTCAGAAAACAGGAACATGCAGTCACACTCATGGAACACGAAACAATGAACTGACACAAAAGTAAGAAAACGCATTCACACCAAACGTTACTAAATGTAAAGTCAATGTAAAGACGTGAATAGTCACGAGTTCTGGTCTGGCGGCGCGAGTGGCCCAAATAAATTTGTGGGAATGAGGCGAATGATACGCTCAAATAATTTGCAAGAGTTGCAAAATGTGAACTCCAGTGAGTCTATCGCACAGCAATAGCCAATAAGCTTCTACACCAATGACTGCACCTCAGGAGACCCCTCGGTGAAACTCCTGAAGTTTGCAGACGACACCACCGTCATCGGTCTCATCCAGGACGAAGACGAGTCTGCTTACAGACAGGAGGTGGAACAGCTGGCACTCTGGTGTAGTCAGAACCATCTGGAGCTGAACCAGCTCAAGACGGTAGAGATGACAGTGGACTTCAGGAGAAGCCCCCCCCCCCCCCCCCCCCCACTCCCCCCCCTCACCATCCATCATGAACAGCACTGTGTCCACTGTGGACTCTTTCAGGTTCCTGGGATCCACTATTTCCCAGGACCTGAGGTGGACCTCCCACATAGACACTATCAGAATAAAGGCCCAGCAGAGGATGTACTTCCTGCGTCAGCTCAGGAAGTTCAACCTGCCCCAGGAGCTGCTGATCATGTTCTACACCTCCATCATCCAGTCTGTTCTGTGTACCTCCATCACTGTCTGGTTTGGCTCTGCAACCAAACTAGACAAACACAGACTGCGACAGACTATAAGGACTGCAGAAAAAATCCTCGGTGTCGACCTGCCCCCCATCCAGGACTTGTACCGGTCCCGGGCCAGGAAACGGGCAGGTAGCATCACCGCTGACCCCTCACACCCTTGACACAAATTCTTCAAACTCCTCCCCTCCGGCAAGCGCTACAGATCACTGTGCGCCAAAACAACCCGCCATAAGAACAGTTTCTTCCCCCAGGCTGTCACTCTGATGAACACTAAACCATAACAGTGTCATACCTGTCAGATCAATACTCTCTGTAAATATACATGTAAATATACAATGCAACAATTCTCCAAGCAGAATTCCATATTTCAATTTTTTGTATTATTGAACTACTATTTTATAATGTAAAACTACCTCTGCAACTCACCACTGCACTTTATCATATTATTTTAGCCTGTACATATTAGTCAAGCCTATTTGTTGTTTCTTTGTATTTATAGCTGATGTTATTGTTATTATATTTTTTATTTTATTTTTTATTGTAGTTCTTATTCTTATTCTTATTCTTATGCCTTGTACAAAGAGAGCACAGTTTACTAAAGTCAAATTCCTTGTGTGTTCAAGCATACTTGGCGAATAAAGCTGATTCTGATTCTGATTGCAGAACCTCTGGTGATGTATTATGTGACGTACGGACCAGCGGAGATTCATTCATCTGGAATATATCGGACACATTGATTCTATCTCTGTGTGGTATCCCCCGAACTTTGTGACACTCCCTACCTTTATGGGATCAGGAATAAACCGGAGTTCACTGTGAGGAGGATTATCTGGTAAATTGTGAAAACTACGGCTGTCACTTGAATCCAACTATCGGTTGCAGTAGGAAGTCAGCTCTGCCCCATTTAGCATAACTGGCTTCCACATTCTATGTAAGTTTTTACGTCTTTGGCACTCATGTACACGTGATTTTGATGTGCGAATTAAGCAAGTAAACATAAAACATTCTCGTGTTTGCATTCGTGAGAATAACACGACCGTTCGTGTCTGGTGTGAAAGTGACATAACAAAGGCAATCAGACACAGGTGAGACAACGAGACACAGGTGGAACTAATAAGGGAGCAATCAAACCGGAGGGAAACATGAGGGCAGGAATTAGGCCTACAACTGAACCAGATACACAGGGGGAAAGAACTATAAAATAAAACAGGAAACAGGAAACAGGAGACTGAACTATGAAAACACAACAAAAAAATAATAAATACAACACAAGACATGAAACACAGCGAAAAAGACTGCATTTAACACAGGAAGAACTATAAATAAATCTAACAAAAGCATGACATTTACGGCCCTCGTTACAGTTTCTTATTTCAAACATCATAAAAGTACACAGTTATCTATTCATAAGTGCTTTACGGCCATTATTTTCATAACACAACTTACTGCAGTACTCAACTGTGCTTAAAGCAAACTACATTTATCTGCATGAAACCAGTAAAACCACTGCAGACAAAAGCACTTGTTCTGGATAGTAAATGTATGTACAGTAGACATCTGCAACATACTTTAAGTAAACAAAATCTCTCAACTTAGTCAAAGTTAATATTTTATATTTAGCTGTAATGACATTATTTTGTGAACAAATAAAATGATTAAATTAAATTGAGAAACAGAAGTTAAAGAAAAAAATAGATATATGGTAAAATGTGTTAAATGTAAGGGGATCTAGTGCTCCAGTAAAGGACAGTTACCTGAAAACTGTTA